>NW_024037051.1:12063015-13263015 GCF_015706575.1 Patiria miniata
GGGATGTTTCAAAAAGCATGCAGTGAACTTGCTAAACAAAATCGGGATTTTTTGAACGAATTTTTTGATATTTTTTACGGATAAGGTATTTATGAATGGGAATAAATATGTGCTCGGTCGGTATTTATCACTCTGTTTAATACCGCTTAGAGTCTGGGTGCTGATAATTACCCTCGCCTCCGGCTCGGGTAATTATCAGCACCCAGACTCTAAGCGGTATTAAACGAGTGATAAAAACCTCCGGAGCACACATTTATTCCCTTATTCATAAATACCTCAGACAGTTTAGCCATTCCTATTGGTCGAGAGCCCGTCACGTGGCCGGTATTAAACGGATGATAAAGACATGGCTAGCTGGTCTTAAACACTTTTCCAGTGTCACAATAAAATGTGGACTCCTAAAAATCCAGTGCCTCTTATCGTTTAATTGGTTGAACGTTCACAATCCTCACGTAGGCATGCGCAACACTACCAGGGAGTTAGAATTTTATAGTTCTAAATTCAAAACGCAACGCGCCAGGTGCGTTCTGCGCGACATCGCATAGAACATCATACGCGCGCGTCAATCTCCATAAAAGGGTTGTTTTCATCTTACTCGCCAGCTGAACACTCCATTATTTTGCAGGAGGGATGATTCAAAAAGCATAAAGTGAATTTGTTGAACAAAATCGGGATGTTTTGCACGAATTATATGATTTTTTTTTTACCGAAAAGGTATTTATGAATGGGAATAAATATGTACTCCGTCGGTATTTATCACTCTGTTTAATACCACTTAGAGTCTGGGTGCTGATAATTACCCTCGCCTCCGGCTCGGGTAATTATCAGCACCCAGACTCTAAGTGGTATTAAACAGAGTGATAAAAACCTCCGGAGCACACATTTATTCCCTTAATAAAGACCCGTTGGCTGGTCTCAAACACTTTTACAGTGTCACATGAAATTGGACTCCTATGAAATCCAGAGTCTTTTACCGTTTTATTGGTTGAACGCACAATCCTCACGTTGGCATGCGCAGAACTATCAGTGACTCAGTATTTCACACTACACCGGCACAGCTGCGTTCTGCGTCACATCGCGCAGTACGCACGATGCGCGCGCCAATCAATATATATTATAAGGAGTTGTTCACCACTTTTGCGACAGGGAAATTCTATAATTAGTAAGAGGGGTGTTTCGAAAACATGAAGTAAAATTGTTGAACAAAATCGTTAACAATTCATAAGTTTGACTTGTTTCATCTTTTTTTTGTTTTTGTTTTTGCAGCGAAAAGTTTTGATTTTTCGATGTACGATGGTATGGTGCGTGAGTTCAAACCCTGCAAGGAACATGGTCTTTGTGCCCTTGTTCAAGCCACTTAACTACAATTGCCTCTCTCCACCAATTCAGGGGTATGAATGGGTACCTGTGAGGGTAGTAGAGGACCGAATGTGTCATGCAATCGGCTGGCACGTTGGAATAATTTTTTATTGTAAAGCACTTTGAGATTGTTGATACAGAATGGAAAGCGCTGTACATGTATAAGCATTATAATTTATTTTATTTATTAATGAATGAAACTTAATCTGTAAAATTAACGTTTCATGTGTTTTCGCAAATGAATAAAGCAGACAGCGTCTGTAAAAAGCCAGGTCACCAAAATCAACGAACTGTAACAAAAAAGTACACATAAGTATTTAAACCGTTTGATGAAAAAGACCGCAATCGTATCGAATTTACATTGATTAAAACAAGAGGGGGAAGGGGACAAAGAAAACCAACAAGATGTGTGGTGTTTACCAAGCATTCAGGAGACAGACAGACTTAGCAATTCAGCTCAATGAACCCCTAACTGACTTCCATTAGGATTTTTCCGGGCTCTGTGGTTTCCCAGCCCAATGCACCTCGTTCCTTGACCATTTTGCGCCTATCAAATGCCCCCCCCCCCCTCACTGCCCTAGGTTCGATGTCAGGATTTGGTCACGTTTTTCATGCCCCAGGGTGGGGATTTTGGTCACTCAAAATATATGTTGGGCATTGTCGCTTACATTTTGCCAGAGGGGTGGGAATTTCGTCACTTCAGAAGTGACAATCGCCACGTCTTGGATGGGGCAGCCCGGGGGAGGGGTGGGGGAAACAATTGACCATAAAATGCTGGAAGGGAAGCGGCACTCTATTGCTGCGGAGATCAGCCAAACGATATAGTACCTTATAGAGATTGGTCCGTAAAAGGGTTTAAAAAGGTAAAAGGGGCGAGTGTACCCGGCTTGCACTATAGTGCAGCTTTAATTAACTGATTTTTAATACAGATATGTGGTTGCACAACATGTACATATACTAGGTCAATACTGGTGTCCGTCAAAAATTAAACAATATTTTTGGCTGTTATACGTTTGCTAGCATCGCCCCTATCCTCATGTACAACATCTCAAAATCGGGGATCTGTTCTAGTCGCTGTTCCCGACAATCCGTCACCAGCTCATACATGAAATCAAACATTATTTCTGTGCAAATTTGTTGACAAGGCAGGCAGAAGTAGTAGGTTCTCGTCCTTCAATGAAACGAAAGAATTATGAAACTACATGATTGCCAGGAAATGTGTCATGCGTAACTTTCACTGTTTTCCGTAGCCTGATAAGGACTGTCATAATAATCTGTACTCATAAACATCTGTACAAATAAACAAAGAACTACGCTAAAATATCAGGTTGTCAAAAATCACAAGTTCAATGTTCTTTTGCTTTTACTTTTATTTCCTCAAGTTATGACATAAAAACCTGTGCTTTTGTCGTTTTGGGAGAAATGAGAAAAGATTGTGACCATGAATCTATCGGACATCACAAGCGAGCACCGTCCTTTGCTCAACCGTGGCATCCAGAACAGGTGCCACGATCACACAAGCTACACCATACCCTCCCTGGATGATGAAGATTCACCAACTCGCTGTGAATCTTCTCACTGTGTCTCACCGCGAACACGGAAGCGCTGGCCGTGGTTTATTTGGTTCCTGCTAAAGGTTATCGGGCTGTACAACTACCGGAAGATTGTGACAAAGAGGCGGTGCCACCTGTGCCGTCTGGCCGTCCTCCAGCGCCGATACCGGGCGACCGACGAGGAGGGGAGAGCGTGCACGCTCTACCCGGGAACAACTCAACACCTGAGTGATGACGAGGGAGAATGCGAAATGTCTCTCATCTGCGAGGCAGAGCACGTGGATAGTGACTCACGTTCGGGGACAACGGATGGAGCTTGTGTTGTGTGCCGGAGCCTGTGGTGGGACGTCTGGGGCAAGCATCGGCCGTACTCGGAGACTGATATCGGTAAGTGAAACATCATCATCATCACAGAAGTCGTACATGAACTTGACGTGCTCAGTTGCGTTCGGTGGCAGCTGCGGTGTGTTGGGGTGCGTAATTTGCGGGGTGAACTACTACGTGGCTTAATTTTCGTGAGTGCCATCCAATGGATTTGGACAAAAGAATGCTGAAATTTGCCTCCCCAAAATGTTTTAGGGGGCACTACAGACTGCGGGGGGGGGGGGGGGGGGGGAGACAAAGAGATCGAGTGGGAAAGGGGCTGGCATTCCCCGTTTCCCTTAGTTACGCAACTGAGTGACACAGAAGGAAGTCGTATCATGCTTGTGTTCTTGAGCAAGACGCTTTACAGTGATTGCTTCCTTATTCAGCCATGTGTTTGCGAAGGGCGATTTCTCAAGGTTACGTAACACTTTATTTTGAATGAAACTACATGTACACACACATTTTCACGTTGGCGGGCGATATCTTTGAAAAATTTATTTCTCCCGTTTGGAAGACAGTATCTTCATGCAACTTTCAGGGTTTATTTCCCGTATAATGATCCAATTATGTGCTAAAAATCGTTGTGATATGTTATTTACTTTCGTTGAAATTGGAAGAATAGGCCTGGCTACGTGCATATTTGAAAGCTGTAACACTGGCGTTAGCAATGTCTGTCAATCTTTTCAAGCCTGACTAGCATCCTATCCATTATGGTGTGCAGTAAACATTAATTGCGTAAAAGCCGCCTTCACGAGTTATTAAAGAGTGATAAATATCACCCTTTTTGCCGGCTTCCATTGGTCGATCCGAGACCCCGCCATGTCACGCCGAGTGACGCTAATGAATATATTCATATGCGATTGTCCATTGTGTGGCCGGGCCGAAATCGGTCAACCGTAGCGCCTACTGTGCTATAGGAAAATCATACACATGGGTTTGGTCGCTAAAATTCGTCGCCGAAATTGTCCTTAGAGATGATTCAATATGTAACACAAGCGTTAGCAAAAACAGATTAAGCTGAAATTCGGAATATACTTAGATGATATGCGCGTTCACCTACTCGTGAAATAACCACTTTCGTAAATTCCTAGAAACTGATATAAATACATGGATTTGGGGACGTTTTCGAACGATTTCTTCCAGATTTGAAGGTCAGCTTTACCAGTAACCAGCATTGACGTTTAAGCATCGATTTTTCTTCCGTTATATTTTAACATTTCAATCATACTGAGCATATTTTTTGAGGAACACAACGTTTGCTTTTTCTCAATACACACGTCCATGTCCTTTACAACAGGTGTTCGCAAATGGAACCATCGTGGAAGCACCGTATTTTCCATCATCTGGCCTCTGTTTCTGATCGCTCTCCTCCTGTTGGACTTGATCGGCAATGCCTTTAAATTTTGGGGTCGGGATAACGAAGTCTTCCATCTCATCAACAACGGTACATATTACAGTGTGGTCTTGCTAACTCCGGTGTTGTGTCTGATAGCGAATATCAGTCACATTATTTCTGATCACCGAGCCAGTTGTACAGGGCTTTTGTGCAAATGGCAAGCTGTCCTCAGTGTGCGAAACGTTGTCAGATGCTTACAGCACTTGGAGTTTGGGGAACGCGGTTTGCCGTATAAAGCTTATCTGGCGTTGTGTATCATCTTGCCTTGCATTGACGAAGTTTACCTTATCTACATCCAATTCTACGTCTACCCAGACATCACTTATGATGCCTTGTCGCAAATGGGGTTAATAGTCGGTATCTTCGTTACGCTGCTCTGGGCAGCCTTCTGTTATCTCACACTTCTACTTCGACTGTCCTTTCAGAAGCAGCAGGATCTGGTCTTGGCATTTGTCTGGAGACACGCGGGCAAGGTAGACGTCTGCAGACGCCGTCTGGCCTACTTCGCAGAAGATCTGGGAAGCATGATTGGGTTGGTCTCCGTTTGGAACATGGTCATCGTTCCTGTCAGCACGTGGGCGTTTACCACTCTGATCATTGTGTATTGGACCAGTTACGGAGTAAGCTACAACCAGAACCCCCATCAACTTTCAAATCCTTACAAATATGGCTTTGTCTGGTTTGAGCGCATCATTTTCCTGGTCATGCCGTTATTTGCACTTGGCGAGATGGCCTTCAAGAACACATGGTCTCAATTCAGGCTTGCCATCAGTCGGATGAGATGTGATGATCACGATGTCTTCTGGGATAAGATTCTGGCTTTCTGTCACGAGCAGTCCTCGGGATCTAAAGTGGGCATCTTGACACTTGCGTTCTCTGCTTTGGGCTTCTTTCTTGGTATACATTTCACCGAAAATATGACAACTCCGTTCAACGTCATTGTAACCCCGACAACGTCTTTGTTGTAGGTTAGGGCACACTGAAACGATTCCGGTGATTATTGAGAACAAAGGGTACTTTGAAAGAATGTAAATCAGAGCAAATGGGTGAGCACCTTTCATTTTTATCATTATTATTACTATTCATTTCTGGTAATGAAACCAAGGATTCCTCAAAAGCGCCCTTGGCACTGTAGCTCCCAAGCCTGAAGAAACATGTATAGAGAGAAGACAATAAGAAGAAATTACAGTTATAGAGGTGGGAAGAAAACCCCAGAAGAATATTCTAGGGAAAACCCACCTAATCAGGTAGGGACTGAAATCCAATCCACATGATCGCCTAGTCGGGATTCGAACCCGGGTCACAGCGGTGGAAGGTGAGGAAAATACCGCTACGCCAACCTGACTCTCCAATGAGCAAGCCGCCTTTTCGAAATGCAATGTCCAAATTGATCGGTAAAAGGGGTTTAAAAGGGTAAAAGGGGCGGAGCTTACCCAGGTTGCACTAGTGCAACTATATTAAATGAATTTAAATAAAGATCTGTGGCCACTTGCACTACTATATCAAGATTATACGGGGGCCCGTCAAACATTAAACTATATTTTTGACAATTTGACGTTCGCCAGCATCGGCCCTATCCTCATGTATAACATCTCAAAATTGGGCCTCTGTTGTAGTCACTGTTCCCGATAATCCTTCTTCAGCTCATAGTACATGATGTCAAACGTTATATCTGTGAAAAAAAGGGTTTGGCATGGCAAGCAGTAGTAGTACATTCTCATTCTACAATGAAACGAAAGAATTATAAAACTACATGCCAGGCAATGTGTCATGCGTAACTTTCACTTTTTTTCCGGATCCTGTTCAGGACTGCCATAACAACCCGTCTCTACCAAATAAACAAAGGACTACGCTAAAATATCAGGTTGTCAAAATTTACAATTTACAGCTCTTTCGGTGTTTTTTCTTATACTTTCATTTCCTCAAGTTATGAGATAAAAACCTGTGATTTTTCGTTTTGTGGGGCATTTAGAAAAGATTCTGACCATGAATCGATCGGACTTCACAAGCGAGCACTTTCCTTTGCTCAACCGTGGCATCCAGAACAGGTGTCACGATCACACAAGCTACACCATACCCTCCCGTGATGATGAAGATTCACCAACTCGCTGTGAATCTTCTCACTGTGTCTCACCGCGAACACGGAAGCGCTGGCCGTGGTTTATTTGGTTCCTGCTAAAGGTGATCGGGCTGTACAACTACCGGAAGATTGTGACAAAGAGGCGGTGCCACATGTGCCGTCTGGCCGTCCTCCAGCGCCGATACCGGGCGACCGACGAGGAGTGGAGAGGGTGGCTCTACCCGGGAACACCTCAGCACCTGAGTGAGGACGAGGGAGGATGCGAAATGTCTCTCATCTGCGAGGCAGAGCACGTGGATAGTGACTCACGTTCGGGGACAACGGATGGAGCTTGTGTCGTGTGCCAGAGCCAGTGGTGGGACGCCTGGGGCAAGCATCGGCCGTACTCGGAGACTGATATCGGTGAGTGAAACCATAGAGAAAGGACCCATGGTGAAACATCCTTATGCACGGATGTCGTTCAGGGCCAGTGACGTGCCCGCTTTTGGTGGCAGCGGTGGCCAGTGTTGTAGGACTCGAGTCCAGGACTTGGATTCGAGTCGGCCTCGAGTCACATTTTTCGTGACTCGGACTCGACTCGAGTCACATTGGAAAATGACTCGGACTCGGACTTGTCCATGATGACTCGGACTCGAACTTGGTGACTCTTGTATTTTCATCAAAAAAAAAATTAACGTTAGGCCTACGTATTTTGTGCGACGAGTGTAGCATTCTTTTTTACGTACTCCATAGACAAAACACGGCGCCGTGAAAAATCGTATCCAGGGGCCGCGCTCGCACTAGGGCCCGGTGTTCTGCCAAAGAAGTATCGCGTTATCGCGTTATTTTGGGAAACATGGGGAAACTATAGATAAGTGTCACCAATACGAATGTTAAAATTCTAGAATTTTACTTCAATGCCCGACCAAAATTTGTCAAAACTATAACCTTGTGTTCGGAATCCATTTAAGACTTTGTAATCAGTAAATATTCATGCAGTATGGGGAAGAAAGTAAGCGCATGTAAGGTTTTCTGTGTTAGATCATTCTTGGCACGGTTCACTGGGAATTAAAAGGAAAACACATTTGGGTCTAAACAACATGTACACACACAAGCTAAACTATATACACTGGGAATTACTTAAAAGACACAATTGATGATTGAAAATATATTTTTTCAAATTGGATTAGTTTGGTGCACAACTATAGGAACAATTAGTGATCACTCTTGATCGGACTCGACCCTTGTGACTCGAGACTCGGAATCGAGGCTTGTGACTCGAGACTCGGACTCGGACTCGAGGCTTGTACTCGGACTCGACGTGGGTGACTCGACTACAACACTGGCAGCTAGTGGCTTATTTTGGTCTCCTCAAAATGTTTAAGGGGGCACTAGAGAAAGAGATAGAGGGGGGCACACAGACCTCCAGTGGATCAGGGGGTTGCATTATCCGTTGTCCAAATGCCACTGAGTAGCAGTCACGTGACTGCAGGTTGTGCGCGGGCAATAGGCTACGCTTTACGGTGATTGATTCTTTCTTTTCCTAGTGCAAATGTATTCTTAGATATTGTGGGCACACTGCATGAAGGGTGGGTTAGTAGGGGTGGAATGGATTGAAACGTACTGTTAATTGGAAGTTAAGATGATTCCAGATTAATGATCTGTCGCCATTTAATCACATTTTTTTTTTAACCTGATAATTCAACACCACACGATTTCCAATAAAGAAAAAAACCTTTTTTTTCTGATGAACTATGACCGCCTGTAAGGTATATCAATTGCTGTAAAAAGATGACGTTAGCATTCTGTAATGCAGAGTGCTTTTCTCAACAGACTAGTCCATGTCCTTTCCCACAGGTGTTCGAAAATGGAACCATCGTGGAAGCACCGTTTTTTCCATCATCTGGCCTCTGCTTCTGATCGCTCTCTGCGTGTTGGATATAATCAACAGCGCCTTTCACTTTTGGGGTCGGAATAACGAAGTCTTCCATCTCATCCACAACGGTACATATCTGAGTGTGGTCTTGCTAACTCCGGTGTTGTGTCTGATAGCGAATATCAGTCACATTATTTCTGATCACCGGGGTTCTTCTACCGGGCGCTTCTGCAGCTGGCGAGATGCCTTCAGTGTACGAAACATAGTCAAATGCTTACAGCATTTGGAGTTGGAGGAACGTGGTTTGCCGTATAAAGCTTATCTGGCGTTGTGTATCATCTTGCCTTGTATTGACGAAGTTTACCTCATCTACATCCGATTCTACGTCTACCAAGACATCACTTATGATGTCCTCGCGCAAATCTCTGTGATTGGCGGTATCTTTGTTACACTGGTGTGGGCAGCTTTCTGTTATCTGACGCTTCTACTTCGACTGTCCTTTCAGAAGCAGCAGGGTCTGGTCTTAGCTTTTGTCTGGAGACACGCAGGCAAGATAGACGTCTGCAGACGCCGGCTGGCCGACTTCGCAGAAGAGCTCAGAAGCATGATTGGGTTGGTCTCTGTTTGGATCATGGTCATCGTTCCCGTGAGCACGTGGGCGTTTACCACTCTGGTCGTTGACTACTGGACCAATTACGGAGTAATCTACGATCAAAACGCCTCTCAAGTTTACAGGTATGGCCTTGTTTGGTACAGGCGCATCAGTTTTCTGATCATGCCGTTATTTGCACTTGGCGAGATGGCCTTCAAGAATACGTGGTCTCAATTCAGGCGTGCCATCAGTCGGATGAGAAATGAGGAGCAGGATGTTTTCTGGGATAAGATTCTGGCTTTCTGTGAGGAACAGCCCTCGGTATCTAAAGTGGGGATCTTGATTCTTGCGTTCTCTACTTTAGGCTTCTTTCTCGGTCTAAATTTCCCCAAACCGAGTGGGTTTGGAGTGACGAGCACTCCGTACAACAGCGTCCTCCAAAGTCCAACTCCATCGTTGTTTTAGATTAAAACAAACTGAATCACCTCCAGTGATTGTTTTGAACTGATGGGAACACTGAAAATGTTAAGAGAAAATGGATGACCACCTCAAACATTGCTAAGTAAATTATTTTGATCATATTCGATCCGTTTTTGATGGTAAATATGGAGGCAACCCTCAAGAAAAACGTTAAACAAGTGCATTCTGTGGGTTTGCGGAAGATCATATTGTTTTAATCTTAAATTGCATCAGTGTGAATCAAAGGTTATAATTCGAATGATTCTTTACAAAAAAGCCAATTAAATAATTTGATTTCCAACGTAGTGTAGACGTATTTTACCAACTATTGTCCACCTGTCATGACTGCTGTGATATCGGTCGCAGTATAGCGATTGGGGGACAATACAAATAAATTAATGAGAAATGTATACATGTATATATAATATATAACCAAAATATAAATAGGTCTGGACACCATACACTTTCGACAAACTTTTTTGTGCTCAGGTAATTTTATTTTTTTTCTCAACAATTTGTATATTGGTTTTTAAAGCTATAGTCCATCATTTGCAGCTTTCCGAAAATTGACTGGCGTAATTATTGTTGAAAAACATACTTGGTTGAAAGATAGTAAGGGGATTGGACTAAACTCCCTGTGAAGTTTTTTTTTTTCTGGCAAGCTGTCAATTTGAAGTAATCAACGAAAGAAGGCCTTTCCAACGATGCTTCTTAAGACGCACCGCAGGAACTAAATTAGTAGTTCGTTTTGTTATTCGGCGAAACGCGCGCAAGCACGCAAGCGCGGTTGCTACAATTCGTCGGATCAGTGCGCGACATCGCGTAGCTGCAATCGGCTCAGTGAGAACGCGTCTCGGACGCTGAATTCACTCAATTCAGGCCCAATTCAAAACATGATTCCGCAAATTTTGATTTGAAATTGAGATCCTAGAATGCTGTTTTTCTCGGAATATAGAGCTGAAGCTGAGCTGAAACTTCATCAGATTAGTTGTTCAGTACCCTACTTTAGATTTTGAGCACATTTGTTGGTTCAAACGAACAAAATGCACAAATTACAAATGATGGACTTTATCTTTAAAGATGCATTCCCCGTGTCGTTTTCGAGTTTCACCTCGAAAAAAAACCCCACGATTTTACTGCTATTTTCCAGTAATATAAAATTTAGTCACTTTTGAATAAGGCATATTTGAACAAGAAAAATCCGCCGACGTTCAGTTCTTTAATTTTTGTTTTTACAAAATTCGGATTATTGGCTGCGTGACAATAATTAGGCTCTCGCAGGGCGGGTTATCTGTGCACCAAATTAAAGCCCTTTTTCAAAAAGCTGCAGAAGCCCCAAATAGTAATAAAGTATTTTTTTCGGTAAAACAAAACATACAAAGTGAAAAGTCGTTAGGAGAAAAAAATATCATTTTTTGAAGAGCATAGGGTTTGCATTTTTAACGGAAACGAGGGAAACTCTGTCTCTGAAGTAAGCAGAGATCTTAGATAAAATTCTTCGGGATAAACTGTATAGGCCTACTAGTAGGCTAATCATGCATTTTGCTGAAAGGCTATTTTATTTATAATCCAGACAATCATTGCAATTGGATTCGTAATTTAAGAATTCACGAGGCGCGAAGCGCCGAGTGAATTCGTAAATTAAGAATCCACACTTGCGAGTGTTTTCTTCGACTTTGCGTCAACAGAAGTATTGGAAAGAATGTTGCAACCTGACGCCACTTTTTTCTTCATATATCATCTCGATGAAGGTCATTCGTTGCAGAAATGATGATAAGACATGAATCTGGGACTGAGGTATGTTTCAAATTTTGTTAAGAAATACTTGAAATGACTAGCTCTCCATAGACTTTTCACACAAGCGCGGAAGTGGCGTCAGGTTGCAACATTTTTTCCTGGCGTGTTTAGCATGTGTATCGCCACACCCGTACAACCAAGCCATTTTGTGTGTATGCGCTCCTTACGACAAAATGGATAGTTCAGACGGCGAATTCTTTCTGACTAAAAGTAGTTTTTGCAGTGACGGCGGCGAATGTGACAGTGAAGATGCATTGGTAATTTTCGGATAGCAAATTTTCACGCTGACGGTCCTATTCACGCTAATTATGGAGAACAATATTATTGTCCGACGTGTTCAAAGTGTGGATTCGTAATTCCGAATCCACACTTTACTAAAGATTCGTCGTTCCGAATCAACACTTTTAACAATAGTGTGACGTCATAGCAATGGTTTAAATATAGTTAATGCATGGGATAGCATATTAAAGACGAAAACTTCCGCAATTTGAAGCAAGGGTCAGAATGTCGTGTCAACATGTTTGATCCACGACTCATGTGTGCAAAGAGGGGAATAATACGCGTCCTTTGTGTTTCACAAGCAGCAAGCCAACCAGGGGATTTTCCCTGATAAAGTTAATGCATTATCTCATTGCGTGGGGGATATTTTGCGAGACAGTTTGCCAACCTATATTTTTTTCTTCAATGGAATCTTTGAAAAGAAGGTTAGAGCACTGGGAAAGCCGCACAGAAGTCAAAATAAATAGAAAGGGAGGAGGCTAGTCGTGTGTATAAAATCATTGAGTAAGTGACTGTGGAATATTCGTTTATTTTCGCACTTGCTCATATAATGGGCTATACAAAGCCAAGCTTACCTTAAAGATATAGTCCATCATTTGTAATTTGTGCATTTTGTTCGTTTGAAGCAACAAAAGTGTTCAAAATCTAATGAAGGATACTGAACAACTAACCTGATGAAGTTTCAGCTCAGCTTCAGCTGTATATTCCGAGAAAAACAGCATTCTAGGATCTCAATTTCAAATCAAAAGTTGCTAAATCAGGTTTTGAATTGTTTTGAATTGCAGCTATACGCGATGTCGCGCACTGATCCGACGAATTATAGCAACCGCGCACGCCTGTGCGTCGTGCCAATGCTTGCGCGCGCTGCGCCGAATAACAAAACGAACTACTAATTTAAATGTTCCTACGGTGCGTCTTAAGACGCACCGTTGGAAAGGCCTTCTTTCGTTGATTACTTCAAAATGATAGCTTGCCAGAAAGATTAATTTCACAGGGAGTTTAGTCCACTTACTACCTTTCAACCAAGTATGTTTTTCAACAATAATACGCCAGTTACTTTTTCGGATGGCTGCAAAATTAATGATGGACTATAGCTTTAAAGCTGACGCATGTAGCAACCTGTCGGTGCTCTTGACCCATTCCATTTTTCCACGTAACGAGTTTTCAATTTGAATGTCATTTTCTGAAAGAAAAATTATTTTTAGCGGTTTTTTTATTTATTTATTTATTTATTTATTTATTTTTTAATTTTTTTTACATCTGCAACCCTCTAAAAACATTATTTTGGGTTACTACATTGGGTCTCTATTATAATACACAAAAGACACGCCTGAATCGAATTGTCGAATCGGAAACATTCCGAAACTTGTAAATGCATGTACATTGTTTGTAATTATTTTCCAGGACCAAATATGTGCGGATTGTATCGTACTTTTGTATTGTTTAAAAAAAAAAGACGCAATTAACAACTCTTTTTCTGGGTGAATTCTGAACATACCACCGATGGTACATGTTTAAATTGAATTTTACCTCTCCCAATTTTGCATTCCCGGATCGATTCAAATCATGGATAAGTCTATGATAATTATTCTCCCACACAAATCTGTGTCTCCATTAATATCCGGTACTCTCGGGAATTGGGGACCCTATTGTCCTCTATCGTTCAACGTCCCCTATTGAATGCAGAAACAAACTCACACATACCCATGTTTACGTTACATGCGTAGTGTGGACATTTCTTTGTTTTCGTGTAGTTAAGAAAAACCTCTGAAATTTTTTTTATTTTACTCACACTGTGCAAACTCTTTCAACCCAATTTTGTTTCTATGATCCACACAAACAAGGTTATGTACATTGTAAATAAGGCATTACCTTTGCCCAATAAAATGTGTGTCATCATAATACAAAACAACATTTCAATTTCCGGCCCAATAAGTAGCAGTCTGCTCAATTCATAATCCGTTGTGTGGTCTTTGAAGGGAAATTCCATCGTCATACTTTTTCTCACAAAGACTTTTTTTTACAAAACAAATTTTTAACAAAAGATAATAGAGCGCCATATAAGCGTTGATTACAGCAGCAGGCCTCCAACACTCTATGTGGCTGCCAAATTCTGATTGTTGCGTCGAGGTCTCGACCGGTGTGATGGATTCCTCTATAGCGAGAATAGCCCGTTGCTCCAAAATCTGGGCGTCAGGCATGCCAAGCCTCCTTGCATTGGATACGAGAGCTTCCCACTGGAAAATCTTGCCGTTGGTGAGCCCGGTCCTGGGCCTTCTCCCAAGTCGACGAGAGGCCAACCCTGGCCGTCGGTCGTCTGGTTTCTGCTGAAGATCATCGGACTGTACAACTACCGGCGCATTGTGACGCGGCGGCCGTGCCATCTTTGCCACTTGGCCGCCGTGAAGAGGCGGCTCCAGCGGGCCGGCGGGGAGAAGGCTGATACCGGCCGCTGCGGCCTCTATCCCGGAGCGGCGATGCCGATGAACCTCGGTGAAGACGGCAATGATGATGGTGATGATTGCAAGGAGGAGCAGCTGGTCTGTCTGGTGGAAGGCAACATGAACACGGTTTTCGATAAAGACGGTCCGGGGAGTCCTGCCGATGAGGTGTGTGCAGTTTGCCGGAGCGAATGGTGGGATGGATGGGGAAGGTGCCGCCCGTACTCGGAAACCGATATTGGTAAGTAACGCAATCAATTGCATACTCAGCTAAAGTGTTAACAAAAAAGAGTTTTTATTTCAATGTTCAAATATTATTATTTCTAATAAAAATGTGAAAACTCGTCACTGACACCATACGAAGTTAACCATATTTTTTTTGATTTTCAGTTTCTTACATTTTTAAACATTATTCATCAAGGCCTACCATTGAACGAATTTTCAAAGCTTCAAGAGCTTCACTTTAATAATTACGCTAATTATCCATAGCAACTTTTGCGCAAGAGTGACAATTTTCGTTTTCACGAAGTTAACACTCAAGTTCCATTTACCATTGCAATGCATGGCGCGCACTCTGCCAATGTGAGCCAAAACGTTTTCACGAAGTAACGTAACACTCTACTTGTGCGCGCGCCCTGACCTGAAGTTGCACTTTCCTCGTGTTGTATACATTGAAGAGTGTTACTTCGTGAAAACGAAAATTAGCCTAACAGTTTCGCAGCTTTTTCAGTTTCACGAACTAAGGCCAAAAAAAAAAATAAGTCGGTCTCTGATCAGCGCGCGCGTCGATTTTAATCATGCGCGTCAATCTTTTTTTTTCCAAAATGTTCCGCGGTAGCTCCAGCAGCGCCCTCTATTGCCGCACCTCCTCAATTTTTTTTACCAAAGAGCACCAAGGAATGGGAAATTGCACCAAGGCAAATGATCGGGAGCACCAAGGCAAATTATGGAGGACACCAATGTACATGAGGACACCAAGTAGCAAAATAGTACCCCACCTTGTCTGTACAATCCAAGCTTGAAGAAAAAAAAAAAAGCCGCGTCCCCGCGTCAATTCCGGAACTTTGGTCTGACCAGAGACCGAATTTTTTTTTTGGCCTAACACTCACCTTTTTTCCTCTTATTTCTTGTTGATTTAATACACAAAAGGGTGAAAACAGCAGATTTAATAAATTCAATTCATCAAGTGTCCACAACGAGAAACCCAACTGAAAATACTCTGTCGTTTTGACGCAAAGTGTTGTTTTAGAAGGCGTTCAACTTTAGTTGCCATTTTCTCCGATTGCTAGTTTTTACTGGCATGCACATGGGTGTTACTTCGTGATGTTGCTGACGAATTATGTAGGCAACGGCGTTAAAATAAAATCGTTCAGTTCATACTTCGAATTTCTGTTGATAGGGGAGAGCTCGATCAGTCCTTCAGATCAGTACATGTGTAATTTCATTAAATTTATCATTGGCTCTCTATCGACTTTGAAGGAACGTTTCTTTTTGTAATATTTTTCGCAGCATGCCAAAAGACTGTAAGCTGAATTCTGTTGATTTATCTATACCTTATTTCCTCCTCAAATCCCGCACTCCATAAACCATGCTTCATCACACACAAGTGTTTAGAAGACCTGGAGGTCAACAATGTGTGAATGAGTGCATCTTACAAGTTAAAATTGTTTACAAGATGCGCACAAGTGGGAATAATAAGCGATACATTTCTATCTACAGGAATCTTCCAATTTGGTGATTTCTGGTCGAAAGAGTTGTAGCCAATGACGCTGTTGAGGAACATTTTTTTTTCAATGAATTTTAATCAATGGATTTAATACAATTTATTTAAAAAAATGTTGTTGATAAACGGATTTCGCACGCTTTTTTCGCAGTGAAGAGAATCAAAGAAACTCTATATCCTCTATCTCAGTCGCACCTGACGAAGCTGAAATCAACTTTGAATCAAGTTTTTAAATTCAGCCACCTTTCTAATGTACAGTTTTTTTGTTTTTGTGTTTTGTGTAAAGCAATTTTTTTAAGCCTAGAAACTTTTTACCCATAAACCTTTTATCATTCTCTCTCATCCATTTGTATGTAATGTAATGCAAATCTTTTTATGTGTAGTCTTGTGAAGATTATATTTAATTCCATGTTTATCCAGTCGTTGGTCTTGAAATGATGTAATTCTATGTCTGTTCATATTCCTTGTCTTACCCCTCCCCTCTCATCCTCTCCCCCTTCCCACCCTCTCCATTTCATGTTTTTTTTTATTTTATTTTTTTATATATACTATTTTAGTCTTTCGCTGCTCTTGTAAAGTAAAGTTTTGTTTTTAATGATTAAACATTGTAAATGTTCTTTACGATTCCGCTGCTGGCGGCGAAAAAACACATAATAATAAACCAATTAATAATAATAAATAAACAAATACATCTCAGTTTATAATATGGATGGTTTAAAATGTGCAAAATACAACATACCAGGATATTTTTTTAAAAGACAGCTTTGGCTGTTTTGCATGTCCGAGCAACCGACGGGCATGACGCCACAGGTGACCTGATCTGAAGGACACAAATCAGATTTTTGAAAAAAGATATAGACCTGCTTATAAGCCAATTAATCATGTCATGTACATTTTGCTGTAGTTGGAAGGTTCTAATTCTCAGATGTTCTTGCCTAAAAAAACAGATAAGGATATTCCCCGCCTAGCATCTCCCCTTAAACTAGGCCTTGATCAAACACTCGATGTAATTTGGCATGAAATAGCATCTATCGTTTTCCTCACTAAGGTGTCCGGAAATGGAACCACTGCGGCAGTGCAGTACTCTCTCTCATCTGGCCCTTGACGCTGATTGGTCTCATCATGTACGACTTCTGCAACTATCTCCATGACTACTGGGGACACGAGGAGCAACTCATCCGCCTTATCAGCTACTCCACCTTCCTCTCATTCAACTTGTCCAGCCCGCTCATGAGCCTCGTGGCCAACATCCAGAACATGATGGTGGATCACCGGTGGTCGAGTAGGCGCCGCGGCTTCAGCTGGTACGAGTGCCTGAGCGTGCGGTTCATCGTGAAACGCCTGCAGCACTTGGGGCTGGGCGAGCAGGGTCTGGTGTACAAGCCGTACCTCACGGTGTGCATCGTTTGGCCAGTCGTAAACGGGGTATACCGCGCTTTCATCTACTACATCTTCGTTGTGAGAAAATCCATGAATTCCCATATGCAGATCTCTCTTGCCACGGGCGCTGTGAGCATGGTAGTCTGGGGAAGCTTCTGTTATCTGATGCTCCTGATGCGTTTGTCCTTTCAGAAACAGCAGCGCTTGGAGCTGTCCTTTCTCTGGCGTCACGCGGGGCAGGTTGACGTCTGCAGGGGCCGGCTGGCTCTGTACGCCCAAGACCTCGGCAGCATGTGTAGGCTTGTCTCCGCTTGGGTCATCATGGTTGTAGCGGTCTCCACCTGGGCTTTCACCACCCAGATCTCCAGGGACTACCTGGCCATCAGCAGCGACCTCAAGTTGAAGAATGCGAACCTGGTGGTCAATATCAACATCATGATCTGGTCCGAGAACTTCATGTTCCTGATCCTACCCCTGGTGGCGCTTGGCGGCTTCGACCTGAACAAAACCTGGGTCCAGTTCGTCAGAAACGTCAGCCAGATGAGGTCAGAGGCACAGGAGGTTTTTTGGGACAAGCTTCTGGTCTTCTGCGAGGAGCAGTCTCCGGTCTACAGGGTGGAGACCACTGATCTCTATATAAAGACTGGATAGCTAATACAGAGCCGCACAATGTACGAATTTGACGCCATATTGGTGAGACCGGCTGGTGATCTACAAAGGACAAGTTGCCGTTTTTATAGACAGCATGATTTCTTTTGTAACGTCGCAGTTCACTTGAGTTATATTTTGACCACCATCACTGACCAAGGTTAACTACAATTTTTCTAACGTCGTGGTTACTAAAATGCCGCAAATATAACTTTTTCGGCGTTTTGAAATAATAATCACTACGGAAATGTGTCCCTTTTAGAACATCATAATATGTGTACGTGACCAAAATGCGCGTCAACTGTTGATACAACGCGCGCGTATTTACGCGTAGAACGTTCGTATTATACGCGGCCATCTTCGTGAGACCGGGGGCGAATTGGTCAATATGCGAAGTCTACTGTGTGAATGTTGTATGCATATCCGCTATCCAGTCTTTATATAGAGATCAGTGGTGGAGACCCTGACACTGATGTTCTCTGCTTTGGGTCTGTTCCTTGGTCTGCATTACGGTGACCAGAATGTTGAATACTTGATAAAATACACACGTTATGTTACCACGGTGAATCCCGTTGAGGTCGATATAATGCCAGCAATGTAATACAATTACACAAGGCATGAAACGTATGCATTTCTTTCTGGAGAATTACGTCTCATAGTTAAAGGTATAGTCCATCATTTGTAATTTGTGCATTTTGTTCGTTTGAAGCAACACACCTACTCAAAATCTGAAGAAGGGTGCTGATCAACTAACCTGATGAAGTTTCAGCTCAGCTTCAGCTGTATATTTCGAGAAAAACAGCATTCTAGGATCTCGATTTCAAATCAAAAGCTGCTGAATCATGTTTTGAATTGGGCCTGAATTCAGCATCCGAGACACGTTCTTACTGAGCCGAATGCAGCTACGCGATGTCGCGCACTGATCCGACGAATTATAGCAACCGCGCGCGTGCATGTGCGTCGTGTCAACGCTTACGCGCACTTCGCCTATTGAAAAAAACGAACTACTAACGGAAATTTCCAACGGTGCGTCTTAAAGCTACAGTCCATCATTTGTAATTTGTGCATTTTGTTCGTTTCAAGCAACAAAAGAGGTCAAAATCTAATGAAGGATACTGAGCAACTAACCTGATGAAGTTTCAGCTAAGCTTCAGCTGTACATTCCGAGAAAAACAGCATTCTAAGATCTCAATTTCAAATCAAAAGTTACTGAATCATGTTTTGAATTGTTTTGAATTGCAGCTATACGCGACGTATACATAGCGCACTGATCCGACGAATTATAACAACCGCGCGCGCGTGTGCGTCGTTCCAATACTTGTGCGCGCTGCGCTGAATAACAAAACGAACTACTAATTTAAATTTTCCTACGGTGCTTCTTAAGAATCATCGTTGGAAATGCCTTCTTTCGTTGATTACTTCAAAATGACAGCTTCCCAGAAAGAATAATTTCACAGGGAGTTTAGTTACCTTACTATCTTTCAACCAAGTTTGTTTTTCAACAATAATTACGCCAGTTACTTTTCGGATGGCTGCAAATGATGCACTATAGCTTTAATAAGAAGCACCGTTGGAAAGGCCTTCTTTCGTCGATTTCTTCAAAATGACAGCATGCCAGAAAGACTAATTTCACAGGGAGTTTAGTCCCCTTACTATCTTTCAGCTAAGTACGTTTTTCAACAATAATTACGTAGTCAGTCACTTTTTGGATAGCTGCAAATGATGGACTACAGCTTTAATCAAAATGTTTAAAAGTATAACTGTTACTATGCAAAAAGATGTAAATAATGCTAGCTAGAGAAAAAAAACCCCGCAAGGTCATTGAATTATGTTTATATCTTTATTTCTATATATAGGCCTATATATATATATATAACTATGATTCATAAGTTAAAAAAAAGTTTATTATTCGACAACAATGAAAATGCATGTCAAGATGGGGACTTTATAGGTTGAATCAACGGAGGGTGGCAAGTTGCGTAAACAGTTAAACACTTCCATGTTGTTAGGCATAACATTTGTGATAAATTTGGAAATATCACATGCTGTAAGTGTTTTCTTTTTTTATCCACGTAGAATAAACAGGAGCCAATAAGCAGCGGCTACGCCATCCCTCCCCCCCCCCCCCCCAGGTTATTAATAAATCTTTTAAAAGCGCCAGGTTGCCACACTTTTGTTCATATTGAACAAAAAAGAACATTTTTCTTCAAAGGAATATTTACAATCGTCCATACAACATCGTTTTGCATTCCAGACTTTTCAGTATTGTGTATGTTCTGTGGAAGCCTTACGCGTCGGAAATAGTAACTAGTCAAAGATTTTTAAGATTCATGTATACATTTTTATAGGTTATCAAGTCTTTCGGAATTTTTTTTGGGGAAAAATATTGAATGTTTTGCTCAATTGCTAACTATGTTAGGTATTGTAGTGGAAGTACCTTTTCTTAGTTGTTTGCGGATTGCAAGCAATGAAAGATGTACAGCTTTATAAAAAAAAAATCGTACAGCAATTAAACCTAAAATGGTGGGTGCGGATTCCATCCCCCTGCACTTTTTAGCAATATTTTTGCCAAACGCGCGTTTCTCGCCGTGAGCTTTCATGACTTTCAAGCTTCAGGTCTGGCGCATGTTTTATGAAAATTGACCTTAGGGTCACCGCGCTTCGGTGTCCCTCAGGTCAAACATTTTATTAAGTTTGTCAAAAAAATGCGTTGTTATTTTGCTCTTTCGAATTTTCTTCATGCTGCAGATTAATAAAGGACATTTTAAATCTCAATTTGGAGGAGTGTTGGGTGGTGTTAACAGTGCTTGCTTGAAATATGATCTGACTGTTTGGTGACTAGCCTGTGTAAAAGGCATGGCAGGGGAAGAGGATTGATTTGTTGATTGTCTGTGACTGTTCAGACAGCAGGAGGGTTAACTTTTTTTATTTGATAAATAAACCAACATATTCTGAAGAACCAGTCTAAACTGAGCCTTGAAGTAAAAAGCCCTGCAGTGGAGGTCATTTATTTACAGAAAAAAACCACTACGAAAGCAAAACTAAAAAAACAGCACCATAAAAACCAGAGTCTCATGACATCATTCTTTTGACTTCAACGTTGGGAAATCCCCTGGACTTCCTCTCAATTATTTATTTACAAAAAGAAACTGTCCAACAATCAGCGGGGGTGTCCCAAATCTGTTCACCCCTTTTATTGGCAAGATTTTTCTTTTTTTTTGCCAACAGCGATATCTTGGTTCAGAAATTCTGGGTCGGCTGGAAACTATTGTTCCATCTAGTTGCGTTCCCCGTATTCCTCAACAAATTTGTTTCTATTAATAAGTTTTCCAAACAGGTATGCTTTATTCCAATCCCCAATTAAATTGTTTTGGTGGTTTTATTTTGGGCATGAATAGATCCGCCTCACCAGCAGACTGGTTCCCGGTCCGTACATTATCGATACTGCATGATTGTGTGGCGGGAACCAGCCTACACCTGGCGAGAACAAAATTATTGTCGGGCCACAAGAACTTCAAAATTTGTTAAAGGGAATATACAACATTTGCAAACATCGAAAAATAAAACTACCAGATTTTTACAAAATACTTTACTAGGATGTTTGTAAATGACAGTATAAAGCATCCTGTAAAATTATGGCACCTGGTGTGAAGTCATTTTCAAGAAAATAGTATTTTTGTATACATTTCCAACCACCGTTGGAAAAACTATTTTTCAACTACTGATCCAACTACTAATCCAACTTTACCATTTTTCAGTACAAATTTTATTTGCTATTGGTTACATGTTCATGAACGGGTGCAGGCCATCTAGACTGGTTCCCCACCTTACAATTTTCCGGCATCTATAAATTGATCCATTTCACCTTTAGTGGAGTCAGGGAACCAGACTGCTTGAATATTTTAGTTTTTCTTGGTTTTTCCAGCATTTTCGAACACAAAACTTCAAACATGTCAGTGTAACAATATTTGATCTATTATACTAACCCCTCAAATAGTTAATTTCTGAAAATTACAGCAAAAGCAAATGATGTGCATTCCCTTTAACCAAGTAACAATTGGTCGATGTCCCATTCAAAAGTGAATAACTTTTGATTTGCTAGTTTTGGTCCTTCTTAGAAAAAGAATCTATAATTCTCGGGATGCAATGCACTCGTAAAAAAAATGAAAATACAAATTTAAGTAAACATTTCTTAGTATGGGAAATATTAATTTTGTGCAGCCATACGTCCCACTTGATGGCTGCACTAACTCAACTCAACTTACAAAAGGAACAGGTCATTGACATGGGCGTGGCGAGGGGGGGAAGGGGGGTGCTTGCCCCCTCCTGGCCTGGAAAAGCACCCCCCCCCCCAAAAAAAAAAGGGGAAAAAAAGAAAAAAAGAAAAAGAGGCGCGAGTCATATTGGTGTAAATTTAATGGGGTGGGAGGGGGGAGCAAAATGTCCCTGCCCCCCTCTAAAACTGATAAATTGAGAATATGTTGAGAAATACAGGATTTTTTTGGGGAAAATATGTTTAGCCCCCTCTAGAAAAAATCCTGGCGACGCCCATGGTCATTGAAAATGTACAACGGAAGTAAAACTCCAATCAAAATTGAAAACAGATGGTATGAGATAATGGGTTTAAAAGCGAAACTAAAACACAGTGTCACAAAGGAGGGAAAATGATCTCCAATATATTTGCCACAAATCCCCTATCGTAAGTCCGCCCAGCACGGGGACAGTACTGTTTGCGACTTTGGCGCAACGATTGCTCTCTCTTTTTACCACTTCCTCCTGAGCCGGTGACCTCGACCGTGACCCGAGACCTTTTGTACCTCTCATTGGTGGTTTGGTTGGAAGCGAGGAGGAAGAGGTGGTAAGAGAGGAAGACGGTAATGAGGATGCCCAGAAGGAGGAGGGAAGTCAGCAGGAAAACCGGCCCTGGTAGTTGAATAAACAGATGCTGGGAAGTCGGCATGGTCAAAAACAGAAACAAAAGAAACAAAACAGAAACAAACAAAAAATTGAGTAAAATAAAATTTAATTGAGACAAAAATTATATGACATGAATATTCGGATGAAGAATGGAAAGACACATACACACACATACAAAACAGAAACAAACAAACAAAATTGAGTAAAATAAAATTTGATTAAGTCAAAATGATGTATGACATGAAAAGTCGAATGAATGATGGAAAGACAGTAAATCAAGAGGAAATAAACACAAAAAGAATGCAAAACATGGAAGAAATTAATGGGAAAACAAATGATAGCTATAATTGCCACCGAACTGAAAGCAGCAGCACTGGAAAGACGGGGGTCCGCTCATAAGTCCGACGCCTCATAAGTCCGACAAAATCGCATCCCCTAACCAAATAGGTTTTGTTTAAATCTGTTGGGATATAGGTACATTTTTGTACAGTACCCCTTAACTGATGGTCTGTTACACTGGGGTTGGCATACCTCCAGAAACAAAGTCCAACAGTGTGCGTGTACAATTTCCCATGTGGGTGTTGGAATTTGCCAGAATGGGTATGGTTCCTAGTAAATTAGGCTGGGCAGTTAGGGTTAATGAACTTTTTGTTACACTCATACATGTGTATATTACGCTTTTCAATTCCTTATTTTATTCCTTCTTCAATTTGTTTTTAAATTTCTCCCTTTTTTTTTTTTTTAATTAATTTCTCTTTTAAGTTTTAAATTTCAAACATTTTTTGTTTCTCATTTACAGTTTAATATAGTTATTTTAAGCTTTTATCTTTTGATCCGGGAAGTGGTTCAAGATGGACGGTACAGTCTTCTCCACGACCCCTTACATTGTCAGAAATTTTTAATAATAATTATATTAAAAAATGTGTGGAGATGATATTTTGATTACAAGTAGATTGTCACAATTAAGGCTATTTTCTTGCCTCATGGTGTGAAAGAAAATCGTTTCATACAGGTAGCTATTTTTTCATATCCAAGGGTTTGAATTACACAGAGCTGAATGGAAACTAAGAGCAGTAACTGAGAATTCTTCATCAACACTTTCAAAGAAGTAAATTTGTTTTTGTATTTCAATTGTGCAGTGGTCATAGAAAACAAGTTATAGAAAAAAAAAGACATCTCAGCTGAATTCTGACACCAACGACCTAAACAAGTGGCTCCAACACAAAATGCGAGTCCTATCAGTTTCAGTATAAAGTTAGTGAAAAAAAATTGTCTATGATGAGCTACTGCAAACGAATGGTGACATATTACCACAGTGCTTGATGAAGCGTCAAGTGGTACGATCAATGTGGAGTCAAATCAATTTCACTGAAAGTTTTCTCTTTATGACGACATTCATTAAACCTCCTATGCAAACATACATTCTGTGCCAAGTAGTCCTTTCAATCAAAATCAAACCAGTGACTGTTTTCAACAGAATTCCCGGCCTACATAAAGCAGGATTGACTGGCTGGGACCGTTTAAGTAACTTGATACAGCTAGGCTTTGACTCCGGGTGAGTGATAAACAGCTGTGATCGCAACTTGCCTGCTTTGGCTTTTGACCCGGTTGGACTAGTCACAGTGCTTGCTTGGCATATCTGACTGCTGGCGACTAGCCTCTGTTAAAAGTATGGCAGGGGAAGTGGAAGTGATTTTTACTGTCTGTGACTGTATAGGTAGCGGGGGGGGGGGGGGGGGGGGTAATAAGAACATGTTCTACTCTTTCTAAAAGCACATCTGAAACCTCATATCAGGTGGCACTTTAACCAATGACATCCTTAAATTAATGAACTGGAGGGGTCATAGCTTGCCAAGTTAGATATCAAATATACAAAGCAGAGAGCACTGAAATGATCAGATTATGTGCTGAGAAGGAAATGGGTAACAAAAAAATGACGAAGGTCATAGAGCAAACAGTGGCACAAGCATTCTATAGAAAATAGACAGCAGCTAAAAGTGAAAGGGTCACCTCGCAAATGTAAAAGAAAAAGAAATAGGAAGGAAGAAGTACAAGGAGCTACAGAGTATCTGCCCAAGGCCTACGAGGGTACTAGCAGCTGAACAATGAACAATGTAACTGCATCGCACTCAGATACATGTAGGTCAGGAAGGAAGAAAATGAAATGCGAACACCGCAGTGCCAATAAGGATCTGCAGGCTCAATGTCAACCTAAAAAGGAAGCTGGCTATACATGTATGTTTAATTACAGCACATTGCAAAGCTACAACCAGTGATTAGCCCCAGACACTATGAAAACATGCAGGGGCGTGAGTGGCCACTGATAAAAATTGCTGAAAACAGCTGGGAAAAAATGTGAAAAAGCTGAATTTTGGAAATCTCCTATATTCTTTTGTAAACAGCAAGTGAAGGCAAAAGGCTGAACCTAAAAAAACCAAAACTGAAATCGGCTAAAAAGCTGAGATTTTACACCCCTGAACATGGCTTTCTAAATCTAACCATCTCTGTATTTACAAAAATAGACTTCCTTTTTGAAACAAAAGTTTATTAAACTGCTCTTACAGCAATGCCAACAAATTTTGTAACGTTGAAAGTGCCGACACATTATCAAATTGTGTGTGCGTGTGAAATGCGTTTAATTTGTAGCAACAAATTTGTATCACCCTCAAACTTTCACCAACTTGTGATGTCATGAATGGTTCAACGTGAATTGAACACTATTCATAAGATGGAATTTGGGTCAGGGTGATGTGCATGTACATCAATATTAGGTTTTGCTCTCCTCCAACGTTTAAGCACTGTATACTCAGTGTGTTACCTCCCGAGGGAAAGTTAGAAAAAAATCACTCGGGTTGGACTTGAACCCACGACCTCCTGCTTTTTAGTGCAGCATCTTACCACTCGACCACCGAGCTAACGGGAATCGGTTTGCTGGTTCGAATTTGATGTAGCAGTGGGTACCGCAATGAAACTATTCATAAACTATTCATTCATACTTCGTCAACACTTGTATGGCATGAACACAATTGCGGGGCGAGTATCGCAACTTTTAAATTACTCGGGAGGAGTTTTCTCTCCAGAACTCAAGTTGTAAAATTCACTACTTGGTCGGGACTTCATTGTCTTGACCAGTTAAATTCAAAGGTCAGTGATATATGCAAAAGAAATGTACAGTTAGTGATGGACACTTAAGTGTTAGACAAAGCAGTACTGTTACTAAGAAGTGGAGACTATAGTGTTAGTCCTGTGTGCACTCATGCAGAGAAACTATGGGTGCGTTCGAGCGTGGTATTTGTGCTAACACGAGTATACTCTTGAGCACATGAACGGCAGGAGTATGACTTCAGCGTAAGCGAGAGCGTACTCCCGCTTAGGCCTGGAGTATACTCTTGCACAGAGAGTAAATGCGCTAGCAACATTTCCTTGCACTCGGGAGTAGCAAGAGTAACACGCTCAAATGCACCCAATGAATTCTTCTCAATCTCATCAGAAGATGCTACAGGAAAAACCATCGGGACCCAATTTCATGGCGCTGCTAAGCACACGATTTTCTGCTGACAGAGCCTCTGTCAATTTTACAGAGACGGTAATTAAATAAGCACTGCAAAAGGCACGCTTACCACAGAGGAATAAATTTGCTTAACCAGTGGCGTCACAAAGAAATTTAAGCTCCATGCACGCGCACCCCACAGCACATCCGTGCCATGAAATTTGGCTTAAAGTAAGGGCATTTTTCTGCTGACTGTTATAAACAGTGCCATGAATAGGGCCCTGATCGAGTAAGTAATGGAGGTTTATGAATTCTTGGCTTCGTCTCCGTCTTCATCTTCAAGATTAAATGCCATGAACATTGAGACACTTTTAGTATTATGTCCATCTTCCATTACAGGGACACAAACTTCTCAATGGTGTATGTTCATTGGGTTTTGAAATATAGGATTCTTACAAATATTGGGCTGGAGGAGCATGAAGATGAATTTGAAGACAGAGCCAGGATTTTGTTATCTCCTAATTAATGAAGTTGACTCACCTGGAAAACTATGCGCGAGTCGACCTGATGAAATTGTCCATCCTTCCCCATGTAGCCTGCCTGCCAGACACCCGACGTGGCTGCAATTCCTTGCAAGACACGGCCGGTGACGTAGGACACGTAGAGCGTCACAAACGCGATGCTGGCAAGGAGGAGAAGGAAATAACGGACGTTGCGTCCACCGATGCAGTTGTTGACCCAGGAGCAGTGGTGGTCAAAGCGGTGGACGCAGTGGTTACAATAAGCTGGTGGGAAGCCAGGGAGGAAAAAGATGTAGAAATGGTGTTGTTAAAAGCCTGATTCGTATTCAATGCAAACATCAGTGCAAAGCGAATTCTAAGGGCAATAGTGAATGCCACAATGAAACTTTTACTTTGGTGTGGAGTATGATCCAGTGTTAAGAAGAGGTCATAAACTATTCAAGTGAACTGTGAGAAGCATTTCCTTTACCCCCGTTACTTGTGATCTGACTTGGAATTGACTTGTGATTGTCTTGGGGTTGACTTCATCGCAAACCTGGATTAGAATTTTTGACTTATGAAGTACAAGAGAACATCATCATGTAGTGGCATATTTAGGGAGCACCCCCTTGGAAGAGTTACATGTGAGCAAATGGTGTTTCACAGCTTACAATAACGAAGAATTCGACCATGGTGTCCGATGGTGTCTAATACAGTGGAACACCGCTATACCGAACATTTGGCTATACCGAACATCATCCGTGGCTTCCGGTTTTAATGTACAAAAGGTACCGAACATGGTTCAACCGATTAACAAAAAAATCTACAGGATGTATTAAATGCTATTTGGGTCACTTTTAATTCAAACTACCCTTGGTTACATCATGTTTGAATGTTGAAGAGCGATAGATGGATATTATTTCCCCAAGGAATAAAAGGAAAAACCACCCGTTGCTAAAGTTTCGTGACAAATCCTCGTGTAGCCGCGGGATGTGAGAAATGCCAGTTCACTATTGGTCAAAAGAGCGTACCGGCGATTCAAAATCGCTATACCGAACGATCGTTATTACGAACACTTTCTGTGGATCCCACGATGTTCGTTATAGCGGCGTTCCACTGTATAGTACAACATCACCTCCAAAAGTCAGATGGTGTCAATCCCCCCCCCCTGCCCCGCCCAATTTGATTTCACAACTGCCAACTGACCAGGGAAAAACTCCTGGCTACCTTTCTGCACAGACAGTCTGCACCAACACACATAATTTTAAGCCACCCACTTTTGTTTGTGCTGTAAATCAAGGATTTTCTATTGTTCCTCTTAATCAATCTTTTGTTCATACTTTTTTTGCACAAGCTGACCAACTGGTTTTGTACACCCTTTCTAATCGAGGACGTCCTTGATTTGACTCCCGTCCTCAAACACACAATGATGTTTCACATGTGTGTCCTCGATTTACAATATAAACAAACACATTACACTGTGTACCTCTCTCTTGTGATTGGTGACGAACAACCATACAGTGAAACGCCGCTATAACAAACATCGCGGGATCCATGGAAATTGTTCGTAATAGCGATCATTTGGTATAGCGATTTTAAGCTGCCGGTGCTCCGGTACTCACTTTTCAATGAATAGAGCCCTTCAGAACTTCACCATGCATGCCCTGTTAACATGTGCCGACTATTGAATTATGTAATTACACAGTTTTTGAGCTTACTACCGACAAGAATGGGTGGCTTTCTCCATCAATTCCTTGGGAAAATAATAGCCACTTGACACTCTTCTGCTGACATTTTTCTACAACGACGTGCGGTACACTTTGTACACAAAAATCGGGGGAGCACGATGTTTCGTATAGCCAAAGACTCGGTATAGCGTGCTCGGTATAGCGACGTTCCACTGTATACTGTTCATGCTCACAGCCAAATACCGAGTATACTTTAGAACCTGAATCTTACCACAGTGCTTTGATCGTGCGGGTTTGACGAACCTGCAAGTCTGGCAAAGCGTTCCCTCCTGGTAGAGCACACCGTCATACTTAAACACGCTGGCATACTTAGTGTGGTTCTTCTTCGTTATAACCCCCGGGTCGCTCCGACAGCAGGTGACAAAGATGGCCAGGTTGACTGCCATGCTGACGTACGGAGCGATGATGTAGATTGAGGGGAGATCAAGTGCCTGGGCACTGGGGTGGACTTGGGTGGCAAATACCCACAGGACCCCCGAGAATATAGCTATGTACAAAGCCTGGATGTAGTGGTTTCTATTGAGAGAGGAAAATATAAAGATGAAAGAAATTATCTTCACTATTAACATAATACTTTGTGATAAATACTTTGCGACTGGCCCATAGTTCAATTTGGGTCTATTTTAACATAATCCCTACCCTAGCAACCCTCAACCACGAAAAAAATGACAAAAGATTTATCTGAAATATTCACAAAGTTTTAGGCCAAATTTACAGTTGAATTTGAGAACATAATTTATCTTCAAGTAAACTTGAATCCTCAATCCTGATTGGTTGATCCATGGCAACAAGCCGTGCTACATATAACCATGTAGCACGGCCACAGTCCATACCGCACTCCGCGTATCGCGCCATTATTTGCGCTTGCCATTCCGTACAACACGCACGTGTAACACGCACATGTAACAGGATAACCAACAAAAAGTTTGTGTACTGTGTGCAATGTTCAAATTCTTAGTGCGTCAATTAAATTTAATGATACAATGTATAATAAAGTTATTATCCCACTCACGCTCGTTGAACACAGAAGATGTAGTGCGATCTGCGTTCCACACACCACTCGGCCTTTGGCCTCGAGGCATGTGGGACACAGACGCACTATATTCCGTGTTCGCTGGATAACTAATAATGCATATTTCAAGCTGCACTAACAATTTCTGCAAAGGTTGATTTAGTGATTGTTTTTGAAGTTTTACCTTTTGTAAAAGAGATATGTGATGATCTCACTGGCAAAATTCTGCAAACGCTCTGGGAAGCAGACATAAAATAGGAATGCTATGATCTGTAAAAAAAGACACAAAAGTAAAAAGTATTGTACAGTACCGGTATGATATAAAACAGTTTGTCAAATGCAATATTTCCACTTCAACTTTTCAAATGAGACCAATGTTCAGGAGTCAGGTTGGCGTTGCGGTACTTTCCTCGCCTTCCACCACTGTGACCCGGGTTCAAATCCCGCCTGGGCCAATATGTGGATTGGGTTTTCAGTCCCTACCTGATTCCATGGGTTTTCCCCAGAATACTCTTCTGGGGTTTTCCTCCCACCTCTAAAAATGTAATTTCTTCTCATTGTTTTTTCTCTACAAGGTTTCTTCAGGCTTGCGAGCTTACAGTGCCTAGGACACTCTTGAGGATTGAGGATTCCTTGGTTTCATTACCAGAAATATAATAATAAAAATAACAAATGGAGAGAAAAATGTCAAGTTGTATTTTTCATTAAAATTTGCACTCTTAATCAATCGACGGCCACCCACTTCTTCGGAGAATTGCCCAGCGTCCTTCCCTTCCCCCCATCCCAGTAAATTGCACCCTGGAACATGATCCAACATAGTCTTGGGTCCAAGACCTTCCTGTTGTTTATTCCTCGAGCACATCACTCTCACAGACGATCGCTGATAGAGGGCGCCATCTCGAGACGAACCGCTATCCTGTGATAGCGGTTCGTGGATGATAGCGGTTCGTCTCGAGATAGCGCCCTCTATCAGCGATCGTTTCGGTTCGTCTCGAGAAAGCGCCCTCTATCAGCGATCGTTTGTGAGAGTGATGTGCTCGAGGAATAAACAACAGGAAGGTCTTGGACCCAAGACTATATCCAACAATGTCAAGAGGGAAAACTAGATACCCTCAGCTTGAAGGCAAAAAAGACCAACACTGCATCTTGAAAAACTTCTGCAAGTTTTACAAGTGAAAGTCTTTGTTAGATTGGGCCTACTTGTTGTAGGTGTATAGCACACTATGTCCAGAAAGGTCAGCAAAATAAATTTTAAACAAATAAATATTAGTCTATCTGTTATAATTATTATTTGTTGCGCAACTCAGCAAAAAGAACAGTTTTACACAACGCCTGAATTAATCTCCATCATCTAATTGGTGGGTCGTTATAATCATATGTCATTGAATTATCGGTCCCAATGCACGGCTCCAAGGTCAAATAGAAGTTCCATTGCACGGTCATACTTTTTGGTGGCTCCGACCAATCAGATGACAAGGATTTATTCGGGTGTTGTATAAAACAACATTCGAGCTGTGGAAAGAATAATTTCATGGGCTGAAAAATTGAATGTTCCATTCCACTTGGATTCGCCTCATGGAATATATGGAACATTGCATCTGTAATCTCCAGACTAGGACCTGGAGTGCTCAAAATGATGCAAAAGAAGATCAGGCCAACTTTACTCACTCTTCAGCCAGCAAATTTCTTCCAAACTGCTACTGGGTAAGAGAAAAGTTCCTCAGTATTTCACTAACCAAGGTTGAAGACTCAATTCAATTTTTTAAGGAGACCTTTCTTCAATATTTGGCAGTGGCTTGCACATGAGAGGGAAGTCAAATTATTTCAAAATGAGGCTAGACTAGACTAGACTTCTACATGTCCATCCATGGTCCAACTGTTTGACAAGACTGACTTCTTCATTCATTGTCATTAGCCTGGTGCCTGACCAAGGAGTAATGTGTAGAAATAATAACCTAGTACCCTTCATCCAAGATATTTCTTTTGGCACAGTCAGCTGACAGTTGATAGATGCAGTACTAAAGAGTTGTTTGACATGGTTGTTTCATGTGCCAGTCTAATACCTTAAGTTTCGGGACTCTCATACACAGTATTGATCGAGAGTCCCAAATTTTCGGACTACTGTAATCTCATGAAGTTTAAACATTGCACACACAAACATTCAATATTTGTATAATATTAATTGTGGCAATTAGGCTAATAGGAGTAAGTTCATCGGTCCTCATGTCATTCTTAAAAATATTACCTGCACCACAATAGATTTACCTGTACAACTCCACTGCGTATCTTCCCGACAATACCATGACGGTGAAATTCACTGTCCCCACACAGAATGATGTAGCTTGCCAACAAGAAGAACACCATGTACGCAGCTACCAATGTCAGGAAATCTGCCATTTGGTCCAAAACGCCCGATAACCGTCAATGATACTCCATTATCTGTATAAGCATTTAGATCAACAAAAATTGTCAAATTATAACAAGGAGAGGGGAAACTGATTTAGATGCATGGACAAATATTCAGGGGGTGCATACATATACCTATGTTCCCCAATACCGATGTTCCCCGAAATCCTTACCTTAACCCTAACCCTAAGGATTTCTGGGAACATCAGTATTGGGGCACATAAGAATTGGGGAACATCAGGTAGACCCCATTTTCAGGACTCTGCATGGTGTTGATTTCACTCAGGAATGTTGTACTACCAGAGCTGCTCTCAATGATCAGTAGGCTGTTTCACAGAAACCACCATCTTTGGTCATCATACGCCACAACTATGCAATATGGTCCCAACTGAGTTGGGGGAGACCTATCCTGGTTCCAGGTCCAGCATCCACTGCGTATTTCAAATGATCCAATTATATTGGGGGCTGGGATTAGTCTGGGAGACCATCGCAAGTTAAATTGAACGTATTCGTGCGCCGATGGATCCTGACGCTCACGCGCGAAGACTATATGGCTCCCCTAGCTTTGTGCACATTCTGGATAAATAGGTTGCACGGATTAGTACAGTACGCACACACGGTGTCCCGTCCAAGAGGCTCTCAAAAGTGGTAAAAATGTGACCTCTTTTGTTGGCGCACAGAGCCCATATAGCCTAGTTGGGACAGTCCCAACAATTGGTTGGGGAATTCCTAACTATAGTTGGGACAACCCTTTAGCTGGTTTCCTCCAAACTACAGTTGGGAAGACCATAGTTGGGGCACAGAATGGTAATCTCAGGGGGCATTTCATTAAAAATACATCCCATCATGCTCAGGATACAATATGGCATGATATGGGACATACATGTATTTCAAAAATAATTGCCCCGAGAATTGCCAAGTGATACCAAAGATGAGCAGTATCTACATGTATGAAACGATCCATGGTCACTATGGGATTTCAGTTGGTGTACACAATCAGAATTAAGATTTATGAAACACTTAGTCTAGACTGACGAATCCTTTATGTACATGTACACGTTGAAGAAAAGATCTCATTTGAGATTTGATGTTCTTGATGCAAACATTGACACCAGCTCTAATGTTCATTATAGGCCTGGTTGAACTTCCAAAGTATTACAGTTGGGGTTGATCCCAAGCCTCTAGATCAAGACTCAGCCAGTCTACTGTATGGACTTTGGACTGCATGTATAAAGCCCAAAAGGCTGGAGCCAACGTTAGGGTTTCTCAATCTTGAGCTGCCGTTGTTTAGGTCAGGTGTCAACTAGCTTGGGAAACCCAAAACCCTAATGCTACTCGAATTGGCAAGTCTAGTTTAAGAAGCATCAATAGAGCTTGGGTTTCAGTTTCCCATGTTAGTGTTTCCAAGCCTCAGTCTATGGCTAATCGCTGGACTAAACTGGGTCTTCGCCATACCTACTGTGTTCCCATGCTCAGCAATAACTTGGATTTTTGGCAGAATAAACATGGAAGCTTTTCTCATGCATGCCATGTTGGAAATCAACAAATAATATGAATGTGCAGGTGGTGCTTCTAATTGTACTAAGAAGATATGCCATTTCGTGCTCCTGTTCTCAAGATTTCGTTTCAGCCTCTGCCTGTACTGTTTGTCTCGATCTTTCATCGATGTTGGTGTCCTTGATGTTTTGGGTGTGTTTTCCAGGTTGGTGGTTAAGTTTCGTTCTTACCAGTCAATTCATACAGTGTGATATCATTAGCTGGATGTGGCATTGAAGGGTATCCAGTGATCATCTGCTGGATGATGATGTTTCTGTTCTCCTGGCATGGTATGGTATGGTGGACTCGTCTTGCGGGTCCCATGTGTGGTGAAGATCTCCTTCAGTTTCTCTATTGTTGGTTTGATGCCATCCAATGGGTAGGCTAAACTTCTGGGTATCTCATGCATTTGTCTACAGCCACTAGATTGTTCTGGATACCGTCCTCTGAAGTACATCCCATGGTATGGGTGTAATTTTTTGATTGGCTGTTGCTTGTGCTCTTTTGCAGTAACCCGGCATTCGTAACACTGCCCTATATGATCTGCTCCATCATACTATTCATCATCAGGAACTATACACATGTAGTATTTCTCCCGAAGCATCAACTTGGTCTTCATCATCCTGAGGAGTTATGTACTGCCTTGATGATGACTCTGCAATGCAGGTAGTTGGGTGTGCCGGTGTGCCCAAGTTGGAATATCAGGTCTTCTGCTTCGTACAGCTCATGTACATGTACGCTGTAGAAGGGTGTGATGTCTGGGTCCTTCTGTGGTTTTGCCCGTCTTCACAGATTCTCTGGTGTAGTTTCTGGAGCTGTGTTTGTGTTGAGTTGCCTCTTTGATATGGTTGATGACACCTGGTCTGCTTCTAGGACTTTCTTGATCATCTACTCTGTGCTATCTGTTCCAATCTCCGGCTGGCAGGGGGGTGTCTGGACCGGAAGTCTTGGAGGTCTGCTAGCGGGTCTGGTACATGTAGCTGTCTTGCAGCCGCTCTCTGCAAGACAGCTTGTCGTGTACGTCGTTCGCTTGTTGAGGCACTTTGGGATGTCCCCAAAGAGTTTGCAGATTGCCCCATCATAAAGATCTTTGGGATGACTTTGCACCGAAGATTAATCTTCTTGAATACAGGTTGCCACGTGGTGTGCTAAGGTTAATTGCTACTGCTCTTGATTCTGGGTCAATTTAGGAGCTGGTGATCGCCCTCTTTCATGTCAAGCTTAGAAAAGATTGTAGAGACTTTTGCAGAGTTGAACTTGTACTTGAAATCTTCAACCACCAGCCATTGAATGACCCTATTCGTCTCCATGAATTTACTTGGAACTCGCAGATTGACATTGGCCCAAAATATCATGGGTGGTTTTGGCTCATTTCTGCACAATGACTGGAGAGCACCATGTCACTGGCTAATTGCCTCAAGATACTTGCTTGAAGATGGTTTGTCTAACCATTCTCTTAATGGTTTCTGGGGTAGTTTGCTGCTGGTCTCGGCTTTGGGCTACAGGTGCTGCTTGTGGCTTCATGCAAAAGTTAATTGGCAAAGATCTTGACATCTCGAATCAGGCTGAATGGTGATCAATGCCCTCGAAGACCTTAATTTTCTGTATCTGCTTGCTGGACTGCAGACTGTCGTGACATTGTAGGCATTTTCTGGAATTCAAAGGTGGTTTCGTTCTGCAAGGAAGCCATCTGGATGAATCGCATCATCCCCAGCTCGATGAGGGTGTTCTAACTGCTGATAAGTTGAGGCGAGTTGATTATGCCTTTGTTAACAAATTTTTCTCACTGTTCCAAACTTGTTGTTTCTGGAACTCCCCTTTTATGGGTAAATCTATAGGTCACTCTACAAGGTGTGTATATGCGGCTGGACTGCAGTGTTTTGGGATATTGTTCGATCTGTGCTGCAGTGCCTTTGTGTTGACTTCATCATGATGTTCACCTCTGCTAAAACTGTCTGGCTAGCTCAATTTGCACATCTGTCGGTGTCAATAACAGCCAACTGTCAGTACTGTCATTATGGATGAAATTCTCTGCACTTGCTTGACGTGTTGATCACTGCCTGGTCAAAGTTGAGATCACGTCGTCAGACGATTGTCATTTTCCTACATGGCATGCTAACTCTAGATGCAGTTTCGGCCATGCTTGGGTTTGGCATGAATCTGACAGGCCGGGGCTCTGCTAATTGGTTTTCGACACCCGGCACAGTACACCAACCATGATTGGAGTCGACTTTAAAAATTGTGACTTTGCTGCGCAAAGGTCTATTCCATGGCCAAGGTACAGAGTTAAGTCCATCCACAGTGACAGTGACTGCATGGTCAGTCATGGCTAGGATTTCCCAAATAGCCCATCAGGTTGATGGACGACCTTCATTGTATTATACGACTGTGAATAGTCCACCTCGGCTAGGTGATGCCAAGGAAGGGATCGTTCCTGCTATTTTTGGTCATGTGATAAATTGCGTCCATGTACATGTACCACCAGTGTAGCTTGAGTAATTCCAGCTGACGGCATGCATGTTCATCAGCAATTCCATGTAAATAACTGTAAAGTGATGTCATCAGCATGCAGCTGGGGTTTGGTTCGTGCACAAGTAACCCATCAACGGCCAGAAATTAAGGAGGGTTGGGGCTGACCAAGACTGGTTTCTGATCCATCCACTGCGTATTTCGAATGTATTCAAAGTTATGGGGGGGGGGCGGGTTAGTCTCGGAGATGCATCGGAAGTTTGATTTGAATTTCAAATCAAACTTCCGATGCATCTCCGAGACTAACCCGGCCCCAATGAATGTATTCGCGCGCCGATGACGCCTGACGCTCACGTGAAAATGCGGTGGCTTATAACTTTTGCACATTCAGGAAGTCGTGCGTAGTACTTCACACGCAAACCAGTATATGCGCGCACGCTGTGTGTCCCCGGCCTCAGCTCCACGGAGCTCTCAAAAGAGGTAAAACGCGCGCCCTCTTTAGTTTGCTGGCGCACGGAGCGGCAGGCCTATAGCCTCCCGCCCGGGCCGGGAGCAGGGCTACACCACAATTTCATAAATTTGCAAAGCTTTCATGACATTACTCATTAGGCCCATTTCAAAAAATAATATTCTCAATTTCAAATGGCACCCACCAAAAAAATGTAGTCACATAATAATGAAATGCACGTTTCCTTATTGAGCAGGTTTAACGCCACGCACGCTGTGCTTCTGAATCACGTGCAGATCCCAGCACACCCATGGATGAAAAATGAAAATGGCGCGCACGACGCACGAAAATTGCGCGTCAGAAAGTATGTATGTGCGCCCTCTTTCGACTGACTGAAATACACCCACGCACACGGACACTGACGGACGGTACCCGGTATACGGAAGTAAACACTAACAGGCCCCACTACCGCGAAATCGAAACTGGGAGGTAAGTTAAGTTTCAGTCCGGAAGCCTATCGTAATTAAGTTTATACAACTACACAGAGAGCAAGGAATAAGTACCATATTACAAATCTCAGCCAAACAAATACTCCAATTTTCCAAAACAAAATAAGTAGTACGGCCTACCCACAGAGCTATATTAAATTACTAGAGCGCCAACTCGTCATTCTGCGCGCGGAGACGCTTTGAAGCCGTCCTGGGCGCAGACATTTTGAATTCATCATGCGTGTTTGTACTTTTTTTGTAGAAGTATAGAACATAATGAAATTAGATGGTTTGAATTTTGAAAGTGTACTATAAATGCAACGCGGAAGTAGAACATACGCAAACAATTTAAGTGCGTCATTGACGGTTCAAAAAAACGTGACGGCAAAAAGCATCTGCAGCGAATACACGCATGCGTTGCGCTGTTTGCGTTGAGCAAAATGAAACGCTCATTTGCTGATCGTGCGTTTCGGTTTTGGGCGTATAATTGGCTTCAGTAATGCACCGGTATGGAATACAAACGCAGATATGCAAATAGCCGTACAAAAGCCGTACAAAATGTCTAGGTCGCCATAGCCTCAGGTTTGTGCACAAACATGGATGCGCCCAGCAACGGGCATTACTTTGTACAAGAAGTTTAATAGCGCTCTAGTAATTTAATATAGATCTATGGGCCTACCATGGTAGAAAAAAAATACTGGGAAAGGTTTCCATACAGTGGCCATCATCATCACTTGTCACTCAGACTGTGCACAGGCTACTGGGAGTAGGCCCCCTACTACCTGTCTGAAAATTTCTAAGTGTTAATTTTCTTAATAAATACTTCAATATTTTCCCTGCTAATTTTGACTTTTTTGGCATGTTAGGACTTAGGACATAGCTCTACTACTAAGTGGAGCGTTGAACTTCGGTACCCTCCGTACTAACGTTAGCACTGTACGGAGGGTACCGTAGTTCGACAACGCTCCACTCAGTTTAGCCAGAAAATTCGAAGAGCGCCACGTTAGGGGCCACACCACGTTAAAGTACATCAAATATCTGCCTAGATCTCCCTACCCCCACCCCTTCCTCCCTCCCCCCCCCTCCCACCATTTTGATAGTGAAATGATTTTCCTACACATAAACATTTCACAGAGAATGTTCAGGCACTGTTTCCACACCATCACACTCGCAGGTTGCTACACGCATTGTTCTGTGACAACTGATTTATACCAACAAGAAAATGCTGGCCACGGGCATGGCATCTCGTTACAAGGCAGCCATGGTGCTGAGTGGGGTGGGTGATGCCATTGGCTACCGGAACGGCAGGTGGGAATTCTGTTACAACGGCGAAGACATACACAAGGATCTCAAAAAGTTTGGTGGACTTGCTAAACTGAAAATCTCTTGTGAGTATAAAACGGTTACGTGTCGATAAGTCCAAAGTACCATTGGTCCGAAGTCCCATTGGTCCGAAGTCCCATTGGTCCCAATGAGACTTCAGGCCAATGGGACTTCGGACCAATGGGACTTCGGACAAATGGGACTTCAGACCAATGGTACCGGTACTTTGGACCAGTGGGACGTCGAACCAATGGGACGCTTATACCATTGGAACGTATAGAGCAATGAGCTGTCGGACCAATGGGACTTCGGACCAATGGGATGTCGAGCCAATGGTATTTCTGACCAATGGGACTTCGGACCAATGGGATTTTAAGCCAATGGGACTTCGGACCAATGGTACTTTGGACTATAGAGACGTCCCCATATAAAACTGCCCCCAGGTTGGTCTAGCGATGACACTGGATCAGTGACTGACTTTTGTGCCTGATAAGCTACAACTGTCGGGCAGAGCTGTAACAAGCCACTGATTTTTGTGACTCGAGTCGACATGGTCGAGTCGAGTCATTTTAAGGAAATGACTCGAGGTGAGTCAAGTCAATTTAAAGAAATGACTTGAGTCGACTAGAATCATTAGGTCAAGAAGGTCGAGTCGAGTCATATGTTTAACTTGAGTCAGTTCGAGTCTTGAATAATTGAACATTAAAAAGGAGGGCATACATTTAGCCTGCATTCGAATCCAAGAGCTTTATTAGAAATTGCCCAAAGCCAATCATAAGACAACAAATTGGAAAATGTGTTTAAATGTATATAGCCATTATTTGTAATTTGTGCATTTTGTTCGTTTGAAGCAACAAACGTGCTTAAAATCTAAAGAAGGGTGCTGAACAACTAACTTGATGCAGTTTCAGCTCAGCTTCAGCTGTAAATTTCGAGAAAGACAGCATTCTATGATCTTGATTTCAAATCAAAAGTTGCTGAATCATGTTTTGAATTGGGCCTGAATTCAGCGTCCGAGACACGTTCACACTGAGCTGATTGCAGCTACATGTACGTGATGTCGCGCACTGGTCCGACAAATTATAGCAACCGCGTGTGTGCGTGCCAACGCTTGCGCGAATAAAAAAAAAGAACTACACGTACCAACGGAAATAGACGCACTGAGTGATTTTTTCCAACTTTCATTCAGGAGGCAACACACTGAGTATACAGTGTTTAAATGTTGGTGAAGGGCAAAACCTAATTTGATTTATTGTAGCTAAATGTACCCCCAAAAAAGAAATTTACCCATAGTCACTCAACTATCCTAATCTGCCCTGGTTTGACTCAACAGTGGATAAACACAATGTAATACAATGTGTTACCTGTGCTAATGGTTCTATCGGTCTTATTTCTCTCTCTGCTTTCCTTCACAGTACCAGGATGGCCAGTCAGTGATGATACGGTCTTGCACATTGCCACAGCCGAAGGTGAATATATTACTCGTTCACCCCCCTCATACGCCAGCCTTTAAAAGTGGAGTTGTCCATTTGTCATTTGTGATGTGATCAAGCTAAATGAGTCGTTTGTCGACCGTGGTCAAAAACATTTTTATTACAGATTTGAAAAGAGCACAATCTCAGCATTACTCATGTGAAAACCGCATGCTGGTACCATCTTTAGTTCAAAAATTATGGAAGTCGGAACACCGAGAGATGTGATGAAGTGATGTGATGAAGTGGCCCTATTTTGGCCTGTATCTCCAAATGAAACTTCCCGACAAACGACTCATGTAGCTTGATCGCATCACATTTGTGCATTTGTTTCGTTTGAAGGAACCAAAGTCCCCAAAATCTAAAGACGGGAGCTTAACAACTAACCTTAACAGGATTGGATTGGATTTCAACACCCAGCCACCCCCTTTTGGAAAATCCGGGATCTGCCATTGAGAGGGGAATGCATGTTACTTTTACCGTCTTGATTTCTGCAGCTCTTGCTACAAATAAACCCATCGGAGAGGAGTTGTTTATGGAGCTTGCTACGTGCTACATCAGGGGAAGCGATGATATGGGTGGCAGAGCTCCAGGTACACATTTTAAAATTGTCTTGTTATAAGTAAAACGTGCCAGATATGTTTTAAATTAATGAATCATTCTGTGTATTATTATTATTAATCATTTCTGGTAATGAAACCAAGGATTCCTCAAAAGCGCCCTAGGCACTGTAGCTCGCAAGCCTGAAGAAACCTGTGGAGAGAAGACAATGAGAAGAAGTTACAGTTTTAGAGGTGGGAGGAAAAGCCCAGAAGAATATTCTGGGGAAAACTCACGGAATCAGGCAGGGACTGAAAACCCAATCCACATATTGGCCCAGGCGGGATTCAAACCCGGGTCACAGCGGTGGAAAGGCGAGCAAAGTACCGCTACGCCAACCTGACTCCCCGTATGTGCTTGTTTAGGGCATGCTACAAGATTAAACTAAAAATTTTGTATCGGCTTAACCCTAACTCCCTAGCATCATTTAGGAACCATACCCATCCTAGGCCTGGCAAATTCCTACACCATGGGAAACTGCACACACATATTTCTGACTTTGATTCTGGAGGTGTGTCAGCCCAATGTAAAAGACTGTCAGTTTAGGGGTACTGTACTCATCCTGACTGATTCCTACAAAACATGCTGTTGGAGTTTGATGGGTTGAGTTCTGTTAGGGTTAAGTGTTTTTGGAGGGGACCTACATGTATAATTCTCTTCGGTATACTGTACCCAGCAATTTGAAATCATGCTACATGTAAGTAAAATTGGAAGTCTGATTAGCTCTCCTATGCAAACATACATTCTGTGCCAAGTTGTACGTACTTTCAGTCAAAATCAAGCGACTATTTTCAACAGTTAAAAATTCCCAGCCTACATAAAGCAGGATTGACTGGCTGTGAACGTTTATGTAACTTGAAACAGCTTTTCTTTGTCTGTGAGTGATTGATAAGCTAGCTTTGCTCACAACTTGCGTGCTTTGTCTGTTGACTGTTTTTGATTTGTCACAGTGCTTGCTTGACATATGATCTGCCGTGATAACGCTGGTGACTAGCCTGTGTTAAAGGGAAGTGGGTGGAAATCTTGATTGTCTGTGACTGTTTAAAGGGACACTAGATCCTGGAACAGCCCAATTGGGCTACAAAACGCGCTTTGAACGAGATGATGATAATCGGAAATAACATTTAAAAGTAGGATATGAACATCCACAAAACTATCCCTTAAAAACTGGGCGTTTTTGTTTTTTAATTCCTGTATTATGCATGCGAGAACGAATTTCGGGGTCCACTTTTGCGACCCCAGAAATTCGAGCTGTTAGGATGCTAGTTGTGATTTCATTCGTACGCGTAAAGTGTTCGCCTTTTGCGGACGTTGAAGGAACCACTTTTTTTTACATTGGGGATTGGTCAATGCGCGCTGTTCCCGAGACACACAACGTGTATAGCGTACACTGAGAACGACACGAAAAACGTATTCGTACTCTGTCATGTCCGATGTAAACAAGCAGGGATTTTTCGTCTTTTCTCGGGAACGGTTAGACATTAGGTTGGTTTCCTTTCAACCAGATTTTTGAAATAGGCTAAGTAAACAATCCAAAACATAATATTTTCGGTGATTTCAGGACCTAGTGCCCCTTTAATAGTAGGAGGGTAAATTCTGAATTCATAGTACAAAATAACGTTTTTGATTTACTCTCCATATATGTGATTTTATCGTTAGGTCCTACAACACAATTTGCAATACATCGCTTCAAAACACAGCAGACAGCGGGCTATGTGAGTCCATTCAACAACAAGTAAGACTCCATTTAAATATCAAAGTTCCGTTGTTGTTAATCACCTCAGTGATGTAGTTGAGTACATTTCCATGAATACGTGTGCGAGAACTTTGTCATGAGTGTGACGAAACATTCCCATAGACTTGTGGTATATTTATGTTTTGGACAACAAGCAGTCGATCTAGCCTATTTGCAACACTACAATTCTGTCACTGATATGAATAGGAGTTTTGACATTAGTGAGACATTGAAATGTCCACCATTATTAAGACCACCAGTATTGACCTATCACCGTTTGCGAGTTAGCTATGCGTCACAAACAACCCTTTGGAATTTTTGTACACTAAGTTTTGTTTGTCTCAGATTTTGTGCTCTCCGCGTCCATTTGTATGTCATATAATTAGACAATATTTTACAAGCTGCGTTGACGTGATTCTAACGTGATTCTACTGTGAGAGGTAGATAGGTGCTGAAGGCGCTTCATCATTGTTACCCTGCTCATTGGGCCAATGAAACATTCCAAATACCATCTCAGCTGCCTGGAGAGTATACAGCTTGATGCTGGCATTTCGGCACAAAGCAGCTACAATCAATCACAATAACCATCTCCCTCACATTTCACCCATTTACTGGGGAGACAAAGTGCCTCGCCCAAGGGCACACACCCCACTATACCTTTCAATGAGTATGAGTACAAGCATCAGTAAGATCTAGAGTACATCTAGATTTGTTCTTGTACAGTACTAGTACATTTTGATGAGTACAAGTATGGGTAAATTGAGTATGAGTTTTTAGTAAGAAAAAATTGTAATTTGTCCTGATCTGCTTGCATGTATTCAGAGGCGGAGGCTGTGGTGCTGCAATGCGATCCATGTGTATTGGCCTGCGGTTTCCCCGGCCCGAGCAGCTGGGCGACCTGGTGGCTGTTGCTGTGGAAAGCGGCCGCATGACTCACAACCATCCTACAGGGCACCTGGGAAGCTTGGCCGGTGCCCTGTTCACCTCGTACGCCGTGCAGGGGAAACCAGGTGAGTTATCGCGATGGACACACACTTCGGGCTTTCTGCTTTGATGTTTCCAGTCTCAACTTCATACATAGAAAGGAACCATTTGGCAAATGTCAGGATCAATTTTCCAAAACTAGACCCCCTTTCCAGCTTTGGTATCATCTCTAGCTCCACAATAAATCTGCAGTAGTTAAGATTTATTTATTTAATTCTTATATATCATTTATTTCTGGTAGTGAAACCAAGGATTCCTCAAAAGTGCCCTAGGCACTGTAGCTCGCAAGCCTGAAAAAACCTGTAGAGAGAAGACAATGGAAATAAATTACAGTTTTAGAGGTCAAAGGAAAACCCCAGAAGAGTATTCTGGGGAAAACCCATGGAATCAGGCAGGGACTGGAAACCCAATCCACATGTTGGCTCAGGCGGGATTTGTACCTGGGTCACAGCGGTGGAAGGCGAGGAAAAAAACGCTACGCCGACCTGATGACTCCCCTCAAACCAAATGCATGAAACTGAAGACTGAAGCTGATAGTATAAGCCAAGATGTGGGAATCCTTCAGATTTGCAAAAACTTGAGTTAGCAGTGGCTTGATGCTGCGTTGTGCTTTTTATTCAAGTATTGTTTACACTTGAAAATGTTAGTGTTATAAAAATGAACTTAAGGTAAATTCTAAAAACAAAGGTTGTGTACATACCTTGTATAAAGCATAACAATCCTTAGTTATGAAAAACAGGCAATCCACACAAGCCATATTTCTGGTTAAACCCTGAAATAAGCATACTGCTAGCCCAGAACTTTTCTGGTTAAGTTGTTAGGCGGATGAGCCATAAAGCATAAGGAATTTTGGGCGAGGACCATTTGTTAGTCGACTGGTGGTTGATATGTGACGTAACTGACACCTGCGCACTATTAAATAGCAACATGTGAACGCCTCTAGTCAAATGCTTGTCAAACTGTAATCGCAAAACTGCTTAACTGGTTCTCGCTCCTGGTTGTGCTTTGTGATTCCTGCGGCTGTTGGGAACCAGCAATGGACCTGGCCCCATGGTCCAGTTCCAAATAGTGGACTAGAGTGGTCCAGCCATTCATTCGCACGAAGTTAGTCAAACTATGATTAACTGTAGTTTGCGCCCGAATTTGCTTGACACTGTTGAGTCAAGATTGACCAGCGAGTGTTTTTTAAATGAATGTTTTTTCTTCCAACAGTGCGGGAGTGGGGAGCAGGCTTGATGGATACACTCCCGAAAGCAATGGAGTATATTAAGTCAGTGGGCAGAGACGTGGAGGAAAACAAGTTGAAATGGTAAGACTCCAACTCATTGTAATAGAGCCAGTTAAGCCACAGTCCAACATGTACAGTTTGGAGATACGAATATCCACGGTTTACCGAGAGTCAATCGATCACGATGAACCCGTCAAGATTCGTGGAGATATCGACTTTTCTAGAATGCACTAAGGTTTCAGGACGGATAGCCACAACTGTCCTACGGTTTCTCTACGAGTACACCACGGTTTGTCAAGAATATGGGCATATTGGTGAAGAATATCGACGGTATTACTAAGAATACGGACGTTAACGCCACGGTTGTCTGTGGTTGGTGATGGATGGCCAAGGTTCTCCTACAAATACTCAAGAGTAGAACCTTAGCAGGACCCTTGCACATCTGGGCATATCCGTAGGACATTCGTAGCGAATTTGTAGAGATTTCTACCACGAATGAGCTATGAATCTCCAAGAAATGTACGAATGGCCACGAATAACACTACAAATCAGTACGGATGTCCCGTGTTTGCACTACGGATTAATTTTCATGGCGGAGGTTATGAACAGTTTCAAACTTCCGTAGCCCCTCCACGAATACCCGAGGATATGATGGATAACCACGGATGTACTAAGGATGAATACGGTACTGCCATGGTTTATCACAAATTTCAAATCGTGTTTACACTCCCTTTCTCACTGGGTGGGATGAACCGGCCTGAGGCCATGTGTCCATTTTCGATGTGCGTATTGCGCTGTGCGTGTGTACCAGTTGCGTATGTGTGAAGCGTACTCGAAAAATCCATGTGTGGATTCTGCACACTTCATGGATATAACTCAAATAGAGAGCACACAGCAGTTTTTGGACTAGAAACTTTAAGTCTCCATCAAATTTGGATTAGCTTAGGTGTACCGTATGCGTACCGGTATCGTTTGTGTCATCCATTTCAATGTCTACCTGAAGCATATAAATTTTCAATGGAAAACGTAGTATGGATAACACAATGTGCAATACGGATACATGGATCTATAGGCGCGGTGTTTTCCGAACAACTTGTTTTTACGCATCGTGCACTGCGCACTATGCTTAACGCATGACAGACACATGGATTATATGAATTTTCTGTTGGTTTTTTTAAGCTCTGGCAGGAAATTCTACGTGTCTCTTGGTGGCCGGTCTGTCCCCGGAAAATTGACCAAAAACGAGACCCCTAAGTTTTCCATAAAATATAACTACCAAATTTTTATTTTCAAAAAAACAAAAACAAAATAAATTAAATACTTTAAACAAAAATGGTTTGTAACAATTTGTAAAGTTGTTTATAAAAAGTTTGTAAATGGAGGCAAAATATATGCAGTAATATTATAGTCACGTGTATACTGCGCTATATAGCACGCTATATCTTATGGGAAACTTAGGTGGTTTATTTTGGTCAATTTTTCGGGGCAGACTAGCGCAACGTAATTTTCACGTGGGACAGCGGCCCAGGCTTGTCCGCACCATCTCCGGCCAACATTACGCAAGACTTTCATGCAAGATGGCCGTAGCTTATTGTGCATCGCACTTGTTTTTTTTAATCATACATATTTGCAGGAATTACTTTGAAGCACAGTGGAAGAACTACCTGAAGCTGCGTGGTCTGACTGACGGAAAGAGTGACCCCAAGTTCCCCGAGGAATACGGCATCGAAGAGAGAGATGAATTCTACAAGTCAGTCAGCTTTGCTGGCTGGGGAGGAGCTAGCGGCCACGACGCACCCATGATTGCGTAAGTGAGCCTCTTTTTTCCTGAGAGTCATCATACCCTTCCTTCACAGAGTGAAAAGTAATGACTATTACTAACCCCCAAGTTCAAATTTGTAAGTTTTCAGCTTAGCTGATTCTGTGTAGATATTGCCTTTAAACACGATGCCTGGCCACATGGCACATATGAGTTTGATTCTGACTAGTTCCTCCATGTTTCTTTTTTGTACGTCTGCGACTATTTGAAAAAAGGTTTTGTTTTAGGCACAAAAATCCCATTTGTAAGCAGACTGGCACCCGGTCTATACGTGATCGATGTTGATTCTAGGGTGGGAACCAGCCTTCCCCAGAGAGCACAGTATTGTTTTCCAGCAGCCAATAATTTGAAATTGTAAAAGAAATATAAAACAAGGTTTTGTTTTAGGCACACAAATCCTATTTGTGAGCAGACTGACTCCCAGTCCATACCTGATCGATGTTGATTGTGGGGTGGGAACCAGCCTACCCCGAGAGAACAGTATTATTGTCTGGCAGCCTATAATTTGAAATTGTAAAAGAAATATAATTCAATATCTTGAATCGGTCAATTGTTTTCGGTCAGTGTCTCATTCAAAAGTGAAAAAAACTTTTGTATTGATAGAAAGAAAACAATTTAGAAATTTGATCTTTTTTTGGGATGAAACTCGAAAATAGCACGGAAAACACGGAAAACAGTTACGCATCAATCCAATTTCCATCTCCACTAGAACCACATTCTCAGCCGATGTGGGAAGAGAGTGGCTGCAAATGAAATCTATTTTGTTGCATGGATTTCTAGATACGATGCTGTACTTGGAGCAGGAGATTCATGGGAGGAGCTGTGCCTCCGTGGGGTGCTACACGGCGGGGATAATGACTCCACAGGTGCCATCGCATGCTGCTGGTGGGGCGCTATGTATGGTATGGAGGGGGTCCCTGAAAACCACTACAAGGTGAGAGCGGGTACAGTTTATAGGCTATTTAACACCATTGGCACTTGTATTACATGCACATTGTACTACAGGGCCGCAAGTTTCGATTACGGTTTTTATTAATTCGGGCGATTCACAATGCAGTGCGCCATCAAGTGTTTGCCATGGAGAGTCCATTTTTCAGGTTTACGGTCAACAAAACACGGTCCATTTGAATGAGTGTCAGAAGACAACTTGAGCTAATATGTTATAGATTGGAGCATAGCGTCCTGCCGCCTTACAAAAAACGCCATATTGATAAAAAGAAAACAAAAGGGCAAACAGATCCTCGAATCATACGCTTACGAAACTACTGACCGGAAAAAACTAACAATTTCAAATGTCCCGTGCTGCGAATTTGTCGACCATCTCCCACAATGCACTGGGGAAAATGAACTCTCCGTGGCAAACTCTTGGTGGCGCACTGTATTGTGAATTGCCCGAATTGAATGGCCAATTTTTTTTTCGGAAAATGAGGGTTTTGAGAAAAAGAGCGACGATTTCAAAACGATATCGCCTATATCTCAATTTTTTTTAACTGAAGCGATTCCGATATATTTTTGTAGACAAACATCATATTCCTGGCAATATATTATCGACATAGATTTTTGGTTTTAAGGCGTTTTTGGCCATTCTCTTACACCTTCTGAAAGGAAGCCTTTATTTTCACAAAGTGGTTTTCGATTAATTGAATAGACAAAATGTAACCGAATAATCAACACTTTGAACAATTAATCGAGTATTAAAGGTATAGTCCATCATTTGTAATGTGTGAATTTTGTTTGTTTGAAGCAACAAAAGTGCTCCAGATCTAAAGAAGTGTGCTGAACAACTAACCTGATGAAGTTTCAGCTCAGCTTTAGCTGTATATTTCGAGAAAAACAATATTCTACGATCTCGATTTTAAATCAAAAGTTGCCGAATCATGTTTTGAATTGGGCCTGAATTCAGCGTCCGAGACACGTTCTTACTAAGCCAATTGCAACTACGCGATGTCGCGCACTGATCCGACGAATAATAGCAACCACGCGCGCGTGTGTGTCGTGCCAATGCTTGCGCGCTTCGCCGAATAACAAAAAGAACCACTAATTTGAATTTCCTACGGTGCTTCTTAAGAAGCACCGTTGGAAAGGCCTTCTTTTGTTGATTTCTTCAAAATGACAGCTTGCCAGAAAGAATAATTTCACAGGGAGTTTAGTCCCCTTGCTATCCTTCAAACAAGTATGTTTTTCAACAATAATTACGCCAGTTACTTTTTTGATAGCTGCAAATGATGGACTCTGGCTTTAAACTGAATAATACTTGCAGCCCTGCTATTGTACTATGCTGTTATTAGTCCCTGATTAATCCATAGAAACTACAGAATACTCGGGTAGTTTTTGGTGGTATAAGGAGTAACAGGTAGGTTGCTTTGTGGGCAGTGTAGGGACAGATCTGGGTTAATTTGTTAGCAGAGGCTGATTTTGGACACAAAACTCCTCACAGTTCAAAAGCTCACCGCTCACAGTTCAAAATTTGACTGAGCACAACTGTTTTTAGAAATATCAAATCATTCAAATAAATCTTATTCTGGAACTTATGTTTTGCAACTTATGTCTTGCGTCTGAAACCGGCAGACTTCGTCAGGCAACTATAATGACCCGTACGTTTCTTAATAAGATGCATTTGATATTTCATCTCATGCTACTGGATGACTGAGAACATACATCCTTACAAGTGTTTTTTTGGTTGGGGGGGACAAACTTTGCAAATAGTCAGATAAAAAGGCAGTTTCTGCAAAAATTCATCCTTGGAGTGGGTACATTTTTTAATGGCATTTATTTTTTATATTTTTTGATTTGTTTTCTCACTTTCTTGAACTTAAATTTCTCATTGAATGTTTTGTTTTGCTGCCAAGGAATTGGAGTACCGTTCCAGACTAGAAGAGCTTGGGGAGAAACTCTACAACCTCAGCCACCCACAGTGACCAAAATGATCCCTACTTAAATAGTTTGAGGGGTATTTTATATACATGTATGCATACAATTGTATTTTTCAGTTTTACAGGCCTTTAAATTCATATTAGTGTTAAGTTGCTTGTAAAGCCAAATTTTGACAATTTTCTTATTTTCATTTGAATACAGTCTGAAATTTTGGGCTGAGACCATGTGTATTGGTAGTCTACTTAATGCGCCTATCAAATGCCCCCCCCCCCCCCTTCCCCCGGCGCTACCCCAGGTCTGGTGTCGGGATTTAGTCACGTTTTTCATGCCCCAGGGTGGGGATTTTGGTCACTCAAATTACAGTGTTAACATTGGCGTACTAATGGAAAGGCAATCACTAGTGCGCCCCACGTATGTAAGTCGGGGCATGGTCGGGGATTGTCACTTAAATTTTGCCCGAGGGGTGGGGATTTTGTCACTTAAAAAGTGACAATCCCACACTTCTTGGGTGGGGCAGCCCGGGAGGGGAGGGGTGGGGGAAACAATTGATAGGCGTATAATAGACCCTTGCAAATTATATGTGAGCTGATTCGGTGATGTTGCTAACAAACTGCGTCTTGACCTCGACATTCTGACCATTCAGCGGGCGCTTTCTATATCGGGTCTCGTCATGGATATCTACAAATACAACCTAGACGCGACATCTATTATTCTCTTTTACGCTGTGAATTGAGCAAAAAAGTCTGCCATCACGCGCTCTGTACCGATGTTACGCGATACGTCAAGCAATAATAGAGCCAGCCAATCACGGTCGTGTCTAGATTTTGTAGTTTTATGCGCGCCCGGCCGTTGTTGCATTTCAAAAACACTACATGTGAATTGACCAATTACAATCTTAGTCCAGATTTGGGAATGAAAATGACGTCCCGATTAAGTAAAGTCGACTCCGATTGGCCCGGGCTCGGGGTCGCAAAAATTTGCATTCTTAGATATATCAGACGTTGGACCAGAGATAGTGCTCCGTGGACAACAGGTGATACTCAGACGAGTGTATTGAGGTGTCTTGCCCTTTTTGTGTTTTAGTGAAATATCTACGTACCTAGTACTGAGTACTACATTTAACAAATTAGTGAGAGTAGTGTTGCAATATAATTATGTATGTTTTCAATAAATGATTGAATTATGTGCAATTTATTAATTGAAATGTATTATGTGTGAACTCATAAAAATAGAGACAGTTTTTAAATACACAATGATTAAAAATATTCTAGCATTTATTTTGTGTAGAAACGCTGTACAAAGTGTAAAATTGGAATTATGATCAAAACGATTGCATACAGTTTGTACAGGTAAAAATGTGAATTATTGTATAATTATGTACACGTAATTAAGGGTTTTTATACTTTGCTATAAAGACAGTATGTTTAGAAATAAGTTTGAAATCACCTACAGTGATGACATTAAGCCACACTATTATGTGATAGTGTGTCTTGTATGTTATGTCTACAAATAATAAGTACATGTAATTTTATAGATTTGGTAAACGGGTGAAATAAAACATAATTAAGGCACTTGACTATTTTTAAGCATGTTTGAATATTGGATACCCCCAAAGAATAGGTAATATGGACCCAAAAACAAGTGGTCGCAATTTATTTTGAGGAAAGACTGATTATGTACATATTGAGAGAAATTGTAGGTTTCCTTATTAGACTAGCCAGAATTTGAAGGTAACTAATATACAACATTTGATTTTGCAGTATTTTTTAGAAATGGATGGATTTAGGGGCATTATTGTTACACTGGCCTGTTTAAAGTTTTATGTTCATAGATGCTGGAAAGACCAAGAAAAAGACGCTGTTCTTGTAGTCTGGTTCCCTGACCCTACTTCAGACGAAACAGAGCAATTTTTAGACGTCAGGGGAATTGTCAGGTCAGGGAACCAGACTAGCTGGTTTGCACCCATTCACGGATGTGTAACTGATTGCAAACAAAATGTGGACTAAATAAATTTGGTAAATTGGGGGCAGTACTGTATTTGAAAAAAAAAAAGTTGGTTTTTTTTCACAATGATGGTTGGCCGACCACCATTTGAAATTGATACAAAAATTCAATTTTTCTTGAAAATCATGAAATGGACAGCACACCAGGGTACCATGATTTCACAAGATGCTTGAGACTATTATTCACTTACAGTCAAGGGTATTTCATAATAATTTGGTAGTTTCATAATAATTTGGTAGTTTCGTTTGTTGATGTTCGCAATTGTTCGCAATTGTATTACTTCAAAACCATTTGACCTAGCTTGAGCTTTATAAATCCATCTTTTCTTGAAAAAAATATAAGCCCGGTGTATTCCTTTGAAGCAAGTCAGTTGAAGCTGACATTGTTAGAGAATGATCATGAGAAATCAGTCCGAAGCCCTGGACTGCGAATTACAATTAATGAGCCATATATGGAAGTTCAGTTTTGCACGTCTGGTATGCAGACTTTAAAACGACACTGCAGCATTGGAATTTGAATTCCAAGAATAAATGCAATGCTACTGTGACTCAGTACATGCCTTATACCTAAGCTCATGTGTCTTTGTGCCTTTTGTAAACATATCTAATACTTGCCAAACTTTTGTAAGGGCTTGCCCCAAAGTACATATATGTGACCTGTTCTGTCAAAATCAGACTTTTCTGGGCATAAGGTCGAAAATGATATTTTTACATATTAACATATGTTTTTTTTCCTTTTAATAGGTGGTTTAATCTTTGAAACCGGTCATTCCTGGGCAGAGTTATGCTATTTTGAAGTTCATTGTGTCGAAAAGTAGAAAACGGAAAAAATGGCCACGAACGTCACAAAACAGTTATTTCTTTAACTGATAAACCTTATCAAAATCATCAAAAATAGTATACGTAGAGTTCAAATTAGGGTTTCAAACGATTCAGCAAAAACGAGTATACGTATTGAACTTCACTCATATAGGGCATCCTAGGGTTGCTTAAGTTACTCTTTCTTGGTACTCTGCAGCATGGCATCCCACTGCTTCTTCATGCGTTGCCTCAGCACATTGTCCTCGTTCCATTTACCTGGTTAGATCACAAAGAAAATTGATATTAAAAAGTCAAAATTATGAGTATGTAGTTGCCCTTATACGTGATTCATAAATGGCGAAATATATTTTGTGGAATCAATTAAGTCTGGTGAGCTAGTTAACGTCTCAATTTTTAAAGACAAATGCGGAAAACTAAGGTCTATCGTGTATAGTACAGTGGAACGTCGCTATACCAAACACTTATACCAAACATTCAGCTAAACCGAACATCGTCCTTGGCTCCTGATTTTGTGTACAAAACCAACCGAACATTGTTGTTGAAAACCGTCAACAGAAAAGCGTCAAGTGGCTATTATTTCCCATCGATGTAGGTAGTATAGCTCATAACTGAGTAATTACATAATTCAATAGTCGGCACGTGTTCGAAGTCGTCTTTCAGCAACTACCAGGGCGTACAGGGTGACATTATGAAGGGCGCTATTTATTGAAAAGTGAGTACCGGAGCACCGGCAGCTTAAAATCGCATACCGAACGATCACTATTACGAACATTTCTGTGGATCCTGCGATGTTTGTTATAGCGGCGTTCCACTGTATGTGGATATATTTCTTTGCTGCATCATCCCCTTTGAAAACTGTACAAACGCGAGCCCAATTCTTTGGAAAATGGACGCATACTTTTGGGTTGTACTTCGCTATACAGGCAAATGGGTTTGAAGGTACCATCAATTTCAAAGAAGTGCTCCATTGCTATGAAAAACTTGGGTAGCCTTGAAGAGACCCATACGATTTTTTGTTTACTAAAACTATGTTGTGACACTTATATTAAAGCTAGAGTCCATCATTTGCAGCCATCCGAAAAGTAACTGTCACAATTATTGTTGAAAAACAAACTTGGTTGAAAGATAGTAAGGGAACTAAACTCCCTGTGAAATTATTCTTTCTGGGAAGCTGTCATTTTGAAGTAATCAACCAAAGAAGGCATTTCCAACGGTGATTCTTAAGAAGCACCGTAGGAAAATTTAAATTAGTAGTTCGTTTTGTTATTCAGCGCAGCGCGCACAAGTATTGGAACGACGCACACGCGCGCGCGGTTGTTATAATTCGTCGGATCAGTGCGCGACATCGCGTATAGCTGCAATTCAAAACAATTCAAAACATGATTCAGTAACTTTTGATTTGAAATTGAGATCTTAGAATGCTGTTTTTCTCGGAATGTACAGCTGAAGCTTAGCTGAAACTTCATCAGGTTAGTTGCTCAGTATCCTTCATTAGATTTTGAATTCTTTTGTTGCTTCAAACGAACAAAATGCACAAATTACAAATGATGGACTGTAGCTTTAAAGAAAGCAAGTGCAGACGTGTCGCACTTCCTTGACACACTACTCACTGTCTTGATTTCTCTGCACCCCAAATTTCGGTGGATAAGTCTCTGTGGACTTGGCAGGGATATCCTCAGTGTAGGAACTCGTATTCAAGCTCTTGATGTGGCTGTGCGACACGCCGTTGAAAATGTCCTGTCTCAGCGCATTGCCCAATGCATCGTACAGCGGCTCCGATTTGAGTTCAATATGGACCGGGGAGCTCGGGCCAGCGGTGCGGCGGCGCTGCGGCAACTTTGCCTCCATCGATTTCTGGAAATCCTCTTTGTTCTCGAGGAGTTGATCGCACAAGCTGTCCCCGTAAATGTGCCTTATGTTAGGGGGTATGTAGTATATACCGCCAGGTCCTTTACTGGGGGATTCCACAGGAGGGAGGCCGGCACCAGACCTGGTTTTTGGTATTCCATTAACTGTCGCATAACTCTTTCCTTTGTACGAAAACGAGCCGCCTTTGCCCAGCACAGTGCCGGCTTGCTGGAAGTTGGAGTTTGTGGCCGGACGACGATATCTGTCGTAGTTGTAATCCATCTTCTGATCCAAGCCCAGCCTGTTGAACTGCTCCCCGAGGGCTATGTCGCGAGGGTTGTGCTTGATGTCATTCTGGTAAGGGCTGTACTCTCTCTTAGGGGTGAATGTGAGAACGCCTTCGGGAATCTGGCCTTTGATGGTGGTCTCGTCGGGACTGAAGTGGACAGCGTTCAGCTGGGTTTCCTCGAGGTTCCCTTTTGCGTGCCTGGCTTTGTGGATCTGCCTGCGTAACTCCTCTTCTTCGGCTTTTATGATGCTCTGGGCATTGGGATCCCTGTAAGGGGCCAGTTTGTCTGGCTTGGCAGCTTTGGGAACCGGTTTGGCCCTCTCCGCCTCAGCCAGAGCTTTCTTGTCTTTGATCTCCACGACTGTGCCAAACAGGCTGCGAGGGGCAACTGCCTCGGTGCGCTTTGCTCTCAGATCAACCACTGCTGCAGCCATGTTGTTCAACGTTGTTCTTTCTTTCTTCTAAAATAGATAAAAACAGAAAATAATTAAACTTGTGAACTGACGTTGGGTAACACGGGAATATAAATAGTGCTTCAAAATTTCTTCTATTTTACTTTTTTTAGAGTGTACCAATGGCTGCGTTCCCTGAAACAAACATAGACCCTTAAATCTATTCAACCATGCCAAATAAATACCACCAATGCTACACTGGATAAACACAGAAATGAATATTATGTCCTACATCTACTTCTAGAATTAGAATTTAGAACTCACCTTTCTGTAACAGAAAGGTGCCTTCTAAATCTAATTCTAGAAGTAATTGTGTCATAAGTCACATTTTTTACCCTACATATAATCTTGCTTGGTGATGGTCACTCATGCTAGTCATAAAATCACTTGTATTAAGACAAAAGAAAACAAACAAAAAATGGGATTGGAAACTTTCTGATGTTTTAATTTTATCACACATAATCGATTGCAAATATGAATAAGAAATTATTAATTTTTTTTTAGTGAAACAACTTAAATTATCAAAATGACCCAAAAAGCAAACCCAAAGTACGCCAAATAAATGGTAGGATGGAACGCCGTATTATCGCGGTACTTATCACGTTTCTCGTTCGGAATAGAGACTGCCCACTAACCTTCCAGAATTGTCCTGTCTTATGTGTAGTATAACTCCTTATTAAATTAATATAAAAAAATCTGACGGGTGGCCTTTTTATTCCGTGTACGATGCCTGTGAAAATAGACATGCGCGGCGTGTGCGAACGGAGGTGGACTCCCTATTATCGCGGTATGCTGGAAGTGGTTTTTATAATGATCCCAACTTTTTTGTTCATAGTTTATGTTTGACCAAAACACCCCCTGAATAAAATCTGATATTTTCCCTGTAACGTTCAAGTTGATTAAAGACAAAATGTCTGCAGGATGATTTCTTAAGACCCTGCCCTTCCCCCGAAAGGAGAACACAAATCCCTGAGGCAAGTCTACTGATCGGCGATTGAGGGCGCCATTCACTTTACACGGTGTGCCGTTTTATTTTCGCTAACGCGCAGTGCTTATTTTGATCCCGTAAAAGTTGTTACGATTTCGCGCTGCAAATATCGTCGTTCGACTTCATTTTACATTTGCAGCTGAAGAATGGGAACCAGACAATGGAACTTTCATGGACAGAGCGCAATTAAAGATTTATGTTAAAATATAAACGGTACCTTTTAGCAGACACGGTGAGGGAAAATTTTGCAAGTTTTGGAAAACGTTAATATTTATTAAAATCGTTAAAAGTCCCGAAAGACACAACATTTTTTAATCGTCCTTTTTATACAACTCGGTAGAAAATCCTAGATGACTGGTGAACTGGATAAAAATCGCCACTTGAAGGAGTTTTGACACTGTAAAAAGAGAAATTTCCCATGCCGCGATTAATAGGGATGCCGCGATAATAGGGAGTCCGACTATACTGAAATTCCCCACCAGTGTCCAGTCATGCCAGTCAATATTTTCACCTAACGTTGTTATAAAATATTAAAACTTAATTTAGGTAGAAAGAAGCATGGGGATGCTGGTCAATCGGACTTTTAAATGCTGGGTGCGACTGAAAAAGCAGCTGAGCTGGTAAAACTAAAATTAAAAAGTAAAGTAAACGATACAAACAAGTTAGCACTGCCACTAAGTGCCAGTGCCACTGATCGGCTGTCATTAGCGGTCATACTAAACAGCGTCAACACAGCGTCAACACACTCCAAAGCGTCAACACAGCGTCAACACAGCGTCAACACATCCAAAATGCATTAAAATTGACAAAAGCAGTATGTAACCCATACAGTATGGACAGAAACAAGATTTGTGCTTAAAATCAATAGGTTAAACGTCTGAAAATCGCGATTTTTAGTTCAAGAAAATTGGCTCTCCGTGCCGCTCCGAAATCGGCTGCCGAACACCAGCCATGTTGCCTCAGTGGCAGCGCGGACCATACCATTATTCTAAAGGGTGATAGCGTTGTACAATAAACCAACAGAGAGGGACGCGGCCGGGGTCGCCAGTGTTAAAAATATCTGCAAAGACCAAAACATAAACACAACTCACAAAATAATGATCTACCACTCCTCCGATCCTTAGTCCTCACACAGATCTGGTATCCCTCTGTCTAGTCTGCAGCAAGGCGCCCTCTGTTGTTTATGACAAGATAATGTCATTACCTACACACCCCTACTTGAAATGGTGTAGTCCAAGCTTTGTGCGAAGTCAAGATGGCGGACAAAGGCCGTGCAAGTTAAGGTCATTTTTTTCGCGTGAAAATACGATATTTTTAACAACGAAATGGAAACTCAATCCAATGGAAATTCTCTTTTATTGTATGTTTCACAATTATATGCCCTTTTTGTCAATTCAGAATGTGTTTTGGATGTGTTGACGGTGTGTTGACGCTTCTGTCATGTGTTGACGCTGTTTAGTGCGACCCGTCATTAGTCTTGTGAGTGGAAAATGGCAGCAAATGCTTTCATAAATTGAAACAATTTATAGGCCTATATGTTCATTATCATGGAAAGGTGCAACGTCTGATACTTACCTAAGTAAGAATGTTATGTACAAGCATCATATTTTAGATTCATTTTCAACCAAAATAACTTTTCATCCCGTCATTTGCCTCGTCCAAGGGCAGTATTTTACACGACGGGATTTCCGCGGCTGCTGTTGCTAAGGGGTTGCTAAGGGAATCCCCATCCTCTGTCAATTACCAAGTGTTTGTTTGGATTCATGTGATCGTTATAGTTTCAACAAAAATACGAATTTCAATTCTGTTATTTGAATTAAATGTTTACAAAAATATAGGGTTGATTAAATAATTAATTTATGATCGTAATTATTGTTGCATCTTATAATTGATGTTATATAAAAATGTAAATACCGAAGTATAGTATCCTGTATCCTCCATCATATCTCAACGCACAAATTTATCACACGTGCTGACTGGCTGACTTATTATTATACTGGCTAGGCTGTGCTCGCTCTGCTTCCGTGATTTCTTCTCCTGCCGTGACAGACAGGTAATACGACGTGGAAGTGTATCGATAATATTCACCTGTAAACATCAAGGAACAACCGAATAGGTAACTGTTATTCTAGTATTTAAATCTGGAGCAACTATAGAATGCAGGGCCACGCCGAAGCAAGGTTTTTTATTTTGCCTGGAGGCGTGGATGGAATAGGAGTAATAGATATGCAAACCTGCAAAAAAGTGCTAAGTACAGCGAAGGAATGCACTGCACTTGTCTTCAAAGCTTCTCATGAAGGATCGGAAGGGAGGACGTGCTTGTAAATGTGTTGGGGGCACTGTCTGGAGCGGCGGAGGCGCGGAGTCTTGGAGTCGCAGAATCGCGGAGACGCGGGGCACTGGAGTGGCCGCAGTGGCGGAGGCGCGGAGTCGCGGAGTCGCAGAGACGCGCACCGATAGAGGGCGCAATTCTCGGCGGAATCTTTTTGAGAACGAAGCATCCATATCCATTTTAAATGGGCGGGCCAATTAGGAAGGGAGGAGGGCGACAGGGCACTGTCTGGAGTCGCGGAGGCGCGGAGTCGGGGAGTCGCAGAGTCACTTTAATTGAGCGGGCCAATTAGGAAGGGGGGGAGGGCGACGGGGCACTGTCTGGAGTCGCGGAGGCGCGGAGTCGGGGAGTCGCAGAGTCACTTTAATTGGGCGGGCCAATTAGGAAGGGGGGGGAGGGCGACGGGGCACTGTCTGGAGTCGCGGAGGCGCGGAGTCGGGGAGTCGCAGAGTCACTTTAATTGGGCGGGCCAATTAGGAAGGGGGGGGAGGGCGACGGGGCACTGTCTGGAGTCGCGGAGGCGCGGAGTCGCGGAGTCGCAGAGACGCGCACCGATAGAGGGCGCAATTCTCTGCGGCTCCACGACTCCACGATCGATTTTCAGAGGTAGGTACGGTCGACTGCGGTTCCACGCCTCCACGCAGCCGTACGGAGGCGCGGATGTAGAGTAAAGTGGCCCTGCATTCTATAGTTGTACCTTAAATCTTTGTTTTATCTTCATTGGCAGATTTGTCCAAAAGTTGGTTTGAACTTTGATTCCTTTCTCTGTTGCTCAGCCCATGCTCAGCCTCAGGTTTGATGTTTCCTGATTCAGAAATAATGGTCATCAGGTCATAAGGATCAGCGCCCTCTATTGACGATAAAATAAATTTCCCTGCTGTCAAGTGTCATAATTGTTCTAAATTTCTAGTCTTACGAATATGATTTATTTTCCAGGATTTAGGGTAGACCCAGTGTCAGTGACTGGGGTGCTAGAACTCCTATTTACGTCTTAGACTTAGACGTCACAACGAAAGACAACATTCGAAGAAGAAAAGAGTTTTACTGGGCCTACTGCCCCCATGCTGGGTCTAGGGTTGAATTTTGTTTATAAATTATTTTTTTCATTTCATGTTGTCACCAACTTGACATTTGTTGACAAAGCAGGCTATTAATTATAGAATATTAGTATTATTCCAAATCCAGTTTTAGGCGAAGTAAAAAAAAAAACATGTTTAGCGTCCCCGCCCGCTTCCTTTTTAGAGGCCGCCTCCTTTTTTTTTTTTTTTTTCTTTTTTTTTAAAAAAGACAAAAATTGATAAGTTTTAACGATCTCTGACGAAAGAAATCGTATTTTTAGACTTTTATACTGTGTATAAAGCTGTGGAAGTAGTCAATGAGTCCAAGTGGCGGCCATTTTGAAAAAAGCTGGTAACCATCTTGAAAAATAGCCCGGCCGCGTTGTCTTGAAAAATTTGTCGGGCGGCCATTTTGAAAAGAAAAAAAAAAAAAAGGGCCTCCTCCTTCCTTTTTGTCAAAGAGGCAGGACGCTAAACATGTTTTTTTTTTTATTTTGCCTTACTTGTTGAAGACTAAGTAATGTATCTGAAATACGGGCGATTAATTTACAGGCCCCTCTTTGGTTTTGATCACTTTAGAGTCAAGAGTGTTGTTATAACTCCAACATGACTAAAGCAACCTCAAACAGACTTCTCTTAAATTTGGTCTTTTGGTAGAAAACGTGTTTTTCTTACGCATTTTACATAAATTACAGTTGATGATCGATGCAAATGCCATGCAAATATGGCAGATCAATGTGGTTTTGAACATTCATGTACGTGCATGACGGTGATCGCCATCTTTATTTTCATGTTGTGTTTTGTCATATTCATCATTGTTTTATCCCAAAATTTCACTATTAAATCAAAACAAATCAAAACCCTGCCCTCCATTCACGATGCTCCTGTTAGTTTTAAATATTTGTTATACATGTAGTTTGGTAAGTCCGAAAACCTAAAAGTTGATTATTGTTTAGGAACGGGGCCCGTAACTACACAGTCGCTGAAATATTGAACGCATATTAACTGAGATCATAAGTACTTGTTTATTACTAGTTCAAACAGCCACAGATTCTGAAGTTGAATACAATTTACTAGGTCAGGGTGGTCAGGGAACCAGACGATTGACTTCCTTACACTGCATTTGGTTTTCGTCGTCTGCTACGATCCGAAAATTCATATGAAAGTGCAATCTTATTCTAATTCTTATTCTAAATAACAGTAACTTTCATCATATTTTCCAAGATTCAACTTTTGTTTTTCTCGCTTTACTGCACAGAGCACAGTTACGAAAAAGAGATGGCCTTTCGGTTGCGAGTTCTAATGAGGCCTCTGGTGTCGGCAAGCCAAAGTCAGATGAGAGCAAGTATACATGTACCAGTATCAGCTAGAGTCGTGCACAAAGCAGTCTCAATACAAAGCAGGTAAGAATATAAAGTAGAAGTATCAGTAAAACAGTTTCTCATCCCTGCCTGCTTCCTTTTCATCCCCTCCCCTGCATTTTCAAAAAAAAAATTATTATCCATTTTCAATATATGTGATGCGATCAAGCTTAATGATGTTAATGAGTCGTTTGTCAGCAATTACAATTTTAAGATACAACCCAAAATAGGTCAGTAGGGGTGGAAATGTCAAAAGTAACTTTTTTTGTTGTAAAATCGGAAGGCTACATATGTCCTCTTTTTTGTCAACTAGTTTTTTCCCGAGAAAAAATCACGATAAAGTTAAAATGTGAGATTTTTGCGAAGGCCAAAAAAAAAAAGTCTCCGGTTTCTGGTATGCGCGCGCGTCGCCGTAGCCATGCGCGTCGGCAAAATGAAAAAGTTTTTTTTTTCAATACAAGATGATGTCTCAAAACCGCCAAACTCACTGGTTTGACTGGAATCCTGCCCCTGCACAATTTTAACGTGTTTTTAGATGGGGTTATGATCGAGAATAAGCTTTATGTGGCCTCTCTGGACTCCCATATATTTGCACTAAGTTTAGTCGGGCACCATTTGCAGTCATCAGCCGACATTTGAAGCCAAAAAAAAAAAAAAAACCAGGTAAAAAAAAACAAAAAAGCCGCGTCGCCGCACCACTTTTGGGGCAAGCTCCATACCAGAAACCGGAGACTTTTTTTTTTGGCCTAAGGAGTTAATATTCAATAACCTGAAATAAAGCATGTTTACGGTTGCTTAATAAACACTTCAATTTTGAATCGTGGATTTCTCTGTTTGATTTCTCTGTAGTTATGTTTTCTTCTTTCTGATCTGCTTGTTTCCTAAGTCCCATAACTTCTGAACGGAAGGTCATATACACAAGGGGTTTTCACCAGATATAAACTGAAATAGCTCTTTTTTCAAAAATGTTTTTAAAAAAAAATTGATAAGGGCTGACAAACACTCATTTAGATTAATCGCATCACATATTTTGTCTTTCTGTTTGTTTCCACAACAATTTTAATATGTATACAAGTTCAAAATCTTGTAGAAAGGTGCACACACAAGTATCACAAAAGAATCAGGAAAATGGAAGAAGCCATTTCACCATCTTTGAAAATGCGCCGTCTTTGGGAGAAAAAAGGGCCTCCTACTCTATTTTGCTTCTCAAAAAGCTTGAACAAGATACTATTTATAAATACTTTGCTTAGTTCAATTTCCATTTTTTTTTTTCTCGCTCTCTCTACTGCCCGGCTGGTTACTCATGTACCGCCCCAAACTGCCCCATGTGACTTTCTTTATTGAATGGTTGGTGTTTTGTTTTCAGGCACTTGTCGTCGGCGGATTCACCTCCCTATGAAGAGTTCAACGTACAGAGTACAGAGGACTTCAATGAGAGAGTCATCAACAGCAAAATCCCAACAGTAGTAGACTTCCATGCATCGTGAGTCTTACATGCTTTGGGTTTTCAAATCCATTAGTGTTCCAGTGTAAAAGTTCTAACAGAAGATGGTGTTGTGTAAGATAAGGCAAAAGCCCAGAAATTTTTAGAAATTATGTACTCGGGTGTACGTTCATTTTGTGATATTAAAAATCAGCATAGATGACACTTTCTTGGCCTTTTGATCCAACATAAATCACTGATGCCCCCTTTTGTTGCACATTCATTTAGTCACAAAAAAACCCTTTCAGGTGGCACACCCCCAAAACATGGATACATAGTATCTAGCCAGCGAATTCCTCCGAACATTCCATTTTGGCAAAGTTAAGAAAAGGTCCTCAGTATTTCACAACCAAGTTTGCAGCCTCAATTCAATTTTTAAAGGAGACATTTCTTCACTATTTTGCACATGAGAGTAAAGTCAAGTGATTTCAAAATGAGGCTAAAGACTAGACTAGTACATGTCCAACCATTTGAAAAGACTGACCTCTTCATTCAGAGTCCTTAGTCTGGTGGCTGACTAAGGAGAAATGTGTAGTAAATAGAGAGTACTTCCTGGTTCATGCCACATGTTTCTTTTGGCACAGTTGATTGATGCAGTGCTGAAGCAGTGTTGGACTGGTTGTTTCAGGTGCCAGTCTATTTCCTTGTATTGCATGTTTTCAATACCTTAAGTTTTGGGACTCTCATACACAATATTGAGAGTCCCAAATGTTCGAACTAGTGTGAGGTATGCTATTACAAAGGACGGACAGAAGGTGGGTTTTTTTTATGTTGAACAAACCCTACCATGCCCTGGCCCTGAGACATTCAGACAATTTATGACAAAATTATCTAAAATTTACTATTTCAATGTTACTATTTTCTTGACCAGGTGGTGCAAACCTTGCCACGCCCTGGCCCCCAGGCTCCACGAGGTCCTGTCCGAGCGGCCAGGCCTGGTCCAGCTCGCCAAGGTGGACGTGGACAAGCACACGGACCTGGCCATGGACTACGACGTCAGCTCCATCCCCAAGGTGGTCATGGTCAAGGAGGGAAAGGTCGCCGGTCAGTTCGTGGGTCTGATGGACAAGGACAAAATTGAAAGCTTTATTGATAGGCTGACCACATAATGACACCGATCCTTTTTGGGGGAGAAAAAACAGGGCTGCATGTTTCCTTTGCACTGTACAAAAAATCCTATTCGTGCTGATGGAGATGGACAAGATTGAGAGCTCTGTCCATGAGGCTGATGATGTCATAAGAACACTGAGCCTTTTGAGTGAGAATCCCAATTCATGTCCCTGCCACATGGGAATAGGGGACATTGTATACAGCAACTGCCAGCAGAATTTGCACCAAACTTAGGCAAAAACTGTAATTTGTCGGAGAATTGCAAAAGCACAAACCTGATAGGAATCTCTGCAAACTGTCCTCACTGTACATGCCTTAGTTTATAAATTTGTACTTTTTCTCCGAGGGGCCAGTGTTTGTGGTCCAGTTTTTGGAGCCAAGATAATATATAACATGTGTGCACTTTGTAGCTTTTCACGACTGTAGGTTTTATACAGGATCCTTTATTCCTATACTGCCCTGCCTTTTTTTGTTTTATTTGTAATTCACAATTTTAACATTAAGAACTGCCATTGAAAACTTGAAAATGCTAGAGCTTCGATTCTCTACATGTTAGTGCTCATTTGGCCAAACAGCAGCTGTTCTAGTTAAGTTTTTTTTTTCTTTCAATAATTTGAATAGGGTCAAAATATGGTTTAAAGGTAATATCAAACATTTGCTTTTGCTGTAATTTTCAGAAATGGATGGATTTGGGGGTTAGTATTTTATAGCAAATATTGTTACACTGACCTGTTTGAAGTTTTGTGTTCATGTTTGCTGAAAAACACAAGAAAAAAATGTTGTTCTTGTAGTCTGGTTCCCTGGCCAGACGAAACTCCGGAGCAATTTATAGATGTCAGGGAATGTCAGGTCAGGGAACCAGACTAGCTGGCTTGCACCTGATTGTAACTGATTGCAAACAAAATGAGGAATAACTAGATTCTGTAAACTGGGGGCAGTATTTGAAAAAATCAGGGGTTTTTTTCAACGATGGTCAGCTGACCATCTTTGGAAATTAATACAAAAATTCCACTTTTCTCAAAAATGACAGCACACCGGGTACCATGATTTGACAGATTGCTTAAGGCTATTATTCATTTGCAGTCAAGTGAGGTAGTTCATAATAGTTTGGTAGTTTTGTTTGCAATTGTTGTATATTACGTTTAAGGAGGCAGATCAAAGTAACTGAAGATGACAACACAGTTCCAGTGAGATTTTGCTCTTTCAGTTGATTGCGGAGGGGGAAATAGTCATTATCACTCGGCTATGAATAAAATCAAATGATATTTTAAGTAATTGTAGTTTTTCAATTCCAATTCAGTAAACGATAAATGACTGCAAATTGAGTATAATTTGGTATGATGATACTTGTGTTTTTCTGTTATTCACAAGATGTCAATCATTTTAAAAAAATTCTATAAACTCACTATGCACTGATGTAAATACGTGATTCTTTCTAAACAAAAAATTGTTGGAAACTGCCCAGCCAGAATTTGAGTAATAACAGGAAAATTTGTACACCACGGAGGACATAGGAATTTGTTCTATTCTTCGATATTACAAGCTGATTAACCTGAATGATAATTCAAAACAGAAAACCAAATAATGCTCTTCTAATGCATAAAAAGCTGAATGTACGTATATTTATAAAAATAAAAAAAAGAATTATGAATTAAAAACTCTGAACTCATATCAGTGTCGGTCACAATTTTGTGTTAACAAAGTGAAACAATGGTGGAATCATGTTTCATGTATAATTATAATGTAATTAAAGTACAGTTACCATCCTTACCAACAAAAAAAAAATCTGTAAGTTTGATTTTAAAACTTTATATATTACTAGGTTATTTGGTGAGAATAAAACAATTTTTTCAATATTTAAAAGTGCATTTACAAAACATATAGTCTGTTTTGGGTGTGCTCATTATCAGTGGAATTGATTTGTTGTTTTCATAACTTGAGCATAATAGAAAGCATTGATTTAAAAAAAAAAATCGTTTTGGCCCAAAAAAAAAGGCTCCGGTTTCTGGTATGGAGCTTGCCCAAAAAGTGGTGTGGCGACGCGGCTTTTTTTTTTTTTTTTCTTATTTTTTTGCTTTAAATGTCGGCTGATGACTGCAAATGGTGCCCGACTAAACTTAGTGCAAATATATGGGAGTCCAGAGAGGCCACATAAAGCTTATTCTCGACCGTTAAAATTGTGCAGCAGCAGGACTCCAGTCAAACCATTGAGTTTGGCGGTTTTGAGACATCATCTTTCATTGAAAAAAAAACTTTTTCATTTTGCCGACGCGCATGGCTACGGCGACGCGCGCGCATACCAGAACCCGGAGATTTTTTTTTTGGGGGGGGGGGCCTTTTAGATTGAATCCTTATCCAATGTGCACGTTGTAAAAAACATGAAAAATATGCAATCCTCCGATCCACTCACTCTTTTGTTTTGGTGGTACGTACCCCTCTAGGCCTTGCTTAAATGCCCCGCCCCATTTATCTACATGTAGTTCGAAATAAAAAAAATGAATGGAATGTTATTTATTTGTCCAACATTTAAAAAGTACATTAGTTTTAAAAACTGTTCTTTGTTTGGATCATAGAGCTATATTAAATTACTTGGATTGACTGTAACAATTAAACTTCCACAACAGAAAAGTGTCTTTGCAGGGTGCAAATTCTTCCACACTTGAAGAGTTCTGAGAATCGAGCCATGGAATTGGGGAATTGAAGACGGGCACTGTACTTCCTCTGGCCTGGACTTGGGGCTTTCAATTCTGAGCATTTTGGATGCAATTGGGTCCGAGAGTGGCGCTTTAGACCTTTATCGTGCTTCCACCATTTTTGTCATGTTCCCTGTATCCAATAACAGTACTGAATGATAATGTTTTTGTGCAAAAAGGAACCAAACTACTTGGATTTGAATGGGGAAAAAAATCAAATGGCTGCAACTTGATAATGGTCTATTGAGCCGTGTTGTGGCGGGATCTTTTTCAAAATGCCTACTTTTCCAGTTTAGGGGTACTCTTCTTTGGGTGAGAATTTGGCAAAAAGTCATCAGTCAACCCACCAACAATGGAAAAGAAAATGAAAGATCAAAAGATGACATGTTGATCACCATTTTTCTGTGAAGCCTGAACACATGTGAGAGTTCTGAGTATTTTAAAAAGAATTTGAAGTATGGGCATTTAAAACTGGTGTCTATGGGGATTTATTTGCTTGGGTGCACCCTGCAGACGACAAAAACTAAAAATCAACAAGTTTTCATCGATTGGTGGCGCTATTTATCACGTGCGGTGGTGTTGACCACGTGACGAGTGACGACGTGTAAAATATTTTTTACCCAGAATTCCTTCTTCTTTTTCATCACGTAAGTAGAGGGACTATACAATTTTAGTGGAAATTAGATCGACTATATTTCTTTGCAATCCTGCCAAGACTTACCGTAATTTTTACGTTATCAACGCAATAATTTATTTGTGATTAGTTTGGTACCATTTTTGCTTTAGATTTTGCTTGAATTAGTGAATTATTTTTGCTTTGAAAATTCGGTCTGAAATAAAAAATGAACAAAGGGTGGGGCCAGGTTAATCTTTCGCTGGTTCCCGGCTGATATATTGCTACCACGTGTTTACGGCATTGATCTCCATATACACAGACTGGATAGGACATCGCGCCGTGTTTGTGCACGAATGCGCGGCCGAACAATGGCGGCGCGTTTACTGTCAGACGGGTAAACGCGCATTGTGCTTTCACTTTGTTTTACTTTGGAAAATGGATTGTTTAGTGAAATTTTTCTTACAGGAGGGAGTTCAAGCGCTCCTCCAAAACAAATCTTTAAAAAAAAACCTAACTGAACGATGAAGAGTTACCCTCAATCCCTCCAGACAGCTTTTCCACACTTTATTAATATACACTCTTATTATGCATTTTCGAAATTCAAGAACCCCCCATTATCTTTTCCTTTTCTTTGTTTTTAAATCCCTCCTCCTCCCAAAAATGATTGTAAGTAAATTGCCTATTTATTTTTGGTACATTGGTCATTAGAGCACACTGAATTACTCCATTAATGAAATGATTATTGTATTAATAATATGCTAAAATGACATCATATTTTCAACTGAACACGCACACGAGAAATTGTATGGAAATTCATTCAAATGATTGATATATTTATTAAAAACCCGAACATAAACCAATTAGAATCTAAAAGGTAAGAAAAAACCTTAATTTTACAAAGTAATCAGTAAAAACTTCTTCCCATCCCTAGATTGATCAGGGAATGACATCGTTCACCTTTTGTGATATTGTATGAAAGGAGATGAATCACAAACCAAAATTCTATTTTTGTCAAAGAATAATTCAAGCTACGCACGGCCTTGTTTTATAATTAAATGTTAAGCTATACTTCTGAAAATAAATATAATTACTTGTAAGTGTAATGGGAATCGTTTTTGTGAGCGAATATGACGGTGTATTAATGGCTTTAGCTAATAATCTTATATAAAGGCGCACACAATATAATTTCAAACTGTAAAAGTACTTAATTATTGCTTTCTTCACCATACAAACTGTCAATAATGTGTCAGTCATCTTGGGAGCTCATAAAAATACTTGCGTTGAACTCAACAGCTTCTTTTCAAAAAGAAAATCAATCAATGTTAACAGTTCCACATCGTAAAAATTGATTAAGTCAAACGCTCAGATGCCTATCACATCGCATGTTCCATTCAGTGGATGATACAGTTGATTCTATCCCTCCGTGAAGTTCTCCATTTTCGTCCGTCTCGGATATCGTCCTGCAGCTGGTGGTTTTTGCTATGGCTTTGCTGAAGTTCTTTGTTTGATATGAAGGTCAGTCTGCCGGTTGTGTAGTAATTTAGCATAAACCATCTCCTCGGTTTCTCTTTATAAAGAAAAAGAATAGAAACATTTCGGTAGGCGTTTAAGGCAGACATAATTAAATCAGATTTTGCATATAAAAGTTATAAAAGTTATTCGAATAAACTATTTTAAACAGTCAACTTTTGTTCATTACCATTGCCGGGTCAGTCATGCACGTTTAGGCCTATGTCTTTTAAAGAAAAATGATGCCGACCAGCATGACAGGCCTAGATCGCATGGAATTTGAACAGAATATCTCGCTAGCTACCACACAGGCCTCCATCCCCTCAAACTCAGAGCGACAACATTAACGATATTATAATTCGCTTTGTCATTCCATGTTCATATTCCTCCATGCCATGTTGTATAGGCCTTGTTAAAAAAACAACTTACTTGCGAATAATTGTCCTACAGTATTCTTCGACGCTCCTTACTTCCCAACTCCAGAAATCTGATGCTACGCACACCTTGACTATACTCCTCATCGATTTGATCAATTTAGATCTCTGTTTCTTTTATTCTTTCAAAAATGACAAAGAAACCGAAGAAAAACCAACTTCATTTTTTAATCCTCCGTTCGAAAGTGTACACAACTCGAATGCGAAATTGTGTTCTTTACCCTTTTCAAAAAACGCGCGCGCGGACGCACGTTCGTACGCGATGTCCTATCCAGTCTGTGTATATGGAGATCAATGGTTTACGGATATAGAGGGGACAGCGAACATTCTGATCTGAGACTGAGTGGGTGGATTTGGAGAACAATTTTGTGAATTTTTGTTTTATTGCGCACGTACATGTAGGGTCTAGACGTAAAACATTGCATATGAATTTGATCAGACATGTCAGACTGTTTAAAAAAGTTATTAATATTGATTATTGTTAAGAGGAATCTTCAATCAGTAGCACTCCAACTTGATTAAGCAACATGATGAGTGACCAACGTTACGATCAGCAATTAAAATGTGAAACCACAACATCATGAACATGCAGAACAACATTTTCAGTTGAGGCTTTTGTCATGGTTGTCATGTTTATAGTTGTAGGCCTACAACTTCTGAACCAAGCAAGCGGGACCCTCTGGACCTTATTTAATTCGTCGGTCGCACCTTGAAGTGACATATTCATCATGTTCCTTATGTTCAAGACCGCAGTGGTAGATGATACGTCACTTCGTGGTGCACCTGACGGAAAGATTTCCATATACGAAGTTCACTCAACACCCTGTGTACAAACCCTATGAGATTGGACTGAAAAATTCTAAGTGTTTTCTAAGAAAATGCTTGTATTTTCTCATTGCTCAAATTGACTTAGATGACATGAAATTGCTATCTGGGGGCTTGTTAGTCAATACAGACATGACAGAGGAAAATTAGTGAACTTCGTATATGGAAATCTTTCCCACCTGACAATTGTAGTTTGTACAGACATAAAACTGTTCCTCAGATCTGTAATTTCCTCGTTTTTTACTTTTTTACGAATGCCATTACAAATTGAAAAACACTGTACAAAGTCTTGTGCGGGGGGCGCTTTTTTTCCCCGTTCGTTATTTCTTTTCATATTTCAGTTTTCACAAATCCATTGCTTGTGGGAAAAGGGTAGCCTATGACAGTATGAGTACCCCTAGAACTATAGATGAATCACCAACGGCTTTGTTGACTACTACGAAATAACAACTAGGCTAATAAGTACAAAAATGTACATCAAAATGTAAGAATGAGGAGTTGGCGCTCCAGTTATTTTATAGGCAGTGTATATTTTGCCGGAGACGGCAAACCTTTAGTAAACGTTAGTTTGCCGGATATGCACTGAACATGCGCAGTTACTGTTTTTTTGTACTTAAAACATTTTCCATGACAAGTTTTAGTCTGGCTCCATGCCAAAATTATCGTTGTTACCTCTATTCACAAGATGGGATTCAGACCATAGTAATTTCGGACTTTATTTCCCTTTTAAAAAAATCCTCCAGAGCCACAAATCTGAAAAAGAAAATGTAATACTCTGCAGAAAATGTTTGAGACATGTTAAAATAATAAAAGAAGAATATTCTTATTTATTTGGGGATGAGAAGAAAAAACTTAAAAATGTGCTGCAGTAGGAATCGAACCCGAGTCATCCCGCTTACTAGAGCCTTTGCTTAACCACTACACCAAACGTGCTACACAACTTTTGGTGGGAATTTAACACATCTTATAATTCAGCCCTATTTTAAAGAGTACAGCGCCCTCTGTTGATATGGATTGCCGCCGGCAAACCTTTAGTAATCGTTAGTTTGCCGTCATTACCTCCGGCAAAATATCCACTATCTATTTTATATACATGTAGCTCTATTTACTTAAGCTCTATGCTATAAGTACACTTTCCTAGTTTAATTGTTGAATTTTTTGGGGGGGGGGGGTGGGTAAACGTGCCCCCCCCCCCCCCCCCTTTGCTCGGGAGCATGTTGAAACCATGTTGACAATTCCGCTTTTTTTTCCTTTTGACCCTGCAGCAATGGCGGACCCAGCACCAGCCGGTGATCGCGGTGGCTTTCGTGGCGGTTTCGGGTCAGGAGGGCGTGGCAGGGGCCGCGGCCGTGGACGCGGTCGTGGGCGAGGTAGGGGCCGTGGCAAGCCCGAGGACAAGGACTGGGTGCCAGTGACAAAACTGGGCCGTCTTGTCAAGGACCTCAAGATCAAGTCGCTTGAGGAGATCTACCTGTTCTCCCTGCCGATAAAGGTAGGATTGAGCAAGATATCTTCATTGTGATTTATTTTATCTGTAGGCTCAAAGCATTTCATTTCTGAAAAGGTACTAGTCCCCCCCCCCCCCCCCAAAAAAAAAAGATTTAAAAAACAAGGTATTTTCATCATTTTCATCCAAACAGGAAGCTGAAATTATAGATTTCTTCCTTGGCACTGCCTTAAAAGATGAGGTATTGAAGATTATGCCCGTCCAGAAACAAACCCGAGCCGGCCAGCGAACCCGATTTAAGGTGAGTTGTCAAGAGCCTGAAGAAAAACACTGTTTTGCTTGCAAATTTTCATTGTAGCAGCTGATTTCCTCTTTTTTCACTGCGCACTTGTGTCATCAACATTTGAAAAACATAGTTCATGTACAAAGTCTTGTAGAGCTTGGAATATCTTCTTTTGTTTTGGTTACTGCCCAGTTGCATGCCAGGTTTTGAGATTCAGTTGATTGATTGGATTGATCTACTTTTTTTAATATCAGTTTTTCTGCATGAAAGCTGCTGTGACTTTCTTAATCAGTGGTTTCCAATCATTGGAATAGTAAAGGGCAAAATCTTGCTTAATGCATATTTAGAGCTGGTTGTCAAATTAGTAAAGATTTTTTTTTGTTTTTATTCACAGGCCTTCGTTGCAATCGGAGACCACAATGGTCATGTAGGTCTTGGCGTAAAGTGTTCTAAAGAGGTGGCTACGGCCATCCGAGGGGCCATCATATTGGCCAAACTGTCGGTCATCCCAGTCAGACGTGGCTACTGGGGCAACAAGATCGGCAAGCCCCACACCGTGCCCTGCAAAGTGAGTGACCACTTCATGCAAAGTGCTCCAATGTCAGTGTTGGAATAATAAATTAAAAATAAGTCTTCTGGCAGTTGGTCATTAGTGCACCCGACCGTGAGGTGTATTTTCAGATGTGTAGCTGTACCACGTTTTAAGATTCAATGAAAAATCTGCAAATAACTTTTGCAACTGCACATGAAACCAAAAGAGTTACTTTGCTTTTTCTGCATCAGGTGACAGGAAAGTGTGGGAGCGTTCTGGTGCGGCTCATCCCCGCACCGCGCGGGACCGGTATCGTCAGTGCACCGGTGCCCAAGAAACTGCTGCAGATGGCAGGAATAGAGGATTGCTACACAAGCGCATGTGGCTCAACGAGTACCCTGGGCAACTTTGGTAAAGAAAACAATTGGAAATGGTCCACCCCTTAATCCTAACCTCAATCAGGTATTCTTCAGGTGCCCTGCTAAATGCAACAGTATCCAACTCAACTTGTATGAGAACCCTGTTAAATGCAGCAAACTGCAACAGTGGATTCTGTTGCATTGTGCACTGAATCCAGTGCACACTAACCTTGACACCAAGCAGTTACCCTGCTAAATTCAGCAAACTGCAACAGTGGATACTCTTGTGTTGCTTTGGCACTTATGCAGTTATGAGCACGAGCACAGTAATTTGAGTCGTCTGCTAAATGCAACAGTATGCAACAACATTTTACCTTTGTAGCTATCGGTTTCATTTAGCAGGGTAATGGTTAACCCCAAACAATCAAAACAGATATTAGCCGCATAGAGACAAAGTACTTTTGAAATTAAACAGCCTGTTTCATCCAATTATTTATCCCTCACTTTCTCTCTTTACAGCCAAGGCGACTTTCCAGGCGGTAGCTAAGACGTACAGCTACCTGACTCCAGACATGTGGAAGGAGACGGTTTTCACCAAGTCGCCGTACCAGGAGTTTACTGACCATCTGGCCAAGACCTACAAGACTGCGCAGCCCGCAGCGGCTCCGCAGCCAGCATTCTAAAAACCCAGGAGATTAAGTTTCCTGGTCTAGCGCCCAGAGCGGCCTAGTGATTCGGGACTCTAAAGTGCAGTCCCAGCCTAAAACCCAGGTTACCCTGGTCTAGTGCCCAAAAGCGGCCTAGTGATTCGGGACTCAAAGTGCAGTCCCAGGCCACTATGGGGGCGGTTAGACCAAGGATACCCGTGTGATGTTTTTATTTTACTTGAATTATAACTTGTAGTTCCAAATACGTCAACACATTTCCAAAATATGCAAACTGTAACAGCACTTCTCGGTGGCTGCCAAAGAATTCTTAGTTATGTCCAGGGGAGATGGCAAAGAGTGTTGAATGTGGCCAACCAGAGTTGGTGTGGGCGCGGTACAGCTGCTATATGCGCAATGCAGGTTGGGGCGGCACAACATAGGGGTCGTCGCAAGCACAACACACAGGTTGGAGCGCAACGCAACAGGTTGGGGCACGCTTACCACAGAGGATGGGGCTGCACAACACAGAGTTGTAGGGACGCGCGCAACAAGAGGTTGGGGCTTGTGCAACGAGATGGTTGTGGCTAGCGCAACGCAGAGGCTGTGGCACAGACCACGAGAGGTTGGGGCACGCTTACCACAGAGGATGGGGCTGCACAACACAAGGTTGGCACGTGCACAGCAGACGTTGTGGCTAGCGCAACAGAGGTTGAGGCAGCACAACACAGATTGTTGCATGTGCAGTTGTATCGGAGCTCCACAACTTTCGTTGGCCATATTCAACACTGTTAGTTTCATCTCTCAATCAATTTGATCATGGGTCGCCCAACAAAACTTTCAACACCAGTAGGTAAATGCAAAAAAAAATCCTAAGTTTTTGAATAAAGTCACAATAAATTTCAGTTCAAATTGTATCACATTATGTCTAGCATTACATAAGCTCCTCTAAACCCTAATCCCCACATCACGTGTCTTGAATTATTTCAGAACGTTGCTTCTAGATCATCAAAACCTTCACAAAAGTTATCAATTCTGTCATCATCTTCGTCGTAAAAGTAACACTTGCATTTAGGAATACAACTTTGAACTGAACTTTGTCACGGAAGAGAAGGAACTCTAGTTGTAATTTTAACTTGGTTCTGCTAAAAAAATGTGTAAGTTAATAAGAGTGAAATCCAAACAGCATATGGGGTCTGACGTTTAATTGCTTCCAAAGAGATAGTGGTTGCCTCATGAAGGCGTGCATTGAAAAAGTAAACAAAAAGAAAATGAAATTCTCTGTGTATGGTTGTCATTCTTTCAGCGTGTGCATGTATTGTCTTTCTGTTAAATTAACAAAGTTTAAGCTTGATTCCAAAAAAAAAATAAACAAACAGTTTGGGGGGGGGGGGTGGACTAGATATTATTGCAATAACGCCAATTAAAAGTACAATGTACATTTACATGTACATGTTTCAAATAAAGCTGTCTTCTACATGTGTGTGAAAAGCAAAATGTAACCCTCCACGCAACCATTACAAAAATGGGGTTTTTTTTGTAATTTTTGCGAGAACCATGCCAGAACAAATATAGGGGGCGACACTTTAGTCCCGAAAAATGGAGCTGTTCGGCGCTACTTGTGATTGCAGCCTTACAGTGGTTTTGTGTATTTGTGCTGTGTGTACATGTAATTTGACACACGATGTTTAATCATACATTCATTGAATGAAATAAACCCTCCTACTATTTAAGAGGTCACAAACGGTTAAAATGTTTCTATCTCACGCGGCATACTGTGTACAAACCAATGGGGATCTTGACCAATATTTGACCCAAGTAAATCGGGGTGATTTCGTTTTCGATGTAAACAAAAGGTTTTTTTCTGGGTCATATCTCGGGAATGTAAAAAGACCTTAGGTCAATTTCCTTTCAACTAGACTTTTAAAATAGTATAAGTAAACAAATAACATGAAATTGTCGTGGATTTTAGGCCGTAATGCCCCTTTAATCCCCTCCCCGCACTTCACATTTCAAAAAGAACGAACCCCGCAAAACTTTTTGCGGACCGCGCGGATCAATAATCATTCGACGACTGATGACTGAGCCGGGCAAATAACTTAAATAAACACACACCAAACAGCCGTCCATATTACGTCAAAATAGTCTGATAAACGCACCATAGAAATATGTTGTAAATGTCGGCAATCACCAGACTTCGATGAATTATATGACGTCAAATTAGATTCGTCGAGCAAAAAGCATAAGGAGAGCTGCTGTTGATTTTGTGAGGACGTGTAACTGAACTCGTGGGTAAAAAACGTCATTTTACCGTTGTTTAACTGGCGATTGGTGAAATTGATGTCGTAACCGATATCGCAGAATGGGTGGAACAGATTCAAAGCTGAATTTCAGGAAGGCCGTGGTACAGCTGACCACAAAAACACAGGTAAATTTGTGTGTCATGATTCGAATGATTTTTTTGGATTACTGTCATGACTGTACTGTGTACAATGCTGTAGGCTACTTTCAAAATCAAATGCTATATACACGCACTAGAGTAGAAGAAATGTTTCCAATTTTGTTCAGAAATACCTAAAAATATACTCTCCATAGACTTTGTACACATCTGCTTTTTCTTCGTAAATCATCTCAATGAAGGTCATTCATTGCAAAAAATAATGATGATAAGACTAAGAATAACTTACTAGACACATGCTAGAAAAGTAGAAGAGAGTAAGACATGAATCTGGGACTTAATTTTAGTGAGAACATGGAGAAACAATTCCAATTTTGTTAGAAAATACTTTATCACTTACTTACTTTATTCCACCTCTACATGAAGATGTATGTAGGCCTAATGCAAAAATATAAATATAGGGCCTAATTCTTCAAAATAAATTAGGTACATGTTAAAACAAATAAGATAAGAAATAATGTAGCCTATTAGAAAACAAGACTGAGATGCAGAGGACCACAAAAAGCAAGCGTGTCGAGTGCAAGTCCCCTGACATGTGCCTGAACAACAAAAACAATAACACAATTAACAAGGTACATAATAACAACAAATAAGACTCCGTGTAAACAAAGACAATACAAGAATGTAAATGACAGGGACAGTGAGTGTGAATTAATGGAAAGAAGCATTAAAAAAATTAATTTAATTTAATTTAATATGGAATAAGTCTTGTCTCTCCATAGACTCTGAAGTACAATGTAGCATCAGATTGCAACATTCTTTCCAAAGCCTTGTCCATAAAAAAATATCTGGTGGAAAGATTTCCATATACGAAGTTCACTCAACACCCTGTGTACAAACCCTATGAGATTGGACTGCAAAATTCTAAGTGTTTTCTAAGAAAATGCTTGTATTTTCTCACTGCTCAAATTGACTTTGATGACATGAAATTGCTATCTGGGGGCTTGTTAGTCAATACACAGGGTGTTGAGTGAACTTCTTAAGTTATATGGAAATCTTTCCTTATCTGGTTCCCAATCTACAGCTGCAAAATCAAAACAAAGACAGCGCGTCAAAAAAAACAAAATGTCACACTGTATAAAGTAAATGGTGCCCCCAATCATCAATCAGTAGACACAGTGTACTTCTCCAACTTTGAAAATTAAAGGTCAGTGCGCCATCAAGAAGGGGAGGGGAGGGGGGCGCTATAATTATGTTTGGGGCGCTATTTGCAGTTTGCAGATGAACATGTAATTTATGTACGGATTTTAGCTTTTAGGCCACTTCTAAGTTTCTAACACAGTAATACTAACAATTAAGTACAATACTGGCTCAGCATCATCTTTTTTATCACATCAGTGACCAGGGACTCTGAGGCAGTTTGGCCTTGAGACTTTTGACCTGATTGATTGCTACAATGGGCCTGCTTGTCAGTTTGACAAGTGTTGCATGTTACTGCTTTTGGCAGAGTTTCTGGCCAAAATATACCCTGGAGGGTAAGGGTAGTCCCACTTGTTTGTCTTTTTTATTATTTTCCCTTTTTTTTTAAAGCATGGTGGACAACTTTTTAAGCTTGGTGGCAGCTTTTGAAACCTGGCGGGTGCCTCAGAAAGCTTGGCGGGGCACCAAGTTATTTTTACAGGTTGGAGAACACTGGTAGACATGCTTCAGTGAATTTTGGTTCCCTTTCCGATTTTGTTTCCCTTTCAGGGGGCCAGAGTGTTTAAGAAATCACCCTGCTGGCCTATAGTCTTAATCAACTTGAACTTAACAGGGAAAAAATTAGCTTGAGAAGTTCTAGCTCCAATGCTCATCAGGAATTCGACATGTAGAGCTGGATGTCAATGTACGTTGTAGCCAGCGGTCTAAAAATGGCGGAGCCCGTATTTTTTTTCTCAACACAGCCGCAGAAAACATATATATGTTATGCGCCTATCAAATGTTTCCCCCACCCCTCCCACCCTGTGCTGCCCCAGGTCCGATGTCGGGATGTGGTCACGTTTTTCATGCCCCAGGGTGGGGATTTTGGTCTCTCAAATTACAGTTAACATTGGCGTACTAATGGAAAGGCAATCACTAGTGCGCCCCACGTATGTAAGTCGGGGCATGGTCGGGGATTGTCACTTAAATTTTGCCCGAGGGGTAGGGATTTTGTCACTTCAAAAGTGACAATCCCCACGTCTTGGGTGGGGCAGCCCGGGAGGGGAGGGGAGGGGAGGGGTGGGGGAAACAATTGATAGGCGCATTAGTCACTTTTGTTCTAATTTAAGTCAATCCTTTGCTTCATGATGTGATGGATTTTTTTCCTCAAAAATGTTGAAATAATCATGAATATTGGAGAGGGATCATTTCTTGTAAGGAAATACTTGAAAGATATATGAATTCCTTTTGAGTGATCAAGTGGCATCATGGTCAGATGATTAGGATATGTATTGCATTCCAGCACATCAGCAATTCAGTGGTAAATTATTTGCATTCACTTTAACTTGACTACCCATTGTTTTCCCAAAAGTTGAAAACACAGATATTAGATAGACTGCTGTTCATGCATACATGTACATTGTACATGCAGTGAATACATAAATGTACTCTGGTTTCACACATACATGAAATAAGATAACTACCGCTATACTCAACGAATATCTTCAATCTGACTCACTTTCTGAGGAGCAGTAATAATATATTCTTAATATGTGACTTATGGATTTTGTTGCACATCACAGCCTGTGGAGGCCGGGGATGACGCATTCTGGGACCAGTTCTGGGCCGACACGGTGACCAGCGTCAGTGATGTATTTGCCCTCATTCCGGCCGCAGAGATCCGGGCACTCAGAGAGGAGTCGCCGTCAAATCTAGCCACCTTGTGCTACAAGGTAAAGACGCCCTTTTTAAAAACTTGCCAAATTTTATTTAAGATTTGGAAAGTATGCTGTAACCTGAAAAATTGGAGACCCAGGGCTGATTTTAAAAATGCAAACTTCGTCGAGCTACCTCTGGCTTTAGGCATACAGGGTTGAGCTGAAAGCTCAGCCGGGGTTTGAAAAACAGCTTCCATGTTTTCCCAACAAACATTGTACTTATTAGGCCAAACAAAAAATATGTCGGTCTCTGGTCAGCGTGCGCGTCGATTTTAATCATGCGCGTCGATCTTTTTTTTTTTCAAAATGTTCTGCGGTAGCTCCAACAGCGCCCTCTATTTCCGCACCTCCTCAATTTTTTTTCCAAAGATCACCAAGGAATGGGAAATTGCACCAAGGCAAATGATCGAAAGCACCGAGGCAAATTATGGAGGACACCAATGTACATGAGGACACCAAAAAAGCAAAATAGTACCTACCTTGTCTGTACAATCCGAGCTTGAAGAAAAAAGAAAAAAAAGCCGAAAAAAAAAAGCCGCGTGGCCGCGTCAATTCCGGAACTTTGGTCTGACCAGAGACCGAATATTTTTTTTTTTTTGGCCTTATAGATGAATCCGGGCATGTGATCAATGTACACACAAGAGGTCTCCTTCAATGGTAAAAGTATTCTGCAAGCTAATGTGAGAAGTAGCTGCTACCACATGACAGATTATCTGAACAATAGCTAGCACCATGCTTAAGCCATTGAAAGGGCCTTCATGATAGAATTGATGGTCGGCCTGGATTGGTGTATATGTACACACATACCGGTAAGGCCAAACAAAATTAATAATCGGTCTCTGGTCAGACTGAAGTTCCGGAATTGATGCGGCGACGCGTTTTTGTTGTTGTTTTTTGGGGTTTTTTTCAAGCTTGAATTGTACAGACAAGGTGGGTACTATTTTGCTTTTTTGTGCCCTCATTATACATTGGTGTTCTCCATAATTTGCCTTGGTGCCCTTTATCATTTGCCTTGGTGCAATTTCCCCATTCCTTGGTGCTCCTTGGTACAAAAATTTGAGTAGGTGCGGCAATAGAGGGCGCTGTTGTAGCTTCCGTGTTAATTTGAAGAAAAAAAAGAAGGTTGACGCGCATGGTTAAAATCGACGCGCGCGCTGACCAGAGACCGGAGTATTTTTTTTTTGGCCTAACATGCTCATATAATTTTGGGCATGGGGGACATTTACAAAAAATGTATGGCTCTAGTTCGACCATCCACTAGAGCTCGTTCAAACAGGTTGGAAACTCTGGTTCATGAACTTATGCACCGAAGAAGACACTTGTTATTTTTTATCTGAATGACCTGAAAAACCAGAGTGTCTTTGCCTAGATGAGTCGGGCACATGGTTACAATGTTCAGAGTTAAAAGGACATTACGGCCTGGAATGCACCCAATGGGAGACTTTTGAGACGTTGGTGGCAGCAAACATACCGGTCCTTTTTCCATCGTTTGCGGCATATTGAGCATGCGCGCTTTGGCTTCAACATGACGCAAACAATTGAAAAAGTGCAGGTATGTTTGCTGCCACCAACATCTCAAAAGTCTTCCATTGGGGTATAAAATGCATTTTGACCGAGTTACGGGTTCTTGATGAAGTCTCCATGATAACTGTCACATTGATTTTTCAGCATACTCTATGCTTTGTGCATAAATGGCCAAAACTAGTTCATTGTTTTCATTAAAGGGAATGTACATCATTGGCTTATGCTTTAATTTTCAGAAATGAACTATTTGAGGGGTTAGTATAATAGATCAAATTATTGTTACATTGACATGTTTGAAGTTTTGTTGTCGAAAATGCTGGAAAAACCAAGAAAAACAAAAATGTTCAAGTAGTCTGGTTCCCTGACTCCACTGAAGATGAAATGGATCAATTTACAGATGCCGGAAAATTGTACGCTAAGGGAACCAGTCTAGCTGACCTGCACCCATTCATGAACATAAAACCAATTAGCAAACAAAATTGGACTAAAAAATGGTAAATTTGGAGCAGTAGTGAAAAATAGTTAGGTTTTTCCTACGGTGGTCGGCCGACCACCGTTGGAAATGTAAACAAAAGTACAATTTTCTTGAAAAATGACTTCACACCAGGTGCCATAATTTTACAGGATGCTTTAGACTGTCATTTACCAACATCCTGTAAGGTATTTCGTAAAAACTTGGTCATTTTATTTTTCGATGTTTGCAAATGTTGTATTTTCCCTTTAAGCTAATTGTTAAAAAAAATGACATTTTTCCTCAGGCGGTTGAGAAGCTAGTATCAGCATCAGAGAGTGGCTGTGCAGCTGCCAAAGACCAGCAGATGGTGCTGAACTCCGTCCGTCTCCTGACCCGTATCCTACCTTACATCTTTGAGGACCCTGACTGGCGCGGATTCTTTTGGTCCACGCTTCCTGGACAGTCCGTAAGTTGGAAAAAAATCAATCTTCTCCAAAATATTCTAGAATTACGCATACATGTCTTTGTCTTTCTTGGATACTTTATCCAAACATGCACAACCTTTCTGCGCTTATGTTGGGCTGAGCAATTCCAGATTATTCAATTTCCAAATTTTGATGGAATTTATTCAAGTGTTACAGCAACTGGAAGCACTATTTGGGATATGAACAAATCTTAAAGCAGTGATACTGGAGGGCAATTGCAGCCTTATGAAAGGAAGTGTTACATCCTATGTATGTCCACGACAGAGCCAATTACAGGGGTGTAAATCTGGGGTGGCGAGGGGGTTTATCCTCCCATTTTTAGAACAAGGGGGGTGGGCTATTGAATCCCCCCCCCCACTTTTTTGTGATGAGAAAAACAAAATGCGGGTTTTGAGGTATTTTTTTTTAACATCCCAACAACCCAAATGTATTCAATACCACTAAAAAGAGGAGAAACAAAGTGCATAAGCTTTTAAAATGCGATGTTTTGATGTAAGCGCGAGTATACATGCTATCCTAAAGAACGACTCCTAGTGTAATGTGGTGTCCAGCCAACCCCCCCCCCCCCCCCAATTTCCACGGCCGGGCAATTTTTGGATTTTGGTCATCCCCCATCCCCCCACTCACCGGCTCAGATTTACGCCACTGGCCAATTAACCTTGATATCCCATCTTATTGACGATTCAGAGAAATGATCCAAAAACTCCTAGTCCGTAATCTCCTTGACCATTACTACATGTAGATGATGATGTGAAAAAAATACATCTGATTTTGTTTTTAAAACTTGCGAAAAATAAACCTGAAATATACATTTTCAAGTTTATTCACTGAGCTCTTAAAAGCTCCGTCATGGACATATTGCATAATGCTGCAACTGCCCAGCAGTTATAGTAATGCACAAAACTGCATATATGGGCCTTATGCACACAAGTTGGCCATTTTTGTCGTGTTCCCTGAATGTATTTCATAAATTGTGAACTGTTGAATGGCATGGTACCAGACTACTTATTCACTATAGCCTCACTTTCAGGTTTTTTTTAAATGTGGCTTTAAACATTAGAGCATGTTTAATCACAAATTTTAAATTATTCATCAGAGCAGACTGGTATTAATTTGTAACGTCATTGCTTTAATTTTTCTCCACAAGTTCCAAAAGATGAAGATTTTACCTCACTCTAAATCCATATGGCCAACTCGTGAATAAGGCCCATTATCCTCATGGTCTTCGCTTCACACTTTAAAGGGAAAAAAGAAACTTCAGTCCTGTTCTGATTGAAAAACAAGCTTTATCTAAAAACTTCTCCCATGTTTTCATTCTTTACGAATATTTATGAACTTTCCTGTATGTGGTGGAGGGTCAGTATAGATGCATTGCATGATGACACCAATTTGTTTCAATATTCATCATCTACATGTATGATATGACGTTTGTTTTCCGCTGCATGCTTCAATTCTAATATTTTTGGGGCTTTCTTCTTTTCTTTCTCTATTTTCCAATTTCTTTTCATCTTTGCAGTATGGTATCGAGGGAATGGATGACATTGTGAGTTTAATGTTTATTATTCATATAATACAATCTTTGTACTGCAAACCGTCAGAAGTCTTTACATGATGGAAATATGTTATTTAAATTTGTTTTACCATATTTTATGTCAATACACATGAGTACTTTTCACCACTGGTTATATTTTTGAAAATTGCAAAAAGAAAATTGAAAATAAGGTTAAATGGGACACAAAGGTGCATTTTCAAGGTTCGCATTAAAAAAAATCACATCCCCATGGGCGGGGCCCCTTAGGCCTAATAAGCACTTTCAGTCTTTCACGGCAATATGCACCATCTTGTTCACGGGGCAAAAAGAACACGCGTTGCTAGACACGGGCGCATTTTGGAACGAACGCATGATGACTTGGAAGCGCAAAAGTTTTTGATTGACAATGCGTACACAGCAACGCGTGTAAGTTTGCCCCGTTAGCAAGATGGCGCATATTACCGTTAAGGTGCTTATTATTTATTTGGAAAAGATTATACATGTAAGTCTCATGGATGTTTTGATCATTCTGATTGTGTATACACCCATTCCCCTTTTTCATGTTCAACCATTTGTTAATATTCAATCGTTCAAGTACCGGTGTGGTATCATAAGCACATAATCAAAGAAACTTCATAGATATTTTTGCAAGTTGCAACAGTATCCAGTTCTCAGCCATTGTACACGTCAGCTAATTATTCAACATCCCAGATCATTTCAAATCTAACAGAAGGTTTTGTAGGATTTTGTAGGATTAAGGAATTGTGCAATCAAACCACTGTGATTCTACAATGGGCAGTAAGCCTACAACTTGAAAGTTTGAGAACAAAGAATATCATTGGGTACAGAGAGATGGATTTTCAAGGATTTGGAAATTTGAGCCAATTAGGGCCGTGCATTTTTGAACAATTAAATATTCGATAATAACTTGGACTTGATAAAATAACAAAGAACAAGTTGCAGAAAGACTAATATTTGAATAAAGAAATTGGAGCTAATATCCCTCACCGAAGCTCACAACTCATGTACGATAATGGCTTGCAACAGAAGAGTGGCATTTAACAAACAAAACCTCACAACCTTAACCCTAAGCTCCATAGAGCAGAATGCCTTGGGACTTAATTAAGGTTTAAATGTCGTATTTTTGTATTTCAAAAAGTTGTATAAAGAATGATTGAGAATAAGTTTTTGGTTTTTGTTTTTCATTTCACATGGGATATAAAATGTACACGTACATGTTTAAAAAAATATATACACAGAAATGCAATATTCTTACAAAATGTAGATCCCATGTATACAGTTTTTATTTTTAAGGCCAAAAAAGAAATTCTGTTTCCGATAACATGGCATTCCAAAATAGGGTACAATGTAGGTACATGTAGGTAGGGAATTTTTTGGGTTGTTTGGCCAATTTTATTGCGTACGATCATGTATACGTACATGTATGGAGGCGTCTGCGTGTATTCAAGGGTAAAAGGTAGAAATTGATGGTTTTGGGTGTTTTTTTTCTTCTCACTTTTCCCATAAAAAAATTAGGGTAGGGGCTGTCAGAATAGGGTAGGTAGGGAAACGGGAAGCAGAACTATTTTTTTTTGGCTTAAGTAATAATAACATACTGGGTTTTTTTTTTACAATGATCATCACACCATGAAACAAGAAAAATACGTGTACATGTACTGACCACATGCACTACATGTATACATGTACATGTATAAATTCATTCAAATGACATTTGGAGTGCAGTCCCATGCATATTTAAGTATCATATTTTGGTTCATTTTGTTTTTAAACACAGGCAGTGCCAGGGGCATGTCCATCTGTGCAGACATGATTAATTCATTTAAGTGCAAGCCCCATGTTAGCCTCAGGAATTGTTTTTCTTGTACCAGTACCACTGCCTTCTGTGTCACAATTTACAAAATGCAAATGTTACTTAAGGTACATGTATCTGTACGGTTATGGTGCCAAAACAGTACTTACGGTACATGTTCTTTTAATAAGTGTGGTAGTTTTACCTCCAAAAAATATTAAAAATACAGTCTCCTGGTAAAGTGATATGTAAGATGTTTCAAATGGCAATATGAAACGGAACTGGGCACAGGCCGAAGTGGAGAGAAATGAAAAAAAAAAAAATGAACGAGTGTGATTTTTTTGATTTTCAAATCTATTGATAATTTGTAACCTTTATATGCACTGCACATATTTTTTAAGAAATAGTACAACAATTATGCAGTGAAAGTGTTTTTAAGGTAAAACTATTGGCATCTTTCATTTGATTTTCACAAATAAACAAAATTTGAAACTTGAATGGTATTTTTCTCAGGATTCGACTTGTTTGACATTTTGATGAATGCAAACTTTAAAAGCCATAACTTGTCAACAGAATGTTCAATACATGTAGATGTGCTACAAACAGTATTGTAAGGAGAATTTTATTAGTTTTCCTAATACCCGCAAATCCTCATTTTGACCTTTGCCCAGTTCTGTCGCATTTTGCAAGAACGCCTCACATATTTTACGTTTGTTGAAGAAACATAATAATTCAAAATAGAAAAATAAAAAGGGAAAAAATGACTGAATGTATGTATGTATTAAAAAAAATGCTGATAGCTTTTGTAGTAATTTTTTTCAAATCATAACATCATTTAGCACATCTACATTTTTTGCATACTGATTACATTTACATTGTTAAATTCTGCGTGCCATTTATTCATGGCCCAACGATTCCATATGGTGTGTAGTTCATTACGTCCCATATACTGTGCCATAACAAAGTAATAGCATGTATTGTGTACTACGTGTAATATACACAATACGTACACGAAGGTTTATGACCTGATTGGTCATAAACATAATTATTAACCCTAACTCCCTCTAGAGGCCTCTTTGCTAGGATGTAGCCTCAATCCTGCAAAATCCTCCAATTGGCCTCATGGAAAAATAGCATAAAGCTTCAATCCTGCAAATTCCTCCGTTATATCTTGAATATGGTTCGTGGAGGGATGACCACTGCCTGAATCCTGCAAAATCCTCCGGCTATGTCTGTCAATATGCTGAGGCAGAGGCAGTGACATTCTGGAGCAGTGCGGAGGATGTCAAGTATAATCAAGGACTAAATTTATGCACGGCTGAGCATAAACAACACAAGGTCCGGCCCAAGACCTTGACACAGTGCGTACTCCGAAATCAGCAACGCACTTTTGCCATGTAACCTCAATCCTGCAAATTCCTCCAATTTGCAAAAAGGATTTTGGAGGATTCAGGGCGGTTAGGGTTAATAGAAAAGATATATTTGTGAAGGAAAGATATCATTATCAGACAGTGTATTAATACCGTTTTATGTTGTTATAATGCAACCATGCATGATCGTTGTTTTGTTTTCCACTGGCTTTTGTTTCAACGATAGCTAATTCCTATTGAGGATCTGCCCCGTCTCCATGGTTACGAGGTTGCATGCTTGATTTTTAAAATTTTGTTGATGTGGTTTGCCATTGTTGAAAAAATGGTCTAACAAATGTTTGTGTGTAATACATTGTATGATAACCATAAATTTCAATTTTCACATTGTCAGTCTTTTGTTGATGTGAATAATGTTGCTTTGATGTTCTGTGTTTCTTGTGATAGATAAATGCTTGGCAACTGCCCCTTCCTTCTCTTAGAAAGTAGACCGGATTACATGAATTTGTCTCCTTATTATGATTTCCCTGAAAAAAAAAAAAAATTCCAAAAGATATGAAATGTACCGGGTATGCCTAAAGCTGGCCTCAGGTCGACCCACGATTTGCTTGAGCCACACGGAACTGACGGCATCAAGCACAATAATTATGCTCGGGTCACAAAACAGAGAAATCGTGTTATGGTCACGGAACACGTCGCAGAAGTTGAAATTTTTCTACTCAGATTGCGACTGCTGATTTTTTTTTTTTTGCGCCAACTGATGCCGATCGTTTGAATATCGTCGCAGTTACACTCAGGTCGCACAAAATCAGCGACTGAGTTGTTCCCGATGGTCGTAGCTCAGACACAGCTTGATCCTGAAAAGTCAGTCGCCAACTGATCTGTGTCGTCGCAAGGTCGACCTGAGGCTGGCTTTTCACTCTAGCACGAATAAATTGAAACGCTGCAAAGAAACAGCATCCTTAGGCCAAACAGTACAAAAATATAGAATGTTTTTTATGAATTCATGTATTACAATGCACCAGTTTGAAATATTTTTTCCCAAGATTATTAAAATAAGTAAAAAGTCAGGACAGCTTCTGCATATAAAATCCAGTGTATGCATTCAAACTGTCATGCCCTAGAATCCACTGTATTTTCTGTCTGATGACATGGATGAACATGTATTCTTATGTGAACTGCGCATATGCATGAGTATTCTATTTTTTAAAATTACATGCATGTAAATAGTGTCAGCTGTTTTGCCCATATTTCTCCCAATTGACGGCTGGTTCTATTTAGTTTGTTCCCAGCTAGTCCTGAACTATATTTGCATTTGTTGGCCATATGTGTTTGTTTATTAATGGAATAACTGTGCTGTGGGTGTACTTCACTGCACATTTTCCTGTTGAAATGGACTTTGCTGTGCTTCACAAATCGATGTTTCTAAAATCAAAATTGCACATGACGTAAACAGTGCAGAAGTGATTTGTTGATATTGTTTAACCCTAACCCCTTGAGCACTTTTACTAGAAAGTATCCTGAATCCGCCAAACTAACCAATTTTGTCTTGCAAAAAAATGTTGGTGTCAGTTGAGTCCATCAGAATCCACCAGTGTAGTACATATACCTTGTACATGTACATGTACATACCAAGCATTTAGCCAAGGAGTTAAACTGTTGAGATCCTGAATCCATCCAAGTCCCCCAACTGCTCAATATGGAGGCATCCTGAATCCATCCAAATCCTGCAGTACCGCTAGGCTTACTGTCCCAAATTTATCGAAAGCCCCCAACTTTTTCAACATGGCGTGGAGGTTTCCTGAATCAGCCAAAATCCTCCAAACAGGGGTGTGGATTTTGATGGATTCAGGTATGTAAGGGTTAATAACTTTGTCTATGTCCAAAATATATGTACATGTACTTGTACTTATCATTCACACTATACCACTTGCAAATATTTTATTAATTTTATTGTAGGTTTTGGTTTTAGTTTTAGTGTTAGATTTGGGCTTACATTTCTTATAAGTACTGTGAAATTTTAATAAAAAACTTCCCATCTTGTTCTTACCACATCTCATTCCATCAACAATGATATTGTTTTCCAGTTAAAAAAATTCACTTTGTTAACTAACAAATGTAACCATTACTAAAGTCACTAACCATCAACAGCAAATCTTTGAAGTACTTGTTTCATTTACACGGTGCTCCTATATTTTTTTTCAGAACACATTTTAATTTTGGACTGTGTTTTTCTCTTTGTAGAGTGATGAGGAATCACTACCTTTGGCCCAGTCTCTTCTCAATGCCGTCGCCGACCTTTTATTCTGTCCAGACTTCACTGTGGCTCCAAACTCAAAAAAATCTGGACCAGTAAGATATCCTCTCTTTTTCCTCCTTTTTCCACAGAATCCATATTCTTAATTGATGCCCGCTAATTGATTCAGGTGCTTCATATTATGTGTATACCGGTGGGTGGTCCAAAATACTGGGGCCAAGAAAAACAAAGTTACATTTGCTTTCGATTACATGCTGTTTCAAAATAGGGTTGGTATTGGGTAGGTCAGGATTGTCTTTCTTTTTTTTTAATTACTTTTTCTTTATGCTGACCCAGTGGGTAAGACAGAATTGATAAAATGAAAGTTTTTTACAACAACTTTTTTTTCACAACCTTGCCGATAAATTTGCAGGGGTGGGCCATAAAAATAGGGTCGGTCAAGTAACCGTATGCTAGACTGTTTCCTGGCCCCCCTAAAAATATGGAGACCGGTAACTAGCTCCCATAAAGCCATTGATTGGATCACCTCTGCGTGCGCGCAGCATGATTGTTTATTTTGAATCAATAGCCAGCTTTGTGCATGGACCACACTTGAACACATGGTTATCAAGAAGTTCACTCTTTTACCACAAAAAGTAGGCAAAATCGCCAGTGTTTAGTTAATCCGTATTTTGTTTGCAATCGATTACACACCTACATGTACGTGTATGAATGGGTACAAGCCAGCAGACTGGCGCCCTGACCTTACAATTCCCTGACGTCTATAAATTGCTCTGTTTCATCATAAGTGGGTTCAGGAAACCAGACCACAGGAACAAGATTGTTTTCTAGGTTGTTCCAGCATCTACAAACACAAAACTTCAAACAAGTCAGTGTAACAATATTTGCTATAAAATACCAGCCCCCTAAATCCATCCATTTCTGAAAATTCCAGCAAAGCAAATGTTGTATATTCCCTTTTAAACAAGTCTCAATCAAAATTGACGGTCAATCACGGATCCTACACACAAGGATCAACGACTCGGCCAAACTCCTGGTTAGACGCGTGATAACGGCCCGTACTGGTGGCAAATACCATGAATACTTGTCAACAAAGACCACTGCGCGCGGCGGCTTTCAGATTTGCAGGGCTCTGCGCCCGATCTGGTGTCGAAGTCTGTCAAGCCAGCTAATTATATTTTTAAATATTCATGAGTCTACGTTTTTGGTCTTAATTATTGAATTCTGATAACCATGTTAATACCGAGCACAATATCTTAAGCTTTAAAATGAACAGTGAAATGTTGCTTTTGTTTCATCGGTTCGGGATCACATCTGTCTAAAACTTCTTAATGGAAGCCTATTAAATTGAAAACGAAATTTGGGTAAACGGTGTTTTCCATGAAAGTTGACGTTTATTTTCCGGGTAAATATTTCATCTACAACGACAAAAGTGCACAATACCATCTGTTATATCCTGAAGTATTTATTTTTCAACAATTTTGGAAGAATAATGTCCTACATAAGGAGTAGATTTGCATACAGTTTTATGAATATTTCCGTTTAAGATTTCATGCCAAAAAAAACGACACAATGGCACACCTGGAAAATTCGCGATTGCAAGCCAACGGGTATTAATGCCCGTTATCACACGTCTAACCAATTAAGGCAAGTCCGCTCAGTGCATTTTGTACTGGAGCTCAGAACAGTCGTTTATACTTGTGTGTAGGATCCGTGAGTCAATCAAGGAGTCAGTTCAGTAAGATCGGTGCAAAGTGGACGCTGAGCTGGCCCTTGGGATCAGCAGTGATTGTTCACTATAAGCTGAATCGTGCAGAGTCTCAAATCTTCCTCTCAAACTTTGTTTGCATCTTAACAGGACAACCATGAGGACCTCCAATCCATCGATAGCTGTGAGTACATCTGGGAGGCCGGGGTGGGCTTTGCTAACTCCCCGCCCCAGTCAGCCCTCCTGGACCAGAATCGGACCGAGCTGCTCAAGCTGCTTCTGACCTGCTTCTCAGAGACCATGTATCTGCCTCCAGTCAGTAAGTCCTGAAGAAAATCAATTTATACCAGTGTTATAGTACTCGTACTTAGTACTCGTACTCGAGTACTACTCAAGTACTCGAATGTCAAAGTACTTGTACTCCAAATGGCGATACTCGTACTCGAGCAGCAAAGTACTCGTACTCTACATGTTGAAATTGTACTCGATCATCAAAGTACTCGTACTCGAATAGCAGTACTTGAAAAACAAAATGGTAAAAAGCCTCACTTACCACGGCCTTATTTTATCGCTACTTTCAGTTTGAAATGGTTGATTGGCTTGTGGAGAAATCAAAGTTTCCTGATTTTCCACTGTGCATGTCCGGACAAACACATTTAACAGCTAGCCGTGAGTGGGTCTGTATATCGGTCTGACTGGGCCTGGGCCAATTAAGCACAATGAACCATTTGCCGTATGGCCGTATTGGGAAATAGAAGTAGTCGCACTCGGGAGTACAAGTACTCGTACTCAGAAACCTGTACCGGTACTTGTACTTGGAAGTACTTGGAAGTACAAGTTTGGAAGTACAAGTACTCATACTCCGCAACCTCAGTACTCGGCAGTACTCGGTATTCCGAAAAAAGTACTTGACCAACTCATGTTAGCACCCCCTGCTCAGCCGTTGCATCCTTCACACGCTTCACTGCTTCCAGTCACACTACATACCCTCCCTTCACCGTTGAAACCCCTTCAGTCTCCTGACGACAGGGCAGAGCATACTGTCCGAAGCGTTGAATTTCCCCCCGGTTCTTTTCAGAAACTCACAAACTCAAAAAAGAGATTTAAGATACTGTAAATCTTTATCTTTTTTTTGTTTTCTATCTTTTTTTTCTGTCTGCAGGCGATGCCCACTCCCAGCCAAACCAATGGATCAGCTACTTTTGCTCATCAGAGAACAGGTATTGTGTCAAGAGCATTTGGTAGACGTAGAAAGTCTTAATGAACATCAGAATAGTTGATGATGTGAAGAGATGATTTGAAATGCCGTGGCCTCATGGTCTAGAGCATTGAACTCGTGGTCTTCAAGTAATTTTGCAGGTTGTGGGTTCAAGTTCAGCCTGAGGTTACGGTGCTTGTGCCCTTGGGCAAGACACTTTGTCACTCATTGCTTATCCCCACCCCTCCCCCCCCCCCAACCTAGGAGTAAATGGCAACCTGTGCGGGCAGAGATGGTTATTGTGGTAAATTTGCGCCAAATGGCAGCATCAAGCTGTATACTCCCCAGAAAGCTGAGATTGTCTTTGGAATATTTCATTGCTCCATTGAGCTGGGGTAATAATGTTGTAGCGCCTTCAGCACCAACAATGGTAGATACATGCGCTTTATAAGTACACATCATTAACCCTGACAGAACTCAACCCCATCAAACCCCAACGGCATGTTTTGTTGGAATCTCTCAGGATGGGTACACCACCCCTCAACTGAAAGTCTTTTACATTGGGTTGGCACACCTCCAGAAACAAAGTCAGAAATGTGTGTGTGCAGTTTCGCATATGGTGTTGGAATATGCCAGAATGGGTATAGTCCTAGTAAATCATGCTAGGGAGTTAGGGTTAAATAATTAAATGTTGTTCCCTTAAAGCTATAGTCCATCATTTGCAGCCATCCGAAAAGTAACTGGCGTAATTATTGTTGAAAAACATACTGAGTTGAAAGATAGTAAGGGAACTAAACTCCCTGTGAAATTATTCTTTCTGGGAAGCTGTCATTTTGAAGTAATCAACGAAAGAAGGCATTTCCAACGGTGATTCTTAAGAAGCACCGTAGGAAAATTTAAATTGGTAGTTCGTTTTGTTATTCAGCGCAGCGCGCGCAAGTATTGGAACGACGCACACGCGCACCCGGTTGTTATAATTCGTCGGATCAGTGCGCGACGTCACGTATAGCTGCAATTCAAAATATGATTCAGTAACTTTTGATTTGAAATTGAGATCTTAGAATGCTGGTTTTTCTCGGAATGTACAGCTGAAGCTTAGCTGAAACTTTATCAGGTTAGTTGCTTAGTATCCTTTATTAGATTTTAAACTCTTTTGTTGCTTCAAACGAACAAAATGCACAAATTACAAATGATGGACTATAGCTTTAAGTGGACATTGTTCTCTGAAGTTGAATGGGATATTAGAAAAAATACGTTACGGAATTTGGACGGAGTATTAAATATAAGCAAGATTTCCCCTGTACCCTCCAGGCATGCTCTGCCACTCTTCACTTCCCTCCTGAACTTGGTCTGTGCCTACGATCCCGTGGGCTACGGTGTTCCCTACAACCACCTCCTCTTTGCTGACCATCGGGAGCCGGTCGTGGAAGTGGCATCTCAGATTCTGGTGGTGACGCTGGATCACGACAATGCGCACAGTCAGGTGCCTCCCACTGTGGATGCAGCTGACGAGGGGAATGAGGTGAGGAAATAGACTGAATGTTGATCCTGTTGTGGCATTGGTTGAAAAGTCCTTATGTGATGTATTGTCTGCTGTAATTCTTCGTGACATTACGTCAAAGAAATCTCAACTCAAGAAGGACTTGAATCCCAAAATGTCTAGATGTTCAAATGCTACACGAATATGGAGTTGCATTATCTCTCGGGGAAAAAAACAACCTATTTCTCAAAAAACAAGACATGGTCAGTTTTATATTCCCTTTGAATCATCTCAAAGTCAGAATATCTTGATTTACTTGCACAGCCTGTGTCATATTTGAGTAAATCATGACAATGTTTCAGATATCAGAGAAAAAAACATCCACTGTTAATTCCACTGGTACATTTATTCAGATGGAAATACAACATCAGAACGATAGTGTAAAAAGGCCTTATTCACGAGTCGGCCATATTGAATTAAAAGTGAGGTCAAATCTTCATTTTTGGAACTTGCGAAGAGAAATGAAAGCAAGTAAATTACTAATTCAAGTCTGCTTCAATGAATAATTTAAAATTTGTAATTAAACGTTCCCTAATGTTTTAAGCCAGATTAAAAAAAAAAATGACAATAAAATAAGACTGCATTAATAGTCTGGCGCCATCCCATTCAAAAGTTAACAATTTATGAAATACATTCAGGGAACTCGACAAAAATGGCCAACTCATGCATAAGGCCCATTCTGGTACACCTTCACATTGTACTAGCACGTCTGATTATGGTGTAAATCGTGGATTTTCTTTTGTTCCTCTCCCTTTTCCTTTGTTTGTACTCTAACTTTTTCGCAACAGCTCTCATTGGTTTTGTACACGTTTTCTAATCGAGGTCGTCCTCGATTTGGTTCCTGTCCTCGATTCACCGATGATGTTGCACGTGTTTGTCCTCGATTTACACCATAAACAGACCCTACGGCATATGTGTGGCACAGCATCCATGACCAATTTGTACACACTTCTCATTGAAAATTTGGTCAAGTACTTTTAAGTAAATCGTGCCAAATTTATTTTATGTAGTTATTGTTAATTTCAGGGTGGCGTAGTGGAGAACTTATTTGTGAATTACCTGTCTCGCATCCATCGCGAAGAGGACTTCCACTTCATCCTGAAGGGCCTGACCAGGCTGCTCAACAACCCTCTCATCCAGGTAACAATGTAACTGAACTACCGACCCATGTCATTATGCATATTTGTATAACCGACATGCAGATCCTTGTCATTTGATTGGTGGAACTCGCATCACGTGACATTCGTTATTGCTCCCATTCACGCCGGGGCTCAAAAAGTCCCATTCGCCCATGGGGAATGGGAATTAATATTGAACAGTTAGGATCGATGCTTGTTCCATGACGCGGTATTTGTGTGCAAATGCATGCTGGTGTGCGCGTTCAGCGTTGTGCGTAGCGCGTGTTGTTCCAAAGAGCCAGCACTACAGAGTTGGGTTCAAACATTTTTGTGAAGGGATGGTTTGGAAGAGAGAAATACATTTTCCACCAATTTTGTATTGAAAGTTCAAATATATCAAATGACAAGGATCTATATGCAACATGTCAGTTATATGAAACAAATATTGAGTGGCTGTAAATTGTGAAATGGGAGGAATATTATCGCTCGGTAAAATCGTGACTTTTCCAGTTCACTCGGCTTCGCCTCGTGAAATGGAAAAGTCCAGATTTTACCTTGCAATAATATTCCTCCCATTCCACGCTGAGCTTTAGGAAAAGTATCATTTTGGCCCTTTTTTTGGGGGGGGGGGGCAACAATGGAGAACGCCCTGTCACCAGCCTGTTTAGGTGACTTGGGGATGACATAGGACGCTCGTGCAGAAGAATGAAGGGAGTAAGGACAGTTCTGGATTGTGAGAAGAGAGGAGAGATAATCTGCTGCAGAGTGTTTCAGTAACATGCCAACTAGATGGCAGCGCTGATAAAATGATTGCCACTAGTTCACAGATTTTTATTGTGGACAGCTTTGACATGCCCACTAAATTATCTTGCAACACAGACTTATCTGCCAGGGTCGACGAAAAAAATCGCCTTCCACCAGGAGCTGTTTGTCATGTTCTGGAAGATGTGCGATCACAACAAGAAGTTCCTGTTCTACGTCCTGAAGAGCAGCGACGTCCTGGAAGTCCTGGTTCCAATCCTCTACCACTTGAACGATGCCAGAGCAGACCAATGTGAGCTTTTGGTTTGCAAATTGGTTCGAAACATTCCATAGACAATTGAACCATGGATTTTTTTTTATTGCCATAATCTTGACTGTTGTGGCTTAACCTTCAAATTAACGGTTGACTGTACGTGTACTTCACTTTACCTCGGTAAAGTTGACTTGTGATGGAACTTTTTGGCATTAGGAAAAGTATCATTTTGGCCCTTTTTAGATGCAGTGTTTAAAGAAATTATATTAATGACTTCAGGTCAACCCTTAATAATAGAATTACTTGATAAAGTTGTTAACTTATCAAAAATGAAGTGGTCGTCTATTGCCCAAATTTGCTGTTATTTTACAGAGCACTGCTTGGGTTTAGGGTGTGACTCAGTATTGCAAAATTAAAGTGTAATTCCACACTTCTGACTATCCATAACTGCCGGTACTTTTTGCCCACCTCTACTCTAACCTTGCCAAAATTTAAGAAGGATCCTTGGAAAAATCTCCAAGGAGTTAGAGTTTATGTCTTGTTTATAAACTCTCCTGTACTGCAGCTCGAGTTGGCTTGATGCACATAGGAGTCTTCATTCTCCTACTGTTGAGTGGAGAGCGTAACTTTGGCGTACGGCTCAACAAGCCGTACAGTGTGCGAGTGCCCATGGACATTCCTGTCTTCACTGGAACACATGCCGACTTCCTCATCATAGTAAGCCTCAACGTTTTTTTTCCATGTCCGACTTCCAAATTATTGGTGCCTGACAGATTCCCTTGGATATTTATAAGTGCCACAGTTTTCTGAACTTGAATTGAACTTGAATTTGTCAGTATTAAAATTGTATCATTTGTAACTTTCTTTATGTCACATGTCCTACATTTGTAACTTAACCGTTTTTAAAAAAAAATCGTCTTTGCCAATCTGAGATTTGTTTATACAAGTAAGCACTGTTCTTTCTTTCATTCCTGCCTCCATAATGTATGTCGAAGTTGTTAAACCTCATTGTTTCTCGATAAAGTTATAGCTACCGGTATTACCTCCACCAAGGAGGTTATGTTTTCATCGGCGTTGGTTTGTTGTTTGGTTTGTCTGTTAATAAGATAACTCAAAAAGTTAGGAAGGATTCTCATGAAAATTGTTTAAGGCATGTTAGGGGTGGTCCTTGGTATACAAGTACAAATCAATTAGATTTTGGAAGTGATCTGGATCTGGGTGTGCATCAATTAGATTTTCCTGTTTCCTGTTGAATACATCCTTTTGTTTGCTATGATTTCAAGGTTTTTCATAAGATCATCACCTCCGGTCATCAAAGACTTGCTCCACTGTATGACTGCCTGCTCACCATTGTCGTCAATGGTAAGATTTGTTTTCTTATTCACGTTGTAACCCTACAAAAGGGAGGGGCAGACACCACCAACCTGTTTATGAGACCCCCCCCCCCCTTTTGTTTTAACTGCGGGATAACAGCTTAACAAATCATCATGTCTCCCCGTTAGTGCGTTAGTTAGTCGGTAACAAACGTTGACGTTTTCTATTGCTCCTACATATTTGACCCATTTCAACCAAACTTTGTCAAAAGTATCAGTAGCCCAGCTCCAACATGTCACATGACCAAACTGGTGTCAAAGGTCATCGTGGGGTCACCGGGGTCAAAAAGCTGATTTTCGACTCCTTCCAGAAATTACATTGCACAATCACGTGACTTATGCATGAATGCATGAACACGAACTTGTTGGCCCGCAGCTTCCGAGATCCGATAGAGCTTGTTTTATTTTGGGGAAGAGGGGGATTGAGGAGACCTACAATGTACTTTTAAGTCGTAAGGCCGAAGAGATGCACATTTTGACCGAATCAAATTCAGATGTACTGTTCTAGCAAATTTTTGAACATAAAGGATAGGGAAGTATGCTCATTAATGTATATTAGCATTTATATTTTTCACCAACTTACATTCCTCGTCGATATCTAAGTCATCGCAGATGAACTCGTTCTCCTCAAAATCTGGCTCCTGCGATGAGTCGATGTAATACTCAACATCATCCTTGATTTTTTTGATCTGCGCGATACCAAACGATTTAAGATATTAAAAAAGCCTAGCCGGAACAGATTGTGAGCATCATGGACATTTGAATGACTTAACCCCCGGCTGTTTAAAAGGTCACAAACAGTTAAAGTTTTCTTCCACTTCCCCAGGTATACTTTTAACACACCAATGGTCACTTGACCAATTAAGACCCAAGTAACAGCATGGCTCAGAATGCATGTTTGCATAGGAGGGTTTAAAGGACCAAAGTATGAAGAACTAATGATATCAATTTCAAAATGCTTGACCTAATTTTGCTAAAATTGTGCAGTTGTACATGTACTAAGCATGGATGTCATGAAAGGCGAAGATCCGAGTTGCAAAAGTGGCCTCAAATTAGTGTTCCCTTAAAACATCAGTTGTCTCAGCGTACAGGTTGTTAACCTTCTTGAACTCTTCTATGACCTTGATTTGTGATGCCATCAAGCTAAATGAGTTGTTTGTCGACGCGACCCTGGTCTTTTTTTTTACAGATTTGAAAAGAGCACAATCCCAGCATTACTGATGTGAAAACCGCATGCTGATACCATCTTTAGTTCAAAAATTATGGAAGTCGGAACGCCAAGCGATGTGATGGAGTGATGTGATGAAGTGGCCCTATTTTGGCCTGAATCTCAAATGAAAGTTCCAGAACAATGACTCATTTAGCTTGATTGCATCACATTTGTTACTTTCCATCTTTGACATTTGGATATTCTTGTCCCACAGTGTCCCCATACTTGAAGAGCCTGTCCATGGTCTCGGCCAACAAGCTCCTGCACCTGCTGGAAGCCTTCTCCACCCCTTGGTTTCTCTTCTCTAATCCTGCCAACCATCACCTGGTGTTCTTCCTCCTTGAGGTCTTCAACAACATCATCCAGTATCAGTTTGATGGTAAGTTTGATTGTTTAAAGTTGCACTCCCCGTCCTATTTTTTTCTTCAAGTTTCCTCCCCAAAAAATAGATTCCTTTTTTAATTTGCTATTTTTCTTCCAGTACAAAATTTATTCACATTTGAATGAGACATCAACTTAAAAAAATCGACCCATTATATTGAAGTAGTGCTTCACAATTTCGAATGATTGGCTGCTTTTCTGAATTTAGTGATTTATTTCTTCCTGTTCTTTCATCTTTGCCGTAGCCCAATAATTTTGACTCACCAGCCGGGCTACTTAAGGAATAGTTTGACTAGCCCGCTGCTGTTTTGACTAGCATTTGGCTAGCGGGCTACCACTAAAGTTGAACCCTGTATATGGTAATATTGTGATATGTATCCATTTTCTTCCCCAAAAATTGGACACTTTCTACTTTTAACTGGGTGTCTGTTAGCAGGGGTTGATCTAGACATTGCAAAAAAAATTTTACAAACTATCAATTAGTGCGCATAGCCCTTAATTTAATGAAGTTTTCCAAGAATACTTCAGATTTATTTTGTCAATAAAACTGACCATCAGTGACAAGACAAGTTGCAAAAGACAACATCGTACGGGATGTCCATCATAAAATAGACACAGTCGTCAGGGATTATAATTTCCACATGGTACAACGCAATTTGAAATAGGCACCGTCAATTTTATATTTAAAAAACATACCGTAATTGTAGTTGACGATGTTTGTGAATGGAGGTCTACCTATCTCAAACTAGGAATCTTACATCACAGAAATCTCCCGCATGCTCTTCACTTGAGAAATCAACACACCGCTTGTTCTGTCTTGTCTGGCAATGTTTGGAGTACTGCAAGACCTTGTGGCAACAGCTGCTGATTGTTTTTGTCCTTAGTGCAAAATAGTGGGGCAGATACAATGTAGGGGAATTTTTAAGGGGGAATTGTGCCTTTGATGATACAAGCATGGAATTTGGCACACAGTCAGAGCATGTCATGAGAAACATAATTATTTGGCTCATAGGGCCATCGCAGATTTATCCTTTGAAAAAATATGGGTAGAATAACAAACACTTTTCAAAATTTTCAAAATGGCGGCCATTGCTTGTTATTCTACCTATTCCAAGGGCAAATCTGCGATGGCCCTATAGTGGAATCCGGCGACCAGAACTAGAAACTTTTACTGCGGTGGTGTCACGCTCACGCGCATGCTGCACGCATTCTTAAAGACGAGCATTTTGGAATTCCTAGGGTCGAAGGAGCCTAGAGTGCCTGTGTACTACCTGAGCGCGACTCGTGCGAGCCTTGCGCAACCACAGAAAATGGCTGCCGCCAGATTTGTCTGTAGCATAATAACTTTTTCAATTGCCATGCTTGTATCATTACAGACACAATCCCATCACCTATCTGCCATACTACATGTAATAGGGTCCCTTTTTAGTGCCAAACATCTCAGATTTCTATTTTCAGTAACGAGTTGTAAACGTCTACAACCAATTTGTGTTTAATTTTTGGATTGCGATTTTCCTGCATTCCTTCTCTCTCTCCCCTCCCGTACTCTTCTTGCTCTTTCTTTTGACAAAATTTACCGAGGGCACATTCACCTGCAGCCTCCCTCCCCCCCCCCCCCATCCGTGCCTGACATCATTTCCTGTAGATTCCAGTGTAATCCCATTATTAGTTAAACATTAGCCGTGCGTGATCCCGCCATACAACCAAATTATCAGTGCACATACTGTCTCACGTAGTATTTTGTTTGTCCCTTATTGCATTACTTTGGTTGTATGTTTGTCCATAGGTGAGGGCACAAAAGGGTCTGCTTAACCGTATACCTAAATGTTGTCATTTAATCTCACACTTTGTTATTAATCACTGTGTACATATCTATCATATATATTACTACTGACCTTTTTAAATTTATACATGATTGTACATAATTGTAATGAATGGCATCATTAAAATAAATGTTACTACTTACAAAATATATCATTCCGTGAAGCTTGTTACTAAAACTCAAAAACAACATCTGTACAAACTTTCATGCTCGATATGTGATGCGATCAAGCTAAATGAGTCGTTTGTCGAGAATTTTCATTTGGAGATTCATCAGGCCAAAATAGGGCCACTTCATCACATCACTTCATCACATCTCTTGGTGTTCCCACTTCCATAATTTTTGAACTAAAGATGGTATCAGCATGCAGTTTTCACAGCAGTAAAGCTGAGATTGTGCTCTTTTCAAATCTGTTAAAAAAATTGACCAGGGTTGACAAACGACTCATTGAGCTTGATCGCATCACATACATGTACATGTAGTTCCCTGCACAGAATTTAGAAAGATGCCTAACTGAGCAATCATATTGGTTACATGATATCAAAAGTCTACTTGACGCTTTTTTGAGGGCTTGCTTTTCAGTCATGCAAAGACATATATCATAAATTCTCTTCACTGTTGTTTTTCCAATCCATGTACTTCAAAAAGAAACAAAACTTGTTCAATATTGAACATCGTTCTCGATTTACAGTCTGGTTTCACAAGTTTCAGTGTTCTCATCCGTGACTGATGTCGCTGCTGTTGCGTTACTCTGGTCTGGTGCTTTTGTTGCTAGAGGACTACTGGTGGCTTTCCGTTGGGGCTGTTTTTTGCAGCAAAATGCCTCTCTGAACGCAGCACGGTACGCTGTGGTCATGGCAGCATAGATTAAGGGATTAATACTGGCATTGATGTACAGGGGAACCCTATCTATCCCTATGCCATGTCTTCCCAGCAAAGGATTCGGGATCTGAGCCCAGAAACAGATCCGATCAGCGAGTTTCACGATACAATATGGCGTCTGACACAAGAAGGACACCGTTCCATTTGTGATCAGCATCTTGGCCACTTGGTTTCGGATTTTCAATGCGTTAGGATCCTTGTTGCCTATGCTGCCACTACCGCTGCGTGCGTTGAGGGTTTTAAAGATCCGCACGTACATGTACATGTTGGCTACCACTGAAAAAAGCCAGGGGACGATGCCCAGTGGTGGAGTGTAGTTTACCCACGGTGCTATTATATCACAGCTGCCCACCTTTGATGGATAGTCTCGATACACTTCGTCATCGGGCCAATTCAGACATAGCTCTTTATGTTTAGATGTCAACGCCGTGGCTGCAATAGCAAACAGTAAGCCTACCAGCCAGCAGATTGCAATCAATCTGTAGGTTCGTCTTCGTCCACGGATTTTGAGATGTTTGATGGGATGGCACAGGGCAAGGTATCTCTCCAAAGACACCGCAGTAACAAGTTCGAAGGAGGCAAAGTAGCCGGTGTCGCTGACAACATGAACACCGATGCACTGGGCAGAATTCACAAAGGGCTCAAGGAATACAACTCGAGATAAAGTGTATCTCCAAATGTTTACCGCGAATGCCAGATTCAAATAGAGAAGGTCCGCTAGCGCCAAGTGTGCAAGGTATATGTAAGTGTCTGTTCTCAGTTTGGGAACACGGAGCATGACAAACAGGAAAGTCACATTACTGATGACACCAAGACACCAGATGATCGGCATGATAATGGATATGACGACAGTGTCCGTTGGAGTATAAAGCCAGTCAGACACCTCCTCCTGGCTGACATTGACAGTATCTTGTTCACTGCACTCAGCTGACGTTACACTGGCTCCCATGCTGGATATTTCTGTCACTACTGCTTCCTTGAACATTCACCACTCTTCAAAAGCTCCTCCCAAGCCAACTGTAGGCCAGTGCATGCACTGTTCCAGAGAATCCCGGAATAGTTCAAGCCGTGCACTATTTCCAAACATCGGTTCATGTACAGAAGAAATGAAAATCCCACTGTTGAGAGAGTGTTATGATCAGCTATCTTTTGATCCCCTGCCTGACTGAAATAATTGTGGCCCGCATGCTCCACAGTTGTTAGCTAGCCTCGTGTTCTTTGACTGTGCATGGCAACGTGATTCCCTTAATTGTTAGAGCAAATATTGACTGTGACCCTTTCGCCAACTTAATCAATTTTGTCTTTCAAAAATGGGGTGACCACTCTCCCGTTAATCTAGTCACCACTTCAGACCATTGAGCAAGACGGCCTGTTCTGTTCTGTTGGTTTGTTTCATTTGTGTCTCGTGTCCTATAGTTGCTAATGTCTCTTCTGTTTCGTGGGTTTGTTTAATTTGTGTCTTGGGTATTTAATTAAATGAACCGTCACAAACTGTCAACAACAAAAAAACCACGACCTCTTCCATAGTTTTTGTACAGGCTGGTCACCAACTGCCAGAATCCCTAGATGGAATAAATCCATAGAAGCTATAGTGCTAACTCATGTACAAATTTATGCCTGCTGGGCACATCCATGTTTGTACATAAACCTATGGAAAACTAGACATTTTGTATGTAATTTGTACGTCTTTGTGCATATCTACATTTGTATTCCATACCGGTGCATCATTGAAGCAGATACGCAAAAAAAACGGAACACACGATCAGCAAATGAGCGTGTCATTTTCCTCTACACAAACAACGCAACGCGTGTGCGTATCCGCTGCAGCCTTTATTAACTGTGTTTTCTTTTTACCGTAAAACATGTAAGAAGTTTGCGTACATTCTACTTGCGCATTGCATTTAGAGCACGCTTTCAAAATTCAATCAATCTAATTTCATTATGTTCTTCAAACATGCGCATGAATTCAAAATGACCTTTTGTGCCTTCATTGTTACGGAATTAAATCAATCATTGCCAGGCACTAAGCCGTGCTTATACCAACTGTGACTGGCACGCCTAAAAAATCTCGTGCTTCTTGAATTAAGATTAGGCCTTAAGACCTGTGATTACAACGGTGCTGCACAGTTGCGAATTGCGTGATGTACATTCAATCGTTCACTCGTTTTTGTCTCCAGTGACATTAGAAATATTTTCCTATCTTTTGCATCCAGGCAACTCCAATCTGGTCTACACCATCATCCGCAAGCGCAATGTATTCCACCAGCTGGCCAACCTGCCCTGCGACCAGGCCTCCATCACCAAGGCCCTGGCCAAGCGAGGGCGTAAGACCAATCCCACACCGCCGACAGACGACGCCGTGCCCACCACCATGGAAGGAGCACTGCCCCCCGTGGATGCAGAGCCGGGCACCCTCAAGGCGTCACTTCTGGCCACACCAGGTATAAAAAATTTAAGCCCCAGCCTCGACTCAATGGGCGCGTATGCGTTCCTTAACTAACCCCTGGCTGTGAGGAATATGTAAATGACACTGACTGGCTATTCAGAGCGTGCTGCGCGCGTATTTCGAAGACTGCACGCCCTCTATGCACTCGCGTAACGTATGAACCTTCTTCTTTTTTTTTCAAAACTGCGCGATGCCTGTACGATATGGATTATGGAAGCCTTGTTTTTCGCTCCCGAAAACCTGTATCTTGTGTTGTAAAGGGGACGACATTTAATATAAACCCTTGCTAAATAACGCAATGTGGAAATCTCATGTTTAGAAGGATTGATCCCAAAATTTTTTTTAATTATTGTAATGACTGCATCGTGCGTTAGATACATCGACTGCAGTCCTAATTTAAATGTGCTGCTATTTGGCATATTTTAATTGCACAATTCCAGGGGTTAAGATCGCACAAAGCAAGATGGGAAACCACATGGCGCAGAAAGATTGTACCCATTGATACAAGGTTGGATAGCCCCTTTTGTGAATTTCAGAGTTGTGTTCCCCATGCTAATTTTCGAGTTTCATCCCAAAAGATATTTTTCTTGTCAAAATTGCTATTTGTCGAGCAATACAAAAGCTATTCATTTTTGAATGGGACATCATAACTTTATAATTTCAAATTATTGACTGCCAGACAATAATTCCCAGCCAGTCTACTCACGAAGTGGATTGTTTTGTACCCAAAACAAAAATATATTTTTCTTAGAGGGTTGCAGACGTCTAAGAATTTGTTGGAAGAGAATTGGGAACACAACTTTAGTGTCAGATTTTGCCCTAACTACCATGTCCCAGCACACCGCTTGTTGCCAGCTGGGAAAAAAATTCACCATCGCATCAGTTAAAAGTAGGATTAGATACTTGCCATTTTCCAACATTAACTGTAATTGTCCGGGTTTCCTTGTTCAAATTAAGTATTGTAGGCTTAAAGGGAATATACAACATTTGCTTTTGCTGTAATTTTCAGAAATGGATGGATTTGGGGGGCTAGTATTTTATGGCAAATATTGTTACACTGAATTGGTTAAAGTTTTGTGTTCATAGATGTTGGAAAAACCAAGAAATGGATGGATTTGGGGGGGCTAGTATTTTATGGCTAGTATTTTATGGCAAATATTGTTACACTGAATTGTTTAAAGTTTTGTGTTCATAGATGTTGGAAAAACCAAGAACTGGCTCCCTGACCCCACTTAAGATCAAACAGAGCAATTTATAGACATCAGGGAATTGTAAGGTCAGTGAACCAGTCTAGCTGGCTTGTACCCATTCATAGGTGTGTAATCAATTGCAAACAAAATGGGAACTAACTAAAATATGGTAAATTGGGGGCAGTATTTGAAAAAAATGCAGTTTTTTCCCCAATAATTCATACAAAAATACCACTTTTCTTGACAATGTCAGCACACCAGGTGCCATGATTTTACAGGATGCTTTAGACTGTCATTCACTTACAGTCCAGTAAGGTATTTCATAATAATTGGATAGTTTTGTTTTTTGATGTTTGCAAATGTTGTACCGTCCGTGTACCTGTTTTCGAGGCATCATGTTTTCGAGGTTTGACCTTGTAGTGACGCACACCCGCAGATTCGTACCACACAACCAGTTGATTTGTTGTGTTGCGGTACCTGTTCCACCGGCAGCCCAAAAAATTTGGAAACCAAAGGCTATGTCGGTGTGTTTCTCCTGCTTGAAATAAATACTTACACCCTCAAAAACCGGTACATGGAGGATTTATTCCTTTAGGTGCATTTCAGGTTTGGTCAAGGAATTTGGCGCTCTGCATGTACAAGCTCAAATTTGTTTATGTTGCTTGAGTCAGTTTTGCGTCTAAGTTTCACCCTCCACCTTCCGTCAATTCATTGCCTTTTTCAGGTCTGGGTACCATGACAGAGACGTCCAAAGTCACTCCTTCTGGTGAGGTCTTGAGCACCGCGGTGACCACCCAAAACGGAGGTTCTGTCAAGGGGGACGGTGCCTCCAGTGCTGGGGTAAGTTACACAGTCACCAGTGCTATTTATCATAACCAGGAACTAACCCTCCTATGCAAAGATATATTCTGTGCCAAGTAGTCCTTTTAGTCAAAATCAAACAAGTCACTGTTTTCACCAGTTAAGAATTCCCAGCCCACATAAAGCACTGGCTAGGACTGTTTAAGTAACTTGATATATGCTTTGACTCTGGGTGAGTGATAAAACAGCTGTGACCACAACATGCCTGCATTGTCTGTTGACCCAGTTTGACTATGTCTACCAATATAAAACAGCTTACTCATATCCTACTGCTGTTGCTATGTAATTGACCAATCAGCTTGAATTTGAAACTATTTCAACTGTCAATTGGACCAGTGGGTGTAGTATATCAAACTATCCTTTTCATTTCATCTTTTATATTGTGTCCTTCAGGCAGCATCGCAAGGAGCCAGCGACACAGAAAGCATCGTGACCGATGACAAGAAGGCCGCAGGTGGCGGCGGTAGCCCCATCGGGTCTCCGACAGGACCCATCGGTTCCCAGGCCGTCCCCATCGGTTCCCAGCCCGAGGCGGTGGAGCACAGGGCCCTGGCCATGCAGAGGACTTCATCGGTATCCAGCAGCACGGCTACCGGCAGTACCAGCGGGGACTGGAGGCCCTCACCGGATTGGGTAAGTTTGCCGTGAAGACATTATTATTAATTTATTCCACCTTCAGCTATTTCAATAAGCCATTTGCGAGTGACCTATACCCTTTGAGATTTAAATTTCAAAAAAACATCAGTTACACTGACTTGCTCAGAATGCTTGGCACATTTTAACTTTGAATTCTCCTGACCAAAGACACTGTTGCTAGTCACTTGTTCGGGGCAAGCTCTTGCATAGTTAAGTATGAGACGCTCAGCACCAATACATTGTTCACAATGGGTGAGAATGGCACAAAGACACCAGACCATGCCGGAGCTGGGGGTTGCTAGCATAAGGCTTGCCCCGAATAACTTGATATAGTAACAGTCTCTTTGGTTGGGAGAATGCAAAGTTAAATGTACAAAGCATTGGATTAAGTCAGTGTTCCAGATTTTATTCAAATTTAACCCTACAAATGGCTTATTGAAGACAATTGGTTGTTAACTAGTACAGTTGAACGTCGCTATACCGAACACCGCTATACCGAACATTCGGCTATACCGAACATCGTCCTTGGCTCCCGATTTTTGTGTGTGAAACATACCAAACATTGTTGTTGAAAAATGTCAACAGAAGAGCGACAAGTGGCTATTATTCCCCAAGGAATAGAAGGGGAAAGCCACCCATCGATATAGGTAGTAAGCTCAAAACTGTGTAATTACATAATTCAATAGTGGGCACGTGTTCAAAGTCGTCTTTCAGTAACTACCAGGGCATGCAGGGTGAAGTTATGAAGGGCAATATTTGTTGAAAAGTGAGTACCAGAGCACCTGCAGTTTAAAATCACTATTACGATCGCTATTACGAACAATTTGTGTGGATCCCGTGATGTTTGTTATAGCGGCTTCCACTGTAGTTGAACGGTGACATATGTTGCACCTGCACGATAGTTTTGAAATTTGAAGACCTCTAGAGCAATATTAGATGGTCCAAGTATCCGCTCCGTTCACAAGTACCCCCTCACCAGCAAGGAAATTACAGTTGGGGGTGACCGACTCTGCCATCTTGCCTGACTCCAATTTTGCCACGACGCGCAGCCGTACTATGTACCCTGCGTGTACATATGATAATACAAATCCCCTGGTGTACGTGCATCACGCACAAGGTACACGTCAACCAGCTAAATGTGCCGCCCATGGGACGTCGTTGCTAGGTAAAAGGGCGCCCTCTTTCATTGGCGCACAGAGCCCGTAGTCCAGAAACTCCTTAGTACCGGATTCTAGCTGTGCAATTTGATCCATGAGGTTATCGATACCAACCTCAGTAGGTTAGTATCTATTAGTCTAGTAGTAGTCCAGCTCTAGTGAAATTAGTTGAACCGTGGTTAGCCATAATTCTTGCTCAACCATCTCCCTGAATGAACCAAACAACCACACTAGTAAACAACACTAATAATAAGCGATTTTTCTTGTTTGATTGTGCAAATTAGCAGGAAAAGTCATGTTAATCTAAAATTTCACAAACAAATTCTTGATTTTGTAGGTTCAATCTTGGAAGCAGAAGCTGCCGCTACAGACCATCATGCGTCTACTTCAGGTCCTGGTGCCTCAAGTGGAGAAGATCTGCATCGACAAGTAAGATCACTCATAAAAATGACAATCATGGAACTGGTAAATGTTCCCAACTGTCCATTAGATTTGGTCGAATGACTTCTAGGGTACTGCTACTCATCGGTCGTGAATGGTTAAAAAGGCCGGTTAGTGCTGGATAAGAATGTGAACTCAAATGCATGATATCCTGGCAAGTTTTACGCTGCAAATGAGCAGAGGTTGAAACATTTCTACCTAGGTAAAGTATCAAATATCACTTTGCATTTGCATTCATATTCAGCATGGAATGCCCTTAAATTTGTGTTCATAAGTTTCTAAGTGTGACTGCTTGTACCCAGACGTAGCTTGTACCATTTTATACAATTTTTCAATCTCAAGTTGATAATAAGCAGGACAAGTTCTTCTCAGAATTAAATATCTACTGAGCGAGCAGTAGTTATTACCCCATGGTGTTACCGCAAACCAAAACAGTACTGATTCGATACTCCACCATGCAAACCCTAAAATCTTAAATCTCATCTTACATATTAATTGTTCATTGTCATTAAACCATAAAAAACAACATAGTCTGTACATTTTTGCAACCTGGTCATGCAGAGTTTTACAAACAAGTATGCAATTTTGATATCAACATTCCAGGTAGGGTCACAAGTAACACAGGATGAACAAAGACAAAGGAATGCCGATGTCATAGTTAAGCTGAAAAGCTTGCGATTTGTCTTTGGATTGGATGACTTGTGATGGACTTGTGAGGACTTACGATGACTTGTGATTGACTCGAGTACAGCCGATGCGATATTGAATCCTTTCACATGTTATCATTCACAGGGGCTTGACAGATGAGACAGAGATCCTCAAGTTCCTCCAGCACGGTACCCTGGTGGGTCTGCTGCCTGTACCCCATCCCATCCTGATCCGCAAGTACCAGGCCAACAGCGGGACCACGCTCTGGTTCCGCACCTACATGTGGGGTGTCATCTACCTCAGGTATGTCTTGAAATACGTGAATTTCTATCTTTTTAGAGGTGAATTCAGATGTATTCCAAGTAAGCCACCTTTCCACAAGTGGCATGGGTGGTGCAGTACTTGGTTGGTTCTTCTCCTAAGGACTTCCACAAGGGAGTATAACTAGGAGGCCAGAAACACCGGGGCAAACCCCTTCTCTTAGCAATAGGTGTTACTGGGTTCTTTTACGTGCGTTAGGCCTTATACAACACACAGGACCACCGGCTTAACGTCCCATCCGAAGGATGAAGCAATAATGGTTAAGTGCCTTGCTTAAGGGCACAAGTGTCCGGACCCGGGTTTGAACCCACTGCACTGTTGCCTCTGAAACACCAGCACATGAGTCCGGTGCTCTTAACCGCTACTCCATGACACTCTACGTAAAGCGCTCGACGTGAAGTACGTAAAGCGCTCGACTCTCACCGCTGTGGCCCGGGTTTGATTCCCGTCTCCGTCACATGTGAGTAGAGTTGTTAGTTTGTTCTCGTCTGTGCCACGATGGTTTTTCTGCAGGTTCTCTGGTTTTCCTCCCTCCGCAACGCTTTCGATCTGGCTGTGCTCCGTGGTAAGACATGGGTCGTATGGCGGTTGCTTAAGGCGCCGTTACATGCCTTTTTGGCTCGACCACGTTGCAGCTGGTGCATTTTCAGTCTGTTGAGCAAGTTAGCTATAAAAGGACTTTTGTTTTTCCGCCGATTGTTGACTCATTTTTTCCCATCCTAGATCAGGTGAGGATAGTTAACCACGCCGAAGCAGTTTGTCAGCTTTCGTTGATTAGTTTTTCAGTGTTTACTTTTGTTTCAATTTTCAGGAATGTTGACCCACCGATTTGGTATGATACAGGCGTCAAGCTCTTCGAGGTTCAACGGATCAAGGACAGCTAGGGGAGATAGACTAGCTAGTCATATGCATTCCATAATGTGTACATTGTAAACAGGGGCAGCTGAGAACCTGAAATTGTTAACCACGGAAAACTTTAGCTGGCGATGTGCACGGAAAACCAAAGCACATGACCCCTGCACACTCAGAAGCATAGCAGAAGTGGCAGATGCGTTGTGCTGGCTGTTGTTCGCAATAGCCATCACAAGGCAGTATCTGAATCTGAATCTGAAATGTATAGTTGGCAAGGCATCCATCAGGAAATGTCGCACTTGTTGGTTAATTTTGGGCGTGAAGCTTGTCATATTTTACACAACAGAAAAAAAAAAATCTATTTGAAACCACTTAACAATTTGAAAAGTTCTACTTTTTGAGTGTGATGTTTTCCCAGTTTCAGGGACTCTGTTCTGATCCTTGATTGTTATGAGGAAGGAACTGTTGTTGAAGGTTCTGGTTCTGGCATACAGTTGAAAGCCGACAATGCTTCAGCTATTTCCAGGATACTTCTGAGTGTACACAGTACAGTGATCGCATGCCCAGATTAGTTCATAGCTAATTATCTCAGTTTTTCAGGGGTAGCGAGTTATTTTCTAAGGCACTTCTTTTTGCTTACAGCAATATGAAATTGCTCGGATCTGCCATAAACCACATTATAACCCTAACCCTCCAGGGTATTTTGGCTAGAAACCCTGCCAAACGCAGCAACATGTAACACTTGTCTAAGTGACAAGCCTGCCCAATGTAGCAAGATCCATCAGGCCAGAAGTCTCAAGGCCAAACTGCCTCAGAGTCTGTGGTCCCCGAATGCATTAGGATACATTTGTGGCATTGTTCAGTGGGACTAGCTCTCGTCTCAGAAGCGTCCGTTTATGCACTGGTGTTGGCAGCTGGATTCATCAAAGTGCACCAGACTTTTCCACCTGATGCACTGTGTTGTGTCTGGCGGGGTTTAGGGTTAAGAGTTCTTTGAAATTTGTTTAAATTATAAGTTAATGGAAGCAATTTTGAGAGCTCAAATCATAAACAAACCAGTTCCTTGTCATTAAAGTGTCCTTATGTTGTGCAATTGTCTTCCACCTGTCATGAATATTAATTGCATGTAAATTTAATTGCTTTAGGGAAGAGGCAGAATCTATAAATTGAGTATGACTAGAAGACAATCACATTAAGTCAGATAAAGATATATTGAATACCATTATAGTTAATAGTATAAGAAAATTAAAGTTAGTGTTGATATTGCTAATATAATTGTGACGTAATCAAGCCAAATGAGTCGTTTGTCGACCCTGGTCACAATTTTTTTTATTACAGATTTGAAAAGAACACAATCTCAGCATTCACAATCTGACCAGCAGCCGATTTCACGAAAACTTACGCAATGGCGCAACTCCGCTTGTGCCACAATTTGTTGCAAAAGTTGCGCAACATTTCACTTATGACACATTTCATGAAAGTCTCATAGTGCGTAAGTCCGCGGCTTGCGCAACAAATTGTGGCGTAACTTGCGCAATCTTTATAGTTGGTGTGAGTTGAACATTTTAAAAGTAAATCGTGATCGTCAGGGAGCCTGTCATTGCACAACTTATCAAGGTTGATACAAAACACTCACAGCTTTGTGTTTTCGGTACATTTATTGCTTTTTTACTCGTGACAGATTTTTTAGAGTTGCTGTATGATTCCGAATAAAGTCGGACAAAATTATTTTCAAAATGGCGGGCTGATCTGATTAAACGACTGATTCATGAACGAACAAATTCATACACAAACAGCCATCGTAAATGCTGTTATTATCCTCGTCCAAGATGTTTAGATTATTTAAAACGTTGCGCAGCTATGCTAAGTTTCGTGAAATTGCGCAACAAATTTGTTGCTTAAGTCCTAAGCATGGCGCAAGCTACGCACTGTTTCGTGAAATCGGCTGCCGTGTTGCCAGTTCATACCGTGTAAAAGCTTTTCTCAACATGTTGGTCAGTTATGTTCATTGGGATCAACAAGTTGCTGGTATTTCTAAAGCATCATGAGCTCTATTTCCATTCAACCATTGTTTTACTTCCATTGGCTAACTCTCCCATACTACTTCTCATCACACTCCAATGCTATCGCTCAAAGGAACCTGGACCCGCCCATCTGGTACGACACCGACGTTCACCTCTTTGAGATCCAACGTGTCTGAACACAAAAAAAACAGTGTTAAGTAGATTATTCTCGCTTCTCAGTGAAGATTTGCCGCCACTTTGTATCGCAGTTGCATGTCAGGTTGTCAAGATTTCATGACTTTGAGTCGTGGACTTACTCATGGAATTTTCATAACCAGCTTTTCGTACTTGTATTGCATGAGCAACCCAATCCCTTACATGTACTGGTACCACTTCAACTGAAGGCCCCCCCCCCAAAAAAAAAACCCAGAACACATTGAAACTCACTGTCTCCCATGCCTCATTGATTTCTATATACACAAGGCAGGATGAGATTTTTCAAGATTTTTTCTGATGTCAGGATTTTTTTGTAAGATTTTTTTTTCTGATTTCAGGATTAAAACAAAAGTCCCATTTGAAATCTTGAATTCTTAAAGTTCTACTGTTAAAGGTGTTTTTACCCATGAAAGTTTATATCGAAGAAACGAAGTGGGTAATTTAAGGGTCATCTTTACGCAGAAACAAACATACACTGCTCTGGGACCCTCGATGACCAGCAAACCCTCTGCTGATTATCTCGGGGGTTTTTAAATTTCATTTTCACCCAATCTCACCCTGACAAGGTTATCAATTCGGTCATGTTTTCTCAATTTTGGACAAGAAAAATCATTGCTATCTTTTGGGTCAAATAGTTTGGCTTCTGAACAGGAATGTTTTGTCCAACTTTGTGGATAAATTGTTTTCTCATCCATCACCATGACCATTGTCAGTACTTGTGTAGTAGTACACAATGCCATTTTTACTTTTTTGGCTGTGAGGTAGTCAGATAATTGAAGACCTCCGTGGTGTATTTATGTGTTGCAGTTTTTCTGATATTGAGATTATTTTTGTGCTACATGTGTCTAGAATTGTAATGTGCAATGCCCAGCTTTTACCTGCTTATATTGTCTTGGTTCAAGACGCGCTTTGATAACAAAACTTCCTATAACACTCTGGCCATTAGCAAAGCCACTGAAGGAAACTAGCTTCAAAAGGCACGTCTTGAACCAAGGTTACACCTTGCCATTGTCCCCTTAACTCTTCTGCACAATGTATGGTCCCCAGTTGACCTTATGGTGTACCCAGCTCATGTTTGACCAATCATGCTACATTAAATCATGTCTTTTGCTGTCCAAGTCAAAATTGGTAACACCAACCCCATGGGCCAAGTTCGCGCAAGGACTATAGTTGACCAATGGTTAACTAACGTTTGCCCGCACTCTGTCTAGTCGACAGTGGTTGACTACGCTAGTCGACTATTTGGAACCAGCCTACTGGGGTTGGTTGTTTCGCTGGTAACCAATAGCCGCGCGCATTCATAACGCTAGCAGAGAGCCAGGATCCAGAAGTTTTGCTATGACATTTTGACCAGTGTTTGACTAGAGACGTTCGCACATTGCTATCAGTGCGCAGGCGTAAGGTACGTCACAAATCAACCACTAGTCGACTAATGGTCCTTGCCTGAACTTGGCCATGTCTGTTTGCTGTCCAAGTCAAATTGGTAACACCAACCTCCATAGATTGAGCATTTTGATTGGCAAGTCAAATTAGTGACACCAGCGCCATAGTAGGAGCATTTTGATTGGCCAGTCAACTTGGTAACACCACCCCTACAGTGCAAGCATTATGATTGGATAGTCGAGTTGGTAACCCCACCTCCATAGTACAAGCATTTTGATTGGCCAGTCAAATTTTTTTAACACCAACCCCCATTGTTTGAACATTTTGGTTGGCTTGTCAAATTGGAAACAGTCCACCCCCATAATAGGATCATTTACATTGGCGTTTCAAATTGGAAACACCACCCCATAGTCTGAGCATTTTGATTGGCTAGTCAAGTTGGCAACCACCTCACCACCTCACACATGATCATTCCAATATAATGCTTGGGGATCATTTTAATGAGTCGCGTGTCAAGACAATCTCTTTTGGTAAGTTGATGCAAAGAACATAATTTTTAGAAGAAATTCTGTTTCATTGGCAAGTTGTACATTTCTTGAAATCCCTAAGAAATGTCCATATTTTCAAAGCAAAATCCCCATTTATGTAATTGTTGAGTTCTGTATGGGAATGTATTTCACTGGCAGTGTGTTTTATGTTGGAAAAAGATGTTTTTTGAGAGCTGTTGCAAAAATTAGATACTGTTATTCTTGGAAAATTAAACAAGTGTACATTCTGTGTTGTTGCCATGTTGCTTTAGTAGCTTTCTGTGAACATATAGACAAATCCGGCGGCAGCCATTTTTTTTATGCGGTGGCATCAGGCTTGCATGAGTCACACTCAGGTAGTACACATCATTGATAGACGTCTTACTAATGGAGCTCAATGGTACACATGCACTCTGGGCTCCTTCGACCAATTAAGGGCGGATCCAGAACACGATTTTTTTGGGGGGGGGTTCAAAAAAATTTGGTCCACAAAGATTTTTGGATTCTAGATGCTCTGTGGTTTGATCTGAGGCAATTTCTGACCAAATTTAACCGATGTTTTTTGAGGAAAAGATGGTGATGTACTCATTGCCTGCCTTTATTGCGAAGTCACTTAAATAAAAAAAAATTGGATTCGTTTTTTTTTGGGGGGGGGGGAGGGGAGGGGGGGTCATGGCCCCCTTTGGCCCCCTTGGATCCGCCCTTGTGACCTATAGGAATACCAAAATTGCACGTGCCCCTGGTCTTTAATAAGAACGCGAGCAGCATGTGCGTGACACCACTGCAGTACTAAAAGCTTCTAATTCTGGTCGCCGCATTCCACTATCTGTTTGTAGTTACCACAAACTAGCCTTTGTCTGCTAGCCTGCAATACTAGTCCAAGTAACTTGGACCCAACTTATCGCCTTTTAACATTCGGACATGGTCTGGCGATAGTACGGTCCAAGCTAAACCACTTCCATCGCTCGACACAATTCTGTTCTTGTCCCAAAAACCCGACAAAAACATAAGATTTCACCCTCAAAACGGCCTCCAAATAACTAGATACGCCACCAGACCATGTCCGAATGTTAAAAAAGGGCGATAAGTTGGGTCCAAGTTACTCAGACTACTGCAATACAGGGTTTCTGTGTCTGTGAGTGAGTGTTATGAATATGAAATAGTTTTATGGAAATTGACGTAGTTTTATCCCAAATTATGAAACATTTCACAAGGTTAAAAAACAAGTTATGATGCTAAGTGCAGTCAATCTCTTGTGCAAAAAAAAAATTGCTTCACAATGTCATCCTGTGATGATGTTGCATTTAAAATTTCAAAGGAATTAAAAAATTCAAATATTGGACAAAGAAATTCAAATCTAAATTTCGTTGAAGGAGAAGTACAAAAATTCTAATAATAATAATAATAATAATAATACATGTATGTTTTTGTTTGCGTACATATGTACATTGTCATGCATACATGTACATGTACATTGTCATGTAAAAAGCAATTCTTCAAAGCCTGTATTGTTTCACATGCACTCATTACATTAGACATGTTTATGTAACTGGCTGTACATAGTAAACAATGTAAACATTTCCAATTGGATATGTAAGGGACCAGTCCGAAAGGGACATTCTTATAATGTACTGCTTTCGTTGTGCACTTAAAACTATACTCTGGGTAGATATAATTGTCAATCAAAATACATTGCTAGATATGTGAGATTTTGGTCATAATGATTCCCAAAGTACATTGAAATGACCTGTCAAAAAAACGAAATGCATTAAAATGAATTGCTTGGTTGCAAATTGAAAAGCTTATGTAATGAAGTTCTAGTTTTCAAAATTATTTTTCTTGTTAGTTACTGGTATAATTGTTTCTCATACTTGATTGCTACAATTATACCTTGTGAATAGTACCTTTCCATTAAAAGTAGACATGTGTATTTGTGACGGATAGATATCATACACTTTACCATACCACTCCAACATTGTCTGAAATATTGAGAATTGATGAACATTTGGGGATTGCGATGGAGTTTATTGATGTTCAAGTCAGTTCTTTTTCCCCCTGAGCTCATGTTTTAATTCCTTGATTTCATACATATTTATTCCATTAATTTTTCCGGTATCCTGGTTGTTTTCCATTTTTTCCCCTGTATCTTTCATGCTTTCCTTTTTTGTAATCACTCATCAGATTTTTCACTGTGGGGTAACCAATTTTAAAAATTCATCCTTCTCTTACTTCAACAATTTTCATATTTACCACTGTTTTGAAAAAAGGTATCTTGAGTTTCATATCATGTTAGTTTATTAGTTGTATGTACAAATTATTTATTTATTTGCTTTGTGATAAGACAAGTAATATAGATTAGTATTTAACAAAGCCTGTTTTTGGAATTTTGTGTGGCTGTACAAAAAAAACTAGATTAACATTGTGGTATTTTAAACTTATATTTAATGACGGGACAAATTCTGAATGGAACTGGAACAATATTAAATATGTTCAGGAAAATTTTAGACCTCGTTCCAATATCACAAAATTTAGAACAGTTCTGTGAATTATACTGATTTAGATCTAGACTGAACATAGTTTTGATTCTTCAGAAATCCTCAGAAATTGTTGTAATTTGCAGGATCATAGAACCAGAACCTAAGTTCATGACTCTGCTTACCACAGAAGTCCGCACTTACAATCACAATTTGCTAACCGTCCTAGCATAAAAATGCTGTGCTAACACTGTCAACCCGTGAAATATGCTTAGCATAAGCACGGAGTTTTCTGCTATGGTAAGCAGGGATTTTTCGCTAACAGTTAGTAGAGCCATGAAAGTGGGCCCAGGTGTAGTGACAACACACGAGCAATACAGGTACATGTACACACATTTCTTGACCACTGAAAAATTATGCGTTAAAAATATTCACCAGCCAAAATATGGGATGTAATATTTTAAAATGTATGATTTGGCTGGTGCTCTTGTTGCCAAGACAAAAAAAAAAGCATGAAGCGTCAATCTCTGGTAGACACATTTGTTAAAGGCCCTGTTTTTGTGGGCTTTCGACCAGAATAGAGTTGCATATTTAGTGAGAATTTGCCCGTAACTGTATCTTGAAAATACATGTATGCATATAGATAGTCCTTCCCTTGCAACAGGTGTGTCAAAAACCTGTAATGGGACATTTTAACATAAACCCAGCTAATTTTCAATATCCAATCAGTATTAAATGTTACCAAATGATATGTGCGACACTAATGTTAGTCTGGGTCCTAGAACAGATTTGAATTTGTATTCCCCTATTTTGCAGCCAGTCCCGTGACAAATGCAGTAAAAGTTCCTGCGGCGGTGGAGGTCTCTACCACCAAGATGAATCAAATCCAATATTGGCAGCACTACCCTGGAAAGTCTGGGCATATACATGTACCTCATGCGCATGCATTAGCTTGAATACAGCACGTGTGAGGTATGCTCGGAATTTCCTGGATAGCGCTGCCAAAATTACCAAGACTAAATTTGATTCATTGTGTTGACAGCGACCTCGCTTGTCACTGACCGGCTGTATAAGGAAAGTAAAATTCAAATCCAGTCTTGCACCAAGACTACACTAATGTCTGCTTTGTTGACCATGTGGATATAGAGTAGCAATTACTAGATGTACATAATGTATTTTGACTGCATTTTTAGTTCAGGTTTTTTTTGGTTCAGTCTTCTTTGGTATTGTTTTGGAGCTGTTAATACTCTTTAGGTTAACTATAGACGAGGGTTTCATCTATGATGTGGAATATGTATATAATATTGTTAGTCCAGAGTAAAATGTACTGCTTCACTTGCAACACGATGACTGGTGTGTTTCTGTTTTTGTTTTGTTGCTTTTTCACTTGTTTGAGAAATGTACAGAAGATATACATGTATACGCCTTTTAGTTATTCGGAAGAAAATGAGGCTATTTCCAAAAGACGATATCCATTTGAAAATGGAACCCATTTAAAAAAAAAAATAGTATAAAACAGCTGTTTCTACCCTTCAGTTTTTCATTTTATTGCTTGTTTAAATTGTGTTTAACTATGTAAAAAACGTCAAAACTGACTTTAGGCAGCCAGGAGAGAGTGGGATTCTAAAAGGTAACAAAATGGGGATTATCACGTTTTGGATATGAACTCTTCATACACTCGACCAAAAAAGAAGGTCCCCCCCCCCCCTTCCAATACTCAAAAACTACTGAGCACATCTCGCTCAAATAACGACCAATTCCTTAGCAATCCAGCCATACTCTTTGTTTGGCCCAAAACAGTGATGTGTTCGAATTTATGCAATTTATGACAAATAATACCGAAAACAGTTGCACTTCTGTATACGTGCAAGTAGCATTCGTCATACATTGCATAATTTGGTACACATTATCACTGTTCTTGGCCAAACAAAGAGTATGGCTGGATTGCTAAAGAATTTCAGTCATAATTTGAGCAGGATGTGTCCAGTAGTTTTTGAGTTAGACAAAAAAGTATTAAGGGGGGACTTTCTTTTTTTTGGTTGAGTGTATAAAGAAGAATATCAAAATTAAGGAAAACACTTCAAGAACTCGTAAAATCCAATCACATTATTTTATAGCAATGCCAACATTGTTTTATTGCCCAACAAACGACAGCCTAAATATGTACATATATAATTTATTTTATCTGCACACTTTCTACAAACATAACTTTCATATTTACAGCAGACAACGACTTAAAAAACAAACAAAATTACAGCAGAATTTCAAGTCGGCCTATATTAATTGGCCTATATCAATATATGAGGGGAAATATTACTTTCGAAGAAAGAAAATGGGTTAAGTCCATTCATGTTTAACAGTTGTCACTGAAAAAAAAAAAGAATTTTTTAATAAAGAAACCACAAAAAAATTCTATACCCTAAAAATATTCGGTCTACATGTAAATCATCACTAGCCAAATTATGTTTCAATCAAAAATATTCATATGTAATTCTTTGAATTTACATGACAACACAAATACTGACTTGTAAGCAAATTCAATGGACGTTATCACGAAAAAAAATAACTTAAATATTGCCTCAAAGTTTGGGCATCGTCCAAACAAAACAGTAAAATGTGAATAACACATTTGTTTCAGTAAAGATAACACAAATGTAAACGTGACAACCCCCCCCCCCCCTCTCTCGCTGACAAATTCAACTCAGCTATCCCAGCAGTCAAAATCAATCAAGACTGGTTTCAACAGTTGAGAGCTCCCAGCCTACATAAAGCAGGATTGACTGGCTGTGACTGTTTATGTAACTTGATACAGCTTTGCCTTGACAGTAGGTGATTGATAAGCTGGCTGTACCTACAGTTACTTGTTTTTGTCTGTTGATGGACTTTGACTAGTCACAGTGTTTGCTCAAAGATATGATCCGACTGTTGGTGACTAGCCGGTGTGTAAAGGCATGGCAGGGGAAGAGGATTGATTTTTTGACTGTTTGTGACTGTTCAGACAGCAGGAGGGTTACACCCACATTCATTAATACCTGGGACTGTTAACCTTTTCCTATTGGTCGAGAGCCTGTCACGTGGGTGTTTTAAAATATCAATGTTTGAAAACAATGGCTAGACCCAGTGTTTCGCTCTGCGTGCGTGCAGTACGCACTGCCGTGCTGGCTACAACCGAGGGCTTGAAAACCACTGATATGGTCTCCATATGAGGACAGATGTTGAGAACACTACGCGTGCTGCACACACTGTAGAAATAGCTGGAACACGGGGCATTAATGAGGGAATAAATGAATGCTTGGACGGTGCTAAACACTATGTTTAAGACTGGTTGGAGTCTGGAATGCTGATAGTGACACTGGAAAAGTGTTAGACAAGCCAGCCATGTCTTTATCATCCGTTTAAGACCGGCCATGTGACGGGCTCTCAACCAATGGGTAAGCTGTAGGTACTTATAAATGGCATCGATTTTCAATTCCGTACTCCCCTGTTACCCCCTTACATCCCCCCCTCCACTGCCAACCTGTCACACATACAACACAAAGCATTCACTTTATAACCCGTATAAACATAAACATAACAGCTTTTGTACTGCACTGAAAGAGGGTGTTTAAAAAAAATCATACTCTTTGCTACTCCAAGTACAAAAAAAGGCACTAAAGCTTCTGAAACTGCTAATGGACGATCTTGAAAAGATTTTGGGGCATTTAAAGTCGTTTTGCCCTTTTGTGTTTTCAACACAAATCTACATTTTGAAGAAGGCACTAAATACTAGACAGCACAGTAGACATCTACTTATTTCACACACCATAAAATCTAGTTGTCCTCAATGTTAAAATGACAGGCACTACTGCAGCATTACACCTGCTGCATGTCAACAGCAATGTATGGGCGGCCCCAGGGGTCATTTCTTGACCAGCTGTTTCCGCTGCTGTTCCAGTAAGGACTCCAGGTGGTCAGCCCTCTTGACCGCCGCTGCGTGCTGCTGTCTCAGCTGGCTGACCGTCTCCTCTTTCTTGACGATGGCCTGCTTGACCCTGGGGGAGTTAAAGAGGAAAAGAGGAAACAAATAATGAGCCTCCTGAATCTCCAGGAATACACACACTGCATGCATGCACCACACCACACAAACCCACCTCATGTAAACAACCTGCATCTTTAATTCCACATCAAACATCCATCAAAACTCCATTGAATCCAACAACCTTTGTAAACCTCACCAACATAAAACTACTTAACCTCATCACGCACACACCTCTTGTGCACCTCCCATACTCATCACACAAACCCACCTCAAATGTTAACTGAATCCTCAACCTCTGTGAACCTCAGCAAACCCACCTTTTGTGCGCCTCCTGCACCTCTTCTTGCACGTGGTACCTCTCGGCTCTCAACCGAATCCATCATGCTCTAGTAAACCTCAGAAACCCACTTCCTGTGCACCTCCTGCACCTCTTCTCCATTGAATCAATAAACCTCACTTGAACCTCATCACTATACGATATTGAGTAACAACAAATCCTCATCCCAAAAACCCACCTCTTGTGCATCTCCTCAACCTCTTTACTGACTCATTGAACCTCAATTGAACCTCACCACCATGAGATCATAAGTACCAACAGAACCTCATCCCAGAAAACCTACCTCTTGTGCACCTCTTCTCCACTGAATCAATCAACCTCACTTGAACCTCATCACCATAAAATATTGAGTAACCTCTTGTGCATCTCCTCAACCTCTTCAGTGACATACTGAGTACCAGTATCAATCAATCTCATTTGAACCTCATTTGAACCTCATCCCAGAAACCCACCTCTTGTGCACCTCCTCAACCTCTGCTTCACTGAATCAATCAATCAACCTCATTTGAACCTCATCACTATAACATATTGAGTAACAGCAAAACCTCGGCCCATAAACCCACCTCTTGTGCACCTCCTCCATCTCCTCCTCCTTGCTCTCCTGGATGCGGCTCAGCTCCAGCTTGTGCCTCGCCCTCATCTCCGACATCTCGTTCTTCAGCCTCTTGTTCTCCTCCTCGGTGGCCACCAGCCGGTCGGCAAACTCCTGCCGGATCACGTCCTGCACGTTGTTGCGCTCGTTGGTCAGCCTGTCGCATATCTAACACAATAAACCAAATGAACAAAGCCAGTTACCCTACCTCATTAAATTCTCGACATAGGTGAATAAACGGAGCATGCAGTTCATATTTAACAATTGTTGACTGCTGTGATATACCACATCACAGCAGTCAACAATGGTTTTGTTATATCGTGCCAACTCATGTAAGTCAAAAAGATAAAGGTCTTTAACTCACTGTCCAAGAAATAAATTTAATCACTGCACAGTAACTTTATGATTAGTGTGAACTGTCTTGCCATACATGAGATTGAGAGTTTGCAGTTCTCTGTTGCGATGCGCGTGGCCCTACGAGGCGTGTGACACATGCACCCTTCACATAATTATCATAATTACAAAAAGCTTTGTCCAATTGAGCAAACATTTTGAACATGTACTTAGCATAAATATCCCTACTAGCATACCAAATTTCAAAATCATCAGTCATTGCATTTCCAAGATATAAAGGGGGGCAGAATCCCCATGAGCCCCGCTTGTACGATGACCATAATAACCAGCTCTTTTAGGGTTACATGAGTACTGCTGTTGCATCGCTTCACCTACCCATGTGTCACCGCATTCGTCCAGTAATCTACTCACTAGTTTATCACTCTATCTCTCTCACCTTCTTGATGTCATCCACTTCTTGTTCTTTTTGTTTCATCAGTCCGTTGATCCTGATGTTCTCCCCTTCGACATCAGCTAGCCGGGCCTTCATGTCATTGTACCTGTCCTGGGTGTTACGCTCCGATAGCTCTATCTCCCTCAACTCCGCCTCGTATTTGTCTCGTATCCTCCTGAGAATTTCAATTTCCGAAAAAAAAGTCTATGAGTTTTGCATGGTCTCCGTGCACAAGTACCCCCTCAATGGTAAAAAAAGGAGAGTTGGGGGAAACCACTGTGAGGGACATTCGAATGCATTGCCGACAACTCCCAACACTCATGTGAAGACACTATGGCTTTGCGCACATTCGAAATAAACACCACATTACACTAGGGGGCGCTCTTCAGAATATAGATGTATATATTAATATGTATACTCGGGCTTACATCAAAGGCCAAGTTCGGGCAAGGACCATTAGTCGACTAGTGGTTGATTTGTGACGTACCTTATGCCTGCGCACTGATAGCAACGTGCGAATGTCTCTAGTCAAACGCTGGTCAAAATGTCATCGCAAATTGTCTGGATCCTGGCTCCCTGCTGTACGTTATGAATGCGCGCGGCTATTGGTTACCAGCGATGCAACCAGCCCCAGTAGGTTGGTTCCAAATAGTCGACTAGCGTAGTCAACCATCGTCGACTAGACAGAGTTCGGGCAAGCGTTAGTCGAACAATGGTTAACTGTAGTCCTTGCGCGAACTTGCCCAAAACTGTGCATTTTAAAAGCTTTTGTACTTTGTTTTTCCACTTTTCAGTGCTATTGAATACATTTTGGCTGTTGGGATGTTCACAAAAATACCTCGAAATCCGCATTTTTTTTCTGATCAAATAAAAGCGGGGGGATGATTCAAAAGCCCATCTCCCCCCCCCCCCCCCCCCGGTCAAAAAGTGGGGGATATCTACCCCCATCACCCCCACGGGATTTACGCCCCTGGCGTGATCAGCATTTTCTAGCTGGTAACCACCGCGGAACCTGCCCCTTGTTTGACTTACTTGACCCTGTTCTCGGCAGCTCTCTCACACTCCTCTCTGGCCGTAGCTGCGTCCTCCTCCAGCCGGGTGAGGACCAGCTCAATCTCCTTGTCTCGATCCTTACGCACCTGGTCCTTCAGCTCACGCTCCTTGGACAGCAGCCAGGTTTCCTAGGTAACCAGGGATAGAAAAAGAGGAGGGAATTTGCATCAATTACAGCTTTGCAAGTTGATTTTTTTATGCATATCACCTTTGTGGAACTTTTAAACACTATATTAGGCAAATACAAGGCCTACAGAAATAAAATACATGTACAATGTTCAATAAGTAAAGTGTCTTAAAGCTTCCCTTCAAAATTTCATACCTTCAGAAATATCCTGATTCAGGTTTATATTAAGAGAACAAGTGCAACTTACAACACTTTCGTGTTGAAGTCACAGTTTTGCTTTTGCAAAATGTTGACTTTTTTCTTAAAGGGCTCTTAAACATGTTTAGCGTCCTGCCTTTTTTGAAAAAAAGGAAGGAGGGGGCCCTTTTTTTTTTTCCTCTCAAAAATGGCCACCCGATCCGACCGGGCTATTTTTCAAGATGGCCGCCAGCTTTTTTTAAATGGCCGTCACTTGGACTCAGGAAATGACATACCAGCTTTATATGGACTAGATGCAACAGACAAAGAGGCCAAAATGATGTCACTGTTTAAAATTTATCATTTTTTTGTTTCTTTTGTTTTTTTTAAAAGAAGGCGGCCTCCAAAAAGGAAGCAGGCGGGGATACTAAACATGTTTGTTTGTTTTTTATTTGGCCTTACGTACCTGTTTCTTCATGTAGTTCTCTTCCCATGCTTCTTTCTCAATCTTTAATCTCTCATCTAAATCTTTCACTTCAGCCTGCATCAATGAAGAATAATAAACGTCAGTGAAGTAAAATAAATAAGTAGTGGGCAATTTATTGCAATGTGATTAACCATTCATCAGCAAAATTTGGTTTATTCTAGGTCAATTTCACTAGCAAAATTTCCACAAGTACAATATGATGATAATAATACAATTTTTAAGCGCAAACAATGGCAGAACAAGATCAAAATTGATCAAAATCTTAAGCGGCGTGCACAACGCCTAACTTGATGAAGTTTCAGCTCAGTGGATACTTTACATTTTCAGGAAACAGAGAAAACGTATGCACAATTTTGGGATTCCGTTGCTAACGCATGTAAAAATCTGGGCTGCAGGGAGCAGTTTCTAAGACCCTCTTCAATGCTTGTTTTCTTCCGCATGATAGCATTTCAGGCAAAAGAATTTCACAGGGTCTTTGGTACCGGTCCTAACTTCCCTTTGAGCAAGGATTTTCTCGTGAAATTGTTCGGTACATTTGCAAATGTCCCTACAGTCCTTTAAAATTTAAAGTTCCAACCAAAATATAACACAAGAAGACATTCAAAACAAGCATCTGAAATGATCTCAGAAGCTGCGGGCCAATGATGTGTGTTCGTACATGTGTACCTTCTGCCTAGTCTGTATGAGATAGATGGCGCTCTTGCAGGTACGTGTCTCTCGCATTGAAATAAAGGATTTCCCATTTGTTGAACGTCACAATGCAAACTTGACCTCGATAATGCAAGTCTGTCTGCCCTCCCATGAGGGCCATAAAACTGCCGCAGGAGCTGGCTAAGGTGAGTTATAGTGCACAGGTGCGTAATCCAACGTTTGTTACTAACTAACTAATGGAGAGACACGAATACTTGTAGAGCTGCTATCCGCAGCTAAAAATCAGACACTTAGAAATAATCAGAGAAAAAAAGAAATCTCAGATGGTATAGCACTGGTACAGTATTCCGTAAATCGAAGGTTCGAAACCCACTCACTACCCACCCTGTGCCTGCGTTCCTGCTCGTCCCTGGCCTGTTCAAACTCCTCCTTCATGGCCGTCAGTGCCTTCCTGCTGTTCTCCTCCATCTGCAGGCTCAGCCGGTCCGCCTCTTGGCGTTGCCTCTTGGCCTGCTCTGCAAGTCGCTCCTTCTCCTCTTGGATGTCAGCGTAGAGGCGCCGTCGCTGCTGCTGGTAGGCCGCCTCCTCTTGCTCCAACTGCTTCTCATATCTTCAAAAAGGTGACCGAATGGTTGACTGATTATTAATGACTTGATGGAATTTTGCATTAAGGTGATGTGATTTGAATACTGGGTTATGACCTTCGCTGATGTTCTGTTGCAAGCACAGAATGCTCAGTGTTTCTCGAGTGCTTGTGAGTAAATATTTCAAAGCAAAGTCAACTGGCATTTGATCCCACAGCCTCCTTCTATCTCATGCAGATGTCCTACCACTCAACTGAGCTTGCCAAAGTTGGCTGGCGAGTTCAACTCATGTAACTGATGAATCCACGAAAGAATGGATTGACGGTTGATACGCTATCTGACAGATCATCCACCAAATTTCGGAATAGCTTTTTGCTAATTCGTACATTTGAGAGAAAAAACTACGCAGTAACACACACGACTGTTATGTTATCTTATTCGTAGAGTTGAGGTGCTCTATTGTCAGATGCCACTATTTGTCGATGGTATCGTTTTTGTCGACGGCGGTTAATTGTTCCCTTCCTTTTAGCAGGTTAAAGCCCTTGACAAAAATACTGCAAAAAAATTCCAGTGGCCCATTATATCGACAGCTGCAAGCAAATTTTAATCAATGTGCTTCGCGTGCAACTTTTGACCGGCGCGGCACACAGTTGCAGCTGGCGTGGAAAAGCTGATTTGAATATTCAAATATTCGGTCAAATGCAGTTTCGAATAATCGAATACTAAACTAATTGAAAATGGACAGCCCAATCAGTCCATTACAGGAATTCATTATCACTCCAGCAATCGGAACCTGACACCAGTTCAACATATGTGATGCGATCAAGCCAAATGAGTCGTTTGTCGGGAACTTTCATTTGGAGATACAGGCCAAAATAGGGCCACTTCATCACATCACTTCATCACATCTCTTGGTGTTCCGACTCCCACAATTGTTTAACTAAAGATGGTACCAACATGCGGTTTTCACAGCAGTAATGCTGAGATTGTGCTCATTTCAAATCTGTAAAAAAAAAAAATTGACCAGGGTCGACAAACGACTTATTCAGCTTGATCGCATCACATATATCAAATCACAAGACCATCACAAAGTATATTACAAGTAAGTTCACAATAACAGCAGATGAACAATGGTCAAAGAATTGCTATTGTCACAGTTCACTTGAACAGCTTGTGACTTTAAAAAAAAAAAAATTTGGTAATGAAACCAAGGATCCCTCAAAAGCACCCTAGGCACTGTAGCTCGAAAGCCTGAAGAAACCTGTGGAGAGAAGACAATGAGAAGAAATTACAGTTTTTCAGAGGTGGGAGGAAAAGCCCAGAGGAATATTCTAAGGAAAACCCACGGAATCAGGTAGGGACTGAAAACCCAATCCACATATTGGCCCAGGCGGGATTCGAACACGGGTCACAGTGGTGGAAGGCGAGGAAAGTACCGCTACACCAACCTGACTCCCCAGAGGCAATGAAACAGATGGCAATGAACGACAGAGGCAATGAAACAGATGAATATTTTTACGATTAAACCAGTAACACTCTGCAACATGTTATAACCATAAAGTCCTTATCTATTACAAGCTGGTACTCAATAAAAGCACCTTGACTTGGCTAGTTCTCGTTCCCTGGAGCAGGCTGCTTCCTTCTCTGCAGCCAGCTGGTCTCTCAGCTCCTCCGTGTGTCGGACGTACTTCCCTCCCGCCCGCTCCTCAGATTGCAGTAGCTCCGCCTCGTGGATGGCTTTCAGCTTTTTGATCTCTGTCTTGTGGCTGGCGATGAGCCGCTGGATCTCGGGCTCCAGGCCTTTGACTGTGATTTCCTGAAAACAAGATTATAAGCAGTGATGTCAGTCCTCACAAAGTTACCATAAGTCAATCACAAGTCAGTCAGAAGTATAAAATTGGGATAAATAAGATTGTTATACGTCTGTCTTAAATCACGTGTTCAGATTATAAAAAGTCATGGCACACTCCCTGTGGGATATCAGGTACGTACGATACGGTACGTACGGTATGGTAACGTACCGTGTGAAACGCTTGTATCGTTGGTACCCACGCTATTTTCACCATGTTTTCACACGAGTGGGCGCAGCAAACTAGCAGACGATCAGCTGTTTCGAGCATGCGACATGCATGTGAGTTGACGTCCAATTTTCATGATTGTTGTGTTTACTGCTATTTGTTTTCGTGATTTTCACATCAAAATCCAAAGAATCCAAGCCAGAGGTATAACAAAACAAATGTTGACTGCTTTGATGTGGGATATGACATTTTGAACGCCCCCTGTGAGTGCTATGCGGCCCTCGGGTGTTAAAAACGTCATCCCAACAATCAACAATTGTTAAATGTTTGGTAAAATGTTCCATAAATATCCGATGTCAGATTGTTATTTCACCCAACTGTAATGATAACAGGGTGGAATCGGAGCAAGAGGCACTCTTGAATTTTTTTACACTTTCTGTAAATCTTAATTTCTCCATGTCTACAATATCAAATTGACTAATCATTATTTTCAAGTTTCGGTGATCAGTTTTGAATCCTGGATATGACTGAGATGGTTCTAATACCTTGATTTTCTTGGTTTTCTCGTCAATCCATTTCTCTCGTCGGATCTTCTCAGCAGCCGCCTGGACGTCCTTCACCTTTTGCAATTCAGTATTGTGCCTTTGGGAGAAAACAGAAATGCCTAACAATAACCAAATGTTCCTCTCTGAAGAACACTGCCTGGACAGCTCAAGCTACTCTGAATTTAAAAATATCTGTGTGATGACAGGAAGAAAGCTTACGTGTCTTCCATGGTTTTCAGCTTAGTCTGGTACTTCTTGTCCACTGACTTCAAATCCTTGACCACGGAGTCGTACTTTTCGCTGAGACTTTTCTTGTCATCAATCAACTGTTGGGTGAAAAAAAAGGACAAACTGAATACAGTGGCTCCTCAAACATGACGCCAAGAGGACACTATGATGAAAATATGAACGAGCCTAATTTTGATTGGACAGAAATCCTCCTCGATATTCAATATTCATAAATACCTCAGACAGTTTAGCTATTCCTATTGGTCGAGAGCCCGTCAAGTGGCCGGTCTTAAACGGATGATAAAGACATGGCTAGCTGGTCTTAAACACTTTTCCAGTGTCACAATAAAATGTGGACTCCTAAAAATCCAGTGCCTCTTACCGTTTCATTGGTTGAACGTTCACAATCCTCACGTAGGCATGCGCAACACTACAAGCGAGTCAGAATTTTATAGTTCTAAATTCAAAACGCAACGCCCCAGGTGCGTTCTGCGTGACATCGCGCAGAACATGTTACGCGCGCGTCAATCTCCATAAAAGGGTTGTTTACATCTTACTCGCCAGCTGAACACTCCATTATTTTGCTAGAGGGATGTTTCAAAAAGCATGAAGTGAAATTGTTGAACAAAATCGGGATTTTTTGAACGAATTATTTGATATTTTTTTACGGATAAGGTATTTATGAATGGGAATAAATATGTGCTCGGTCGGTATTTATCACTCTGTTTAACACCGCTTAGAGTCTGGGTGCTGATAATTACCCTCGCCTCCGGCTCGGGTAATTATCAGCACCCAGACTCTAAGCGGTATTAAACGAGTGATAAAAACCTCCGGAGCACACATTTATTCCCTTATTTACAACAGTGCCCCTTTGGCCTTGTGACATATTGACACAGGCTCTTTACATTCTTCCGTATTCCACTCATTCGTTTGAGATAACTAATAGTCACCGGACTTGACTCTGGAAAACTTTATGACTGGCTTGTGATGACAGGATTTCAACCCAGTGAGGGAGACTGATGGACCGTCTTGAATACCTGGTCAATGAATGACAGGTGTCTCTTGACAGCTGCCTCATAATCCTCCTTCTGTAGACTCAGCCTCTTCTTCATTTCCTTCTCCTGCTCCTTGGCGTGACGGACCGTCAGCTCTCGCTGCTGGTTCTGAAAAAAATCAAACAAAACCCCTTGAAATTATCACATAAATCTGTGAAAAAAAACTCACAAATTGCCACCTATACATATTTTATTTACTTATTTATTTTATTACACCTAACACGTAGTCTACCATAGTAGACTACGGTTCAAAGTTGAATAGTGTATTAAGCTAGCTTAGTATCAGCAGCATAACATATGTTCCAACAAAGCTTCACAGATGCATCAAGTGTCTGGACTCACCAGGGCTTTCTGCAGCATCTTGACAGACCGATCCTTCTCCTCTAGTTGCAGCCGCTGAGACAGGACCGTGTTGGTCACCTCTGAGGCAGCGGCTGAGGCCTGCTCCAGCTTGTGGAGCTCGGCTGCCGAGGGGACCAGGAGGACCGACTGGCTGACTGCAGAGGTCGCATCTTGAGACTGCACAGATTTTGGAGAGCAAATACACAAATTTAGTAGATTACCATGGTACAACGGTTTAACCAGTTCGCGCCGGAGGCCGTGATAACACGCACTGCTTCTTTTTTTCCCCAGGCACGGCTGACGGATTAAGACGTCAAGATTGCCTTGACTCGCCTCCGGGTGACGTCTAAACACACTAATCCCTTGTGCCTTTTTTACACACACACAGTTGGTGTTTTCTGTGGAGGCAGACCGTGTGCTGACTGTTGTGTGGGCCGTTGTGAACGGCCTATTGTTGTACAAATTTATGCTCCAGTGCAGTGCACACCCCAGAGTATTGTAACATATGAGGTTTCGGCAAGAAATATTGTACAAATACTGTTGAAATGACTCTTGCAAATCAGTATTTGTGGCGTTTGGCTGTAAATCAGAAGTTGGCTGGGATATTTTGCCTTTAGAAAATTTCAAAATTTTTGGCAAAAATAAACCCGGCGCGAGGTGGTTGATACAGCTCTGACTACTGCGTGACAGCGTGTGGGTTCAAACCCCAAGTGAACTCATGGTGTTTGTGCTCCTAAGCAAGACACTTTACTGCAAGTGCCTCCTTCCACCCAGGAGAAGAAATAGGTACTGGTTGGGCTAGAAAACAGACTATGCTACTGTTGACTGCTGTATGGCTCTGTTTTCATACAGTGGAACGCTGCTATAACGACCATCGCGGGATCCACAGAAATTGTTCGTAACGGCGATCGTTCAGTATAGCGATTTTAAGCTGCCTGTGCTCCGGTACTCACTTTTCAATAAATAGTGCCCTTCAGAACTTCACCCTGTACACCCTGGAAGTTACTGAAAGACGACTTTGAACACGTGCCAACTATTAAATTATTCCATTGCACAGTTTTTCAGCTTACTACATACAGCAATGGGTGGCTTTCCCCTTCTATTCCTTGGGGAAATAAGGCCACTTGTCGCTCTTTTCTTGACATGTTTTCAACAATAATGTTCGGTACCTATTGTACACAAAAATCGGGAGCCAAGGACGATGTTCGGTTTAGCCAAATGTTCGGTGTAGCGGTGTTCGGTATAGCGACGTTCAACTGTTCTTGTTTTTTTTTTTACCAGTGATTATCCAGTGCTTTTACTTGTGATTTGAATACAATTCTTCTGAGTACAAACTGAGAATTCATCGCATCTGAGGATGTCTGTCTATTACCCAGACTTCCCAAATGGAGATACTGTTGCTATTAAATCACCCACCTGAATGACCTGACTGACAATGTCCTCCTTGTCTGCATGGTCAACCTCATCAAGGAAGGACATGATGCTCCTGAAACAAGAAACATAGTCCAGATAAGAGCTAACAATTATCAAAATAACTTTATTTTGTTTTAGAACCGAGTTATATTTATTTCCAAGACTTGATCATTTTCAGGCTTTTGCTTTTTTTTCATTCTAAAAAGAGACACTGGAAAGGTTTTGAGTGTTTATAACCATTTCCAAGTTGGATGATCATTGAGAGCACCATCAGAAAATTGTGAAAAATCCCCTAGTTGAGTCAATCTAGCTGTTGTGAAATGTTATTAAGTCTGTCCCCAATGATCAAACATTCTAATATTCTTCAAACTTTTCATCTGACATAAATGCTAGGAAAGGAAATGAAGTTTACTGAAAAAAGAGAGAAAAGATACAATCTGTTTTTTTTCACATTTTCAATTGCTTATACCGTTGTTGAATGTTTCCTTGCCACTACCTGTTGTTAACAAAAGCAAAAGTTTTGCTTGTGAATTTGTGCATTATCTACAATTGCAATTGCTCTGTTGATCCAATATCCACTTTTGGTGTACATATATTTGATTTAATGTAAATATTAATACTTGAATATGGAAGTTTTCTTAATAACTCAGCCTTCACTCACTTGAGTTTATCCTCCGTGAGCAAGGTGTGGTGTGATACCATCTTGGGCCCCGCCTCTGAAGGCTTAGGCGCTGCCGGCTTGGTGCTTGCCATCACCTGCTGGAGGTTCTCAGCCGAGAGATACACCTCCTGTCTCTTTGAGGTTCGCTGTCTGGACAATCCAGGAGCATCCTCATCCTCGTCTTCTACTTCTTCTTTGTCGTCCAGGATGTCTACTGTAAGTTTCAATCAAAATCCACCAAGACTTTTGGAAGATTGTGTAGGATTGAGAAAGGTTTGGCAAGTAAAACTGCTTTAACCGTACCCCTCCTGTATTTTTTTAAATGCACCATAGGGTTTTGAAGGAATTTGTAGGACTGAGGAAGGTTTGGAGGGTAAAATGGCTTTAACTGGTCCCCTCTTAAAAAAGCGAGTTGAAGGATTTGAAGGATTGAGGCAGTGGTCACCCCTCCAATGAACAAATTCAAGAAACAACAGGTTGATTTTGGAGGATTGAGGCAGGATCAAGCTTTATGTAAAGGAAGATGGAGGATTTTGTGGGATTGAGGATGCATCTTGGCCAAAAAAAAAAGGTCCAGGGGGTTAGGTAACACTAATTTACAAAGAACAAAAACTCTCAGTTATTTCATGAAAGAAGACTCCCTATCACATGAAAATTAATCAATGTTCAACCAATTTAACACAAGTATTCTTACGCCAGGCGGGTCCTTTTTTCTTCTTCTCCGTGGGGCTAGGGACCCTCACTGGCTCCTCCAGCAGCTTCAAGGTGTCAAGTAGGTCTGTTAGGGTTGTCTTTGTGCCGGCGATGCTTGGTGTTCCTGCTGGCTCTTCCTCTGTTACCTGGGTTCTGTGTGTTGAGGGCTCCTACCAAATTGTAATAATAAAGTCATTTGAATGATTGCCTTTAACCCTATTCTACAATGCAGTAGTGGAGTTTCCTCTGATTTTTCTTTGTTAAGATTGGAAAAGAATATTTCTACGTTCCAAGTTTGCTGAAGTTGAAGGTGTTTTTTAAATATCACAAACAGAGATATATGTTTTATGCCTAAGTACCAGTAAAAGTATGTCAAAGACAGCTTTTAATTGCTGATATCTGTAAAATAATTTCAAGAAAATCAGGCAAAATAAGGAAAGGAATAATACATTTGATAAAAATTTAAAATGTATTACATGTTTGATTTATTAGAAACATTAAACACTAAAGCCCGGTTCATACTTCACGCGAAAGCGAAGCGAAATTCATGACGTCAACAATACGTTCGAAGCGCGTCCACCATTGTTGACGACATGAATTTCGCTTCGCACTTGCTTTCGCGTGAAGTATGAACCGGGCTTTACGATTGGAAATTATAATTTTATCGTTGTAGAAGTATAAATTCTCGCCATTTGCTTTTTCATTATAAAAATTACAGGGCTCCACTTTTAGAATGAACTTTTTGTCGCTCTTCAGTTTTGTTTTTACAACTCACATCGAATATTTCGTCCACCTTCCGACCGAGGCTACTCGCTGTTCCCGGTCGTGGTCCTACCCCTCCCACAGCTCCCACCAGTTCGTCGGGGGTATTGTCACCGTTCTCCACCCCAGGGGAAGGAGGCTTACTATCCTTCTGTTTCTTGCTGGCGTTGCTGGAGCTTCGCTGCCGGGGCTTGGCCGAGGGCTTCTTGGAGACCTTGCCGCTGGTTTGCAGGAAGCGTAGCTCCTCCTCTGCTTTCTCCCGGATGTCTCTGGCCTTCTCCTCCCGCTTCCTCTGAAGTTCCTGTGAGACCCCACCAAAAATCAGAGATGCTATCTTACCGAGTTGTAGTCAGTTCAATCACTGGTCAATAACACATCAAGTCGCAAGTCAATTTCTTGTTAAATTTACAAGTCAGGTCCCAAGTAACAGGGGATGACCAACGACAAGAGAACGTCTTTGTCAGAGCTCATCTCAAGAGCCTGTTGCTTGACTTGAGACGACATAACTTGTGAGGAGCTGTGACTTCATGTCTGGTGGAACATGAAACACAAATATTGTGAATTTCTTTAAGCTATATTAAAATTACTAGAGCGCTGACTCGATGTCTGATGCCTGCTGGGTGCATCAATGTTTGTGCACAAACCTATGGAGTAACGAAGTGTGACGTCATTTAGAACCAGAAAGTGTAGTGCAAACGAATGGAGTACGCGCGCCTGTTGGTTCACGGGCTGAATCACGTGCTAATGTCTTTCACACACATTTTGTGCGCGTGACGTATTCACTTCGGTACTTATGAGAAAATTCAAATTTTTGTACGGTTTTTGTATGGCTATTTGCATATGTATATCTGTGTTTGTAGCCAATAAGCCCAAAGCCGAAATGCAGTCAGTATTGAGCATTTCATTTTGCTCTGCGCAAACAACGCAAACACTTGCACGTATCTGCTGCAGATGATTTTGCCGTAACGCTTTTTACCTGTCATGATGCACTTAAGTTTGTTTGCGTATGTGCATTGCATTTAGAGTACACTTTCAAATTTCAATCCATCTACATTGTACATGTAACTCCATTATGTTACACAAACAAGCACATGAATTCAAAATGTCTGCGCTCAGGACAGCTTAAAATTATTTCCGCGCGTAGGAATGAGGAGTTAGCGCTCTAGTAATTTACATGTAATATAGCTCTGTGGTGAATTCACATCAAGAAGTGATGCACCATGTATAGATGTTGCACTACATGTCGAAAACATATATCTACCATCCATTACTTCATTGTGTATCAAAGTACCCCTGTTTGTCACTTTGTCATGTTAACTGATAATGTAAATAACATGATGTACATGGCACAGGATACACGGTTGATTTGTTTTTTTGGTGACCCTGTCTAATGTGTGGAAACCCGTTTTTCTCTTACCTCAATAGCTGCCTGTCTAGCCTGCCGAGCTTTCTCCTCCCTCGACCTCTTCCTGTCATCTTCCTTTTTGAGCTCGGCCTCCGTCTCCTGTTGTTGTTGCCGTAGCAACTCCTCCCGTTCCCGCCTCTTCTGGTGCAGGATCCTCCTGATCTCCTCCTCCCCTTCCTTCCGCCTCGTACTGGCGTTCTTCCGGTACCACCTCTGGATAGTGCTGGCCGCCTCGTTCACAGACTCAATGTAATTCTCAGCAACGGGATGCGTCGGTGAAGGGGGGACAGGGTCTCTTCTCGGAGTTCGGTGGCCGTTTCGAGAGTCGCTCTCGCGAGGCGAAGGCTGCGTGAAGAGTCTACTGGAGTTGGCGGTCGGTTTCAGGGGACTCGGGGCTCGGAAATTCTTCTCAGAGCTGCTGACCAGCTGGGCATCCCCGGCTCCGGAAGGGGGCGCGGAGTCCAGGTTGGTGTTATTGGTATTCATGGAGTTCTTCAACAGGTGCATTGCATCCACGGGGATCGGGGAGGTCTGGTTCTCCTGTTTTGAGAGGAGGGTGGTGTGGGTGTTGAGTTGCAGGGGGGCCGGGGTGCTGAGGCGGGACGTGTCGCGGGAGGTATCACGGGACGTGTCCTGCCGTCCACTGTTGAGGGTGTAGGAGTCAATGGTACTGCTGCTTCGGGCACTGGAGGGTATTGCAAAGGCTCTGCCCGATGGCTGTGGTTAGAAAAGACATCAACATGTATAGGAATTTACACCTTTCAACTTTTAGCTCACAAAAGTTTGCAGGCATGCAACTGGGAATTTAGAGAAAAAAAACGAGGAAATTCCAAACCACACAAGACTTTGTACAGTGTTTTCAATTTGTACTGGCATTCATGAGAAGAAAAAAAAAACGAGGAAATCAGTGGAACCGAGGAAAAGTTGCATGCCTGAGTTTGGGATTCTCATGAAGACAGAAGTTATGCCAAATTACAACCAATAACATTTTGTCTCAATTATTGCAGAACTATGAACCTCCCAAGTTTCATAACGATCAGATCTTATTGTGCATATATTTCAAAACAGATGATCATTACATATAAAGTACATCTACAGGAAATATGTAAGGCCATGAAGAGATGCAAGACAGTCTGGTGCCTACAGCACAGTAGCCAAGTTACTGCACAATACCTTCCGGGAACATGTCCAAGATGGACGACCATTTCTATGAAACTTACAGGCTCATTCCAGTGGTTGCGGGTGGATGCTTTCTTGGGTTTGCTGGATCGGTTCTTGATGATGGGTTGGTGGCTGCTGTCAAACAGGGCCAGGAAATCTGTGGCACTACTGTGAGCGCAAGAAAAACAATAAAACTTATGTTGGACAACGCTTTCAGTGAATGGACAGAGAGGCCGGTGTGGCCTCTGACTGCATGTTGGGGGTTTCATTATGTTGAAGGACCATGAGAGTCGGTTCTTTAAAGAGGTTGTGGAATGCTCGAAGACATTTCTGTCATTTTTCGGGTATATGTAGCCTAAGGTGTGATGAAATAAAAACAACTATTGTTTCTGTCATGAAATGAGTACAAAAGGTACTTTTGAGAGCTGTTTTTCAGGTCCAGTTTCGACCCGAACGTGTAACTGTGTAAAAGTCGTCGTTGCGGGCAGCAAACAAAACACAGTAAATTGTGACGTAATAAACAGGTCTCCCGATGCACAGTAGCATACACGAGTCCTGTTTATTACGTCACGATTTACTGTGTTTTGTTTGCTGCCCGCAACGACGACTTTTACACAGTTGCACGTTCGGGTCGAAACTGGACCTGAAAAACAGCTCTCAAAAGTACCCTTTGTACTCATTTCATGACAGAAACAATAGTCGTTTTTATTTCATCACACCTTAGGCTACATATACCCGAAAAATGACGGAAATGTCTTGGAGCATTCCACAACCTCTTTAACCAATACTTAATCCACCTATTTAGATACTGTAGGAAATACCTGTGGGTAATATGGGCAGGATACACACTTTGACTATTTGTATTGATTGAGGCAAAAAGGTCCAAAATAAAAGACTTGATGCGGAGATAAGGTAAACACAAAATAGGGACCTCCATACTGTATGGTTGCTGTAAGGTAATAAATAACATTTGCTTTTGCTGTAAATTTTTAGAAATGGATGGATTTGGGGGTTAGCATTTTTTTTTATAGCAAACATTTTTACACTGACCTAAGGTTTTGTGTTTATAGATGCTGGAAAAACCAAGAACAGAATGTTTTTTTTGTAGTCTGGTTCCTTGACACTACTTCAGATGAAACCGAGCAATTTATAGACGTCGGGAAATTGTTTTATCAATAAATTGGGAATTTTTTATCAATAAATTGCACCCATTCATGAATGTGTAACCGATTGCCAACACAATGTGGACTAACTAAATTTGGTAAATTGGAGGCAGTATTTTGAAAAAAAAAAGAAGGTTTTTTCAACATTGGTCTGCTAACCATCAAAAATTCACCTTTAAAAAAAAAAAATCTCAGCACACCAGGTGTCATGATGTCACAGGATGCTTGAGACTATTATTCACTTACAGTCAAGTAAGGTATTTCACAATAATGTGGTAGTTTTGTTTTTGACGTTTGCAAAATGCTGTACATTACCATTAACATAAATTTGCTGACCTTTGTCAAAAACAGATTTTTGACAAAGGTCAAAACTGGAACAGTGTTTTATCAAAAGAAAATAAAAAGATATGAGGTAAGCAATAATTACTGACCTTGGAGCATCTCGGCTGATTCCTGACGCCCCGCTGCTATTCTCACTTGTATTGCTGCGCTGACTCAACTGAGCATTGTGACTCGACGCTAGTCCAAAAATAATCATGAACAACAATGTTAAAAAAATGAAATAAATGATGTCAAGTATACATAATCAGTTCCTACGCTTTTTATTGTTCACTATTACTAGTATGTTAAACATACACTGCACAAAATCATATTAGCTACAGTTTTTTACCCCTTGGGGCGCATAGCACCCACGACTTCCCCTTGTGTGCTAAAAACACCATATCCCACATCAGAGCAGCCGGAAATTGTTAATTAACAGTGGGAACAGTCTGAACAGTCACATTTGTGGGGTGCGTGAGTTTGTTTCTGCATTCCATAGGGAACGTTGAACAATAGAGGACAATAGGGTCTCCAATTCCTGAAGGTCCCCAATTTTGGCGATCGTGTACAAAACATATGGGAGGTCTTCCTAAAAAGTTAGAGTACAAACGAAAAAGGGACAAAAGGGGGTCCCCGATTGCAGGCAAATACACACTCATGTGTGTTTGTAGATGCATATTAAAGCTATAGTCCATCATTTGCAACCATCCGAAAAGTAACTGGCGTAATTATTGTTGAAAAACAAACTTGGTTGAAAGATAGTAAGGGAACTAAACTCCCTGTGAAATTATTCTTTCTGGGAAGCTGTCATTTTGAAGTAATCAACGAAAGAAGGCCTTTCCAACGGTGCGTCCTAAGACGCACCATAGGAAAATTTAAATTAGTAGTTCGTTTTGTTACTCGGCGAAGCACGCGCAAGCATTGGAACGACACACACGCGCGCGCGTTTGCTATAATTCGTCGGATCAGTGCGCGACGTCCCGTATAGCTATAATTCAAAACAATTCAAAACATGATTCAGTAACTTATGATTTGAAATTGAGATCCTAGAATGCTGTTTTTTTGTGTGGAATATACATGTACAGCAGAAGCTTAGCTGAAACTTATCAGGTAAGTTGTTCAGTATCCTTCATTAGATTTTGAACACTTTTGTTGCTTCAAATGAACAAAATGCACAAATTAAAAATGATGGACTATATATCTTTAAAGCTCTGCTCTGGAGTAATCCATACCCATTTCCAACCCACCCCCCAAAACTTACGCATGCCAAAGGGAACAGGATCAATATTCTGAGATTTGTAATGCAGTCCTTATAAATACATTGCCTGAGCCAAAATATACTCAATGTCCGTGAATATCAACTTGTCATAAAAAACACCAATTATTTGAATCAATCAATATCTCCAATCCATTGTTTTATTCTAGCTCTCTTCATAGACCCCCCCCCCTCCCCTTTTGAAAAATGTTTTCTTCTTACTTTTTTAATTTCGAATTCATTGATTAATCTTAACTTTGAACTTAATTTGAATTCTGGAATGCTTCTAAATGTTAATGCTTTGTACAAATTTGTAATTTTTATCGTAAATTTTGTAAATCAAATTATTTAAGTCTTCGACTTTTTATTTGGTGGTGTTTTTTTTAATCCAATAAACAACAACAGAATTGAATTATAACTCAATCTCACCTCTTTTATGCCTTTCATTTGATGAGGGTGTAGAATTCAAAGCAGGCCCATTTGAAATACCCTGCAAAATTAATGGTAAATGAATAAGTTTTAAGGGTTTTTGAGGGTAGAGAACAGCTTGTGCTGATCTCAAGCTGATTAATAAAATTGACTTCATTGTCCGATAAACAGGGGTAGTAACATACAGGGCTCTGGAGTGCTCTGAAGCGTGCAAAACCACATCAGGACAACTTTACTCACACTTTAGCCAGCAAATTTCTCCAAAAATTCCATTGGGCAAAGAAAAGGTCCTCAGTATTTCACCAACCAAGTTTGCAGACACAATTCAATTTTTAAAGGAGACTTTTCTTCAATATTTTGCACATGAGAGGGAAGTCAAGTGATTTCAAAATGAGGCTAAAGACTAGACTGGTACATGTCCAACCATGGTCCAACTAGTTGAAACGACTGATCTCTTCATTCAGTGTCATTAGTCTGGTGGCTGACTACGGAGAAATGTGTAGTAAATTCAGACTAGTTCCCAGTTCATGCCACATGTTTCTTAAATTCTTTTGGCATGGTTGATTGATGCAGTACTGAAGCAGTGTTGGACTGGTTGTTTCAGGTGCCAGTCTATTTTCTTGTATTGCATGTTTTCAATACCTTAAGTTTTGGGACTCTCATACACAGTATTGAGAGTCCCAAATTTTCGGACTAGGGTACTAATTGTGATGCGCTTTGAGGCGTCTGTATAAAACTTACACTAGTAGAGTTAGTCCTTTCGGTTCTGTGTCTGCCAGGGCTAGGTCTCCGTGCCCCAGCCCCCGAACTGCTGTTGCTGCTGCTTGTCCGCACGTGGTTGGATGTCTTCGGAGTGGTGCGACTGCCACTGGTACCCTGTCTGGTCCCACTGCTGGCCGAGGACGGCCGGTTGCTGGCCGAGCTGGGCCTTTTCATAGACGAGATCTGGGAACCGGTGAGACTCAGGTCCATGTCGTTACTCTTGTTCGCCATCACTGGCTATTCTAAAGGAATGAAATAACATTTTACTCCTATGAATATAAAAATGTCTTCAGCCCACCAAAACAATGTTGTGCATTGTCAGTTTGCTGTCAACATCAATGTAAGTTAAGTCATCTGAACACAAAAGAACCGTTTGAATGTGTTACGCCCAAACTATGGCAATGACCCCAACTATTAATGGTTCTAATTATAGTTTCCGCAATCCGAAATATTGTTAGGAAGATGCTATATTTAGGGCACTCCAAATGACTCAAATGTGAAAATTTCACAGCCAGATCACAGGAAAGACAATAATGAAAATTATAAGTCATTATATGTTTATTTCACCATGAAACGCACCATGATGTTTGTCGCTCTTGTACCGACGATCGTGTAGTGTAGGACCCCTCTTTACTTTTGATAAATTAGTGTCAAAATTTTAGTGTCCAAAATGACCTTTTCAACCTAAAACAGGCTTTTCTCAATTCTAATGACACCTTTTTTGTAATTTTTTAACAGTTTCTTGGGGTAGAAATTGCAATTGTGGTGTTCGTTTGGTGTCATGCCATTCAACGCAGTATTGCGCGTTCACATCGATCGCGGTGATCGCCATCTTTATTTCCATGTTGTGTTTTGTTGTCGTCATTGTCATTGTCATCCCCACTAAACATGCACAGTAAATGCTTTTGGGACTTTCGTGCTTCTGGACGTCCCCGCTTACATTGTTGTTGTGACTTCGTATTCAAGAGGCAGGAATCAGACCTAATGCAATTTCAGACTTACGCCCCTTTAAAAAAATCTCAAAAGCCTCCAAAGTGCTTACATTCAAGAATCAATCTATTTTTTCCTCCATGATATAATTAAGACGTCATCATGACATTGATTACATGATCAGATTTTCCTCCAGATTGACACACACAAACGGAAAGAATGTTGCAACCTGACGTTGTTTTTTTCTTCATATATCAATTATCATCTCAATTATTGAATGAAGCCAGATCAGTCATCATTGCAAAAATGAAGACACGAATCTGGGACTGAGTGAGAAACATTTCCAAATTTGTTAGGAAAAATTTACTTAATTTTCTTGACTCTTCATAGACTTTGTACACAACCGATAAAGTCAGGTTGCAACATGCTTTTCCACAGAAACTATGATATACATGTAATTGCTAAATTCCCCCCCCCCCCACCTCACGCCTACCCTTCCCCCGCCCACCCCACCTGATGATAAATGCATTGTTTTGAATTGACATTGGCAAGCGCGACTCGTCATTTGTGACAGAATCAACACTAGTCCTACGGGCGATTATACTTTCCATCTCTTACATTTTAATTCTCCTAGATTAAGTGCCGTCCCTGTAGTTTACATCGTCTGTGTTGACTGGTTGCGATTGACGTAAAAGGGACGTAAACAGGAATATTTTTCACGATGTTTCTGCACCAGTTCAAAGGCATGCGCCCTCCGCGTAAGCAACCATCATCATATCCCATCATGCAGCGCGCTAAAATTAAAACTGGGAAAAAGTTACCCAGCACAGCCGTAAAAACCGAGGCCATTTTATTTCTCCTCTTTTTACAATGCCCCCCAAAAATGAAACAAACTTGAGCTAGTTAGACATGCATTTATTTCATTAGGATGTATATTTTTCGGGGGAAATTGTCTGTGAAAATACTTAATTTCAGTTAACTTGAGATGATATTTTGATCCTGAAAGTACAGTGACCCCTTTGGGAATCACCTTTTCTCTTCTGCATGTACACTTTGTACACACGATCTATGTACTCATTCATTAAGCTCAATATTTATGCGCTTGAGCGCAATTTCGTTTCATTTCATTTCATGCACATTTATTAGGGTAAAAATCATGCATTTCGTAAATATAAGAAATATTGCCTTGTATTTTAGTGTATATGAATAGCGTTTGACGGACAATAAAACATGTGATGAGCAGTTAGGAACTATTTTTTAGGTACGAAAATAAGAGTTATGCGGTCGGCAGCCATCTTGACTGAAATGAACCCCGAAGTAAAAACCAGAGAAAAAGAGACCTCGAAAATTGTTTGAAAGCTCACTTGAACACTCCTAAAATCCCATGTTACTGAGCTAGCCACCTCGCTGAGGCTGGAGTAACAAAATGGGCGATAAAAGGAAACTACAAGGTGAGATATGTGTATGTTTGTCGGGTTTATCGTTGGTCAAAGTAACCAAATTTACAACGTTAACGTTTGCAAAATCTCGTGCGCAAATCAATGGGGGCGCGCTGCAGAATGCCTGCAACTTGTTTTTGTTCATTATTTTTGTGGGTTTGAGCATGGAGCTATAATTTTTATAAGGTTTGAGCCCTTCTTTTGTCTACATGTTATTGTCATTAAAATGGTAAACTTGAAGTTGTTCTACATGTTCACTTCAATAGCAATATTAAATGAATTTTAGGCTCAAGTTTTTTATTTTCAATAAATAAAATTATTTTTTTGCACTTATTCATTGCATGCAGCTTCATCATCATCATCATCATCTTCATGTTCAACATGTTCATCATCAATCATGTCATGATTCATTTTCTGTTCATAATCATCATTCATGATCATATTCATAATCATCATTTATGATCATATTTTTCAATGCGGGGTAAAAGTGTAGTTTAGGACACCTCTAATTTTTTACTAATTTCATTCAAAAATTTACTTGCAAATGGCTTTCAAGTTTCATTTACTCATTATTCCAAAATTACTTTTGCAGCTTCAAAGTAAACAGACTTTTTTGGGAAAAATTCTGCCAACCGGACACCACTTACCTGCCGCCAAACATCCAAATTTTCACCTTACCTTGTGATTTCAACCAAGAGGAATCCAGGAAAGAGTGGACATGCGAAAAAAAAATGGTAAAAATGTGTTTTTGGAGCACATTTTGCATGCACATGTAGTGCAGATCTGAGTTGAAGCAGCCGGTCAAAACTGATTGAAGTGTCTGGAATAGCGGTACGTTATACGCATGACATCGATAACCATGACGTCGCATGAGACGTCGCATGAGCCGGCCAATGATAGTGCAATACGTCATTATGAATATTTATTTTCTCATGAATATTTAGTTTATTTCAATGGATACTTCAAATACGTCCAAAGATTGATCATTGCAACAGCGATCGTGCGCGGCCTAGCGGTTAAGAGACTCGTGTATCAAGCAAGCGTCCGAGGTTCGAATCTCGATAAAGTGAGCGACTGATTGATAAATAGAAATTAAGGAAAGGAGGGGGTGAGAGTAGAGGAGGAAAAGTGGAGGGAATAACCATAAAAGAGGTAACTTTTGGCGCTAGAAAATTAATTGAAAAAAGTGGTGTCCGGTTGGCAGAATTTTTCCCTTTTTTGTTAACCCCAGGTTGTTATAATTTTGATGAGTAATTTAATAATGACTTTCTTTACCTGACATGCCTGATTACCCACAACTCCCTAGGCATGCTAGGCCTTTTTGCGGAGTAATTGCAGAATACCCCGCCACTCAGAAATACACCCCTAAAATCTCTGGCTACGCGGTCATGGCGGTTGGAATCACTGGAAAAGAAACAATTTAAGTCCATTGCCAGCTACGCAGATACTGAGTGGGGGTCCATTATTTGAGAACGAAGCAACACAAAAGGAATGGGAGTTGCCGAAAAAAATTCTAAGTCCAAACCAACCACCCTGTTGCCGGCTACGCAGATACGGAGTGGGAGTCCCCTTGAATATGCTTAAGAACGAAGCAACACAAAAGGAATGGGAGTTGTTGAAAAATTTTTAAGTCCAAACCAACTACCCTGTTGGCGGCTACGCGGATACGGAGTGGGAATGCAGTGGAGCATGACGTATAGTACATACAAGTAGTGCTGAGAAAGTTTATTGAGGGCAATCAACCGTGACTCCATAGCCGGCTACGAGGTGGATAGATTGAGTGGCTGGGTATTCTGCAATTGTGCCCTTTTTGCTAGGATATGGTCCCATAAATGTGACTCAAATACTTGACTACCTCCGTATATTGAGTCACAGTGCCACATACGGCCTGTGCGCGGATGGTCCTGTTGCCAAAAATCAATTAAAGATGGAAATTATTTTGTCTGCAGAAAATCAACCGTGCAATAGTATGACTGCCAAATAACACAAAATCGTCAAATTCGGTACCTTCAGAGGTCTAGATATCCTAAAATCATGGTGATTCGGCAAAGAATTCGGACGGTTTTGAAAGAGCATGGCATCTCTGATATTTACCACCAGACTGTTTAACGGCCACCCTAATAATAGTCAAAAGGCCAATGGGATCAAGGAACCAGACAAGAGCTTTCATCATCTACTGAGCATGCGTCAACTTTGGCAAAGCGCACCGCGGCTGTTGCCTGTCATTCCAAAATGTTTGGAGCCCTCTGCAGTGAAGCACGCCTTCTTGTGTGCGCTCTTCATCTGCGGCCGCGTATTGCATCCGGGTACTTCACAGAGCTCCAAATCTTACAATTTGCTAAGGCTGTGTATCGGAACCGAGTACCAGACTGTTGATGTAAGGAACTGGTTCCAGATAATTGGATCGGGTACCTGTAACAAACTTTACAAAATACTTAGTATCTTCTAAAACAATGAAAAAGAATGCTTTGGAATGTCATTTGTGGGGAATTTGCAAAATGAAAACCAGGCAACATGGGAAAACGAAGCATATTTCATATTTATGACTCTCACGAAAATGGTTTACATTGTAAAGCTGTGCTCACTTTAGGTCTGTATCTGGCTGTATTGACTACTGACGCACCGATATGGTAGTATTACTGTGCGGACTTTTATGAACAATTTGAACAGCAACTTCCGAGATTTGAATTTTGGGTTAGGTTTCTTTACTATTTTTGTCTTTGCAAAACACATCGCGCCATTCAAAATATTTCAATCTGTTAACCCTAACCCTCAAGGGTATTTTGGCTAGAAACCCTGCCCAACGCAGCAACATGTAACACTTGTCCAAGTGACAAGCCTGCCCAGTTTAGCAAGATCCATCATGTCAAAAGTCTCCAAGGCCAAACTGCCTCAGAGTCTGTGGTCACCGAATGCAGCAGGATACAACTGTGGCATTGTTCAATGGGACTAGCTCTCTATTGTTTCAGTACTGGCCATTCATACACTGGTGTTGACAGCTGAATGCATCAAAGTGCACCAGACTTTTTCACCTGATGCACTGTGTTGTGTCTGGAAGGTTTAGGGTAAAATGTATACTCTGCAACGGTGTTCCTCAATTTGACAATATTGCCCCAAAATTGGCGTCTGGATCTATGTATGGCTACATCTATTGTCACTAACCCTTACTCCCTAGGCCTTTTTGCTAGGATGTAGCCTCAATCCTGCAAAATCCTCCAATTGGCCTCATGGAAAAATAGCATATGGCCTCAATCCTGCAAAATTCCTCCATTATTTCTTGAATATGGTCGTTAGAGGGGTGACCACTGCCTAAATCCTGCAAAATCCTGCGGCAGTGACTGTCAATATGTTGAGACTTGGCCAGTGACATCCTGGAGCAGTAGGGAGGATTTCAAACATAATCCAGGCCTATATTTATGCATGGCTGAGCCCAAACAACACAAGGTCCGACCCAAGACCTTGACAAAGTGCATCCTACGAAATCAGTAATGCACTTTTGCCATGTAACCTCAATCCTCCAAATTCCTCCACTTTGGCAAAGAGGATTTTGAAGGACTATGAGCGGTTAAGGCTAATGTCAGTTTGTTCCGATGTCATTGAAATGAACCACATTTTTCTCTTAATTATTTTTATTATGACTAATTTTGACAACATACATGACCAAAATGAAAACAATTTGCCAGTGAGATTTGTCATGTTACATATCCCCCTGTAATCAAAGTCCATTGGCAAAGCCCTAGGAGTAGAAGCTAGAATTCAGCTTCTTACTGCCACTTGTTTTCACTCATGATGGACAGTCTATGAAAATAAGTTGGTGACAAAATAATAAGGACCGAAAATTGTGTTAGTTTTATAAGAGACTACTAATTTGTTATCACTGCAGTCATGTGTGAATTGTTTTCATGCACTGCAAAGAATGATGTATGGCCATGTTTATGTGACGCATTAGCCCATCCTGTCAGGGAAGTGAACCAGGCACCCTGGGGGATTTAGTGTCAGTTGTCTGACACTCCTTATCATCAGCTTAAAGGGACACGAAATGATGTTAATCGGAAAGAACATTTAAAAGTAAGATATGAACATCCACACAACTATCCTCTAAAAATTAGGCATTTTTGTGTTATTCCTGTATTATCCGTGCAAGAACGACTTTCGGGGTCTACTTTTGCGACCTCCAAAAGTCGAGCTATTTGGGTGCTAGTTGTGATTTCATCCGTAAAGTGTTTGCCTTTTGCGGACTTGTAAGAAACCAAAGTTTGTGCATTGGTGATTGGTCGACGCAGTTCGCGAGCAGGGTGCTACATTTGGACATATACACAACGTGTATCGCATTGACTGAAAATGACAGGAAAAGCTTATTCGTACTCCGTCGTGTCCGATGTAAACAACCGGGGTTTTTTTTCCGTCTTTTCTCGGGAATGGCGAGACATTAGGTTGGTTTCCTTTCAACCACATGTTTGATAAGTAAACAATAAAAACATGAAATTTTTGGGGATTTCAGGACCTAGTGCCCCTTTAACCCTGCAACTGGGAAGTCAAAATTCATTGCATTACATGTAAACCCTTTAAAACCCTTTAGGTGAAAGGTTATTTTTTTTATAAAGTGTTAAAGTAACTGTGTCACACAAAGAGCGCTTCAGGAAAACAGCACTGGGGAGAGTAGTGAAGCGTGACAGAATACGCATGCTTGCCCTGAGCCTTAACCATGCAAAAGAAGTGTACATGTAGATTGTTTTGAAATGTTAAATCCATACTGCACAGAAGAATACCTCAACAAGTTTTGAAGTGTGGCTGCTAACTCTATGGGCAAACGTGTTGAGGCAAAATCTGAGGGAAGTTTGAAGTGCCAAAAAATTGCCAGTATCTATGAATTCTATTTACATCAGTTACTAGGGCAAACAATGTACCTGGTGGTAGATGGCACCATCTTTTCACTGTTACATATGTATAATTTCTAGTAAAGGTAATATACAACATTTGCAAACATGAAAAAAAAAACCAAATTATTATGAAATACCTTGCTAGACTGTAAGTGTAAGTGACTATTGACCTATCGTGGTAGAATCGCGTCAACACAGCTTGTGAAATATTGTCCAATTACACAATATACAAATGGACGTGGAACGCGCAACATCTGAGACAAACAAAACTTAGTGTACAAAAACTCCATAGGGTTGTCTAAGGGGCGTGGCTAACTCGCAAATGGGATAGGTCAATTGTCTCAAGCATCCTGTGAAAATCATGGCACCTGGTGTGCTGTCATTTTCAAGAAAAGCGGAATTTTTGTATCAATTTCCATCGTTGGGAAAAAACTATTTTTTTTTTAAATACTGTCCCCACTTAACCAATTTTAGTTACTCCACATTGAACGGGTGCAAGCCAGCTAGTCTGGTTCCTTGACCTGACAATTCCCTGCTGTCTATAAATTGCTCCGTTTCGTCTGAAGGGTCAGGGAGCCAGACATACAAGAACAGCATTTTTTTCTTGTTTTTTTCCCCCAGCATCTGTGCAACACAAAACTTTAAACAGTGTCAGTGTAACAATATAAATGTTATAAAATACTAACCCCCAAATCCATCCATTTCTGAAAATTACAGCAAAAGCAACATGTTGTGTGTTACCTTTAAGTAGGAAACGTTTCAAAACCGCAATGCTGGTTTTAGCATTTCTGAAATCTGAACCTAGCAAAAGTTCACATTGTTTCATATCATTACCCAATGTTTGCAAGAAAGCAGGATTTGAATACAGGAACCACCAACTTTGTGGAGAATGAATGTGGCATCCTGACGCCACTTTTTTTCATCATACACATATATATTATCTCAACAATGGTCAGTCATTGTAATAATGTTGCAAAACACTCGAATCTGGGACTGAGAAAAATTTCCAATTTTGTTATAGAAAATACTTTGAAAATGCACTCGACTCTCCATAGACTTTGTACATGGCCAAAGAAGTAGCGTCTGGATACTACATTCTTTTCCCTTTGTGGTAGCTGCAGGTGCAGGAGATGCTACCACCTCATCCTGCCAATTTTGTACACATTTGATTCATTTGATATTTCTTTTTTTTGTGTGTGTATGTTCATAATTAGGTGAAATAGAAAGGTGCTTGAAGAAGGTACAGGAAGGAGTAGAAACCTTCGAGGACATCTGGCAAAAGGTACATGAACATGTAGGTAGCTGTGGATTGCAAATTCTAGACAAGGAAATTCAACAGTTGATTGAATAGTGAAATGAAGGTTTACTTTGGACTTTGGACCTAAATAAAAGATTGGCATGCACTTCACTGCCCCAATGTCTGAGCAAGAAAGTGAGATTGAAGTAACAGGAAAACAAAGTAATGATGTGACAGAGGCTAGGCAAACACAGTTGTAAAAGTGCTTCCAAACTTGAGACAAATCCCAGTGACCATTAGGAGCTGTGATATACACAATGTAGTACATCATAGTGCACGAACTACCATGGCCAACTGGTCTAGATCACATAATTACGGCATTGTGTTGGAGATTACTGTAGTTGGTACATGTATGATTATCTGCAGGTCCATAATGCAACCAACAGTAACCAGAAGGAAAAGTATGAGGCGGATCTCAAGAAAGAGATCAAGAAACTTCAGGTGAGTTCCTGTGGACTTTTAACATCCATAAGGATCTGCCCAGTGGATCAGGTGCCTTTCCCCCAGTTGCTTTGTCCAAAAGTTGTCTTTTCACACATTTTTGACAAATTTGTATGTCAAGCAAAAAGGATGAATAGGTTTTCCTTTCCATTAACCCCAGCCATCCCCAACCCATCAAAATCCAACTGCAAGTTTTGTTGTTGGAATCTGTTGGAGTGAGTACTGCACTAGTAAACTGATTATGCTTTACCTGGTGTTAGGCGTACCGCCATAATCAGAGTCCAACAGTTAAGGTGTATGAGTTACCATATGGTGTTGGATTTTGCAGGAGTGAGGATGGTTCCTAGTAAATCACTCAAAGGGGTTTAGGGTTATTCATTTTATTACTGTGAAATAACCATTACAAGTTATTGGTGGAACATGGTACTTAATATCATCTTTGTTTTGGGTTCACAGCGGCTGCGAGATCAGATCAAAACGTGGGCTGCCTCCAACGAAATCAAAGACAAGAGGACACTGCTTGAAAACAGGAAACTCATAGAGACGGTAAGAAGTCTTATTTTTAGTTTATTTTGGAATGTCCGTATAAGGAGATGCTCTCTTTATGTTGAATTTGTTATGTTAACCCTAACACGGCTTAACCCTGATGCCCGAAGCTCTCTTGCCCAGAAGCAGCCTGAATCCTCCAATATCCCCAGATGCAGGCATGCAACTTTTCCTCGGATCCACTGATTTCCTCGTTTTTTACTTCTCATGAATGCCATTACAAGTTGAAAATACTAAGTTGTGTGTGGTTTGGAGTTTCCTCGTTTTTTTTTAATTCCCAGTTGCATGTCTGCAGATGGCAAAGAGTTAAAAACCCTAAAGCACGTGAATCCTTCAAAATCAACCACTTTTTGTCGCTGGAGGCCTCTACCTGGATCCTTCGAAATCCTCCACTGGATTTGCTGGCATGTTATCACATAATGGGATTTCAATGCTCTTATGAGTTCATTAGCATGTGTAACTTATTGAACTCCTCCATTGTTATCTTGCGTTGTGGATTGGCAATGCCAAGGCCCTAAACAGTTGGAGTAAAGAGGCTGTACAATAAATAGTGGTATTTTCTGGATGCCTGCCCAAGAATACAGGCATAAAACAAGTAACAGCCTGAATCCTCCAAAAGTCATTTTCGGCACAATCAGCCAGAGCCTCAATCCTCCCAATTCACCTAGCATCAGATTGGACCTGATGACCTGGATCCTCCATTATCCTCCAGAGGCAAAATCCTCTTACGCCCTCAATCCTGCAAAAGTTCTCCGATGCTTCAATTTTTCAAAGGTCCTCAGTCCAAAATCCTTCATTTTGCAAAGAGGATTTTGAAGGATTTAGGAAGGTCAGGGTTAACCAATCAAGAATCTGATATTCAAACTGTAAAGAGGGAGTTGGACATGTACGGGGCAAAATAGACGGTGTTAAAAAGCAAGACACACACATTCTGATTTGAGGTGCTGATGAATAATTACCCATGCAAGTAGATGGATTTGCAATCTGTTCATTTGGTTGGGTAGTCAAACATACCATGATGAAGGCATCTCTTGCGAGCAGCTCTGAAGGGTGCTTACTGGTTATAGCTCGTAAGACAGTCAGACTTGCGCAGAAGGTAATCACTTTCCGTCCATTTTACTCCAACAATGCAGCAAATGGAGAGATTCAAAGTTGTGGAGAGGGAGACGAAAACGAAGGCGTACTCAAAGGAAGGCCTGGGCCTGGCCACCAAGATTGACCCGATCCAGAAGGAGAAGGACGACATCACCATGTGGCTGGCGCACTGCATCGAGTCGCTCAACATCCAGGTGGACCAGTTTGAGAGCGAACTGGAGAACATACTGTCCAGCTCCAAGAAGAGGAAGGTCCCCGCAGATGTAAGTTGGCTTAACTCTTGCCCTTTTGGTGTATTTGGGTGTCATTTTTACTAGCCTTGACCAAGCCTGTCAAGCCAAGCTTTTTCCTTGAACAAACGGTCCGGCAGCCGTTTGACCCGGCGCGTTGTCACGGCACACGGCGCAGCCCCCTGGGTAGGGCCGCTTTGCCTGTGCGATACGCCCAAGACACAAATCCGCACTGTACACACGGACATACAAAACATACAGTAACCATGCCGTGGGAGTCACGCGGAAGACAGCCTTGATGCAACGGTATATTCTCATTATGATAATAAAGTATGCGCTGTGGTAAATAGCCTTCTCTCATTGGATAATGGCTGACAATAAAATGAATATTCATCACTACTGCGCGATGCTGTCGAAGGTCAATAAACTTTGTACACGTGCGTGTGGTTTGTTTTGTTTGGGTTAAAGTGCACAGGCTCTGATTGGTTATCGTGTGAAATATGTGCATCAGAAATTTTCGGCCGATATCAGCTGAGAATTTAAAGAAACACATAAAGAATTGGCCACGGTTGCGTCAAGGCTGTTTTTCGCCTCGACTGCGGCCGCGTAGTGGTTACTGCATGGGGTGTGTGTAGTACGTACGTAGGTAGGTACTGTATATGTACCGGCAGAGAGCGCCGTACATGTACACGTACCGGCAATGTGCGCGGCGTACGTGTGCCGTGACAAGTAGGGCAAAACGGCTGCCGGACGGGCCGTTTGTCAGGGAAAAAGCTTGGCTTGACAGACTTGGTCAAGGCTTCATTTTGACATGCCAATACATTGAAGTTGCATGCTAGCAAAAATGCCTAGGAAGTTAAGGTTAATATAATCTTCAAACACAAGAAGAGTTTTGCATACATTTTTTGATGAATTTTGCATTTTCAGAAGCAAGACAGAGTAGAAGAGCTGCAGAGTTGGGTAGAAAAGAACAGGTTTCACATCAACAAGCTGGAGACGTTAATGAGAATGCTGGACAACAGCACGATAGAGGTTGACCAGGTCAGTGTATCCCCCCCCCCCCCCCCCCGATCAGGCATCCTTATCATTAAACTTTGCATACTGTAGTTAAGGGTAGCACTTACAAGTGTAACTAGAACTTAAATTATGGCATAAACCTTTGTAGCCACAGCCACTTCATCAGATGCAAAGAAGAGATACAACCTAAGTCAGAGTTAATATAATGTCCGCAGGGAGAGTTTGAACCTCTGTCGTCCCTTTACAAAACAAGATACAGGTTTTTGTTTTAGCATCTTCACCACTGAAAGTGTAGTTATGCACTGTGTTGTAGATGGTTCTCACAAATCTGTTCTGGCTAAGCTTTTTTTTTTTGATATCGTAAATCTTTTGGTATTTCACAGATCAAAAAAATCAAGGATGACGTTGAGTATTACATCGACTCATCGCAGGAGCCAGATTTTGAGGAGAACGAGTTCATCTATGATGACTTAGATATCGACGAGGAATGTAAGTTGGTGAAAAAAAAAATCAATATATTCATTGAGTACAGGTCATAAAACTACGAGTGTTTCATGTGGCATTTTCAGATGTTCAAATGTGGCACAGTGAAACCGTGAACTTTAGGATACAAATGGTTTTTTCTATAATAGCAAAGCATTGTATTGGGTTTGTTGATCCTTGATCAATAAATTGGACTTTCACTTTGCTTTTATTTGATTTTTTTTACATACTCCTTTTTATATTTAGTTCTAGATGAGGTTTCGACAAAATCATTTGTTCATGAAGGGTGTTACAGTCGAGTCTCGTTAATACAAACTCGTTCGGACCTAGCCAAATTGTTTGTTATATCAGAATTTTGTATTAAGAGGAACATCAGTCCCATTCCTTGTGCACATAAATGCACAGTCGGGACCAAAGTTTTATGTTTGTTATAACCGGAATTTTCTATTAACAGAGTTTGTACTAACGAGAGTCGACTGTATATCAATTTGTACATCTATTAGAAACACCAATTTTTTTTGTTTTACATAAATACATATCGTTGCAAAGATATTTATGGATAAACACTCTAAACAAAACAACAAACCTGACAAACATACCTTGCACCCTTCCCTAAGTGTAACATGTTGAGCACTTAATTTTATGATGCTGATGAAATAACGAATGAATAATGTTAACCCCCCGATTTGTGTGTTGTTTTGTGATTGACCATTTTCTCTCTCCAACAAACATGCAGCGTTAAGTAATGCTTTACTTACTGAATCACCAGACGACGATGTGATGACCAATACCTCGGGGGATACGCCCATTAGTAGCTCGCCCACGCTACTCCCCAGCCCCAGCTCAAACCATTCCAAAGACAAGAACGACGAGGACAAGAAGAGAACGAGGTCCACGGACAGTGAGGTTAGACTGGCATTTCAGACATTAGGGCCTCTGATTTACCATTTCAACAACAGGCTCGATCGGAAATATCTCGGAAGCTGCGGGCCAACAAATTCATGTTCATGCATGGGTCACGTGATTGTGCCCTGTAATTTCTGGAAGGAGTAGTGTTTTGAGTTTTAAAAAAAAATCAGGTTTTTGACCCCAGTGACCCCATGATGACCTTTGACCCCAGTTTGGTCATGTGACATGTTGGGGCTGGGCTACTGATACGTTTGACAAAGTTTGGTTGAAATCGGTCAAAATATGTAGGAGCAATAGACAATGTCAGCGTTTGTTACTAACTAGCTAACAAACGGAGAGACATGATGATTTGTTGAGCTGCTATCCCGCAGCTAAAAATGTCCATTTGCCATTTCAGGAATTTACACATTCCTTTTTCAATTGTGTGAAAACAATTCCTGTTCTATTTTCTTTTGTTCGTCAAGTATAATAACAATATTAACCCTAACCCCCTAGGCCCTTTTGCTGAGAACTATCCTCAATCCTCCAAAATCTTCCAAAATTTTGCAACAGCACCTAAATTCTTCAAAATTGTCAGTCCTGCCTCAAAATACATTCATCGTCAATCCTCCAAAATCCTCCTCATCCCACAATTTTGCACTGTGTTTAAATGAAGGATAACCAACGCCTAAATCCTTCAAAATCATCAGACAGTCCTGCCTCAGAACAAGGGCGGATCCAGGGGGGGGGGCCAAAGGGGGCCATGGCCCCCCCCCCAAAACGAAACCAAATTTTTTTTTTTTTTTAATGTGACATCGCAATAAAGGCAGGCAATGAGTACACCACCATCTTTTCCTCAAAAAAAATTGGTTAAAGTGGTCAGAAATTGCCTCAGATTGCACCACAGAGCATCTAGAATCCAAAAAATTTTCGGGGCCCTCACGGGCCCCGAACCCCACGCCGTAATTTTTGAGACCCACTTTTTGGGGGGGACCAAATTTTTTTTTGGCCCCCCCCCAAAATTGTGTTCTGGATCCGCCCTTGCCTCAGAATGCATTGATCCTCAATCCTCCAATATCCTCCTATGCTTCAACCACCATTCATCCTCAATCCTCCAAAATCCTCATGTGCTTCAAACACCATTCATCCTCAATCCTCCAAAATCCTCCTATACTTCAATCACCATTCATCCTCAATCCTCCAAAATCCTTATGTGATTCAATCACCATTCATCCTCAATCCTCTAGAATCCTCCAAAACTGCCAGGAGGATTTTGGAGGAGTGAAGAGGGTTTGGGTTAACCAATTAGTAACTGTAGCACCCAAAACCGCCCTGCCTAGTACTCCTTGTAGCGCCTAAAAGCGCCCTAGCACTCTCCACCCAGGAGTATAAATGGGTACCTGTAAGGGTAGAGGACGAAATATGCGCTGATATCAGCTGCCGTGTGGTCTCATGGCCTGATGAACGGGGAAATAATTGTAAAGCACTCTGAGATTGTTGATACAATGGAAAGTGCTATATAAGCATTACATTTTATTTTATTTATTTTTATTGATGTACATAAATATCTCATTTCTTAAAAATTCTGACTTTAAAGGGAATATACAACATTTGCTTTTGCAGCAATTTACAGAAATTAATGGATTTGGAGGATTAGTATGTTATAGCAAATATTGTTATACTGACTTGTTTCACGTTTTGGGTTCGGAAATGCTGGAAATTCCAAGAAAACCAACCATGTTCTTGTAGTCTGGTTCCTTGACCCCACTTAAGATGAGACGTTGCAATTTATAGACTTTGGGGGATTGTTGGGTCAGAGAATCAGTCTAGCAGACTTGTACCCCTTCACAGATGTGTAATCAATTGCAAAGAAAATGCGGAATAACTAAAAATGAAAAATTAGGAGCAATTTTTGAAAAAAAAGCTAGTTTTCTCCAACGATGGTCGTCCGACCGGCGTTGGCAAAATACAAGTTTTCTTGAAAATGTCAGCACACCAGGAGCCACAATTTTACAGAATGCTTTAGAATGTCATTCACTATCAATCCAGTAAAATATTTCGTTATAATTTGATCGTTTTGTTTTTTGATGTTTGCAAATGTTGTATCTTCCCTTTAAGCTCATTTTCTGACGACTGGTCACGTATTGTGGTCAAGTCACATGCTAATCAAAGTCCTCCCAGTTTGATCTGAATTTAATCCTGAGTCTGAATAAACCCAAGTCCATTAAAATAGTGTTCCTTCAAAACAGGTGCTTATGATGCAAAAACAGCAGCTCTTTGTTAATTGTGTTTTTTTTTTTTTTTTTTGTCTTTGTACAGTCATCGTCATCGCCAAGGAAAGCGGGCAAAAGTGCAACGTCATCGTCATCGTCGTCGAATCGGCCGACAATCGTCCGAGCGGCGTCAACGCCCAGCACCACTCTTGTCAACTCGCTGCCGTCGACGGGGATGTCGATAAACCAATCCAACACGAACAAGAGCAGTCTCAGTAAAGCCAACAGGTGGGGGCAGGTCATTTTGAATGTTAGGTTTCACTGCCTGTCACTGACTGAACTTAACAAGTACTGTGCTGGTAGAGATTGTACAAGAGTTTTAATATCAATGACCCTGTTTTCGTCCTTCAGCGTACCGGTGCCCTCAACACAACATGCAATAGCACAACCACCGTCAGGGCCTGCCTATGCGGTAGCAGCAGGGGCACAACACAATTCCAGCAGCAGCTCACAAGGTCAGAATTATTGATCAATTAATCACAAGCAGTTCTTAACAAAACTGTAATGTGGTGTCTGTCATGTCATCGATTGTTAAAGTCAACTACCATGTGGCAGCTAATAAGCAATGAGTAATACAGTAAACTCCGGCTAAGTCGACGCTCTCGGGACCCGAGAATTTGTGACGACTTATGCGAATGCCGACATCTGCTGCAAGTCGTCATTTTGCTGACTTACATGAATGGCCTTTTTGCACACATGATTCATTGCACTAATTGGCTTCGATTTACCTTGGTTTATCTTCTTAATGCTTGAGTTGAATCCAGCAAATTAATCCTCCAATTTTATCATCGTTTTGGATATTGATAGTGGAGACCACGTGTACAAAATAGTAATACATGTACGTGCACAGTTATCGTATACCACGCACACATTGGCTGCATCATTGACGGCATCATTCAATAAGACGACCCTCAAAATGGACAGAGCACATATGTATAGACTAGAGGGGGTACTGGTATTGATATGCTCATGATGCATATGCAGTTGGAAACCCTTTGGCTTGGCTGTGCAGCGATCACGGGCCATGCCAAACAATTTTCACTTGACACTTCTTGCCAACTGCAGTACAGGAAGTCAGGCGATGTCAATGCCCGATTTTTTTAATGCTGACTTACACAAAGGATTTTGTTACGCTTTCTATGGAAGGGGGACCGAGAGTAACACAACTTCTTGAGCGAAATGGCGACTTATAAAAGCCAACTTAGAAATAAAAAATTCAATGGAAATGCATTACAGACAATCGGGACTTTAGTCAGATGGCCGACTTGAGCGATTTGACGAGTTGTACGATGTCCACCTGGCCGGAGTTTACTGTATGTCTGTAGCTTTCTTGTTTACCTAATGTTTTCTGCAAAAATATTGCAGCCCACTTATTCCCAATCACTATTATTCATTAAATATAAACACCGCAAAAAGAGAAAGTCCACACTCATTGGAGGGGTCATAATTTTGAATCTGATCGTCTTATGATGACATCATTTGTATAGACTTTTGGGGAATGTTGTTAGCTACATTTTGATACCCCGTTTATTACCAAAGACTGAAAATCGTCCAAGATTAACAACGGTTTATGAAAAATGAGGAAAGGAGAAATTGCTAAGCCTAACCACAGATACCTGTAATTTGCCCCTATCAAACTGCACAGTGCCCGAGCAAAGTGCGGGTAATTCATTTCACGTGCTCCCATACATACAAGCACTGTGCGATCGGTATTCCCTGCCGTTCGTTTCGGGCAGTGTGACATTGTCAGGCAGCAATTTCCACTCGCGTACTCTTTAAATTTGCAACTTTTCAAACTGGATCATTTTTCATAAACAGTTGTCAATGTTGGCAAACAGTGGTCGTTGTTAGCAATGTGACGACATACCCCGTGATGTTATCATAAGATGATCAGATTCAAAAAGTGTGACCCCTCCAATGAGTGTGGACTTTCTTTTTTTTTTGGCGGTGTTTAGATTAAATGTGCATAATGATTGCTAATGAAATACAGGGCGAGTCAAAAAAATGAAACCTAAGTGTTGGGGCCATTGTTTTAGGGAAGTTCTGCATGTAGCATTTTCAAAATCTGGGATATGAAAGCCCAATTCATCAGCTTTCTTTTAGTACAAGAATCATTCAAATCACTCATGTACTTTTCAAGTTACGGAATTTTAAACACAACCACCGTTTTAAGGTTCTGTCCACGGATCGCAAAAAACTTCAGTGTTCTTTCAGCAAAACGAAAACAAATCACATAGGGATTCGTTTGAATTGTTTTCGTGTTGCTAAAAGAACGTACACCTTTTTGGTGATCCGTGGACAGAACCTTAAAACGGTGGTTGTGTTTAAAATTCCGTAACTTAAACAGTACATAAGTGATTTGAATGATTCTTGTACTAAAAGAAAGCTTATGAATTGGGCTTTCATATCCTAGAATTTGAAAGTGCTACATGCAGAATTTCCCTAAAACAATTGTCCCAACATTTGGGTTTCGATTTTTTTTTTACTCGCCCTGTACACATCCTTTTTTCACAATGTCGTGGGTGTTCTATTTGCATACCTCAGGTTCAACAGGGCAAGTAAGAGTTATTCAGCCGCAGATCGGCCGACTAGTCCACTCACCGCCGCCCACGCAGGTACACATCGACAACACGCAGCAGCCAAGACCGGACCTCAACGGGCCCCATACAGGTAGTCAGTACCTCTCTCAGTCTAAGACTTTATGCCATAAACCCTAACCTCCCCGACTCCATCAAAATCCATCCCCCCAATTTGGTGGATTTTGGGGGATTTGGTCCTGCGGGCCTGGTTTGACTAAATTTGATGGAGTATGATGGACTTGGACCTGAAGGCCTAAAGCAAAGCTGCATTGGAAGCAGTGTGATTGATGGTTTTTGGCGGACTTGGTCCAGTACTTAGTAAAAGACAGTAGGGAGTTAGGCGCATCAAGCCAGCTCAACAGAAATAGAAGAAGGCAAACATATTTTTCTGAAACAGTGGTGAATTGTTAGTGTTTCAGTAACTTATTGTGACAAAAACCTGTCCTTGTGCCCCTGCATTTCCAAAATCTGCATTTTCAGAGTCATTGGCAAAATGACTCACAGTTTGCCTTACCTGATGGTAAGAGCCGTGTATAAAACTCATTGTGTTTGTGTCTGAAGGCACAGGGTGGATCTTGGAAGATGTAGAAGCAGAAGAATGGAGAAATGGGGAAAGATTTCAGTGTTGTTAATAGAAATAAGCAAGATAAACACATGGACACGGGTGTGCACAAATGTTCCTATTTATTTTCCATCCGTTTCATAGATTGTGCGTGTCGCAATGTAACACTTACCTTGTATGTTACAGTCATAAGAATAAATGCTTTTACGTTTGTTTCTACTCTACCAACAGCATTCAACTTGTCAAGTATGGAAAACTCCATCGACCACATATCCAAAACCGTCGTCTCCAAGAACAGTATCCCAAGCCAACCCACTCCAGCGCCGGCGCCCACCACCACGCCACCATCAACGGCGCCCACGCCTGCCCAAGTCACACAACAGCAGCAGCAACAACGACAACAACAACAACAACAACAACAACAACAACAACAACAGCAACAACAACAGCAGCAGCAGCAGCAGCAGCAACAACAGCAGCAGCAGCAGCAACAACAACAACAGCAGCAACAACAACAACAACAACAGCAACAACAACAACAACAACAACAACAACAGCAGCAACAACAACAACAACAACAACAACAACAACAACAGCAGCAACAGCAGCAGCAACAACAACAACAACAACAACAACAGCAGCAGCAGCAACAGAAGACATTGCCAACACCAGTCCCCGAGCCAGTGGAGAGAGTGCCGACGTCGCAACCAGCACCAGTCATGCCAACTCCGAAGCCATCAGAACCGGTCATGACAAACGGGCCCATCAGTCCAAAAACGAAAGAGGTAGGAATCTAAGCATGCCCTTTAATACTAAACACTCTGTAACAGAAACCAAAGACAACTATTGTGCGTATACGTAGGTCGAACCAGCTATTCTCCATTTTTGTTATTCCATTTCACATATCCTGCCCTTCACGATTTCCAGTTTTTGTCATGTCAACTAAAAATGGCAGAGCAAGTCATTCTTTCAAACATTCTTTTGACAAAATTTAAATTTTCAATACCAGTAAAAACTGAGTAACACGCTTTGCATTGATCGATTTTGTTTCCATTTTTGCATTAGCCTTTTTGAGATATGGTAGACACAATAAGGGGGCAATGTCTGAAGTGGATTTAAACTCTCTCGTATTTACCCAGAGTTATCAACATCCAAATAATGCCCTACTATTGTATCGATATCCAAACAGGCTAGTTGCTGCAGCTGTGCTGTCTTAGTTTTTGGTGCCACAAAGCTGATACCTTGTAATGGAAATATTGCAAGTAGTTATCAAGCATCCGTCTTTTCAAAGTATTGAGCAGTAATGCACCATCTCTCAGGATTATTCTGAGTTTGCTTGTCAGAGGCAAACCACAATATAATAATCAGCAAGGGCTTGTTTTTTTTTTAAAAACCTTTTTGCTAATGGGTAAATATTTTTCAGTTGTGCTAGTGGAATTAGTTTTGCACGTGAATGTATAATCTTCAAAGACTATTACCTTGTAGCTTGCAGTGATCTGATGATTGGTCTTTGTGCGAAAAAGCTTTTGTTTGGTTTTGAATGCATGAGCACGTGCTTATTCTCTAAAATTGTGACAATTTTAGTGATAACAAGTGATATGCTTACTTGACAAAAATCAGGACAGGAGCTAATTTTGTTTGTCTGTTTTGTGTTTTATGTGTTTGTTTTGTTTGTTTGTTTGTTTGTTTTTGTATTTTTGTCTGCAAATTACAAAATTGTTGGGCGGGTGTGTGTTTGGTGTCAGTTTCATGCTTTAGCTGGGCACAAAAATTCGGAACAAAGAGTGGAACCATTTTATGGAGTTCAAAAGCAGTATGCACAACAAAGAGCACGCAAAGAGCTTTTCTTTCAAAAGAGAGCATTTCCTTCAAAACATGGGTGCAGTCATAAACTACACATGCATGTTAAAATGCATTCTCAGGAAGTAAAATCGCTTTAAGATTCTCAGCGCAGCCTTCTGCTGAATTAACATGAAGCGGAGAACTACTGCCAACTAGTATCCAACAACCTTCATTTGGTCTACAGTTATCCATAAATGCTTGAATAACATTTGGGGGACCCTGTTGTATTTATATATGTGTGTCTCGTCGATTGTGTTAATGACTTTTTCCTGTGTATTACTGACTCTCTTTGTTGTATGATCTATCGTTTTGTCCCCCCAGGTGTCTCAGTGTGAACTAGTCACCATGTCTCACTATTCCTCAATGGCCCCACGGCTCTTACCTTCGGCCGGGGTCTCTCATGTACGTACTCACTCTCTCTTCCGCTCACCGTCTACTGCACTCGTTTTTTTTTAGATTCCCGTAGTTAACACCGTAGCCTCGTCTCTATCAAAGTGAAGCCCTAATTCTAACTCTAATCTGCATTTTAATTCTGATAATTTATCAATTGACATAATTTCATTCTTTATTTGTCCTTTTTTTGAAATGATGTCTGTTTTTAATCAAGGAATTACAATTTTTCATTTAAAAAAAATGGTTTTACTCCTTATAAAATAAAAGAAGAAACTTCCTTCTTCACTAATTGACATTTCTCGAAGGTGTTATGTAAAGTACTCTTCAATTTTTTTGGGATGAAAGCATTTCTAAAATGTTGAGGCCGGATAGAACAAATAAAAATTCCCAAAGACGGGCACTGACATGAACTGATGTGTATCAAAAATCTATTGCAGATTAGATCCAGAACAAATTGCATTTCAAAAAGTTGAGGCCTAGTGTATCCTAGTGGACCAGTTTGCTTAGACTCGGTCAAAGTTCAATAAAAGAGGAGATTTCAGACCGTTGGTGTCTTGAGACAAGAGTTGATGGATTCTTCTTTGTTCTTATCCCGTCTTTGAGCAGGAAACGAATGATGTCACGGAAGTAGAGAAGGAGTTCAAGGATTACACGGTGGAAAACAGAGGTGAGACTGAAACATTCAGGGTAAAATATCAAGTGTCAGCTCTTTCCTCTTCTGCCCTTGACCTCAAAACATCTTGCTTATAAATTTTAATTTGAGGCATTATTTATTCCTAGATTCGCAGTATTGTGGGTTAAGGCCCCCCCCCCCCAAAAAAGTCTTCGGTTTCTGGTATGGAGCTTGCCCAAAAAGTGGTGTGGCGACGCGGCTTTTTTTGTTTTTTCTTCAAATGTCAGCTGATGTCTGCAAATGGTGCCCGACTAAATTTAGTGCAAAATATATGGGAGCCCAGAGAGGCCACATAAAGCTTATACTTGATCGTAACCCCATCTAAAAGCATGTTAAAATTGTGCAGCAGCAGGATTCCAGTCAAACCAGTGAGTTTGGCGATTTTGAGACATCATCTTACATTGAAAAATTTTTTTTTTAAATTTTGCCGATGCGCTTGGCTACGGCGACACAAGCACATACCAGAAACCGGAGACTGTTTTTTTTTTGGGGGGGGGGGTCTAAGTCACCATATTTTTTTTCTCGCTGATACTTTCCATGACTTAACCACAACCTTCCATTTTGTTTAACAAGTGGTTTGCTGATCTGTTGATCAAAGTTTGTTGATCATTGTGTTACTCCTTACTAGATCAGTCATAATCCATATCCAGGAGCTTTACAGAAATTTGACCTTTGGAGAAGTTGGCTTTAATTTGAAGATGGCTTAAATAGAACCCTGCCAAAGATCAAAGATGAAGCCATAAATATCTGAGTAAAATCTTTCACAGGCGAAACTGCAGATGGCTCATTATAAAATCCCTAACCCTCCAGAGTGTTTTGGCTAGAAATCCTGCCAAACGCAGCAACATGCAACACTTGTCTAAGTGACAAGCCTGCCCAGTGCAGCAAGATCCATCAGGCCAGAAGTCTCAAGGCCAAACTGCCTCAGAGTCTGTGGTCCCCGAACACAACAGGATACAACTGTGGCATTGTTCTATGGGACTACCTCTCATTGCCTCAGAAGCGGCCGTTTATGCACTGGTGTTGGTAGCTGAATGCATTAAAGTGCACCAGACTTTTCCACCTGATGCACTGTGTTGTGTCTGGCAGGATTAGGGTTAAACAACCAGTTATGGTTCCTTGGAGCACATTCTGTATGCTTGTCGCACTATTACTTACGTTGAGCTGGCTTGATGCCCCTGAAAAGTTTCCCTGTACATGTACAGGTAAATAGCAATTGGTTTCCTGCAAAGAAGTAAATTTAGATAATGCCTGAAAGTTACTTACAATTTATGTTTTTCTTTTTAGCAATATACGAAAGTACTTCTCAGACGGACACCAGCTCACCCCCAATGCAAGAGGCCATCATCCCGCCGTCGCTGGGCGTAGCGCCCTTGGGCCCGGCAATCATGTCCAAGGATCAGCTGTACCAACAGACCATGATGGAAGCCGCGTTTCACCATCTGCCTCACCCGTCAGACTCGGAAAGATTACGGTAATCATTTTCCAGGAAGTGGCTTGGTCCCCCAGTTTGGTATTACAACTGTGCGCGTGCACCTCGAAGATATGACTACATGTATTTTCACGTCACATAAGAGGTCACGCTTTTGAAAAGTTAAAAAGTGACAACCCAGGTTTTGGGGCTACATCAGCTTAAAATAGCACCCACTGCACCCCGACAGCAAGCTGATACTCCAGCTCGCACATTGTACATTTTTTGGGTTTTTTTGTTCGGACTATAAGATACTTATTCCATACTAGAATTTGAAGACATTTTGCTTTGCATTCCCTATTTTGGTCAGGCAGATGACCTATTTTCGCCTTAAAACTGTATTCATATGCAGGCATGATATGTTTGAGACTTAAGTCTGAAATCAGACCTTTTGAATCTGAGAGAAAGACATTATCAGTACAGAAAGAAATGCATCTTTCTGACCTTTTATCAAATTTTCAAACTTTTAAAAAAATTGACAATATCACTGCGTATGGTCATCCCTTTTATTAAAGTTACAGGGTTTTTTTCAATTAAAGATTTTATTTTGGCCTGTTGACTTGTTTGAAGAGATATTTCAAGTAAACTAATTAAGTTGAAGGCAGAAAAAGAAGCCCACATTTTCTGAAAATCAGGTCCCACTATCCTTAATGATTTTCTTGTGCTATCCAAACCCAGTCATGACAAGACAATTCTAAATGCCAGCTTCTCCCTCTTGTGTTCAGGAACTACCTTCCACGGAACCAGTGTCCTACACCCCTGTATCACTGTCAGGTCATGCCTGCCCAGATGGACTCGTTAGATTTCTTCCAGAGGTTGTCAACGGAGTCGCTCTTCTTCATCTTCTATTACCAAGAGGTAGGCAGCAGCGCCGCATCCTTAAACAGTCCTTAGGACTACCCTGCTAAATCCAACAGAGTCCAACCGTAGTTTCCTGCTCAATCCACTGTGCCTTATGCTCAGTTGTCTGCTAGATCCAACAGAGTCCAACTTGGCGTTATAATGCGGTTCAGTTGTCTGCTGAATCCAACATTTTGCATCAGGAATGTACACCAGGGGTTTACTGCTCAATCCAAGAGGCTCCATCAAGTATATGATATAGTTGGATCCTGTTGGATTCAGCAGGGTTAGGGTTAACATTGGAGGCTACTTTGAGAATAAAAAAATTGTCTTGTAGGTGGTGGAGTTTTTAATGCTACAGACTTATTCTTGAAGCTGTATATTCCCGAAGCTGTATATTTCCGGGGAGGGAATTCAGAATTGGAGATATTTTTCATCAATTAAGAATGTAGGTGGTGGAGTTTTAAGAACTACGGACTCATTTTTGAAGCTGTATTTTCCTGGGGATTGAATTCAGAATTGGACATATTTTTCATCAATGAAGGGGAAATGACACCATTTTCTAAGTACTGGAAGTAGAAATATCACATTTATTAAACTTTAAAAAAAATTACCTTTTGCAAATTTTGAATTATTACAACATTAACTGATGTTAATAACTGATGTTGTCATTGCGACACCTTCATTCCCTAAAAAATATTGCTTTTTTACATTTTTCATAAATAAATTCTGACATGAAGTGCCAACACGTATTTCTGCTCACCACAATACTTTGAAGTTATACAGATAGCTATATCAATGCCAACTATAAAAAAGAAAGGGCCATTACTTCAACCCAACAAAAATCCAGTAAATCCTACAAATGGTGCAATACTGAATCCATTAGAATCCATAACACACCAAGAAGATTTTATAATGTCTTTTTAATTTATGGCTTAGATCAAATGCTTGGTTAAAATTTCACCGATGAATAATAATATAATAATAATAATAACTTTATTTATTGATGGTAGCCATGTCACCTCGGGAATGATTTTCAATGGGCCATCATTAAAAAATTACTATAAAAATACATTGAAAAATGACAGGTAAATTTCATGAGATCCTGGTAAGATTAAAATACAGTATAAATAATAGTAATAAATAATTATAGAGGAGGCTTGTAATACAATTCTGCAATTAAGGATACAATAAAATACAAGGCTAAAATTCAACACTCAAGGAGACCCAGACCAGTCCAGACTCCCAGAACATACAGACCGGAGAGACGGAGAGACAAAAGGACAGGACACAAGAATCACTGACTATCAAAGACTGCCTAAATAATGACATCCAAGACCTTGAAAAATTGAGGACTATACAAACCATGAATATCATAAAGCCCTAAAGACTCAATAAAAAATACATTAAGCAGTTACCCAGTGCTTGAAGAAATACCAGAGTACGCTGGATGAAGATGTAGTTGGTTCTCTCGTTGTTTTTTTTTCAGGGAACTAAAGCCCAGTACCTTGCTGCAAAAGCTCTGAAGAGGCAATCGTGGAGATTCCACACCAAGTACATGATGTGGTTCCAACGGCACGAGGAACCCAAGACAATCACGGATGAGTACGAACTGGTAAGCATACAGAACTTCTTGGGGGATTCGCTTATCAAATCAGTTTTGGTTTTGTGATGAAGGTTCATCGCATACAGTTAAGTTCTGTTCAGCCTAAAAGGAATGTTCAAGAGCATTTATTATTTTTAAAGTTAATTTATTTCAATTTTAATATGTTTCTATTCCCTAGATAATGAGTGCTAGTTAGACTCATATTCCTCTCGAACAGTTTTTTTTTTTTCCTTCGTTTTTTCCAAACCTTTGCCTGTGCAGGCATATTTGTAAAACTATTACTAACACTACACAGCAATCGTTGGAGCAATATCATTCGAAATATCTTTGTTATTGTGCGATTCGAAACTGTTGCCACTGAAACAGTGACAATTACAGTTACTGTGACAATCCTTTATAAGTATGTTCTTAATATGGACTGAACTTCCTCACAATTGTCAACACAAATAGACTCTATTGCACGACCAAATTAAAAATGGTGTATGCTGTCAGTGAGAAACCCTTACGATTCCCCATAAATCATGTTGAGAGAAAAAGCTAATCAAGGATATTCTCTATAATCTTCAGCCTTCAAAAGACTTAAGTTGTTATGGGCCGATTGTTGTGAGTCATGAAGTTATTGGCAGCAGTGGCACTTTACTACCCAGAACAATCCAGTGGACAGACAATGGCTTATCCATAAACTATGACCTCTAACACTGTGTCTATATCTGACGGTGGAAATGTCAGTCTTTGTATTTAAGCCAAAAAGAAAAGAAAAAAATTGTGTGTTTTGTGGTACACTGACCTACGTGTATCTAGATTTTTGGGGGACAAATTGTTGATGTCAAACTTTTATTCCCACAATTGGCAAAAACTTTAAATCGAAGTATATTTTGAAAATAAATAAGTCTTCCCTTTGCAATTTTTTTGTTATTCGTTTATAGTAAACAAAGTAAGTATAAAAGCCCAACAAACAAGCGTAAAAAAGTGACAAAATAAAATTATTTTCCTACCTACGTACCTGGATAATATTAAGGGAACATGTGTTACCGTAAACACACTATTTTTTTGGCCTTGGAGGTCATCATCTTCCGTTGACCTCTTTTCTTATCACTGCAAATAATGCAGAAATCCAGAAGTCTATTTTACTACTGTTGATATTATGATAACCCCCAAAATCTCAAGGGTAATTAATAATAAAATGCAGCTGTGCTGTCGCCACTGATTTTGTTTGCTGTCTTGGTCACGACTGATGGTTTTATAAAGTCCACATATTATGATTTTTAGTAATTTAAAACCAGGTTTTTAGGACTGGACGTAGTTTACCTCAATTTGAAGATCTTTTGGGGTTCATTTAAGTTGAACAAAGAAATTGTCTGCGATCTCTGGATTGCTGTTCAGATGCTTTACCAAAAGAGCTATACATCCATTCATGTATGTTGATGGTTCCGCATTATGTCAATGTCTGCGTTCAAGGGGCTGGATAGCTCCGTTGGTTGAGCACCAGAACGGAAATGCGGAGGTTGCAGGTTCAAACCCCCTCCAAGCAATTTCTGTTTTAAACTTTTAAAAAAAAATTTAGTGCACCTAGTCAAGTTACTTTTGTGGCTTATTTGTCAATTTGAAGATGTCATAAATTGGATACAATTTGGATTTTGTAAGAATATCTCATGTTGAAATGTAATGGATTGTCCCTTTTTTTTTGGGGGGGGGGAATGTTATTGTTATTAACCCTAACCACCCCAACTCCATCAAAATCTATCCCCCCATTTTGGTGGATTTTTGGGGACTTGGTCCAGAAGGCCTGGCGTGACTAAATATTTATGGAGTTTGATGGACTTGGGCCTTATGGCCTGAAGCAGTGCTAGGGGTATCCATTTGATTTTGCCTAGCTTCCTGTACTGCTACTGTGATAAAAGCCATGTGTAGCAAGTCCATGAATGTCAACCAGTGCGTCAGTAGTGGATACCGTACCTTTACAAAAATGTATGCCATGTACAGTTTTGTATTGGACGCACAGTGATTGATGGTTTTGATGGACGTGGTCCAGTTCCTAGTAAAAGACGCTAGGGAGTTAGGGTTTAGGCGGGGCTGAAGCAATATCACTTCAGAATATATTATTGCTGCGTTGGATTGCTTTCAAAGAGTGAACCTTCTGATCCCAATTGTTCAGCATTCCTTGAACAGACTTGTGAGCAAGCTGACCTACTTTTAACCTGGCTTATCTGATTTTAATCGTCTTCTTTTATATGAAATCTCTCTGCATCAAAAGGAAACAATGATTGAAAAATTGTTCTTTAACCCATTTTGATAAGCAAACAATCGCACCCCAGTCCAGTCACATGTGTGTCCAGTGTGTTTTTTATCGTGGGAAAAAGTTCTCCAATTGTTTTTTTTTTCTCCAAGAATTGTAAAGAAAAAGTTGGGTCATTTGATCAATGCATTTGTTAACGGGTAATATCATTCAGTTATCAACAATCTGGTAAGAAAATTCTCAGAAAGGGAAAACATGACTGAAAAGTTAGGATAATGTTTGCATAAGCTCGGAAGGTTCACTTATTTGGGCGATTAACAATGCAGTGCGCCACCAAGAGTTTGCCATGGAGAGTCCATTTTGCAAGTTAACGGTCGACAAAACATGGCCCTTTGAATGTAGTTGTCAGTAGACGACTTGAGCTAATATGTTATAGATTGGGGCATATTGGTCTGCCACCTTACTAAAAACACCATATTGATAACAAGAAAAGAAAAGTGCAAACAGATCCTCGAATCATACGCTAACGAAACTAACAATTGCAAATGTCCCGCGCTGCAAATTTGCCGACCATTTCCCACAATGCACTGGGGAAAACTGAACTCTCTGTGGCAAACTCTTGGTGGCGCACTGCATTGTGAATCGCCCGATTTGCCTGAACCCAGATTTGCTCGAGGGATCCAAGTGTTACACGAATGTGCAGAGTTTTGATTTGACAGTAAAAAGGGTTTGCTTTCTGCTCTTTCTCAAAGGGAACATACATCTACTTTGATTATGAAAAGTGGAGCCAACGGAAGAAGGAGGGATTCACGTTTGAGTACCGATACTTAGAAGACAGGGAGTTATAGCAGGGCAAGAGTCCCACAACACACCCCAGGACAAACACCCTTACACAGCGGTGACCGATGGGTCATCATGTGACTATGTACAGTAAGCGATCAGATCTCCGAATGTAGGTACATTTTATCTTGGCATAATTTTACAAAAAAAAACTTACCAGTTTTTTTTTTCTAAGAAAAAAACGAAAATTTAAATAACAAAAAAGTTTTAAGCAGGAAGGTGTTTTTTGCCCGATACCGTTGTAAAAAAATTAAAAGACAGAAGGAGAGAAGAACTAATGAGGTCAATCATGGCGATGATCATAATTGTTACTGATAAACAAAAGAAATTTACACGAGAAAGAAGTTCATTTTAAATTATAATTGACCATAGAGTTTTGTTAACGTTCTACACTGTTGCCTTTTGTTTTTGCAAAAAAAAAATTGATAAAAAATCTGAGAAATGAGTGAGTCTACTTCTGCTTACACTTGACGGACAAATGGTCAAAGACCAGTTTGGCAATGGGTTGGACTTCAAGATACTGGCTATTTCCTATGTCTCCCATCGCATCAAATCTTTAATTATCGACACCACTGTTTAACCATTCTTATAGCTGATCTGTGCCAAGTACATCTCATGTTGGAAACATTGCTGAACTTTTATATTCAGAAGGCAGGTGCAACAAATTTCAATCCTAGTTTGTCCTCTTCCAAGAACTCAAAAGGAAGTCAGTGACATCTTTAAACCCTAACCTTCCCCAACCCATCAAACTCCAACAGTTTTGTTGGAATCTGTCAGGATGGGTACAGAAACTGACAGTCTTTTACATTGGGTTGGGCACACCTCCAGAATCAAAAGTCGAAAATATGTGTGCGCAGTTTCCCATATGGTGTTGGAATTCGCCAGGATGGGTATGGTTTCTAGTAAATTATGGGTTAATTTGTGCTCGGCTGATACCACAATTCCCAGAGATTGGAAAAGATCTGAGTGGGGTTCAATTAAAAAAGTTGTCATACATGTCCTTGGAAATTCAGGCTTCCACTGTAGTATGCCCTCTGTTGACGGAATTTATCGCAATCTGTGTGTGAGTCCGCCATTGAAAAGGGCCCGACTAATAAAAAAAAAAAAGTAGTTACTCAGTGCTGCAATCATTCAACTTCGGATCAGTATTCATTCATACATTTTTGGTCTTTTTTTTTTAGGTCAGAAGTTCCCAAATACTGTATCTTTTAACATTATATTTCTATGGTTTGTAAATTATTGTTGATAAGATTTTTTGCCCTATTTGTCAAACTGTGTATAGTCTGTACAGCAGTTCGGTTTTGTTCTTTTTGTTAAATACTTTTTATGATGAATGTAATGTTTCCACATAAAGTCAGGGGACAACTTTTTTTTTTGGTTTAATTTCTATTTTTTGAAAGCATGGTCTGAAATTTGTTTGGGAACTTCACTATTGAAATATGCAGTCAAGCTTAATTTCTTAAATGAACAGCAACCACAGTTATTAGTTTGATATCATTGTGTGAAAGATAATACCTGTAGCGCATCAGTCCAAATGGCAAAGGTTATTCCTGTACTCCTACCGTAATCCCATGGTTTGACTACATTCCAGATAAAGAACATTAAATGTACCATGGCTTGGGTCCATTCAGCAATATCGTACAGCATAATGAAAGTAAACGTTCTGAAACTAATGTAAATGTTAGTTTCATTTCTCTTGGTTCTGCATAGTTTCTGGGGGGAGGGGAGGCAGGCCTGAAAGAATTCAATAACACTAAGATTTAGTCCTCAGTGTTTCACCAGCCAAGCCTGAGGTCTCAATTCAAACGTTTAAAGGTACATAGGATCATTTGCTTTTCTTGTGTTTTTTGTTTTATTTGAAGTCACAAAAAATTAAGAAGAGTCCATAACAACTAACCTGTTGAACCTTGTGCTCCGTGGATATTTTAGATTTTGAGAAAGCAGAAAACCTATGGACTATTTTTGGGTGTGTCGTTACTGGATTCGGTTGCAACCACACATTGAGACCACATTCAATGATAGTTTTCTTCCATACGATACCATTTTAGGCAGAGTAATTTCGCAGGTTAATTTATACCAGTCCCGTCTTCACATTTAGAAAGTTGTGTTTATAAAATCGACAGTTACTTCTCCGTGTAATTGCAAATGATCCTACATGCCGTTAAAGTAGAGACTTTCTCCAACATTCTGCACAGGAGAGCGAAACCAAGCGATTTAATGTTAAGCCTAACACCAAATTGGTCCCACTTAAAACCCCCAAAATGGATTACATTTAGTAGTCTGGTGGCATGAGTGTGGGCAGATTGTGCTGAAAGAGAGTCCAGCTACCAAATGTTTGCTCTCGATACCCTTTGCTCATGCATGTCTGTGAAAGTATTGGACTCATGACCGTGAAAGTATTGGACTGGTCGTGTTAGTGCATGTTTCACTTTCATTAAGTTCTAAGACTCTCGGTACACTGTTGAGAGTTCTAAATTTTAAGACAAATGTACATTTTCTGCTTTGGACAGACACCAGTAATTCCCAATAGACCTGCGGGTGTCTCAAAGGTTGGTCTTCATTATTTAATCTAATCTAATAACAATACATGTACACGTACAAAAGGTCTAGAGTTACCCATGCCTATCTGAGCGATACAAAACCATTTTGACTCTACCTTTACGCTTAAGGTCCATACAACTTTGGTACTGAAGCATTCCACACACACCCAGCAGAGTGCAGGCTTTCTTATACTAACTTTATTATCTGACATGCCCTAAATTTATAGTGCAAAGAGTTTGTACTTGCCAGTAAATTACCAAACGGAGACCTGTAATTTTATATGGTGCTATGTGTTTATGCAAGTGTACATGTTCTTGGCTGCCACTAACATAAGCAGTCCTACCAGGATTGTGTTGATGATCTTTGGCAAAAATTGGATTCCAGTAACACGAATATGTACTGCGTAATTTCCTAACCAGATTTTTTTTTTTAATTTGAAAACCCTCATACCCAAAGAAGTATAAGTCTGAATTATGGTTTTTGTATTAAGAAGGGTAATGTGACGCAGTCTTACAACATAAACACAGTTTTGGGATTGAGTTTTCACTGGGCTGATTTTTTTCAGCTGTGGAGGTGAATAAGGACTCTGTGAAAAGTACATGTAAACTACCTAATCAAAACATGACATTTTAAGATTCGTTGGACACTGCACAGTGCCTTGCAACAGAGCACGTTGGGAAGTCATCGGGGCCCACCTGTACCTTATGGTAACTCACTGAATTTTGCGATAGGGTAATTTTGAGAAGTTTTAGGGGAATGGATTTCCCCGATAGTGCTCACTTTTTTGCAATAGTTACCAAACACATTAAGGCCTCTTGACTGACCTGAAACAGCAGTGGAACCAAAAAGGCCAGTGTCGGTAACGTAAATGTGCTGCTTCTCCTCTGAATAATGTGGACTTTTGTTGTGGAATGTTGTGGAATGAGCCAGTTAGTTCACATTCCTCATTCAATTTTTTTTTTATCTTTGCGATAACTGTGACTTCCAAAGCAATGGGGAAAAGAAAATCTAAACTACTTAATGTAAATGCATTTCCCTGTAATAACTCTAATTTTGATAAGTACATTTTTATGCTTCAATTTAATTTGTAAAAAAAAAGACTTCTTCTCACCTCACTGCATATGTCAAGGGCATCACTTAAAAGTGAAATCTTGAATGGGTCATATAATTTTATTTTATCATTTTTTTTTATTTTACGGCTGACACATTTGTTGACATTCACTCACCAAGGTTCATATGTATAAGTTGTTCACATGTTGGTCTCTATTGATTATTTATTGTACGCCATTGTCTTTGAATGATTGCAGCACTCTGAAGTTATACAACTTGAGAACACTAGCATTCTTAAGGGAATCTCAGATAAGAGCTGGGACCAATTTTAAATGTTGTATTGACAGGACCGTTTGGAAAGTCTGTTGACGGGTTTGTCATCGTAACACACTTCACTTCGTCTCCTTGCAAGGAAAACATTGAGTTGGTTGTTTGTATAAATGTTTTCTATTCTTTGTGATTCAGGGAGACCCAAACATCATGAAAAAAAGCCGTGGATTTCTAATAGAGCTATAAAAACCAGAACATATCCCCGGTACATTGTAAAAGTTCTATGAAATTTGGTATGAACAGAAACTCCCCCGGAATGTGGAATTTGCAAATTTAGCGAATTGAAAGTCCTGGACCACTTCCTTTCGCAATCTGTTTGTCAGTAATTAAATATATATCTATAACATGCAGGCCACACTGCATTCAGCAATCCATGGCCTTTTGAATCTATTATGCAAGATTCTTTTCCAACTTTAATCAAACTCGCCATCTCCAATACTCTTTGCTGATAGCCCATGGTCTGACTTCGGATTGATGACCATGCCATCTACCCCAAATCCCCCTCAAAATCTCTCGATTGGAAGCCAATGATAATTCTGAAGGAATTAATTCACTTTTTAAACTTCTTATGGAAAGTGAAATATTATTTACTTCAAATACAGACAATCTTTCACAGCAGAATTTGCAAATGGCCATTACATAATGCAGGGAGCTTAGGTTATAGTAAGTGAACACATGCCAATATTACATGTATGTTTAATTTTTGAAAAGTGCCTGGGATCCAGACAACTCACCCGCCTTGCTTTTGTTATTAAAAAAAGCATGGAGCCAAACTCTCTGATTTCTTAACAGAGGCTGCTTGAACTGTAACTTGGTTAATAAACATGAACCTCTTTTATTCTATGATCCGATGTTCCAATTCTGCTCTGTAAGCTTCAAGAGTCAGAATATACAATGTTCTTGGTTGAGAGTTTAACTCGGAAGTTGCAGAAACACCAATGTGAAGTGGGATATCTCTGATAGAGAGGTGGTTTACATCCCGATGATGGTCTGAGTCTACTAGAGCAGATTTGAGCGAGGACTGTGGTTAACCATAGATGGACTAGCTACACTCGAACGCAGGATGGTTGGACTACCTTAGTCGACTATTTGGAACCAGAGCCCAGAGTCACTTTCCTGGATGAAGTGTTGAGTTGACATCTGTTGAGTAAACATCTGTGGTTCATCTCAGTACCACCTCTCTTTTCAGGGATAAGCATTTCAGATGGTGTAGCTCTTGACAGCAGACAATCCCTGGAGATGCAAACCCTTCAGTCTGGCGCAAGTAGAGTTTTGATAACTTGTAACACACTTACACAGGCTTGATGAGAGCAGCTGCCAGTGTCCTTAGTTTGCATTTTTCTGGCTTAGATTGCAAGCAGCAGCAGAGTTGGAGCATCTTTGCTTTAGGATGGTTGTTGGTACTTTTCTCATTCTCATAGACGGGTCGTCATTATTCTCACTGGTTGCAGATACATGTAGTGCTGCCAAGACATTTACTCAGTTACACAAAGATCTGGTAAACACGTTACAGAACCTGTGTGTTAAGTACATTTGCTTTCTTCTTCCACGTCTTACCCTAGCCAAATCTGATTGAAGCACCTCACGCATTGAAACTTAGTTCGTTAGACAGGTGCACTGTTTCCTATCTTCATATTGACTGATAGCACAGGACACATGGTACTAGTCTCAAGTCCTAGCCAGAAGCAGCAACCATTTGAAATGGCTTCAGTTTTGACTCTGGCTTCGACTTGGGACTGGCACCCAGACAATGTTATGTTCTCATGGAATGAGACATTGCAATTACTAGGCACCTGCCTGAGAAACCGAGCCATAGCCTGAGCTGCTTCTTTCAGAATGGTCCCACATTATGAAGAAGGTGTCTGCATTCAGCGGTGCGAAGGGTTTTTAAAATGCATCTCTGACTGCCAACTTTTTTGTTTAATATATTGGTAACTTGTGCAAATGGAGGACTGTTGGTTCCCCCTAGAGGATATTAAAACAGTCACTGATATTCGCAGAAAAAAAGTCCAGTCGAGTCTTGTGTTTATTGTGTGTTTTGTAACAGTCTCGTAGTAGTTTGCATTGACTTCAACAGAGGTCCATCCCTTCCCTTCTTGACTTTTATTCAGATTTGTTCTTGAATAGTAAGAAACCTGGTCTCAAGAATTACTTAACAATGAGGGATACAATGTACTACATGTACAACAAAATCGTGACATTGAGTGTGCCTGTACAACTTAGTCAATTTGTGGTGTTTGAATGCTATCACTGACCTACCAACAGTCAGTATATGAAAAGGAAACACAGATAGGCCTACCAGATATTCAGCATGCTTTTTTATGAAGCGTGCCTTTTTTTTCTCGTCCCGGTAAGTGATAACAGAAATGTTGCAGCAAATGTGTTAAAAGCTTTTTGATTTACTGTGGCATGTGAAGTGTCGAGGTTACCTCTAAGCCTTGCCATGCTGTGGCTTCAAGACTTTCCATTCATCTTTGAGATTCATGTTAATGATTAGCATGGAAAACAGTGCCTACAACTATTATCTGTGGAGCTCAAAAGGTGAGTACATGTAGACATATTGCTGATATAAATAGCATACATGTACATTTTGTGTGTACATACTATTTCTAAAATAACTACTTGTTAACAAAGGTCTTCATGCTGTGTACAAGTCCATGTTCCAGATCTTGATCATTGATATAACCATTGCTTGATTGCCCTGGAGCCATTTTGATCGCGGGCAGTGATCCAGCAGATCATTGGTTTCAAGATCTAGATTGTTTGTATGAAGATGTAGATCACTGGTATCTAGGAATAGATCACTAGTGTCAAGATAAAGATCATTTGTTTCAAGATACAAATCAAGATACAAATCACTGGTATCATGATACACATCACTGGTATTAAAGGTATAGATCGCTTGTATCAAGGCATGGATCATTTTTATTTATAGATCACTACTGGTGCCAAGATAAAGATTATAGTATCAAGATACAAACCGCTGGTATCAAGATATACATGTAGATCATTGGTATCGTGATATAGATCACTGGTATCAAGATATAGATCACTGGTATCAAGATATTGATCACTGGTATCAAAATATAGATATTTGATATCAAGGTATAGATATTTGATATCAAGGTACAGATCATAGTTTCCCTTTCCCGTACTGCACTGGTAGACAGTTTCATTTCCCATGATTGGTTCAACAGGTTAGAGGAGCACTGCTGATCCATGACTCTTTCAAAGGATGGAGATGCTCCATGAAGGCAAGGCAGGTAAGGTATATCCAAAGTGTAAATATTTGTGGAATTTTGGGAAATGGAAAAGTTTGAACGTGAATTCTTGCTCTGCCATATTTTGTACATGTACATGTACATTGGTTTCGTTTGGTTCGTTTAGGGCTATTTAGTGATACCAATTTAAACAGAAAACAAGTGGAGTGAACCATTTGCGTTTAGGGGCCATCTTTGAGGCTGAGTGGGCTAACGTCACACATACTGGAATTTGTATCCTTGTGGAGACATTTCTTTGTTCTCGTGTAGTAAAGTTTTCGAGTTTGAAAGTGCAGTTTCAAAATGCTCTTATTTTAACCAGAATTAATGTCCTTGGCTGAAATTCGGACTTGATATCCCTTTTTTAAAACCCTTCCATTTGCGACACATCAACATACCTTGGAAATTCCTAGTTTTTGAGTAAAGTCCATATACATGTATCTCTTTCGTGATAACCTTGTGGAGACGTATTCATCTATGGAAATTGCCCTGTGGAGACATATACAATCTTTTGTTTCCTATTGTGTGCATGTCTCCAGAGGGTACGGTGTATCAGATCAAAGGCACAAGAGTTCTGCTCGTGTGTATGTGGCACAAAAGCACACACCTTAAATATAGCTGCAATGCAAAGGATCTTGGTTAAAGATTCAACTCATTTCATTGAATCTTTAACTGCACTTTCAAACTCGAAAACTGTAATAAGTTGCCTTTGGTACTCTAGTGACAAGTTAGGGTCAGTTAGGTCACATCATTATGTAGCTCAGTCACTAAGTGGTTTAACTAACCTGAAGAGTCTGACAGATACGGAACTTGTATTCATGAAGGATAGATCCAATAAGTATCCCAGCAGCTTCTGCGAACTGATGACCCAAGCATCAGCCTTTTGAAGGATGAGGAGAGGGAATCTGCTTTTTAGTGGGGCAGATAGGGGACATATTATTTGGGGGAATTGTGCCTTTGATGAAACAAGCATGGCATTTGGCACACAGCCTGAGGGCACGTCCCCCCCCCCCCCCACTAATTCCAAGTGCCCCCGCCCCACGTGCCCGCCCCACCCAAAAGTTTGCCGCTTGCCAAGGAAGTGTCGATTTAAAGAACTTTTGTGAGTTATTTAATCGAAGAGGAACCTAGATTACTATTTTTGACTTTTTAACCGAACAACTTTATCATGAAATGTTAATACATTATCACGAGCGCCCTCTAGCGTTAAAAGAGATCCTTTCCCCCCCCCCCTCCAGAAATTTGGGGAAACGGTTGTTGGGTCCACCCTTGGTGTCCCCTCCTAAAATAATGGTGCCCTCTACCACCCCCCCCCCCCCCACTACTGGAAAAAACTGGCTACGCCACTGCCCTCCACTCTCTTCTTTCTAATATTGCTGTAATCTTGGAATCCATTGTTGCAACAAAACACGGGCACCAGTATTTCTGTATATTGGACGGATGGAACACTCAAAATCCACCTGTGTCCACCCAAAAAGCGTTTAAAATCTCATTAATTCTATCGGACCTCATGAACACAACGAAAACAATCGACCCATTTCCCCACATGGTTTACCCAAGACCCATTGTATCTTGTAGATGGCTTGTATGTCGTTGCCTAAATCTCTCTTTAAAAAAAAAAAGTCCGGGGGACACATCACATCAAACATACAGTTGGATAAATCGTATACCCAACCAAATTGAACAAAAAATCAGAACACAACTCCAGAAATCACAGATGACTTATTTATTTCAAGATTGACTCCACAAAAGCTACCAACGCAGAAAAAAAACAATCCAGTATTGACTTTGCTTATAAAATGGGTCAGTTTTGGTAACACAAATAAGTTTACATTTCCTAAGTCAACTATACAGAAGTCACACTCATTATCTCTCGATGGGTTGCAGTGTATCTCTCTGTTCAGGGGCAAAGTACCGATTATTGGCGTTTACCTTACACTGGTTAGTCTGTTTGCAAGGCACTTGAACTCGTTGGTGCAAACAGAACAATTGTCAACATGGCCTGTCAGGGACTTGCAGCTTGCCATGCACTTTTAAGCTGTGAACTTTAGCATTCATTCATTCTTGTTAGCAGTTTTGTATGTCCAATTGGCTATGCAGGGTGATTACAAAAACCGAAACCCAAATGTCGGGACTTTTGTTTTAGTGAAGTTCTGCAAGTAGCACTTTCAAAATCTAGGATATGAAAGCCCAATTCATAAGCTTTCTTTTAGTACAAGAATTATTGAAATCACTCACGTACTTTTCAAGTTACGGAATTTTAAACACAACCATCGTTTTAAAGTTCTGTCCACGAATCACAAAAAGGTTAGTGTTCTTTCAGCAAAACGAAAAAAAGGATGTGTGTGAAGTATTTTCGTTTTGCTGAAAGAACACACACTTTTTTTGTGATTCGTGGACAGAACTTTAAAACGGTGATTGTTTTTAAAATTCCGTAACTTAAAAAGAACATGAGTGATTGAGTGATTCTTGTACGAAACGAAAGCTTATGAATTGGGCTTTCATATCCTAGATTTTGAAATTGCTACATACAGAATTCCACTGAAGCAATAGTCCTGACATTTGGGTTTCGTTTTTTTTTTTTTACTCACCCTGTAGATTCGACTTGAATCTGACTCAAACAAGTTCAATGCCACATGTATATGAATGCAAGAAAATGTTGCAATTGTTCTCTTTCCTGAATTAAAACACTCAGGAAAGTGATGGGATGTTTTTTTATCATGATTTTTTTTTTCAACTTTAAAGGTTGAGGCTGCCTCGTTTTCCTCATATACATTTGTCAAAAGGAAAAGGCTGTCATTTGAAGGAATATGTAAATGAAGGTTATTAATTTTAAGCGTAACGCAGATAAAATGAAAAGTAAAAAGTAGGCCCTCTGAGTAAAAAGTTGGTGCAACTAATAAAAGAAAAGGATAAAATGAAACTGTACAAAATACTGGAATATCACCTCGTTTGTTGGAGTATCCTAACTTACTAGCAATATACTTGGTAAATTTGTTGGAACTGATTAATTCTTTCCTTTCATTTGGTGTAAGCTTCACAGTGACTGTTATGCGTTAAACAAAAGATGGCACAATTGAAATTTCCAAAAGCACTTATTTCACCAAGTGAAGTAAAACGTAAATCATATGAAATTTTACAAATACTGTATATATGCTTGACAAATTAACTCCCACCCCAAATGATCTCCCATCACAACCCCCACCCCCCCCCAAAAAAAATACGTGTTTAATTATTACGTTTATTAATTTTACTATTAATGTTCAATTTGGAATAACCTGTCATCGTGTTCTGAACGTTACTCAGAATCAGGTTGTGCTGTTTAAATATAACGGTGTTAAACACTACATACTTTCAGACATCAAATAAAACTTCAAAGACTTAATGCTCAAGTGTACATGTATATATTTTTAGCAGGATTAAGATAAACAAGCAGATAATATTTCAATAAAATATATCAATTATGGATTATAAGGCTAAGTAGGTTTTTAGTATTTAAAGCTAAACTTTTGTACTGTTACTAGTTTTGTGAAGTTATTATATTTACAATATTAGAATGAAGAACAAAATAGATATTATAATATTTTTTCAGCTGTGTTATTCTTTTTGCAAAAATACTTCGATTTTAAATAGTAAGTTGAGGTATTTTTCTCGTACTCGGAAGTACAAGTACTCGTACTCGGAAGTACAAGTACTCGTACTCGGAGACCTGTACTTGTACTCGGAAGTACTCGTACTCGTACTCGGGAACCTAATTAGTACTCGGCAGTACTCGGTACTCGGAAAAACGTACTCGACTACAACACTGCGATTACTATTCTATTTCTCCCTATTTAACACAGCTGCCCCCTTTATAATCATCCTTTCTAAACATATCCACACAACAATATACACCCACCTGGCAAACATTCCTTGGCTTGTTTATAGCACACCCAGGCAACTGACAATGGTAATATTGAGGACTGATCAAAATATTCAAAATCATCATTATTTTTTTTTAAACCATTCTTTCCATGCTTGGCCCTTTTCTAGTTTCTTCAGGAAATCAAAATACATGTTTCAAATAATTGAGCAAGTATGGTTTAGACCTATGTAGCTTGAAAGCCTGTTTCTTTTTTTAATTCACATCCCCTGTATATGTTTCTGTTCAGGTTGATATCTTAGGAAATGTAGGCGTAACTGCATGGAATATCAACTTTAAAAGAAAACCTATATTGTGCGACACGCGAGTGTGTGCTGAGTTTAAGTTACTTATGTTTCTCAGAGATCCGACAGCCTGGCTTGTTTCTCACTTTATTGTAGTATTAAATCCTGATTCCAATTTGTTTATCTCGAAACATACAGGTTAACAAGGTTTATTACTCCTCCGCCCAGACCGTACTTGTGCTTAAATGCGATTGCCTGCCGTAGCTAGCTGGATGGTTAGTATTTGATGAGCCTATTTCAGTTGTTTCATACCGTTGATTCCTGTATAGAGAAACAAAAGAGAAAGATAGATATTATAAAGAGTTTATTTGCTGTCAAAGAAGAGAAGGTCACAATGCTTGCTGATTACGATTTAATCACAATCATACTGGCGAATAGTTTAAGTAGGCCTAATCAGATTTTGCATCATCAGATACTTCCTTATTATCCTTGGTTTGTTTAAACAGCGTGATTTAGAGTCCTAATTGGAATCTGTGCAGTCAGTGGGAATAACCTCTAGTTTTAAAAAAAATTGAAGTTTGGGTGCATTCATCAAAAATGCAGATAGGAAGTTAATTTGAATAAGAATAGATACGAGTGAAACAGAGCAGGTGAAGCAAGCAAAGGCTAGGGATAAAAAAAAAAAAGGAGCATCACTGATTAGCTGTGAAAACAAATTGCAAAATTTGAAATACGCTTTTGCGTGTGCAGCAATGTTTTTTTTAACTTTTTCAAAAACGTACCGGTGCTGTCCTGAACAGCTCTGCGTTTGGCACCCAGACGTCTCCGGTCGGTCCGATGATCGGCGGCGCCCATAACTGCATGGCCTGGACGTTGGGAAGTCCCGTGGGAAAAGTGACGAAGAGTCCCGGTGCTGCCTTGGTCTGTTCCGCTGAGGTAGCGTCCTGCAAGGGGCGGTAGCCCCAGAACCTGTAGGCGCCCATGGCCATGCCTGCCGACGGTGGGGTGGATTTGTTCATGCGAGTCAGATGGGCGTGGGCGGCCGATCCGTTAGAAACGGCATCCAGTGGTTTGCCATCTGTGGAAGAACAAGATGGGAATGTAAACCACCACCATACTTTCGAGCATCAACTTTAGGTGGTGTGACAAAGCTTCCAGATATGAAGTACCTGGTATTGACCATTATCATGTTGCGGCCATCTTGATTTTTTCCCCATTCAAATCAACGTAACCAGAGCGAGGCTGGAAGGAAAAACAGTCTGTTTCCTTTTTGCACAAAAACATTATCATTCAGTAGTGTTATTGGATACAGGCAACATGGCTGTGACAGCATGATAAAGGTCTACAGCCCATGGTCGTGGTATCAACAAAAGGTCTACGCGCTCCAGGCCATCCGCAAGTTGTGAACCCAACAATGTGCCTTAGTCTTCAACATTATGAAGTTGGCGCAGAGCTTGGAAGAAGAAGTCTGCAGTCTCCATGGTTCCTTCATTGTCAATCATACATTTATACTGGACGTGCACTGATCTTGCGGTGAATTTGGCATTGTGGAATTTTATTTTACCCACGTTCAATTTCACAACTTTCCTAAGAATCAGATGTGGCAAGTAACCAACAGACTTTGCATAGTGAACTTTTGAAGATGTGTCTTCTGTGTATCGTTTGAAACTCTGTCCCACGTATCCTGTTATTCCTTGCCGTGTATCTACCGTCGACTACTGATATAATTACCAGCAACCAGAACACGGTATTCAGCACAACCTCAAGTAAATCACAATTACGTTCGTCTCGATTCAGGTGAAAAGGTTTTCAAGTGCATTGTGACAAGACATTCGTTTGTCATTTTTCATCTTCTCTTTTTTGTCTTGTGACCTAACTTGTGTTTGAGCAGTGACGTGAGATCGACTTATCAGAACTTTTCGAGTGACAGTCAATCACAATTAAGTTTTCCAGTCTCTATTTAAGTGGGACGACATTCAGGTGAATTGTGACCAAATCATTCCTTTGTAATAGTTATTCCTCTGATAAACGTACGTGTGAACTGACTTGAGAAATGCCGGACTGTTATTGACACATAATACGTGTGCCAGCAACCAACGGGGATCAAGGGGGGGGGGGTGTCAACGGGGGTCAAACTCAACCAAAAGAAATACATTTGCTTCCCTCCCCCTTGCTTTTCATATTAAATTTGGGCAGAAAATTTGTTGACCCACTTTGTCGGGGAAGCAGAAATAATGCCCCCCCCCCCAGCAACCCAGTGCACTCTTCCTGACAGTCATTCAAACTGATTAGATCACGATTTTTGATCAGGTGACCAAAGTATAGCTCGATCGAACTGAGTCACAAACACTGAGTGAAATGTAAACAAGCCGAGGTGGGTTAACAAGGTGGTGCGACTTTTGTCCATTATACCTTCATCTTCTTTGTTTAGGGGTTCTATCTCAGCCATGTCAATGGACGCCCTCTTCCCTTCCGAGTCATCAACCTCTTCCTCGTTCTCCAGCTTCTTCCGTCCGATGCCGAATCGCTCCTTGAGGATCTTCTTGTAGAACATGTACGCGCCAATCACTGAGAAAATCTGGATAATGCAAAGTGGATACATGTATTTGGTTTCTAATATGTGAGTACGTGTGGACTGTCATAAGAGTCCTTTACACTGTATTTAGAAAGTTGGAACGGAGAGAAGGCATCTTTGTCATATTTCGTTTGAATTACATTTAGGACATGTATCAGGCTTGCTCGGTGCGGTAGGAACCCACACCGATACCCTTGCTAGTTGCGGTCGAATGACAGATTCGAATCAGAATGTACAAGCCTGTGACTTAAAAGATGACTGTTGTGTATATATAGGCAAACAGGTTTAAATGAACACAAAAAAACTACGATTTTTGAAAAGAAAACTGGATATTTAGCAGAGTGATGCAGTACACCAGTAATTCCGCTGCATTTGCCTGAATTGGAGAACAAAACAATACAGAAATATTTGACATGTACTTGAATGGTGAATGAACTACAAGGGGATGCATGCATCAAGACTTAAGACAATCACTGGGACCGGCATATTTACAGAGAAACAATATTTTGCTGTGTGTGGCGTCGGAAGTCATAAAAAAAAAAAATCGGAAACAAAATACTTCAGTGCTCATAAATTTTGAAAGCCAATTTGATGACCACTTAAGGCAAGTGTAATGGTTATATTTACAGAGTAATTGTTAGGGTACTTTGGGCTGTGGTTGTGAGTGTTGAAGTCGGAAGCAAAATACTTTTGTGCTCATAAATTTGGAACACCTATTTGATGATCGACCACTTCAGGTAAGTGTTCGATATTTACAGAGTATTTGTTGCAGTACATGTACTTTGGGTTGTGGTTTTGAATGTGGTAGCGTTTGTTGTTATCGCCCTATATGCTGGGTCTCAATGTTGCAGGTATATATTGCTTACCAAGCACGACTGTCCGAGCAGAGTCCATAAGATCGCGCAGGTTATGATATCAGCATCCGGTGATGGGTAGACCAGCCTCACAATGCCTGCCCCGATGCCCACGTTCTGGATGGCCGTCTCGATGGCGATGGTCTTGACCTGGGTGAAGCTGCGACGGCACAGGAAGGCGGCCAGCCCGCCCAGGAAGAAGGCGATGAAGGGGATCGAGAAGGAGCAGACGATCATGGCGGGCACAATGTAGGTGAAGACGAAGCGGATGGTGTAGATGCCTCCAGCCAGGGCGAAGAGGATGACGACTAAGGAGACGGGCTTGAGGAGCTTGATCAGCTTCAGGGCCCACTTCTGGCGGAAGTGGCGGAGCAGGCAGCCGGCCATCAGCGGGGCCACCATGGTGACAAGTCCGATGATGATCTTGCCGAAGGGGATGGGGAAGGAGTCGTCGGCTTGGAAGCGGCGTGAGTACATGAAGAGGTTCAGAGGCATCATTCCTGCATTGAAACGGAAAGAAGAAGTGCCGTTTAGTACTAAAAACGGATAGTATAGAGGAAATAAAGTACATTTCAACATTGAGGTGCGAACGGAAGTATCAGAATCATCGTGAGTAGATGGAGAGATTCAGGCCCCATTTCCGGGGAGCAGAAAGTATCAAAGGCAAGTAGATCTCAAGACGACTGGTGCTGAACTTTAAAAAAACAAGAGTAACGGAAGTGGCATGAGTAGGTTGAGTGGCTCAATTCCTAGAGAACAGGAAGTGTGAAGCACAAGCGACATCTCAACATGAGGTGCTCAACTTAAATGACAAGTCAGAAGCGGCGTGAGTAGACGAAGAGGTTCAGTGGACTCATTTGTGGACATTAGGATTGGGGCACTATCACTGAAGAAACGGACATTTCTATAGCATAATCACGATTATTTTTGTTTGAAAATTAACCTGGTTAATTTGGTGAATAAATGCAGATTGTTTACTTTCCATGCATCCTTTCCAACCCCCCCCCCCCCCACCCCCGTAATTTCAAGGCTCCAGTGAATGCCCTTTTCACTCCGTTGCCGTTGATGTAAAAACATGTAGGCCCCTTTATAAATCGATTATTGATTGAACGAAATAGTAGTTAATACCTGACTTTCTGTCATCGGGCCATAATAAAAGAACAAAAACTTCAACGGTGGCGCCGAGCCACTCGCGCTAATCGCCAACCGGGGAATTGCGACTTTTTACCCCACAACAGGTGGCCGCCACACATACCTCACCGATTTCAAAATTTGACAGGTACGCAGTATTAGAATAAAATTATTATCTAGGTCAAGGCAGAAAGCTCGCGGGAGCTATAAGGCACAGGTAACCTGTATTTTTGTGTGTGTAATAAGAAGTTCGCTTTGGACCCCCACAAGGACGTCATGGGGATGAGGGCATAGGATCATTGGGGTTGTTTAGATTCCCGTCATCATTGGCTCGCAGTTACGCGAGGTCTTCTTGTTAAACTGAAGGCCATGGTCGCTATGAGTATCTAATGGAGGCTTACAAAGTGGTTATAACATTCGTCTGTTTCGCTTGATAGATTAGATGAGCATTTTTGTTTGCTCATACCATTCATAGCATCCAATATAAAGCTCCTTTAGGACCTTTTTGATGTGCATGTGAATTGACACCATTTTCTCATACTTTTGAGTGTCATGCCGGTGGCCAAAAATCGCTGTAACGAACGATCATCGCTATATAATAATTCTTTTGTGGCCCCATCATGTTCGTTATTGCAACGTTCTGCAGTTTGATCAGGTAATTAGCGGAGCTGATTCAGAATTTGTCTGTAATCCATACAGGGCCATTGCAAATTAGCATTATATACATTGTAACTGTAGCCTACATGTATTTTCCTCGGAACTCAACTAGCATTTTCGTTATAAGCTCCTTAGAGTCAGGTAATTGGCCGAGCAACTGCAGATCAGAAGCAGCCCAAAAAGTGAAGTACGGGGCGCAGGTTTTTTTGGTGTTTTTTTTTTGCAGATGGTGCAATCTATAGCACAATACCTAACCTGTAAATTTGCTCTAGGATTGTGTCGCTTTACTTTGTTATTTAAAAAAGTCATAATTATTAATCAGGATGATTGCACAATAAATCATGGTATGTGTTTTCCTGATAATCCTCAAATGCTAATATATTACATTGTCGGATTGTCCTTATATATCCTTACATAAGCGGGCCTATTGCAGCTTGAAAGTTTGTCCTTGAACTTCTAGCAATCGCTATTTCAGTGATTTATTCTGATATTGCTGACACGATTCTGAAGTTGAATTATCCTCAATGCAAACGGGACTTGGATTGTCTTATGTCAGGTGACCTCAGTGAACGACCCTGTGTCGGTCCCCAGACTTCGACCGTGGTTATTACGAATTTTCCCGTGTGTGATATTAGAAATAGTTCGTGCTAGATTAAAGGCGACATTGGATATCTGATGTGTGATCGACCCGATACTGACGCAGCAATTTGTGCTAAAACGTTGACAGAAATTGTAGGTCTGTAGTTCGATTATGCATTAAGCAGCAAATAATTTCGTGAAATTTTCATTGGCGAAGTTGCTTAACGATATCTTGTTATTTATATCATTTCCTTGATAAACCACACTAAATGAAGATATAAAAGAAAATACAATGAAAATGGCTGATCTAATCATTATTTTCTAGTCTGGAATACGGATGAATAAGAATCGATTAAAAAAAAAACAGTAAAGAAATACAGGTATTAATGGATGTCGGCCTGACAGCTGTTTCGGTCGTGTAAGTAAATGTTAAGGGTGGGTTGTATATGAACAATCCTGCCACTTTTTCATTTTCTTTGGCCGTATTGCAGGGTAAAGAAGAAGGCATATGACCAATCCAGGCACGCTATCAATTCTATCACGAAAGCCCCCTTCAATGGCGAAAGCATTGTGCTAGCTGTTGTTCAGATAAACAGTTTCTCAATTGAAGGGGGCTCGTGCGCCTACAGTATTCAAGTGCCTGGATTCGTCTATAGTGGAGCAGAAGGTATTAGAGACTTGAGCCGGAAACCATTGGATGCCCTTACCGAGATGGTACGGTACAACCTCGTCCCCAGGGTGTCGAACAATACGCGCCCATCACTACCTGCTCTCTTTTACCCTGGTATTGGATCATTTGCATGTGCAAGATTTTTGAACACGTATGCAAATGAGCAATAGTCTGGTGCCTGGATATGCGTTACATTAGCGTTTGTTTTTGTATGCGGTGTCTGGGGTGAAAAAAGAGTCAATTCGTCGCAGCGCGAGCACGGCGTGAGTTACAAAAACACGATTTTTTAAAATTAAACTGTTACGATTTTATCGAAACAACAAGCAGTATCATATTTCATATTAATATGACCATATTAGAAAGGAAATTAGTATATTCCAGAAGGCATGGACAAATGATCACGAAAACACGTACTGCACGTTGTGAATAATAACACCAAGTACACGATAAAAATCCATTACTAGCCAATTGCGGTATCGAATCAGGATACAGGAAGAAAGTTTCCTATCCAGGGTTTACTATTGGAAACGCGGTTGGAAATAAAGTAAGCACTGGGGACGAGGTTGGGTACGGTACCGGTACCATCGCGCGCGCTCATCGCCCATTAGGCTTGCCAAAATGCACGCGCGCCCTAAAAACACACGCGACATACGCGCGCGCGTGAGCGTACGTGCATGGTACCCACTCATCTCCATGTCTTTCTAATGGAGAACTGTTGGTGGTATACCAGCATAAGGGTTCGCCGGATTGGTCCGTAGTTACCTAGAGCGACGATAATGCTGAAGAATGTCATGGAGATACTGAGCAGCAGATTGGCATCGATGGCTACCGAGGTCATGTTGCTGAGTCCCCCGCCTGGTGAGCAGGCGGCCAGGATGATACCGATGGCGTGGTCTGGCGACAGGTTGAAGGCGATGCACATCACGTAGGCAGTCTGTTAGAAGAGAGAAGAAAACCAACTTTCTGATATAGATCGGAAGGTATGTTGTAAAACTATATGTTGCACTGCAGTGCGGGAACATACTTTAACTGCACATTTCCTGTTTGGCGGAGGGTCTGTTAATTTAAAAAGTAGGATCCATGTAGATTTAAAAAGGATCGGATGATATTTGTATTTGCGGATTGTTGTGATGTGGCATGCACATCGAAAGTTATAAGTGGAAATACCATAAACGCCATAGCCATAATATCCTGATAGGTTTACACAGAGTCTACAGTAAAAAAAAAAAAAAAAAAAAAAAAAAAGATGTGCGCATGTTGATACTCAAGTTACGTGAACAGCTAGCAGGAAGGAATCTCTAAATTTCATGTTTTGTTCTTGTAATACAACTTTCCTATTTATTTATTTATTTATTTTATTTCTTTCTGGTAATGAAACAAAGATTTCCTCAAAAGTGCCCTAGGCACGGTAGCTCGAAAGCCTGCAAAAACCTGTAGAGAGAAGACAATGAGAAGAAATTACATTTTTAGAGGTGGGAGGAAAAGCCCAGAGGAAAATTCTGAGGAAAAACCCATGGAATCAGGTAGGGACTGAAAAACCCAATCATGCACATTGTTGGCCCAGGCGGGATTCGAACCCGGGTCACAGCAGTGGAACTAGGCGAGGAAAGTACCACCACGCCAACCTGACTCCCCTTAATACGTATTTCCCTTGAATTTTGGCTTTTTAATAATTTGCACGGATTGGTTTTATGATTGTAAAATGCTCATTTTCGTCTCGACTTCCAGGTGGCATACCAGGGGCATGATGATAAACTGGCTGCAGAATCCGATGGCAAGACCGAAGGGTCGTTTCAGGATCTTCTTGACCGGTTCCCACTCCAGCTCGCATCCCATGATACCAGTCACCATGGCTCCCAGGACCAGCATGATCGTGCCGAAGGCCATATCGAAAGCCCTGGGGGAGAACAGAGGTCAAGATCATCAGTAAATCACGCATGGACCTCGACTTTGGAAAACAAAATTGTGGTTAAAAGATATATTATTCCTTTTCCCTTGAAATAAAGAGACCACGTTCGAATTACTTGGCTAAGACTTTTGTTTTAGTTACGCATGCGCCTATGGAAGCCCTGATAAAAAAAAAGAGTTGAAACCAGTTCAACTGGTTCAATCGGTTGCAATTGGTACCAGTTGAACTAGAAATTGGTGACTGGTTTTGAACTGACTTTGAACTGGTATAACTGGTTTTGAACCGATTAAACCGATTCAAAACCAGTTAAACCAGTCACCAATAGCTGTGGTTTAACTGGTTTTGAAGTGGCATAGTTGGTTTTGAACCAGTTTAAAACTAGGTCAAAACCAGGCACCAATTTCCAGTTGAACTGCTTTCAACTTGAATTTTAGCTGGGAGAGGCTGAATTCACATAAGGCACGTGCATACTGCCTGCTATGGCCAAGTAATTCAGACACAAAAAGAAATCGATTTTTTCCAGGGGTGACCAATGAATGAAGCATACAATTTTTAATGTTAAAACAACCCAACTTCTTTGAGAGAAACTACCACAAAAGGACGGTCTGTAACAGAAGTATAACACTTGGCGTTTCGGTCATAATTGCACTTCTCAGAGTGCTCCGCCTATTTTTGCTCTTTGTCCTAATTCTTTAGGGGTCTATTCAGGTAGTTGGTGTTTTATTTTAAATCTAAAATGATTTCAACCTGTAAGGAATTGCCATAGGCTATAATGAAATATTAATGTTTGTTGTGATCATGAAATTAAAAGTTACTTTCCGGATTATTAAATCATAGTGCCGTATTTCACGATCTTTTCTATCTGGAACTTTTCCACTTTCACTGACATGCCAGAACCTTCACCTTACTTCAAAAATTGTAGGAATTTACAAATACTTTAATCCCCTGGCCCCCTGCCCGTGAGTCGGCAGTGATGTTGACGTAATTCAAGGCATTATTGCCTCGCCCGGTTCGTGGACACACGGGAAAAGTTCGTGTCCGCTAGCGAGATAGAAAGCGTACCGGCTTGAATCAAAGCTACCAAGGAGCTGATGGCGTCAGTGGTAACTAAGGTAACTTGAAACCCCTAGCAGGTGGCGACCACAGATCGAGGAGGAAATCGTGCAAAAAGGAATTTTGCTTTCACTGTATTGTATAAATGGCCTTTTCAATTTATGCATTATTGGATGAAATTGCTGCATTATAGGTTGGTAGATTAGGTTTGGAAAGTTGCTAAAAGATAGGGCTACATCATAGAAGTGACATACACATTGTTGTTCGTATTTTCATGGGGGGAGTTGAAAGCCACGTTGTGACAAATTTAAGTTAAAACTGCTTGGCAATGTATATTTGCCGAACAATTATTTTACGAAACTACCTCAATTGTTGGCTGATTGGGTAGAAATTGACCAACTTTGGGTACAATTTGCCAAGGAGTGTCGCAGTTGGAATTTGACCAACATTTGGCAAAACGCCAATCCATCTGCCAGACATTTCGCGTGTGTCAAACACATTTTCTTAACGCTTTTGTGAGTTTTTTTTCTGGTGAAAACATTGGAACATTGGATCCAGTCGCCTGTTTTGAGGCAGGAGTGCATCGAGATGGGAAAAGAACCGCTACTCGTGAATCATGACATACTTAGTATATTCTTTAGCTGTTTTGCTGGGTTTTTTTCTTTGCTGCGGGTGGCTATAGGCGTAGATGTGTTAAACTTTTAAAACAATTAAAACACGTTTCTAAGCAACTTTTAGATGTGAAATGATCTATTGGCTCCATGGAAAAAATTGCATTTTAAACATGGAATTATTCGGCGGCAGGCTTTGGGAGGAATTTATCTGCGGACTACGTAGATACAAATCGATAGTACCCGCACATCATAATACATGGAGCCGTTGCAAATTTTTATGGGAAAGCGAGGATTTAAAAGCTGCTTCAAGACTAGAAAATGTGATTTTAATGGCACATTGTCCACATTCCACGAATTTTGTTTATTTGGTCCAATTGACGAAAATAAAATTTAATTTGTAGGAAATAGTTCTGCGATAATTCTACCCGCATTATTATGACAAGCCGTACACCCGCGTTGTCTTTTTGCGGGGAATTCAAAAAATGCTGAATTCCTATAACGCGGACATTTTGGAGTGATATTAAAAAATAATAAAACAAAAATGCACTTAAAATTGTTTGTTTTCGTTTGAAAAAAACGAATTGTAAAGAAAAGTCCGTATCCGGCTACATGTACCTGCTCTGACACGCAGAAGCCCTTGAAAGACAGTTCCTGCTACCCTGCTAAGAAACATCAATGGTACGAACCGAATCCTTAATTTAGCTATAGGCCTATACCACTAAATAATGGTATGGGTCTTAATAAAGTTAGCGTATACGTGCTTTTTTGGGTGTGGCAGCTTGAATAATAGATTTTCAAATTGAATTGATAAGTTTCTAGCATTACATTAAAAGTATCCGGTTTCTGGTATGCGCGCGTCGCCGTAGCCATGCGCGTCGGCAAAATGAAAAAGTTTTTTTTTCAATAAAAGATGATGTCTAAAAACCGCCAAACTCACTGGTTTGACTGGAATCCTGCTGCTGCACAATTTTAACGTGTTTTTAGATGGGTAATGATCGAGAATAAGCTTTATGTGGCCTCTCTGGACTCCCATATATTTGCACTAAGTTTAGTCGGGCACCATTTGCAGTCATCAGCCGACATTTGAAGCCAAAAAAAAGGAAAAAAAAAAAAAAAAACCGCGTCGCCGCACTACTTTTTGGGCAAGCTCCATACCAGAAACTGGAGACTATTTTTGGGGGGCCTTAGTTATGAGCTTTCCAATGAGAAATCGGCCCACGACAAGTAATCAATTAACTTCAACTTTTCAATTAAGAGCGGGACTCTCCTAATTCGTTCTGAATAGTGTGCGCAATTTCTGAACTGGAGCGCGCCATGTAAATCCACTTTTAAAAACTGTATAAAGGCCTGCAAAAACAAACAAGCAAGTTTATTTGTTTACAGGACATTATATTCCTTTAAATTTCGTTGGGAAAGGAAAATCGAAATTTTAGTGAAAAAGCACGTATTCTTTATACCAACTGAAAAGAGTAAGAAGTACAAAGAATTCAAGCATGTTTCCTATGAGTACAATATGACGTTTGTTGCATTCGGCAGCATCGTGTTTGATTGTCTGGTAATTTCATTACAGTCCCGAGAAAAGGAACATGTTCCTGGAGCCTTGAGTTTATTACACGGGGGCAAGTTGTTTACTAGCAACGGTCGGAAACCATCCGTTTTGGCGACACTCCCAGCTGCACTGTCCCGCTGAGTGAATGTCAATCATATAACGAGCCCATAATTTTATTATCTGCAGGAAGTCACTTATGTTTTAAACGGGTGACTAGTTGTTGACCGAGCAGTGCCCGGGATGTCATCGGGCCGATGTCATTGGCATCCCGGCCGAGCTGGTCCGTTGTCAGCTGGGTGGAAAAGGTGGACTGTTTCGTGTCAAATCTGACATTTTTTTTTAAACATTGTACGCCCCACGCTGCTTACAAAAGCTTGTGAGAAACAGCACGCAAATTGTGAGTGCAAATTGCGTTTCTTTGAAATGTCGTTTCTGGCCGGCGGCAGGTTTTGACGGTACGACAGTTATTACGATGTAAAGCCATTTACGACAATGTCTTTTTTGTGTGTCTCAAACTTACAAGTCCGAAAAGGGCCTTAAAATTAAGTGTCGATCCTAGCCGAATCTTTCGGCAAGGAAAAAGGCATGCATGCACGGAAATAGACAAGGTTTGATGATTTCCGAACAATACGTTTTACTTGGGCCACTCTCACCTCTGATGTCACCAACTTCAATGCCTAGATTCAATGCCTATTCAATGAATAACCCCTAATTCAGCATGTCTGCAGGTAAGAGTGCCCCAAGTAATATTTACACCCTTTCACTTAATTGATTGTATTTCCTGATCTAGGACCCAAATAGAATGGGGTAAAAAGGAGTGGATTGAGAAATAGTCAGGCTTTAAAGGGAATATACAACATTTGCAAACATCGAAAAATAAAACTACCAAGTTTTTACAAAATACCTTACTAGGATGTTGGTAAATGACAGTCTCAAGCATCTTGTAAAATTATGGCACCTGGTGTGAAGTCATTTTCAAGAAAATGGTATTTTTTAAAACATTTCCAACGGTGGTCGGCCGACCAGCGTTGGAAAAACCTAACTATTTTTCAACTACTTCTCCAAATTTACCATTTTTTCAGTCCAAATTTTGTTTGCTATTGGTTACATGTTCATGAACGGGTGCAGGCCAGCTAGACTGGTTCCCTTGCCTTACAATTTTCCATCATCTATAAATTGACCCATTTTAACTTTTGTGGAGTCAGGGAACCAGACTACTTGAACATTTGTGTTTTTCTTGGTTTTTCCAACCTTTTCGAACACCAAACTTCAAAAATGTCAGTATAACAATATTTGATCTATTATACTAACCTCTCAAATAGTTCATTTCTGAAAATTACAGCAAAAGCCAATGATGTACATTCCCTTTAATGTAATATATTATTTCATTGAAAAAAAAAAATCATTTAGTTGTAATTATGTATTTTCTGTATGTTGCAAGTTTTTTTTTTTTGCACATTATGTTCGAACCCCATCTAAGCAAGTCCGTGAAGGGCGTCAGAAAGCACAGACGCACGTAGCGAGCACCCGGCCGGAAAACTTTAGGCGAATCTCATACAATAATGATTGTTTATTTTTTTTTTTAAATCAATTACTTTAAGCTTTCCGAAATGTAAAAGGGGTTCCAATCAAAAGACAGATTAAAATGAATTATGAGTTAACAATAAGAAATTAAAATGTACATGTATTAAACAAATCTAGAAATTGCAGGTATTCACGGGAAACTAGCTCGTGCCGCAAAATAGCACTTATCGAATACCTGCTATTGAATCTAGAACTTCGGCCACCCAGATGTTTCCAGTGACCTTTTGTGTTTTCTAATATATAATGTCTGATAACATAATTGGTAAACATTGATCTTTCTTTGTTCACTGAATTCCAATCCCGATCGGATCAATCGCCCTCAAACCTTTCCAGTGATAGAATCAAAGAAATCGCGACGCCACATATTCTAAAAGTCAAGTACATGTACAGTACATACACATGCACCGGGCGCGGGCCAGGTCACTTTAATAGGGCGAATTTGAAACAACCGGCTACCAGCACCAGAAACGAAACGACTTGGGATGTGAGCTATTTCAGTCACAAACCATCTATTTATCTGTGGAAATGGCTTCGCACCGCGCGGCAAATTAGTTTTTAATTTGGTGTGACGATATGAGGTCTTGCTCTTTGGTAAACAGTTCGAAATTCAGCTGATAATTTTGACGACGGCTGTACGCAGAACGCTTTAGGTGAGTTTGTTTGTTTGTTAAAGGCTTTAACCAACTCCCCGTCTTTTTTTTATTTACTCAGTATATGAAGCTGAGTCTTAAAGGGAATGTACAACATTTGCTTTTGCTGCAATTTTCAGAAATAAATGGATTTGGAGGATTAGTATGTATTGCAAATATTGTTACACTGACTTGTTTCACGTTTTGGGTTCGTATATGCTGGAAAAACCAAGAAAACCAATCATATTCTTGTAGTCTTGTTCCCTGACCCCTTTTAAGATGAAACGGAGCAATTTATAGACTTTGGGGAATTGTAAGATCATAGAATCAGTCTAGCAGGCTTGTAGTCTTCACAGGTGTGTAATCAATTGCAAAGAAAATGCGGACGAACTCAATATGAAAAATTAGGAGCGCTTTTTGAAAAAAAGCCAGTTTTCTCCAACGCTGGTCGGCCGACCAGCGTTGGAAAAATACAGTTTTTCTTGAAAATGCCAGCATACCAGGAGCCACAACTTTACAGGATGCTTGAGACTGTCATTCCCTAACAATCCAGTAAGATATTTCGTGATAATTTGATCATTTCGTTTTTTGATGTTTGCAAATGTTGTATCTTCCCTTTAATACCTTTGAGGTTTCTATTATTTTATAAACCATTAAACCAAGACGCTTATATAGTCAGTGAAGGGCTACATGCATAAACTTTACAGGCATAGGATAATTTGCTGCTCATTTCCCCCCCCCCCCCCACCTCGTTTGCAATAATTATGAATAATAACACCACTGCTAAAGAACAGTGTTCAAAACCTAACCTGTTTCAGTTCGGTAGATACTACAGTTTTCGTGGGAAAAAAAACAGTGAAAAACCAAACACAACCTTTTTGAACGCAAAACCCGATTTCGTCATGCAACTCTTTATTTCAAAATTCATGTCAATTGAACTTGAAAATCAACCGCATTTCTTCTGATTTCTTCTAAAAGACAGCAAGGCGGTGTTTACCAGTAAGAGCTTTACCCCAGGTAAACTTTTTGATAATACATGTTAGGTTCAAGTTACTTTTGGGGTAAATGCACATGCAAATGCAAATGTTCGATCCTATTATGCCATTTATGTTAAGGCTGTGCGATTACGTGAAGTTTTGCAACCGAGTTCTACACGAAATCAGCGGCGGGTATAACCGTATACCCGCCGGCAAGAGAGGCATTCTGGGGTTCACAATCTGAGTTGAAAACATTCAAGTCCTTCTACTCCTTTCCCTGCGATCTTCACCCACTTTGGTCTGACTGTCCACCATATTTAATCCTTTTTTTTGTGTTTCTCCCAAATTCTGCATGCTTGTGTGTCCCCTCATTTTAAGTTTGCCTCTGAAAAAGATCTTGTTTAAGGGGAGTCAGGTTGGCGTAGCGGTACTTTCCTCGCCTTCCACCGCTGGACCCGGGTTCGAATCCCGCCCGGGCCAATATGTGGATTGGGTTTCAGTCCCTACCTGATTCCGTGGGTTTTCCTCAGAATATTCCTCTGGGCTTTTCCTCTCACCTCATAAACTGTAATTTCTTCTCATTGTCTTCTCTCTACAGGTTTCTTCAGGCTTTCGAGCTACAGTGCTTAGGGTACTTTTGAGGAATCCTTGGTTTCATTACCAGAAATAAATAAAATTGTTACGATCGCAAAGTCAGGCTATCTTAATTTTTTCTCACACTTTATTAGAAGACCTTTACAGTTCAACAAGTAGAATACACCAGACAAAACAAGACTAAAGCTGGTCCCAGAGTGCACAGCATTCTTTTCTGTTGAATCAGAGTTGCAATTAGTTCTAGACTGAGCCTTTTCATGCATCTGGTCTACACAATGGGCCGGATTTAAAAGTCGAATTTAATTCTGGAGTTTCAAGCTTTCAACAAATTTTGAATGTGCGAACAATTTTTGTCGAGTGGTAAACGGTTTACATTAAATGTATTATTTATTTATTTTCTACCTTGAAGCATCGAGAACACCCAGAGAATTGTAACCACCAATAAAATGTGAGTCGTACGTAGCATGCATTACCAATGCCCCTGATGAGTGCTTACGCGCATGCACGCCTTACATAATTATGATCGAATTTATTTAGCAAACTGGTCCAACATTTCCTTTACGACGACTGTTTTTTTAATTATTTTAAAGTCCAGTCTTCCATCTTCAAGGCTAGCATGATATAAACCAGTCCTAAGTTAAAGCCATCCCCCTAAAAAAAATTCCCGACACTAGGCCTTTCTTTTCTGAACGATTGATATATTTGAAGGTTTCCTCGAGGGTGCGTCATATTTCCAATTGTTGTTTATTGTCGCACCTGTTGAATCTGTCATTTTCATTCGCCGTCTGTGTTCAGTATGTTGTATTGTTATATCCAGTCAATGCGAAAGGTTTTGGGGATTTTTTTATACCGTGGGCCTTTGTATTTAATGTTCACAACTATGTACATACAAATTTCTACACGAGCGGGAAAAATACCAGCCGGTATATGCACTAAATTAACAAAGGCAAAGCCCTTGTTAAAATGCATTTGAATTTTTTTTCAAAGGTTAGGCCACTGTAAACATTCTTTTGAACTGTTTCCATGCTTGTTTAGGTTTTGCATGACGTTATATCATTTACATAACGTTACCATTCTGCAGACACGTAAGTTGGCCAACTTGGCATTTTCCCCGTTGAAAATAGGAATTTGTCCTTTCCAAGGCCAACATGACCCAGATGATCATACTCAGTATTTAGCCAGGAACATTGTCTTCACGGGTACCTCGGAAAAAGTGAATTAAAGTGTCCGAGAAAACGAGTTTTTTTCCTGCTGCTAGTGAACGTGGGGCCCGCATACTCCCCGGCCAATACCTATGTTCCCCAATACCGATGTTCCCCAACTCTAACCCTAACCCTAATCATAAGGATTTCGGGGAACATCGGTATTGGGGAACATCGGGTAGACACTCTGAAACGTGGGAGGTATATACTGATCAGTTTACTACAATGTCATGTACTTACGTTGGTATCCTCATGTTCAGGACATCAACATCCTTTGCGATCGCCGTCATCTCAGGATCCATGACGAGCTCGCCGTCCACCTCCCGGTACAATTCGAAGCTCAGCGTGGTCTTGCCGAAGCGATGTCCAATTAGGGTGAAGTTACCCGCTAAAGGTGTGACATCGTCCGGACGGAGGTCTTTCAAGCGCATCAGGATCCTTGTGTTCAATCCGATTTCTTCCTCGGTGGTTTCCAAGTCTTCTTCGACATCTGCGGCCTCCAGGTTTCCTTCGGAGCTACTGTCCGGGTATCCCTCGGTACCATCGTCACTGGCGTCACTGTTTCCTTGACCGGAAGCAACTGGATCGGCGTCTTCGGAAGATATCATCTTGGTGAAGGCATCCAAAACAGTCAAATTGAGAAACATGTCCGATGAGAGGTTCATGGGTACGGTGATGGAGAGATCTATCCAGCCGTCGTCCCCGATCGTCCCCACGGCCATGTCGCTGGACGTGATGTGGACGGTGTAGTTCGCCAAGAACCGGGGAAAGGCGAACACCACCTCCCTGGTGGTGAAGTACTCCACGAAAATCGGCAACCTCTCCATGAAGGCGATGGCCGAGGGGAGATACGCGATGACCGGGACTCGGCAGTTGGCGGTGGGGAGCCGCTCACCATTTGGACGGCGGGCTTGGTGGGCTCGGCTGGTACCACACCCGTGGAAACCGATGCCAGGGCAAAAAGTACGGCGAAGAGAAACGGAGACATGGTGTTGTCCAATAAAATGACCAATTTAACAAACTGAGTCTGTCTTATAGACACCTTATAAACTCATTTTAAATACACCTTGCGAGCTCACAATCAACTTGGTGTTAAACTACACGAACTGGTTGCATTAAAACTATTTCAGCAAACCTAAAATAAAAGCATTTTGTAAACTCCATACGCAACAGACGCCCATCCAGCTGTGCTGATTTTGCCCAGCGATGTGGATTTTGTACGTGGTCTCATTAGTGGTGATAAGTCATGCTTGCCTTAGGATTAATTTAGGCAAAAAGTGTTTATCTCCGATAGAAATCTCCACTTTAAACCGCTCAGCTTCCAAAGTACACACAGTGATTACATTCTGCATACAAAATCAGCAATACACGATCAAACACGGGTAGCAGTGAGCAGGTAGCTACAGCAGTGTGTATGTACTAACACGGCGCTGTAGTTATCCAACGGCGTCCAGGTATACCTACTTAATTCAGTCGGTGACAAACTATGGACCAACCACAGGCGAGATGACGATGCAAACAGGTGGTGGCTGGGTGGAGGTTGCGCCCCCCCACCGAGCGACAACGGCGCATATGGACTGGGTTGAAAGTGATGCACGCGATAGGCCCAAGTTCGACTTGCGTTCGGGTCGAACATGATGTTGTTGTTTTTTTGCAACCTGGTATATTAAGTCACCGGTATTAAGTCATTCGGCTATAGAATCAAATGTAGCCTACAATCTTAATTCGGGGAGAAAAAAGGGGGCGGGACAAACGATATGAAAAAAGGGGGGACATGTCCATCACCGATCGACGCCCTTGCGTGTATGTATACGGTGAGCAGACTCGCAACAGGGGTCAGTTTTGTTTGCCCGTTGCAGAGTGGCGAGAAAAGAGCACTCGGCGTCCGTGATGAAAGGTATAGACACGTTCTTTTTTCACCGGACACCCGCCTCCGTAAAAAATCAATCCCGATGCGGCAATCTGCCACTCTGCACCCCATGGTTACTCCTCGGAGTAGACTACAAGAGTAGGCGTTACTTGAGTCAGAATAGGAAAGATGAAACCTATATGAAAAGTTGGATTTGATTGAATATCTTCATTTTTTTATATACAAACATGACAAAAAGCACTGTACCTCTCCGAGTGATTCATCTCAGTTAGGTTGGCAGCACTGCTAGCAATGTGATGTCGTGGCGTGTGGCACATGCTGGTTTCATGCAGAGACCACCGGCGGTGCCGGTACAACGGGGGTGGGAGGGGGGGGGGGGTGGGGGTAGCAGGTTCAATTCTCGCTTGTGACAGGTTTCTTTGTTCAGCCTTTATAGCTTAAATGGAAGGCTAGGTGACTTGGGGACATGGGCGTCGCCAGGATTTTTTCTAGAGGGGGGCAAAAAAAGGCTTTTGCCAAAAAAGGCTTGTATTTCTCAACACATTCTCGATTTATCAGTTTTAGAGGGGGGCAGGGACATTCCCCCCCCCCCCCACTCATTAAATTTACACCACTTTGTCTTCGCGCCTCTTTTTCTTTTCTTTTTTTTCTTCCTTTTTCTTCCTTTTTTTTTTGTTGTTGTTGTTGTTGCTTTTCCAGGGGGGGGGGGGGGGGGGGGGGCAAGTGCCCCCCCCCCCCCCCCCCCCCCCTCGCGACGCCCATGCTTGGGGAGCGCTAGGGGGCTTCAGCCCCCCCCCCCCCCCCCCAATTACCTTGTGTTTAGCCCCTCAGAAGAAAAAAAGTCAAAATTTTTTTGAAAGAGCAGCAGCGAATGTTAGAAGGTGATGTCACGTGCGAAAGGTCTTCCCCTTCCCAACAAAATCGCTATATCGAGCTGCGAATATTGCGAAGTAGTTCTTCCAAGTTCCATAAATAAAGTACGTGGGCTGATCAGTTTCATTCATAAATTACTTTTGTATCGCCAGAAAAATAGCACTTCCAAAATAAAAAAATATTTTCGGGGGGGGGGGGTAGTTTGTAGAATATTCCCTGAATGGCGGTGTTTTCTCCGAGTCATAAATTGATTAAGCTGGGGGGGGGGGTCTTTGGCCCAAGGAATATGGGAGGCCCCACGCAAAACAAGAAGACTCGCCCCCAGCTATCCTCTTCACGTAGCCTTGTATATCTTCTTTGTTGATAAGAATCCAACTTATCCAATTACATATTTTACTATGGCCTAGTTATTTTCTCAATTAATGTTTCGCGTTGAGGAAAAATGGTTTCTCATTCTAAATTAGATGACTCAGCTTGATGTTTAATTAACTTGAGTACTTGACGGTGCTTTGGCTACTTTGTATACAAAGTATACTTTCCTATACCCAGTTATTTCTGCTCTTTTACTTTTCCTAAATCTGTATTTTTATTTTTTTTAGAATTTAGGATGAGAACTCACTACTGTTGCTTGCCTTGTCGATATTATTTTACAAGCTTTATTTCTCACAAAAATGATGTTTGATTACGGCTGTTGAATGACTGTTGGGAACAGCGATCAGATTTAAGGCCCGAATTTGAAATTTTGCAGAAAAGCGATATAGAGGCATTGGCAAACTACTTTAAAAAATAAATCAGTATTTTTTCTTTTTAAGATATCCGTATCAAGTCGAAGTAGTTGAAGACGGAAGTGGGAAGTTATATGTGTCCAGATACAAAGAGTAGATATCTACGCATCCACTTTTTTTTTAATACACAATTGCAGCATTCATTGTACGCCATGATCCGCCTAGCACACGGCTGTTTTGCACATAGGCTGCGGTATACAACTTCAAACAAATCAAACGCAATGAGCTCATTATTCCTCAAAAATGTCGACTTGTTTTCGTCCATGGAGCCCAAGCAAATGCACCCAGTAATCTTCTCAACGCGTTTCATTGAATATTAGACAAAAAATTTTGGAAGAAAGCTCTTCTAAGGTAACCCGAACGGCCGAGTGGTACGATTCGTCGTCCACAATTAGCGGGGCCCCGCGTTCGAATCCCGCTGGTGTCTTTTTGGTTTTCAACGTAAGCGTTCAGTCATTGACTATAAGATATTTCGTTTCCCGTGCTAAAGTACCAACAGTACCTTAGCTTGATCGGTAAGCGCTGCTGCTGGGACTGTCTGCGAAATCCAGGTTGTGCATCTTCGTACAGGTTCAGGGCATGTGGTCCACTCGGAGGATCAGGGCTTAGGGTGCCGCCCTGTTCCTCCCTTAGCTCTTTGCTTTTACATGGTGCCTGGCCCTCCGGGGTTATATGGATGGATAGGGAAGGAAGTGTGTATTGGCCGGGATCCCCGAAGAGTCCTATAAGGGTCGGCATGGGCTTATTGCGATGGCTCATCCGGTCCCTGAATGCTTGGTCAGCACATAACTTTTTGTGTGTTATATATATATATATATATATATATATATATATATATATATATATATATATATATATATATATATATATTTTTACCTTAGTTGGTTTAGTTTGAAATTCAAATCTGCTCGGCAAGGCTATGGTAATAAAACTACATGTATATTAAAAGGAAACAAAATTCCAGTGGCGTCACTTTATTGGGGGAGGGCGGGTTAACATTTCCTTAAAAAAGGCACTTGCAAAAAAAGGGCATCCGTCCTGAAATGTAGACACTTTTTTTCTCCGGACAGTTGGCCTCCGTAAAATCAAATAGTGAGGTGCGTTAACAGTTCCTTAAAAAGGGCACCTGCAAAAAAGGGTATCCGTCCTGAAATGTAGACACTTTTTTTTCTCTGGACAGTTGGCCTCCGTACAATCAAATAGAGAGGTGGGGTGGGGGGTGGGGGGGGGTGGGCTGGTACCCTCTGTCGACGGGGGCGCTGTTCAAAACCGACAATGCACAATTATGGTGCTTTTAATGCGCGGCATTAAAAAAAGGCACCCGCGTAACGGCCGATGGAACAAAAAAGGGCATGATTAATTTTTTTACAGGGCACTTTTTTCGGGCAAAAAAGGCACTTTTTTTGGGGGGGGAAGGGCACTTGTTAAGAAAAAAGGCACTCTTTACAAATATTGGGAGGGGGGGGGGTTAAGCGCTGGTGAAAAAAGGGCATTTGAATGGAAAAGGGCAGTCTTTTAATGATATGGGGGGGGGGGATACCCCCTTACCTCCACCCCACCCCCCACCACAGCTGGCTACGCCTTTGAAGCATCATGAATTAATTTAAATACAAATGTATTAAATGTACTTAATATGTCACTAATCAAAACAAACATTAGCTAAGTTCCACCTATGAACGTTTATAACTACTATTATGGCGCAATTTTAGAAATTTATGTGAAACACCGTGTATCAAAAAAAACGGTTGTAAATAATAGCAATTTAGACTGCAAAAGGAGTCTATTCGGGACCAAACTCTTAAATAGCACAAGGCTAGGAATGCATGCAATTTAGCAATTTAAGAGACGTAGACATGTTAATTCAGGCGCTATTCTACAGGGCCTTTGTTTAGACTCCCCCCCCCCCCCAAAAAAAAAATGCCTTGAAAAAAAAAAGTTTGCCCTCAGCTAGACTACCGCACCTGACTGGATACATTTGAATATTGCGTAAATTTTCCCGCCCTCAGTTTTTATCTTGCCGAACTCGGTCATTATAAATGTACGTCAAACCTTTTCCTTGACCTAACTATACTTCCCTGCCGTATCCAGATTGCGCTGGTAATCTCAGGCAGGCTGACCGTTTTAGCCGATTTTCGGCTAACTTTGACAGCATTTTTTTTGGTTAAGAAACGAGTATGACAGGAAATTTGACAGAATGGATTTTTTTCGGCAGATTACAGTCGTTTGACCGGTTCCGCAATCGCAAATCGTCTGAAGCGTCTTGTGGCGAAAAAACGCGCTTTCACAGGAAGCTACCTATCTATAAATATGCGCAAATTACTCACCTACTTCATGATATGAATAGTTTTCTGCGATCGTTTGAAAGAGAAATTTGCCAGGACATTTTGTAGAGGTCGGTGCTTTGACCGGTTCCGCAAATGTTTTCCGGTTTCGCAAACGGCGCCCTCTGCGAGACTGGACTGAAAATATTCCTTGTTTACTGGCCAAATCTAGATCGTTTTTGCCCCCAATCCAGCCAAGAAAAGATGTGGATTATATTTCCCTGTGCATGAGCCAAGGTCTGCACATATAATGCGTCCAAATTTACAAAATGTAACTCCATGAAAAATGTTATGGTTCGTTGGATCTTTTTTTACGTTATAATTATTTGACTTGCTTCAATCCAATTAAATGATTTAGTTTCTTGCTTTTTGTGCATGCTGTCTATCATCTTGCAATCACTAATATTTTTCTTTTTTGTTGTCTTATTTTTATTTAGACACACTCTGACGTTGGATAGAACCAGACACAAACCTTGTACCGAATTGCTCCAGTTGGTTGTTTTTTTCTCACATAAGCACAGACCAGCTATTTATGATTTTGAATTAAAATTTTCTCCAGGATCATTTTTAATTCCTATGACACTTAAAGGGAATATACATCATTTGCTTTTGCTGTAATTTTCAGAAATGGGTGGAATTGGGGGGTTGGAAATATAAAGCAAATATAGTTACACTAACTTTTTGGAGGTTTTGGGTTCGAAAATGCTATAAAAACCAAGAAAAGCGATCATTTTCCTGTAGTCTGGTTCCCTGACTCCATATAAGAAGAAACAGAGCAGTTTACATACATTGGGGGAATTGTAAGGTCAGGGAACCAGTCTAGCTGGCTCGTACCCGTTTATAGGTTTGTAATCGATTGCAAACAAGTGCAATGGTCAATTGGGGCCAGTATTTGAAAAAAAGCCAGTTGTTTCCAACGCTGATCGGCCGATCAGCGTTGGAAATTGATACAAAAATACCACTTTTCTTGAAAATGACAGTATACCAGGTGCCATAATTTTACAGGATGCTTTAGACTGTCATTTACCAACATCCTGTTAAGGTATTTCGCAAAAACTTGATAGTTTTATTTTTCGATGTTTGCAAATGTTGTATATTCCCTTTAAGGAAGTGACTGCATGGCTGGATGAATTGTCTGCAGGGGAGCACTGTTTATTAATATTATTTGTTTATTTAATTATTATTATTTATTTACTTTTGTTTATTCCCTCCTCCTTTTTTTCATTTTACTTTTTTTTTTTGTGGGGGGGGGGGGGAGTGTTTCAATTTGTTCAGGGTAAAAACACAATATGCTTAATTTTGTGTGCACCAACATCCAGTAGGGGGAACCTGGGGGCCGGGAGGGGAGGGGGAACAGGCCTCAGCAGGCCAGATACATACAGGCCACATACATATTGTTTCACATTCAAATTAAATTTCACAAACAAATTAAAACAAATTGTTAAAAATGTCATAAATCCTATGGTTGTTTCATAGCAATGGCAATTTCTAATTATAATGTTCAGTTACTCCTCATACGTTGTTGCACATATTAACTATGTACATGTATCATGCTTGGGCAACTGTATAATAGCAAACCTCATCTACTGCTCGGTGATGCTCTTAAAAGAAAATGTCAACACTTTCATCACGTATATCCCGATAACCCTTTCAATATATTGACATGTGATACCTGCATGTGTAAATGTTACACAAAACTAAAGCACTCAAGAAGCTACCCCTTTTAAATCCAAAAATATACCTGTCATATAAATAAATGGTGATGAATGTGAGTTGTTCATGCAAAGTAGCATAGTTTTTCAAACACCTCACTTCTCTTTCACATGTTCTGGTTAATAAAAATGTATGTAACGCCTTTAAATTTATTGCCTTTATGACACCTGCATGTCTGTTTAGTTGTTATACACAAATAATTTAAGCACTCCAGAAGCTAGCACTATACAACAAAACTTATCACATAATAAATTAATTCAAAGAAATGGTGATGAAGACACACAGCTACATGTACTTTCACTATAATATTCAACTTCTTCTTGACCTTCACAGGTAAAACTGCAAAAGATGTGCTGATGGCCTCTTATGGCCTATCAGGAGGCTGGCGTAATCTTCTTCTTTGTCTTTGGCATTGTCTGTATGAAAAAGAAATTTTATATAAATCATTTAGTTTATGACCAATTGAGACAAAAATGAGAAATGGTTTATAGTATTTGACAAATTTTGTGCTCCAAGAAAACAATCAAAATTTGTGTCTCTGTACTGACGAGAGACTGGTCTTCATTATGAAATATTAGTGGACCTATTTTTCTTTTTGTTTAAAAGGGTAAAGAGTAAGGTTAGAACCAACCGAAAAAGGATAATTTTAAATTTACTAAATTAATGGAAATGTCCTTTGGGTTAGAAACACACCTGCGTTTTATTTTCCATATTATTGTGCACTATTCTTAATTGTTCCCCACAAACCTCACCTCCTAGCCTGGGCTGACTCATGCACCCTGGATGTGGAGAGCATGGGCGTCGCCAGGATTTTTTCTAGAGGGGGCAAAAAAAAATTTTGCCAAAAAATGCTTGTATTTCTCAAAACATTCTCGATTTATCAGTTTTAGAGGGGGCAGGGACATTTTGCCCCCCCCCCCAACTCATTAAATTTACACCACTTTGTCTTCGCGCCTCTTTTTCTTTTTTTTTCTTTTTTTTTCCTTCCTTTTTTTTTTTTTTTTTTTTTTTTTTTTTGCTTTTCCAGGGGGGGGGGGGGGGGGCAAGTGCCCCCCCTTGCCCCCCCCCCCTCGCGACGCCCATGGTGGAGAGTTGTAACTCTAAAATGAATCCAAACCCCTGAGGCACAACCGCTTCAACATCAAGTATGGGGTGAATTTTTTTAGAGCAAAGGAAAAACGTTTAGTGATGGGAAGTATTAAGAAAGATTTTTGTATTTTAAATTTTGAAGTCCAATTTTTTTTATCCAAAACCTACAGTGCTGTCCGGAAGCTGGACAGCAACAAAATCATTTTGTTTCAATTTAGTTTTCAATTTTTTTGCACTGAACACCCAGAAATGATCATCAAATTCGACATTTTTAAACAAGGATTAATAGAAATTCTCAATGTCTTTGTAAGTTGTAAAAACAAAAAAGATCATGCCAAAATAAATAAAGTGCACCGCGCTAGGGGGCCGTCATCAACAATACTTGTCAATAGCAGCACCGGTTAATACAGTCACACCATGGCCAGTGTATTGTATAGGCAGTATGAATGCGTTTGCGGAACCGGCCAAACGACCAGCAGTTACTCTGGTGGGTATAGAAAAAAAAATTCAAAGACTTCAAATCTTATATTTGTATGGTAGAATAATGAATAATTTCCGAACAAGTTGCATCTATCGCCATGATTTAATTCCTCTGAACAATCGTGTAGCAGGCCGACAAACATGAAATCACGCTTCCGTGCGCGTTCCATTTCGGCAGATCGTTAACGGCAAGTGACGGTCGTAGGGGATTTATTTTTAAATGTAAGTGAGTATCCTAAAACTAAAACCATTTTTGAAAAGTAGATTGAATAACCTTTCCATCGGTACCAAAGTTTAAGTCCTTGGCGTTTTCGTCTTTCCGAAAACGAGAGCTAGTTTTCCGAAATTGCGGAACCGGTCAAATTGCGGAACCGGTCAATTGACTGTAATTCCTGGCAGAAATCTGCAAAAATGGATATTTGAGAGAAAATAGAGCAAATTTGAAGAAAAATGGTACATTGATTTGTAAAAAAAAAGCTGAAATCTTTTCAAGGTTCGCTGCAGGAACCGCGTACTTTCCGACGCAACCGCGTTTTGCCTGATACTCAATTTCACAACAGCTTTATGTGACTATAGATTGTTTATAATGTAATTTGACCTAAATTAAGGCAATACTACAACAACTGCATGCGATTTTAAGTGTTTATAGTGCATTTCGAGTAATTCTATGGAATTCGGCATATTTTTGATGAATCTGACAGATTTTTGAATTGCATTTAGCAGAATTTGGCCATGACCTTACGGTCACCCTGATCTCAGGTATCAGCCGCTATACGCTATACGCTAAAGCATTACGAGTGCATTGGCACAGTGAGATGTCCTTCCGAAAATTGGTAAAATGTCACTTTCCCAGGTCATTTTTGCCTTCGTTTATGGGATATGCTTGTTATCCTCTACTCAAGGTAAGCACAGCCTGATGAATATGTGTTGATATCGTTCGCGCTTTGTCATAAAACTCAGTGAAATGAACAGAATGATGTGGAAAATCTTTTTGCTGTTCATGGTCGTGTTCACGTACAACGCTCATGTGACAAGTCATGTGGGTATGTCATGTGCCTGTCTCATGACCAAAGGGGCGGATGCACACTACTACAACTACATGAACTAGTCAGGCCCGTTTGCACATCGGTACGGTATTTTGTCCTGAGGCCTGAGTGAACTTCCACTTCTACACCCTAACTGCTGTTAACTGCAGTGTTTAACCCTTTTCTCTATTTTGTATATATACATTTTTTTTCTTCATGAAGCATGGAAATAAATGTTCAGTCGGAGTTACTCAAGCTACATCAAAATTGAAGATTGACTATTTATTATTATTATTAATCTGCCCCGTCAATTAATTTTTTTTAGGTGAACCAATCTAAAAAATAATTCCCTGAACATTTGCCTACCTCCATGGTTCCACTGTCATTTTCCTTGCTATTATCCATGCTTTCACTTGTTAACTTTGATACAATAATAAGGGAATAACAGTGTGAGGAGCCGGTCTTCACTGCGTGATAATGACCGGGCTTGGGGGTGACCGCTGTTATTCGTCTCGGTCCATTAACAGCGGTCACCCCCATCAAACCCGGTCATTATCACGCAGTGAAGACCAGATCCTCACACTGTTATTCCCATTAATAAATACCTTTTTAACGAAATAAACAATTAAAATGCTCCAATTTTGTGACTTTCTTTTGCGATATTTCCAGACTTTTTGTGTGTTCATGTTCATGGGCCATATTTTAACTTATGCGTGGTACCCTGTCTCTTCGATAAGCGTTGTTATATACACCACAGCCGGGCCCAGGCTGTGCTGGACATTGCTGGACAACGTCTTCATTGCGTACGCGTACGACGTCCAGGGTTTGGACTTCTGCTGCCGTAGCGAAACAAATTACAACAATGTTTTCATATTTTTACCTGATGGAGGAAGCTGAAATTTCGTTTACACACTCCTTGTGTCCAGAATTACAAAGATGCTTGGTTTAGGAAAGGTAAATATGTCGTTGGGCGAAGTGTTTTTAAAAAGAAAATAAATCGTAGATCTACGCTTTCGTCGTAAACATCCTCAGTAAACATCCTCAGTATAGTCGTTTTAAAACTTCCTTACGCGCGCGCGCACCCATAGCAACTGCGTTGCGTACGTGCGCGTCAGTCTCACGCGAAGGTGGTTGAGCATATGTGCAGTGCTGTATTGTTACAAGCTGCGGTATGACTGTTGTAAATTTGGCCAATCATTGCCTTCCATGGGGCTGGATCAATTCTGGTTCAGGGGCCATTTTTTCGCTTGTTCTTTGAAGCAGGTCTTTATCACCGTTAATGCCCGGCCACATGATCGAGTTTCGACCAATCAGAAACCATCAACTCTCCAAGGTATTTATTAATCAAGAATAAATAGGAAATTCAAAACAGATAAAAGCCCTAGCCCATTGGCGCTGCAAGGAGGGGAAGGGCAAGGGGGTGCCCCCCCCCCAGCCCCCCCCCCCCAAAAAAAGAGGGAAAAAAGAAAAGAAAAGGACAAGAGGTGTGAAGTCATGTTGCTTTTAATTTAGTACACATTTAAAAAAAACGGGCATCCACACTTCCACAGGAGTGTCAATGGGGGTAGGGTGGGCAAATGTCCCCCTGCCAACCCTCGAAAAATTATAAATTGAGAATATGCTAGAGAAAGTACTTGTAAGGATTTTTGGGAAAAAAGGGGCTTATTTTTTAAAACAATTCCTGGCGACGCCGAAGCATAAGCCCTGGCAAGTAAAAAAAAAACGTTACTCATCCCCACCTGCTTTCTTTTTTCCTGGCCGCTTCGATCCTTTGTATTTTTTATTAATATTTAAAAATTTTTTTAAGGCTTTTCTTGCTTTTTGCCAGGTGAATTTACAAATGGAACCGCATACTACGATTATGAACACAACCAGTACTACGTCAAGTGCGGTCAGTTGGACAAAGGCGATGGATCCCTGGCCTATGGCACCTTCAATGACACAACCAATACAACAGGATGGGGGGTACTGGACGTCAAATTCAGCGGACCCTCCAAGAGTTACGAAGAGGACCTGGTACGAATGACTGCTGCTGGTGTCATGGAGGGAATTCTAACTGGCGAGTAAGTTTCTCCAGACGCAAAACAGTGGCCTCCTGGTCTGAAGCATTGAATTTATGGTCTGCGGGATTATGCAGGTTGTGGGTTCGAGTCCAGCCTTGGGGCGAATTTTCTTTTCCCTAACGACATCCACATACATGGTTAGCGCCCTCTACGCTACCTTTGTGATACGTACGCAGGTATATGATTTTTATTATCCCTTCGTTTTGGGGAGCAGTGCGGTAGCTCAGTCGATACAGGGTCGTGATTTTGCACCGCGAGGTTGCGGGTTCAAATCTCGGTTTTGTACCCTAATTTTTTTCTTTTCTAACCGTAGGCCATCAGCCTCGGTCCGAAATGTTGGCCACCGGTATCAAATGAGGGAAATAATCGTCATAGCGATTTTTGGCAAGGTATACACCTCCAGAGTTGGAAAATATGTGATAGCATTGCAGCAGTGGCAGCTTTTTGGGTGTTATCACCCTTTTTTTCAAATTGTCCATCAAAATACTTGTTACCACTCTAGGGGTGGTATACCTTGGGCATGCGCACTGTAATCATTTATGCCCTGATTTGATACTGTCCAAACCCCCAGGCTGATGGCCTACCTGAGGCTTCAGAGGATTTTTTTTAAAAGGGAAATAAAGTCCGAATTTCATAACGTTTGAAATAATTTGTTGTTTCTAAGTTTATATTTTCTTCTCGTGTTTTTAGAAAAGTAAAATCCAAAATGCCATAGCGTACACCCAAATGCGGATGTCGTTTGGGAGAAAAAACATTCGCAGCCTGGGGTATGGTGTGTGTGTGCCCTTAGGCAAGGCACTTTGCAACTCATTGCTTCTCCCAACCCAGGAGTAAATGGGTACTTGTGATGGCTATGGGCCCCGTGCGCCAACAAAAGAGGGAGCGTTTATATAATTTTTGAGAGTCCATTGGAAAGGACACCGCGTGTGTGTAAGGGACTGGTTCGTGTGCGAACTACGCACGACTTGTTTATCCTGAATGTGCACAAAGCCACGCCGTAGCGTCTTCGCGCGTGAGCGTCAGGTGTCATCGCCGCTTGAATACGTTCAAATTCAACTTGCGATAGATAGCCTCTTGCAGTCTGACCCCCACCCCCAATAACTTTGGATTATACATTCAAAATACGCAGTGGTTGGACCGGAAACCAGTCTAGGTCATCCCCAACTCTCCTTTTCTGGCCGTTGAAGGGGTACTTAAAGCTATAGTCCATCATTTGCAGCCATCCGAAAAGTAACTGGCGTAATTATTGTTGAAAAACATACTGGTTGAAAGATAGTAAGGGGACTAAACTCCCTGTGAAATTATTCTTTCTGGCAAGCTGTCATTTTGAAGTAATCACCGAAAGAAGGCCTTTCCAACGGTGCGTCTTGAGACGCACTGTAGGAAAATTTAAACTTGTGATTTGAAATTGAGATCCTAGAATGCTGTTTTTCTCGGAATATACAGCTGAAGCTGAGCTGAAACTTCATCAGGTTAGATGTTCAGTATCCTTCATTAGATTTTGAGCACTTTTGTTGCTTCAAACGAACAAAATGCACAAATTACAAATGATGGACTATATCTTTAATTGTGAACGGAGCCTATAGATGGTTGCTGTGATAGATTAAATCTGCTTCGGGTTAAAATATGTCAAAGGTGATCACACATTGCCCAAATGTCATCCGGAAAAGATACGATTATCAAATATATGTACTGCTTGAAAAAAGTTTGTTCTTCTCATGTGTTCAATATGGGTCAGAACTCAAAAGACAGTGAAATGGGGTTTATTCAAATATTGCTTTTCACTTAATGTAAACGTGATAAATAGTGAAACATGAAAGTACAATTTACAAAATGTAACCCTGTGTATGAATATTAAAAAAAAAAAAATTTGTTTCAATGAAAATGCTTTTCATTGCAATATAAGTAACAAAGATTTACCGTACCACTTGCTTTAAAAACAGACTGTACCACTGTTTTTCAAGAAAACGTACGTACATTGTATAAACTTCAAAATTTTACAAACCAATTCCTATAATAACTCCTATGTGCTGCAGGCGAATACACCAAACCTATCTCAACAACTTCCAGTCCTTCTTGGCTGGGAAGCCCCAATTTGCAGCCAGGCTCAGCGAGTTCTACATGAAACAGAATCAGTGGACGCGGAAGATGGTCGCTGGGAATCCGGATGATCCATTCTGGCAAGGGGTGTCCCTAGTGGTTGCCCAGTTGGATGGGCTACTGATTGGCTACAACCTGAAATCTTGCCAACGTAAGGTAATTATCAATATAATTTGGGAGGGGGGGGGGGGGCGGCGCCTGGCTAATCATCCTTACTCGCAGCTGGAATTGCGAAGGATGCGGCTTCAACTAGTAAATTGCGAGGTTCCGGCGGTTCTTCAGTGCTAACCGGTTCCACAAGTTTTCCCGGCTATTTTAAAACATTTTTCATTCCGATTCACCAACTCTTACATTCAATTTCCTCCGAAAAAAATTCCACATGCTTTTAACAAAACCAATTTAGTCATTTACCATTCAATTTCAAAGTTTGGTCACCTTTTTAGTCCCCGGGTCGAGAATATTTGTCATTACAGATCAAATTCGTATAAGCTGTTGCCGAATGGCAGCATGGCAGAGATCAAATTCGTCGTGTATAGATCAATTAGACGAATTTGATTTCTGAATAACACGATTCGGCGTTGACGAGACGAAGTCGAATACACCGGGTCGAAAACGTGTGCTGATTGTTTGAATTTGTTTGGACTAAATTTGAAATTGTCTGATAAAAGACGAAATTAAACATTGAAAGTGCACTAAATCGATGTTGCTGGACGAAACTGAAAATATGAATTGGTGAATTCGAAGGAAAAATGTTTTAAAATAGCCAGGAAAACCTATAATATGGGAACCGCAACCGCGAGTCCAATCTTTTCAAGAGCCGGGCACCCACTTATGCTTGGTTCCGGCTCCAAAAGAATGTTCTAGATTAGATTACCTACTCTCTGTGCACAAAACCAAGAGCCGAGAATCGGCTACATGGGAATTCAGTCGCATGAAGGCCTGGGACATTCACTCTGGCTAGTCAAAACACTGGCGGGGAAAACCACACAGACTCCCGTACGTCAGGAAGACCCGCCCAAACCCATCTAGATCGTGGTCGAGCTGAAGGTATACAAAGGTGCCTTAGGCTGCCACCATACGACCCATGTCTGACCACGGAGCACAGCCGGAGATCAAATTTTTGATTTTTGCGGGGGGAAGAAAACCAGAGAGCTCAGAGAAAAAAACTCATGGCACAGGAGAGAATCAACGAACAACTCTCCTCACATATGGTCCGAGCCCGTAATCGAACCTGGGCCACATTGGTGCTTTACGCACTAGTATAGCCACCCACTTGGCAGCTCAGTCACCAAACTTGGCTCTATATACTTTCAGCTTTGCCAGATATTTTTCAAAAATTTGCCAGAGTAATTTCTCATGTTACTGTTTTTTTAATTAACATGATGACCAATGTTTCGCTGTCTCTGTTTTTCAAATCTTATCAAACGCACTTTAGAGTGTTTCCAGTACTTTATCATAGAACTGTGCTTCAGCGTTTTTTTAAAAAGAATTTGGTTTGGTTTTATTTTCCAAGAACTTTGAGTTTAGCCTGTTTTCCCAGACTTAAATCGTTACCGTTCCCAGACGCTGCCAACATTGGATTTGTCTGCAATGCTGTTTCTGAATGGCATGGGTGACATCCTAGATCTGCAGTATGTCCTGAATGGCACAAGTTTCCCAGACATCGAGAAGGCTACGCCCGACGAACTGAGGAACTTTTTCAGAATGAGTGGGCATTGCTCGGTCCTTATCAAGGTAGGTTGACCAGAATTGGACGGTTAACGTTACATTACGGGTGTGCATTTACGGGTATTACGGGAACCGGGTACCTGATAAAAAAAAACCACAGGTACCCGGGTACCCGCCAAACAAACCCAACCCCAAAATTCAAAATCTCGGAAGTTACAGGTGAGATTGTTCATGGACCACGCAATAATACTGCCACATGGCCTGGGTGCGTCAATTCAACAATTTATGTGCGTACAGTCTGTGAGCTTTATAGCTAATAATATGGTGAAAACTGCGAATTTCATGAGGGTCATAAACGTGACATCTGTTTTGTTTTTCCATGTAGCCTGGTTTTCACTCTGAACATTCTGACATTCAAAACCTTTCTTTTTCATTGTCTGAGAAGTTTCTAAGTACTTTGTAAAGTTGGCTACGGGTGCCTGATCTGTAAAACTGGAACCGGTTCCAGACTTCCAGCAGTCGGGTACTCGACTGCTGGATGGAAGTTTCGCATCTTATAGGTCTATGTGGAATTGCAAGATTTCACACAAATAATTTTCCAACTTTGCATTTACATACTTTATTCCTACATTGTACAACAATGTTGCTTAAAAATTGTTGTACTGTGCACATTATGTAGACCTTATCGCCTCCATTTACTAAATAAGCTCGATCGGAAATATCTCGGAAGCTGCGGGTCTACGAGTTTGTGTTCACGCACGAGTCACAAGATTGTGCTGTGTAATTTCTGGAAGGAGTAGCGTTTTGAGTAAAAAAACTAAGGTTGGGGTGGGGCTGGACTACTGATACTTTTGACAAAGTTTGGTTGAAATCGGTTTTCATATGTAGGAGCAATAGACAATGTCAACGTTTGTTACTAACTAATTAAAGAACTAATGGAGAGACATGATGATTTGTTGAGCTGCTGTCCCGCAGCTAGTAGAAAAATGCTGGCTCGATATCAATAAATATTCTTCCCCAAAGAAACTGAATTTCACTAAAATGAGTTGAATTGCAAAAACAACCTGTTCAAACTTCAAACCAGCAGCATAGCCAAGGCCCCCTCCCCCCCCCGAACCCTTTTAGTCCTATAAGTGACCACGGTTAATGCCCCCCCCCCCCCCCCCCCCCCCCCACTGTCCCACTGTAACATCCAGCCCCCCCAACAGTTGCGCCCTTATGTTGAGAACCCTGGCTCAGTACACTGCCAAGCTGGTTCAAACATGTGTCCTAGCTACTTGACGGAGTCGGAAATAAATTGAACACAACGAATGCAATAAATTTTGTCAAATTTTTGTTGGAAACCTTAACCACTCCAGACTTCAAGGTTGTGGCTACATTCTCCATCAGTTCATTGAACTCAAAATGTTGTTTGCAGTCACGCAGTCATGAAACCGGAGACTGTTTTGACATGACACAAACAATTTGGCTAGTCCCTTTGAGTTATTATCTTCTTATTCTCATGCCATGTATTGACTAGCATGTAAGGTTTCAAAAAAAATAAAATGTTATCAACTTTGCCGGGTCATTCTGTGTCAAATTCAACACCATTTTTCACTTGGCCCTCACAGATTGAAACAGGTTTTTTTGGTGTCATGATGGGCCTGTATGAGAAACCCACAGAACTGACTTTTGTTTTGTTATTTAGCTCGGCGTTAGTTTGAGATACGGGTCAACAAACTTTGGACTAACTTAGCATGATCCCTCAACTTTAAGCACTTGAATCTCCATGTATAGTATAGCACCTACAAAGCCAAGTCTTACTTCATTTTAAAGCTCTTTGAATGTATAAGTATTAAACAAATGTTACTATATTGTTAAACGTACTGATATGTTTAAATTGTTTCAAAAGTTACATTCTAATGTTTATCAGATGTTTCATAAGTTCCTGTGAAGAGTTTTGAAATATATATATTACTGTTGATATGGAATTTGCATCGGGTTGATGTTATCAATATTAGGTTTTGCCTGTCACTGACATACTGGTATAAACACTGTATACTCAGTGATGCGTTACCTCCTGAGTAGAAGTTGGCAGATAGAAAATCACTCGGGTGGGACTCAAACCTACGACCCTTCTTTTGTTCTGTTTTGTTCCTATTGAAAAATCAAACTCAATAGCATTTTCTTTATGGGGCAGATAGATTTCTAAAGACTTCCTTTTTGGGTCTATTTCTGCCACATGTACATGTACAATAAGGATACTGAATCAGAAGTAATGCATTTTACTGTATGCATCTATCTGGATCCTTTGTGAGCAACGTCCCTGTTAAGAAATTCCTCCATGCACTCTCAAATTACTTATCAAATTTTAGGTTAATATTGTAATTTTATTGCATAATGACCCCATTTGAGATCCTTGGAAATTGTCTATTTTTTGAAAATCATACTACACTGTACAAGCAATTTGGGGGGGGGGGGTCTTTGAAGTAAACATGAAAGTAGGAAAAGGCGAACAACCTCAAGCAACCTAGATCTTGTCCAGTGTCAAACCAAATGTGGTCTTATGTGACGTCAACTTTCAAATAAATCTCAAGAGACCTCAAGATTACCCCGCCAAAGTGATTTCTCCCAATTTCCATGAAACCCGTGGAGACCTATATACGTAGCTAGAGTCTTTGTGCATTAGGTTTTTCGACTCTTCCGCAAGGCTTGCAATTTCCCATTTATTTATGGCCCAGGTGCGGTGCCTTAATCCCACACAATCTTGTTTTTCTTTTTCACAATTTGAAAATGGAATTAAATAAGTTTCCCTGTGGGTTACGTCGTAAAAACATAGTCTACCCTATAAATGTTCCCCAAACAGCATTCAAGTACATGGAATGTCCTGAAATGTGGTCGCCCACTGAACATCAAGGACTAAACATGACTTCTGTTGACAAAGCTATTTCTCAAGACCTGCCCCACCCACTCCAAAAAAATACTGCTGGATTTTATTCGGTTGGAATTGTATTTCTCAAACAAGATCTATCAGCTACATGAATGTAAATAGATCGAGTGATCGAGCAATGGTGGCTCTTCTATAAACAAAACAGTAACTGCTTTATTTAAAATATTTCAATATGTATCAAGCTTGAACATCAAGTACATTATACACGGTGGTAAAAAAAAAACAAACCAAAAACGGAACAGCGTACTTCCACTACCTTGAGACTCAATCCACCTGTACCAATTGATGGAGAATCCTTTTAGAACTTGAGAATTATGATACCAAAATCTCCTGATTCAGTCCAGTGGTTTTTGTTGCAGAGCCTATTTTGTGAACTGAGCACACTTCTTTTATGTGGGTATTATTAACATTTAACAATCCCTCTATCAATTACAATGCAAGTCAAATCCCCAGGCGCGGTTTTAGTAATTCATTGGGACAAAAATGACCCCCAGCTTGCTTCAAATAGGCTCTAGAACAAAAACTGCCGGACCGAATTGGGCGATCTTGGTTTCATTTTTCTTCTAAAAAGATTCTCCATGCATTGGTATATGTGGTTTGAGTCTCCGAGTAGTGGAAGTATGCCATTCTGTTAGTTTGGACAACCCTGCATAAGTTAAGTCTGTGTGCAAAATTTAGCAATGCATAATTCATTGTTTTCGCACTTGCGAAAACTCCACCCTATCTTCATTTCTATTTTGAAAAGAAAGTGGAATTGCCAGTGTCTATTTTTGGGGGTTGGGTAGTATCTGGTTGTGTGATTTTGTTACAATGTTTGCCGTTTTCCAAACGTTTTTGTCTTTAATTGAGCTTATCAGTAACATGTCTGGTTTATATGGGTGGGTTTCAGAAGCATGAACCTTAACTCCCTACTGTCTTTTACTAAGTCCTGGACCAAGTCTGCCAAAATCCATCAATCACACTTCTTACAATGCATGCTTTCTGGCCCAAGTCCATTCACACTCATATCAGTTATCCCAGGAAGACCATAAAGATGACACTTTGTTTAAAAAACACCCCCCCAAACAATGTTAAGTCCCAATTTTCCACGGCTTTCTCTGGAGCATATTACTCTTAAACTTTTTAAATCAAATCTTAGCACTGAGAGTTTGTCCAGAACGGTCGGTTTCTTTTTAGGTTTTACATTGGGGAGACCACGAATTCCAGCGAACGCAGAGCACAAAGCGACGCCGCTTGACATTTCGCAATGTTTTTATTTTGAGTCACAAGCACAAGTTGCCGCCAACTTTTTATTTTATTATACAGTAATTTTATTCTGGAAATTTATTCTGACGATAATCTGACGCATTTTCTTTATTTTCGACAACATTCCTCAACATCGAAATTTCAATATTTCGCTATGATTAAAATTGCTACCGACAATATCAATATCAAAATAATATCGAATAATCGAGTAATGACGGGACAATTGTTTTATTGAAGTTTTTCATGTAGCACTTTCAAAATCTAGGATGTGAAAGCCCAATTCATAAGCTTTCTTTTAGCACAAGAATCGTTCAAATCACTCATGTACTTTTTGAGTTAACAGAATTTTAAACACAACAACTGTTTTAAAGTTCTGTCCACGGATCACAAAAAAAGGTGTGCATTCTTTTAGCAAAACAAAAAAACAATTCACACACATCCCTATGTGATTTGTTTTTGATTTGCTGAAAGAACACTGAACTGTTTTGTGATCTGTGGACAGAACCTTAAAACGGTGGTTGTGTTTAAAATTCTGTAACTTGAAAAGTACATGAGTGATTTGAATGATTATGAAGGCTTATGAATTGGACTTTCATATCCTGGATTTTTAAAGTGAAACATGCTGTACTTTACTAAAACAATGGTCCGAACATTTGGGTTTGTTCTTTTTTTACTCGCCCTGTATCTTGATGAGAAATGTCTGATCCTGCAATTAATTAAGTTTCCTGATTCAATTTCATGGAGCTGTTGAAAATATTGCCATGCCACTTTTTTTAATACTAAGCATGAAAAAGTCAAAGGAAATCAAGCCACAAGCAACTAAATACTATAATATTTATTGGCTTGTCGCCGGTTTTTGCTAAGATATTTTTTAGCAATTGTTCTCTTCTGTTTTTAACTGTTCCTAAAAAATTGGCCTCTTAATTGTTGCTGCATATATAGGCACTCCCTGGGTTTGAGGATATCTTCATGTCGCACTCAACATGGTTTGATTACAACAGCATGCTGCGCATCTACAAGCACTACAACTTTGACTTGATGTTCCAGGGAGCTGCAGCCAAGGCAATGTCCTTTTCAAGTTACCCAGGTACCTAGTAGGGGAGATCAAAATGCCAGTCAGAAGTTATCCTATTAGCATCTGTACTAGATTGTATTAATAAATACCTTGGACATTGGAGAGTTGATAGCTTCTGATTGGTCGAGACTCGATCACATGGGGGTGTATTTCAACGTGATACACAGACCGACTTCAGGAACAAGCAAATAAATGGCCCCAGAACCAGCATTGATCCAGCATCATGTAAGCCAATGATTGGCCAAATATACAACAGTCCTACGGTAGCTTGTAACAATACAGCAGTACAAACTGGCTCAACTACCATCGTGCGCAGACTCATACATGCGCGTATGCAACACATTTGCTATGGGGGGCATGCATACGCACACTTACATGTAAGTGTTCACACGACTGAGGATGTTTACGACTAGGATCTGCGATTTACTTTCTGCAAAAACGTCGCCTTAACAGACCTGCCTAGTCTAAACCGAGCACCTTTGTAATTCTGGACACAAGGAATATGTAAATGAAATTTCAGCTTCCTCGGCCGGGTAAAAGTATGACAAAAAAATTGGCAGAAGTTCATACGCTGGACGCCAATTGTAATAAATGATCTCCTTTGTATAATGGGGATCAATCTTCGTAATGCAATGAAGATGTCGTCCAACCTGGGCTAGGGTGATCAGAACAACGCATATTGAAGAAACTATACAGAGTTCCATGCATAAGCCAAAATATGGCCCTGAACATAAAAAGTCTGGAAATATCGGCGAAAGAAAAGTCACAAAATTCGGAGCATTTTAATTGTTTTTTTTCCCCCGTTAATAATGTATTTATTGATGGGAATAACAGTGTGAAGACCCGGTACTCAGTGCATGATAATGACCGCGTTGGGGGGATGACTGCTGTTAATGGACCGAGCTGAAGTTTTTCAACTGAAAAATCTATAGAAACCATAAAGTGCTTGCCGTTGGTTTCAGGCATTACAGTGAGTAATAGGTTGGGCGGTTTAGTGCTACATCAGTGACATAAACTTTTAAAGGGTTGTACAGTTACAAAAAAAACTGGGCCTAAGTTTTCAGTCCTAGTGCGACTTTTGCTGGGACCAAAACGTCACGCCCTCTGACTTTTTTGATTTGTATATTGCTGGTCGATTCTGTCAGTGAGCAGTTTGCAGCAGTTTTATTCATTTTCAGGTTATAAAAGTTGACATATGATTATGGTTTTGACTTGGTTGTGAAATCATGGGTTGTTTTGTGTTTTATAAAGATATTACAAAGGTGTTATCTTGTAATTATGTCAAAACTTTAACCTTAAGTTGACAGCCTATAATCTTTGGGCTATATGCATCGAATTACTCTATATGAGAAGAGGGTACTCCGTAGCCTTACAATGACGTCTAGTGAATGGCACTCACAACTCTTTGGTTAATCAATGCACTTTCTGTCTTTTGAAAAGTGCGAATAAAAGGCAAGGTAAAGAATCTGGAATTATTGTTATCTCTATTCCTGTCGCCTAAGTTTGCAACTGGTAGGCTTAAGCCATACGCCCAAAAAGACTGTGCTGTTTAATTGAGTGAAGTTGAACAAAGGGCCTTATCACCTGTTTATAGAGAAAGTTTGATGTAACTACAAACTTCAAAAAGATAACCGTCAGTCAGGCAAAAAGAAAATCACATTTATGTTGTTGAAACTCCCAGGTATGTTGGAGTCCTTGGATGACTTCTACATCCTTGGAAGCGACATGCTGATGCTGCAGACAACAAATGACATCTACAACCAAACCCTGTACAAGATGGTGAAGCCAGAATCTCTGTTGGCATGGCAACGGGTCCGGGTGGCCAACCTGATGGCAAACAGCGGGGCAGAGTGGGGCAAAATTGTGGCCAAGTACAACTCAGGTGGGTGAATTGGTTATAGTCAGTAGGGGCGTGTTGCAATTGATATAGGTCACAAGTTACAGCAACTCGATCATCACAAGTAAATGGCCAGCACCCCAGTACCTGATTTCATGAAGCGCTGCGACGCGTCGCAACTCAAGTTACGACGTGTAACACGTCGCAGCTCGCGGCGCGTCGTATCTTCCATTTCACGAAAGTTGCGATGTGTTGAACGCGTCGTAAGTTCCTTGACTACGGCTTAAAACACGTCGCAAGTTACGACATGTCTAGTGGTCATTGCAAAATAAGAAGATTCTCTTTCTTAGCCAGTTTAATGTCATAAACATGACAAAAACGATATTATAATACCGAGGCAATGTGTGTAAAGTTGTAAATAGAAAATTCATTGAATAATTATGAATTAGACTGGAATATTGCAGTTGAAATTTCAAAGTAGCTAAACAGTCCACTGAGAGCTTGTTTTCCTTCAAAATTGCATCGCACGGCCACCATTTTGTTTTACATTTTAACAAATTTCGAGCTGAGATCCGACGACTCTTTGTTGAATATCAGCAACTATTTACTGTACGCTGACTAAATACATAAAACAGTCACCGAGTTGTGCTGTAAATACACCTACGACGCGTCACACTTACGACGTGTTTTGTGAAGTGGATCGCAGGACGCGTCGTAGCTGTGACGCATCGTAGAGATACGTCGCGTCGCGTCGCTGCGATGCATCGTAAGTTACGAAGAGTTTGATGAAATCGGGTGCTCGTCAAGGAACAAAAAAGAATGACCTGACTTGCAATTGACTGGCCATTGTAATTTCACTTCGGGTTCGTTCGAGTAGCTCACCCGGATCGACTCGGGTAAAGGCAGACGGGTTAGCCACGAGAGCCGGGCTAAACGAACGCATGAATGCCTGCAATCAGACACCTCACGTGACGTCTAGCTGTAGCTGCGGCCGCTGCCATTGACAAAATTCACTGAGTCTTTTATTTGAAATCTACTGCTTTTCCATCAGTCGCAAAAAGTAACACCGTCAGGCTGGTATTATGGCCTTTAAAGTCGCAATGGGATAAATAACTTATTATATTTAGACTTCCAATACACTTGATCTTTTCCACTGTCCCACCGGCATATTTGTCCATTTCGTGGAATGAACAATACATGGGTGTGACATATTTCCACCACTGACTCTGCTCCACGAGCAGGGTCTGTGGTGGCTGACCCGGTTGAACCTGAGAATGACGTCAGAGCTAATCGAACGGCACGGGGCTAACCCGAGTCCACCCGTGTGAGCTAATCAAACGCACCTTTTGATTGACTTGTGGTAGACTTGTGACCTTACTTGTAGATGAATCGTTAATAGGATGGATATTTGTCAGTCCTTGGCGAGTTCTCTTATTTGTAACTTTGTTTAATGGTTTTCAATTTGATTTCCTTATAACTTTTCTAAAGACAGAAATGGCATATACGTCTTGATGAAGTCTTAACATGGGGACACGTTATGTGTACATCATGTGTAGCCCAGAGTTAATTGTATTTTAATATAAAGATCGCAAATTCAGCCATAATTATACCCATTAAATACAGTGAAACACGGATTTTTTCCCAACTGGATGAATGGGGGAAACTTGCAAAGGAAAACACATCAAAATGCCATTATATGAAAAATAGATGACATGTTCCTCATATTCGAAACACAAAATCTGACAGTAAAACTAGTTTCAGTCTTCATTTAAATGATTAACATCTCATTTGTATTAGAATGCTTGTGTGTAATCTGTAATTTTATAAAAGACGGCTAAGTAACAAATTGATTCTTTTAGTAAAACGTGCATAACTTCTGATAGCATGGATCAATTTTGAGTAATTTTTTTTTTTTTAGATGAGTGCAAGAACACGCTATTTAATACTTTCATATTTGATTGTTTTTTAAGAATTTTTTTTGGGGGGGGTAATTTTCTTTTTGACTCGCCCTGTATACTACACCGTCTGCAATATTGCCCGAAACTGTTCCAGCACAACCTTGTCCCCAGTGCTTACTTCATTTCCAACCTCGTTTCCAATAGTAAGCCCTGGATAGGAAACTTTCTTCCTGTATCCTGATTCTATATTGGTTAGTAATGGATTTATATCGTGAAGTTGGTTTTGTTATTTCCAACGTGCATTACGTGTTTTCACGATCATTGTAATTATAATGTCCACGCTTTCTCATAAATACTCTTTTCTTTTCCAATTTGCTCATATTAATATGAATATTGGCGGGATAAAATTGTAACATTTTAACTTCGAAAACAATCGTGTTTTCGTACCTCACTGCGCGATGAATTGATTGTGTTTTTACCCCAGACACCGCGGTACAAAAACAAACGCTAATGTAAAACGTACAGGCAGGCACCAGACTATTCCTCATTTGCATACATGTGCAATTATTTTGCACATGCAAATGATCCAATGCCTAGGTGAGAAAGCAGCTAGTGCTGGGCTTCGCTCGTACCCCCGCCCTGCAAACAGGACACTGGTCAGGGCTGACGTCATTTGAGCTCTCATTGGATGATTGCGTGACCTGTGACTTAGAACGCGTCACACAAACTAGCTTCCGGTGCCCATCATGCGTAGCGCGCGCTAGCTGCATGCGAAGGTCAATCTGTACTTCCTTCACAAGATTCTGTGAAGCTCATCAGCCCTTACCAGCGCCCTGTTTGCAGGGCAGGGGTTCCAGCGAATGTTCCAGCATGAACAGTTTTTATTGATTCATCAGAGAGGAATTGCAAAGTGATGTTGTACAGGTGTTAAGTGAATTACATGACTGCATGGGACCTTTTTAATTAGAATGGCTTTTCTAGCTCTTTAGCAGTCTACCACAATATATTATAACCTATTTAAAAAATTACCTAAACTTTTCAGGCACCTACAACAATCAGTACATGGTTGTTGACAGGAAGCGCATATCAGGAGAGCTACTGGATGGGACGCTGACTGTGGTGGAACAGATCCCAGGACTGGTGATGTCTGAGGACCAGACAGCCATACTAAGAGCAGGTCTGTAACTTTCCTTGGTCAAGTCTGGATCAGTGGTGTAGTTGAGACCATCACAAGACCTTCACAAAACCGACACAAGACCAACACAAGACAATCACAAGACAATCACAAGACCAACACAAGACCATCACAAGACAATCACAAGACCATCACAAGACCAACGCAAGACCAACAACACAAGACCAACACATGACCAACACACGACCAACACAAGACCATCACAAGACAACTCACGACCAACACAAGACCAACACAAGACCACCACGAGACCATCACAAGACCAACGCAAGACCAACAACACAAGACCAACACATGACCAACACACGACCAACACAAGACCATCACAAGACAACATACGACCAACACAAGACCAACACAAGACCAACACGAGACCAACACGAGACCAACACAAGGCCATCACAAGACCAACACAAGGCCAACACAAGACCAACACAAGACTATCATAAGACGATCACAAGACCGACACAAGACCAACACAAGACCAACACAAGACCAACACAAGACCAACACAAGACCATCACAAGACTAACAAAAGGCCATCACAAGACCAAGACCATCACCAGACCAACACAAGACCAATACAAGACCATCACAAGACCATCACAAGACCAACACAAGACCAACACAAGACCATCACAAGACCAACACAAGACCAACACAAGACCATCACAAGACAACCCAAGACTTCCAATCTCAATTCAAGGCATACCTAGCTCTGGCCACACCCTCTAGCTGCCGGCAGTAGTCCCTCTGAGGTGATACATGTATAGTTGCCAAAATCTGAAACCACAGAACAACTTGCCCAAGGAGCTCATAACGCACATGTCAGTTCTCTTGATGAGAAATCTGTTTTAACATCTTGCGATTTAACAGGATACTGGCCCTCGTACAACATCCCTTTCTACGAGACCATCTACAACCTGAGTGGCTACCCGATGATGAAGAAGAAAAGGGGTAATGAGGAATCCTATCAGCTGTATGTGAGAGCAGAGATCTTCAGACGTGACCAAAGCACAGTCACTGATATGAAGTCAATGATGGCCATCATGCGATACAACGGTATGTCCCTGCAGCTAAAATAGGAATCTTGATTACGATATATAGTTTTCAATCGTCATTTTGTTCCAATAGATGGCAGTTTGGACAGATTCAGTTTAAGTCTATTAAATAAAAACTGGCATAGTCTTGTAGGCATTTAATTATAAGCAACTATATGGTGCGTATAATTTTGCATTTGATTGTGCAAAAGCCAGTTTCCTTTGAAATTGGTATTTGGATCTCTAAATGTCAACTGGAACATTTCAAGCGGGATCAATTGTTGGCAGACGCCATGGCATATTTATCATCCGTCTTCTAGCCATCATAATCGAGTCAGGATTAGCGGTGCTTTCCTCGCCTTCCACCGCTGTGACCCGGGTTCGAATCCCGCCTAGGCCAATGCGTGGATTGGTTTTCAGTCCCTGCCTGATTCCGTGGGTTTGATCCCTGACATATCATTCTGGGGTTTTCCTCCCACCACTAAAACTGTGATTTCCTGCCACATCTTCTACCAAGTCTTATCCATACTGTTCAGGCGCTTAATTGCGCTGTTGGATGCTGTTGAAAAAAAATAAATAAACTAAATAAAATCAGTAATGACCTTTGCATTGGTTAAAGTTAACCTGAGTACAGCTCAGGAGAAATGACTAAGACATGATGGCCATGGAGCACTGAAATATCAAGTTGATACATCAACAGGTCCTTGAAACTTCTTGTGGAATCTTTCTCTCTTTAGCCACTCAGTGTATAACCAAACCTCTGCCAACATGCAAGTTGTCTTCTCTCCCATTCATGACGTCAAATTCCACTCAGTGTATCCATGCCTGAAAAAAATTTAAGACCCAAAGCAATCAGGATCTTGTGGCAGCCAAGGCATTCTTTCTTTTTGTCTCTTTGTCACAGACTATCTTCATGACAAGTACTCCAACAAGGATCCTGCTTGGTCCATCTGCTCCCGCTTCGATCTCAGAGCCAAGGATGCATTTGCAGGCGGTTGCACGGATACCAAGGTAAGGCCCATTTATGTAAATTCCAGTTGAAACCAGTTCCAACTAGTTTTATCAACTGGTGCCAGTTCAACTGGGAATTGGTGACTGGTTTTGACTGGTTTTACCTAGTTTTGAACTGATACCAGTATAAGTGGCTTAATTAGGTCAGAACCAGTTAAACCAGTTCAAACCAGTCACCAATTCACCTGAGATAGCTAAGGGTTGACCACAGTTTGTTAAAGGTAAATTTACTGTGGAAGAATGCCTCCCCTCGACCTTTGACAGAATTTTAGACAGCTAAATTAAATGCACCTCATGCGTTATCCCTATATAATGAAGATTCTAGACATTGTCATTAGGTAGTCTATGGAATAAACGCTTGCACGGCAAGCATCTATGATATGTGAGCAGGTTATGCAAAACAACACTGTCTTTTACCTCCAGATTCTGACCATTCATGGGCGCCTTCTATTGTGTCTTTGGTGACCTGATGTTGTATGAGAAAAACGTGGCAGCTATTGACCAATCAAGAGCTTTGGACAAATTTATGCTCTGATTATAAACGACGTCACAACTTCTAAAGGCGGCTGTAATTGGCAGCAGCATGTTTGTTTTTTGGTTTTTGATTGAGAAATGCAAATCTAATTAGCCAGTATTGTAGTCGAGCACTTTTTGTCAGCACTAGTCTTGGTCCGTTTAGGCAGGATTTGAATTTTTATTCCTCTATTTTACAGCTAGTCCCATGGCAAACACTGCAATGTTGCTCTGGCAGGGGTTTCTATCAACAAGATGACTTTTGTACCAACTTTCAATGCCTATACCTTGCTATTCCCATGGCTTGCTTACTTATGATGTAGTTCCCCACTAACTGGCCATCCTTATCACACTGTCCGTTCTGCAGATTACCAATCTCGAGATGGCCAAGACATTCTCAGCTATGGCCGTCAGTGGTCCCACCACAAGTCACGGCATTCCGGTCTTCCGATGGACCAGTGCATTCAACGATTCCCATATCGGACTACCGGAATCCTACAACTTCCCATTTGTCCTGATGGAACCGACTTTGTAGTACACCCATCTGTTATATGCTCTGCCCAAAAGACAAAAAAAAAAAAAAAAAATCCTGCTGCATGCACTTGCCAAGACATGGGCCGCTGGAAAATCCACATTTGTACCAGAGAGTTATTATAAAATTATTGAACGCTACCTTCTCAAACCGGGTGAGTAAAAAAGAAGCAAAATCCAAATGTCGGTACCATTGTTTTAGTGAAGTTCTGCATGTAGCACTTTCAAAATCTATATGAAAGCGTAATTCATAAGCTTTCTTTCAGTACAAGAATCATTCCAATTATTCATGTACTTTTCAAGTTACCAAATTTTTAACACAACCACTGTTTTAAAGTTCTGTCCACGAATCACAAGAAGGTAAGTGTTCTTTCAGCAAAACGAAAACGAATCACGTAGGGATGTGTGTGAATTGTTTTCGTTTTGAAAGTGCTAGCTGCGGAACTTCACGAAAACAATGGTCCCGACATTTGGGGTTCGTTTTTTTTTACTCACCCTGTACTTTGAAGCTGTATGATTTTGAATTCACGGTGTGTTTGTAGAACCTAATAACAGTAGATGGAATGAATTTTGAATTGTACTCTATATGCAACGCGCAAGTACATGCAACATATGCAAGTCCCACACAGCGCGTTTGCTTTGTTTAATTACGCAGAACAAAATCAAACGCTCATTTACTTATTGTGCTTTTCGGTTTGGGCGTATCGGCTGCAATAACAATCCGGTATAGAATAGGGACGCAGATATGCAAATAGCTGTACTACAGCCATACTTAATTACAAGTTTCCATGTAGGTTTGTGCATAAACATGGATGCCCCCAGCAGGCTTTGTACAGCGAGTTAGCGCTCCAGTAATTTGATAGAGCGCTGTATGGCTTTTAACCATATGTGGAATGGGCAGGGCTTACGTACGGGCAAATCTTGAACGTTCCATTGGAATGCCTTAAAATATTGAAATCATAATATGTGCACAAATATTATAGCAATGTGATGAAAGTGAAATATTACTTATATTTAAATTTTTATACCTTATAAGTTCAGTGAAATATTAAATTTGTTAACAAAACAGTATGTAGATTTTCACTACTAAAGGAAAACTGATTGTGGTGAAGTTAATTTTTTAATATATTTAAATGATGACTTTTAATTTTTGTCATCAGAGAGCAATGAAATAGGACACAGATGTTGGAGTCGGATTAAGTTATTAATCACGGACTCTTAATTGCAAGACTTTGTCATGGCTGAAATAATATATTTTTAAAAAGGTTAATAAACTATTTAGTGTTTACATTATCATATATTCTTGTTCACTTGGAACACAGTTTAAGCTGCATGTGCATATAAACGTCTGATGTGATGTCCAATCTTGATGTGCAGCTGGATCTCTGATACACATGCTGCTTAAAAATGCTTTCAAATTTAGCTCAAGGGCAAAGATCAATGTACCTCAACAGGGGCGGATCCAGGAATTTTTGCAGGGGGGTTGCATACAAAAAAATGCTGAAATCTAGATTTTTTTTGTTCTCCGGACACTTGACCAATGGGGGCACTGTTCAAGGGAGGGGGGGGGGGGTGGTACCAAACTTTCAATGGGGCCACTGTTTAAAAGTCGACGATTATTACCACTATATTACAGAAAAGGTGTACAAGTAACTCCTATTAAGCTGGCTCTGTCCGTATTTTGTGCTGGTGGACATTATACCAACAACAATTTGTTTTGGGGTGTCAGAGCAAAGGGGGGGGGGGGGAGGGGGATTGCATTATTTTTTATGAATTTTTCTATGAAAGAAAATATTTTTGGACAATTACCTAATAAATAAATTGTCCATTAAATTGAAACTGTATCTTTTAATTGCTTGTGATGTCTTGAAAATGCCTCTTAATTTCCAAAAGCAACTGTCGAACAATTAAGTTAGTGCAACACTGCAACAACCACATAGAGTGTGGTCATCGTGTAAAATAAAACCTTCATTAAATTCAACTTTAAGGGAATAAAAATACCATAGGGCCTAAGGCCGCCTAGTCACGGTCGCTTTCCAGACGATAACCCAAGAAGTACCTGTTGTATTGAATGGGAATCTTGTCTAGTGACTAATCGCGATATTTACAACACACGTCTGTTGAATACGGTAGAATTTGTCAAACAATACATTTAATGTAACCAAAACAATGTAGTGTATTCAGCGCGAAAATTACAATACGAACGTAAGTCAACTTTTATGTAACCCCCCAAAAAACCTTAAAAAAAATTAATAAAATTTGGCGGACAATTACTCAATAAAAAATATTGTCTATTAAATTGAAATTGTATCTTTTAATTGCTCGTGATGTCTTAAATATGCCTGTTAATTTCCAGAAGCAAATGTCGAACAATAAAGTTAATTCAACCACCACAATAGAGTGTGTCGTCAGCCAGAAAAATGAAATCTTAGTTAGTTAAAGTCAACTTTAAGGGAATAAAACCAACATACTCGTTTTCCAGACGATAACCCAAGAACTACTTAGTGTTGTGGATAGAAATTTGTCTAGTGATTAGTTTTGATATATCACACGTTTCTTTTGAATATACGTAGAAATTGTCAAACAATTTATTGATAGTGTATAACGTCTAGCTCTCTCGGGTGAGAGACATTATCAAATAAAGAGTCGGGTACAAATATCTTACACACACACTAGTACTTTATTCGGGATTATTTACATCTCAGGTCAATAGAGGGCGCACTATATACAATGTAAAGTTAAGGCGTACATGATTATCTTATGGTGGCCCTGAAGGGACATCGCATATCGCGAACGTGTGCGCATACGTATGCGATGTCGCGAAATTTATCGCGAATGTGTGCGCACACGTATGCGATGTCGCGAAATTTATCGCGAATATATGCGCACACGTATGCGATGTCGTGAAATTAATCGCGAATATGTGCGCACACGTATGCGATGTCGTGAAACAATTCGCGAATATGTGCGCACACGTATGCGAATTTGTTTGCAATGTCGTGAATTTTATTGCATACCTTGTCGCATACCTTTCAGTAAAATTCCTAATGAACTGGGGAGATGTAGCAGCTAGTCTGGAATCTAGACGTACTGTTAGATATAAATAGGGTCTGACTAATAAACCTTCGCGCGCACGCTGTTCCGCGCGCAAGTTTAAAACTTGCGCGCGCAAATTTCAAAGTTGCGCAAGTAGCAAGTTTGCGCTCGACAGTACTAGTAGTAACGATTGCACTCGGAAAAGCGTGCGCGCGAAGGTTTATTAGTCAGACCCTATGTATATGGTGGTGTACCCTAACGTGGCGCACTTCGAAGCATACCCAAATTTCCTCGTGTAGTGTTGCCAAACCTCTTTGTTGACAAACCTCAAATTCATGCAGTGAAATACTGGTACTTTTACCTTATTAATGCTTGCTGTTTAACCTCTGTGAACAATTTCGGTTTCATAAAATTTAAGCCGAAATTAAAAAACGGTGGCGTCCGGAAATTGGGCACAATTTGGCGGAGTGTTCCCTAACGTGGCGCACTTAAATAAATCTCGGAAAATTCCAAATTAACATTTAAGAATTTCTGAAAACTTGATAAATTCTGATAAATCATTATTATCTCTACTTACATACCCAGCCAGATGTTTGTCACAAAATTATTTTCTTATTTTTCGGGGCATTTTCAAAGGGTTCACTTTGCACTTGAAAATAAAATCGGAAAATCACGCCAAAATAAGTTTTTCTTTTAACTTTGTAGCGGGTAAATAAATTCGCGATTTATGAACGGGAGTGTTTATAACTTGATGAAGTTTCACTTTCTGTGAAATTTCAGTTAAAACTTTTGCTCTAGCTAGGCGCTACAGGCGAAAAATCAAAGTGCGCCACGTTAGGGGCCGCGCCACGTTAGGGTACATCAACAATATCTAACAGTACATCTAGATTCCAGACTAGCTGCTACAACTCCCCAGTTCATTAGGAATTTTACTGAAAGGTATGCGACAAGGTATGCAATAAAATTCACGACATTGCAAACAAATTCGCATACGTGTGCGCACATATTCGCGAATTGTTTCACGACATCGCATACGTGTGCGCACATATTCGCGATTAATTTCACGACATCGCATACGTGTGCGCATATATTCGCGATAAATTTTGCGACATCGCATACGTGTGCGCACATATTCGCGATTAATTTCACGACATCGCATACGTGTGCGCATATATTCGCGATAAATTTCGCGACATCGCATACGTGTGCGCACATATTCGCGATAAATTTTGCGACATCGCATACGTGTGCGCACACATTCGCGATAAATTTCGCGACATCGCGTACGTATGCGCACACGTTTGCGATATGCGATGTCCCTTCAGGGCCACCATATTATCTATATCTGTGTACAGGCGTAGGTCTATGGCCAGTGAGCGGACAGCTCTATAATCTACGTGAACATGTCAGGTATGGCGTGTCAAACGTTGCAATATTCAATATTTTGCAATATATATGTTGGATGTTCAATATGTGTTTGTTATCTTTTACATTTATGTGCGATGTTCAATATAAGTGTGCGATGTTTTTCATTATTTGCGCGATGTTTAATATATTTGTGCGATGTTTTACAATATATGTGCGATGTTGTGTGCGATGTTTTACATTTATATGCGATGTTCAATTTATATGTGCGATGTTTTTGACGATATATATGTGCGATGTTTTCAATATTATGTTCGATTTTTTGCATTAAATATGCGATGTTTTTCGATACAATTGTGTGTGTTGTTTTACAATATATTTGCGATATTCTCAAATATGTGAGCGAAGTTTTACACATATGTTTGACACTTCGAGCTATTTGTATTCGATGTTTCATCGGTATGTTTGCATTCGATCTTTCGCAATATGCATTTGATGTTTCCCTTTTCATTCGATGTTTCGTTAAGAGTCAAAGTCTGGTTACTAGACCGCGAAAGTCTGACTATCATTTTGCCTAAAGTCAGTGTATGAGACGTCAGGGATCGCGTAAAGTGATTAGAGCCAGACCTAAACGGTAAAAACCGGAATTGTGGGTAATTCTTTAAGCATACGCAATGCGTTCATCATTATTTGGGCAGTACCCGAAGCTGTGCCTGTACTACCCATAGTCTTATGTGCATCATCTATGCATTGGGGAGTGCATGACACATGGTCTGAGCTCCATGGCCGATGTGCACCTGTCCCGTTTAATGATCCAGTTACCTGATAATTTGTTAGCATAAGCTGATGTAAAATTGGGCAAAATTAGATGTTTACGAAAAAAATCAAAAAATCAAATTGTAAGGAGGTAACCTTGCATTTTTTTAAGCAAAATCGGGAAAAATCAGATGTTTCTGGAAATTTGCAGATTGTATGGGGTTAGATGTTTATGAAACATTTTTTTTAAGAAACATTTCAAATTGTAAGGGGTGAACATTGCATATTTTAGCGAAATTGGGCAAAATCAGATGTTTCCAAAAAATTTCAGATGTAAGGGATTATAACCTTGCTTTTTTAGTGAAATTTCGCAAAGTTCGATGTTACGAAAAAATTCAAATTGAAAGGGGTTAACCTCGCATTTTTTTAAAGCGAAAATGGGAAAAAATCAAATGTTTCTGGAAAATTGCAGATTGTAAGGTGTTAACCTTGCTTTTTGAATAAGCTTGGGAAAAATTAGATGTTCATGAAAAAAATTCAAATTGGAAGGGGTTAACCTTGCATTTTTTTTTTTTGCAAAATAGGACACAATCAGATGATTCTGGAAAATTGCAGATTGTTAGGGCTTAACCTTTCCAGCAAAATTGGGCAAAAAGAAATGTTTATGAAAAATTTTAAATTGTAAGAGGTGTACCTTGTATATTTAGTAAAATTTGGCAAAATCAGATTTGTATGAAAAATCTAAAATGGTAAGGGGTTAACCTTGCTTTTTTTAGCAAAATTTGGAGCATATTTTACTAAAATTGGGCAAAATCAGATGCTTCTAAAAAATCCAGATGTAAAGTTTCCGCAAAAACAGCTGCTGAAAAAGAGCCCAATGTTGAACTTTACTGAGTCTGAGGTCTATCGAGGGGACGATCCTTATTTCAACTCCCGGAGATTCGCTGACAGTCTCTATTTTTCTTTTTAAGAAATTCGAAATAGCTGAAGAGGGAGGTGAGAATCTATATGTGCCCAGATACAAAGAGTAGAAATCTACGCGTCTGCCTTTTTGGAAATACACAATTGCGGTGTTCATTGTTACGTAATGATCCGCCTAGCACACGACTGTTTTGCACATTAGGCTGTGTTATGCAGCTTCCTAACAAACCAAACACACTGGGCTCATTATATCGACTTGTTTGTACCCATTAAGGTAAAGCAAATGGACCCAGTAATCTTCCTGGTGCGTTTGCTCACCTATAAAGACAACTTTTCTCAGTTTAAGGAAAATTCTAAGGTAACGAAATGGCCGAGTGGTTACGATTCGTCGTCCACGGTTAGCGGGGTCCCGGGTTCGAATCCCGCTGGTGTCTTTTTGGTTTTTAACGTATGAGTTCAATTATTCACTATAAGAGATTTAATTTCCCGTCGTAAAGTACCAACAGTACCTTAGATTAATTGGTAAGCGCTGCTGCTGGTACTGTCCGCGAGTTCCAGGTTGGCGCCTTCGTACAGGTTCAGGGCATGTGGTCCACTCGGAGGATCAGGGCTTAGGGGCCGCCCTGTTCCTCCCTTAGCTCTTTGCTTTTACATGGTGCCTGGCCCTCCGGGGTTATATGGATGGATAGGGAAGGAAGTGTGTATTGGTCGGGGACGCCGAGACCCCGGAAGAGAACTAAGGGATCGGCTGGGGCATTGTTATGGCTCAGACCGATCCCTGAAAGCTTGACTAGCACATAACTTTTTGATATTTTTTACCCTCTATCTTTTATACTTTGGTTTAGTTTGATATCTACAGCTGCTCGGCACGTCTACGGGTAGTATCAAAATTGAAACAAAGGTGTAGGTCATAAATCAATGAATATTTCATAATTGACTATAATCAAAACGGAGTTTCGTTTGATCAATTTGACTATCATTATGTAATGACGCGATTGCCAATTGACGTAAGATACGCCATAAATTATACCGGGAAAGAATAAAGATGTACATTGTAATATAAATATTATTTATACATCTTACAAATAACGTGTCTTTAATTGTGGGCATTCCAAACAATACAGTAATTCGCAAAAGTAATAGGATGGTATATGATAGCACGATCAATGCGTCTCTATTAAATTTAAAAAAATATAATTTAGGCCCCTATGTGTGAAATATTCTTTGATTGACTATGAGCATTCCATACGAATGAGTTAATTCGCAAAATATAGCAACAACAAAAGAGAAAGGAAAAAGAGAAAATTCCTTTACCCTCAAAACTGGAAATATAATTTGTTTTAAAAAAGTCAAATGGGACACTTCATGTATTGATTTAACAGTTTGCAAGGGGTTAATCTTACATTTTTAGCAAAATTGGGAAAAATCAGATGTTTCTGGAAAATTGCAGCTTGTAAGGGGTTAACCTTGCATTTTTAGTAAAATTTTGATGTTTATGAAACATTTCAAATTGTAAGGGGTGAACCTTGCATTTTTTTAGCGAAATTGGGCAAAATCAGATCTTTCTGGAAAATTTCAGATTGTAAGGGGTTAACCTTGCTTTTGTAGTAAAATTTGGCAAAATAAGATGTGTATGAAAAATTTCAAATTTTAAGGTGTTAACCTTGCTTTTTTAGTAAAATTGGGAAAATTTAAATGTTTATGAAAAATTTCAAATTGTCAGTGGTTAACCTTGCATTTTTAGCCAAATAGGGCAAAATCAGGTGTTTATGGAAATTACAGATTGTTAGGCGTTAACTTTGCAGTTTTAGCAAAATTGGGCAAAATCAGATTTGTATGAAAAATCTAAAATTGTAAGGGGTTAACCTTGCCAAATTAGGGCAAAATCAGATGTTTCTGGAAAATTGCAGATTAAAAGGGGTTAACCTTGCCTTTTTAAGCGAAATTGGGAAAAATCAGATGTTTCTTGAAAATTGAAGATTGTAAGGGGTTTACTTGGCATTTTTAGCATAACTGGGCAATATCAGATTTATATGAAAAATCTCAAATTGTAAGGGGTGAACCTTGTATTTTTAGCGGAAACTTTACATCTTGATTTTTTAGAAGCATCTGATTTTGCCCAATTTTAGTAAATTATGCTCCAAATTTTGCTAAAAAGGCAAGGCTAACCCCTTACCATTTTAGATTTTTCATTCATTGATTTTGCCAAATTTTACTAAATATACAAGGTACACCTCTTAAATTTAAAATTTTTCATAAACATTCTTTTTGCCCGATTTTGCTAGAAAAACAAGGTTAAGCCCTAACAATCTGCAATTTTCTAGAAACATCTGATTGTGTCCTATTTTGCTAAAAAAATGCAAGGTTAACCCCTTACAATTTGAATTTTTTTCATGAACATCTAATTTTTCCCAATCTTATTCAAAAAGCAAGGTTAACCCCTTACAATCTGCAATTTTCCAGAAACATCAGATATTTTTCCCAATTCGCTTAAAAAATGCAAGGTTAACCCCTTATAATTTAAAATTTTTCATAAACATATAACTTTGCCAAATTTCACTAAAAAAGCAAGGATAATCCCTTACATCTGAAATTTTCCAGAAACATCTGATTTTGCCCAATTTTGCTAAAATGCAAGGTTAACCCCTTACAATTTGAAATTTTCCATAAACATCTGATTTTGCCCTATTTTGCTAAAAAAAATGCAATCTGAACCCCTTACAATTCGAAATTTTTCATAAACATCTAATTTTTACCAAATTTCACTAAAAACAAAAGTAAGGTTAATTCCTTACATCGGAATTTTTTTCAGAAAAATCTGATTTTGCCCAATTGTGCTTATATGTGCAAGGTTCACCCCTTACAATTTGAGTTTTTCATAAAAATCGCATTTTGCCCAATTTTGCTTAAAATGCAAGGTAAACCCCTTTCAATCTGCAATTGTCCAGAAACGTCTGATTTTGCCCTAATTTGGCAAAGGTTAACCCCTTACAATTTTTGATTTTTCATGCAAATCTGATTTTTCCCAATTTTGCTAAAAATGCAAGGTGAACCCTTTACCACCTGAAATTTTTCATATATTTTTGCCGTATTTCGCTAAAAAATGCAAGGTTAACCCCTAACAATTTGAAATTTTTCATGCACATTAATATTTGCCCAATTTTACTAAAACAACAAGGTTAACCCCTTACAATCTGCAATTTTCCAGAAACATCAGATTTTTTTCCCAATTTCGCTTAAAAAATGCAAGGTTAACCCCTTATAATTTAAAATTTTTCATAAACATCTGACTTTGCCAAATTTCACTAAAAAAGCAAGGATAATCCCTTACATCTGAAATTTTCCAGAAACATCTGATTTTGCCCAATTTTGCTAAAATGCAAGGTTAACCCCTTACATTTTGAAATTTTCCATAAACATCTGATTTTGCCCTATTTTGCTAAAAAAATGCAATCTGAACCCCTTACAATTTGAAATTTTTCATAAACATCTAATTTTTACCAAATTTCACTAAAAACAAAAGTAAGGTTAATTCCTTACATCGGAATTTTTTTCAGAAAAATCTGATTTTGCCCAATTGTGCTTATATGTGCAAGGTTCACCCCTTACAATTTGAGATTTTTCATAAAATTTGCACTTTGCCCAATTTTGCTTAAAAATACAAGGGTAACCCCTTTCAATCTGCAATTGTCCAGAAACGTCTGATTTTGCCCTAATTTGGCAAAGGTTAACCCCTTACAATTTTTGATTTTTCATACAAATCTGATTTTTCCCAATTTTGCTAAAAATGCAAGGTGAACCCTTTACAACCTGAAAATTTTCATACACCTGGTTTTGCCGTATTTCGCTAAAAAATGCAAGGTTAACCCCTAACAATTTGAAATTTTTCATGCACATTAATATTTGCCCAATTTTACTAAAAAAACAAGGTTAACCCCCTTACATCTGAAAATTTCAGATGTAAGGGGGTTAACCTTGCTTTTTTAGGGCACTAATTTGGCAAAGGTTAACCCCTTACAATTTTTGAGATTTCATACAAATCTGATTTTCCCAATTTTGCTAAAAAAGCAAGGTTAGCCCCCTTACATCTGAAATTTTTCAGAAACATCTGATTTTGCCCAATTTTGCTAAAAATGCAAGGTTCACCCCTTACAATTGGAGATTTTTCATAAAAATCCGATATTGCCCAGTTTTGCTAAAAATGCAAGGTTAACCCCTTTCAATCTGCAATTTTCCAGAAACATCTGATTTTGCCCTAATTGGGCAAAGGTTAACCTCTTACAATTTTTGGTTTTTCATACAAATCTGATTTTCCCCAATTTTGCTAAAATGCAAGGTCAACACCTTACAATCTGACATTTTTCATAAACGCCCGATTTTGCCCTATTTTGCTAAAAAAAATGCAAGGTTCACCCCTTACAATTTGAGATTTTTCATAAACATTTAATTTGCCCAATTTTGCTAAAAAAGCAAGGTTAACACCTTACAATTTGAAATTTTTCATTCACATCTTATATTGCCAAATATCACTAAAAAAGCAAGGTTAACCCCTTACAATCTAAAATTTTCCAGAAAGATCTGATTTTGCCCAATTTCGCTAAAAATACAAGGTTCACCCCTTACAATTTGAGATTTTTCATATAAATCTGATATTGCCCAGTCATGCTAAAAATGCCAAGTTCACCCCTAACAATCTGCAATTTTCAAGAAACATCTGATTTTTCCCAATTTCGCTTAAAAAAGCAAGGTTAACCCCTTTCAAGAATCTGCAATTTTCCAGAAACATCTAATATTGCCCTAATTTGGCGAGGTTATATCCCCTTACAATGTTTGATTTTTCATACAAATCTGATTTTGCCCAAGTTTGTTAAAAATGCAAAGTTAACCCCTTACCATCTGAAATTTTCCATAAACACCCGATTTTGCGCTATTTTGCTAAAAAAATGCAAGGTTAACCACTGACAATTTGAAATTTTTCATAAACATTTAAATTTTCCCAATTTTACTAAAAAAGAAAGGTTAACCCCTTACAATTTGAAAATTTCAGATGTAAGGGGGTTAACCTTGCTTTTTTAGTGCCCTAATTTGGCAAAAGTTAACCCCCTTACAATTTTTAATTTTTCATACAAATCTGATTTTTCCCAATTTTGCTAAAAAAGCAAGGTTAACCCCCTTACATCTGAAATTTTTCAGAAACATCTGATTTTGCCCAATTTTGCTAAAAATGCAAGGTTCACCCCTTACAATTGGAGATTTTTTATAAAAATCTGATTTTGCCCAGTTTTGCTAAGAATGCAAGGTTAACCCCTTTCAATCTGCAATTTTCCAGAAACATCTGATTTTGCCCTAATTGGGCAAAGGTTAGCCTCTTACCATTTTTGATTTTTTATACAAATCTGATTTTTCTCAATTTTGCTAAAAATGCAAGGTCAACCCCTTACAATCTGACATTTTTCATAAACACCCGATTTTGCCCTATTTTGCTAAACAATGCAAGGTTCACCCCTTACAATTGGAGATTTTTCATCAACATTTAAATTTGCCCAATTTTGCTAAAAAAGCAAGGTTAATTAACCCCTTACAATTTGAAATTTTTCGTTCACATCTTATTTTGCCAAATATCACTAAAAAGCAAGGTTAACCCCTTACAATCTGCAATTTTCAAGAAACATCTGATTTTTTCCAATTTCCCTTTAAAAAGCAAGGTTAACCCCTTTTAATCTGCAATTTTCCAGAAACATCTGATTTTGCCCTTATTTGGCAAGGTTAACCCCTTACAATGTTTGATTTTTCATACAAATCTGATTTTGCTCAATTTTGCTAAAAATTCAAAGTTAACCCCTTACCATCTGAAATATTCCATAAACACCTGATTTTGCCCTATTTGGCTAAAAAAATGCAAGGTTAACCACTGACAATTTGAAATTTTTCATAAACATTTAAATTTTCCCAATTTTACTAAAAAAGAAAGGTTAACCCCTTACAATTTGAAATTTTTCATACACATCTTATTTTGCCAAATTTTACTACAAAAGCAAGGTTAACCCCTTACAATCTGAAATGTTTCATAAACATCCAAATTTTACTAAAAATGCAAGGTTAACCCCTTACAATCTGAAATGTTTCATAAACATCCAAATTTTACTAAAAATGCAAGGTTAACCCCTTACAAGCTGCAATTTTCCAGAAACATCTGATTTTTCCCAATTTTGCTAAAATGTAAGATTAACCCCTTGCAAACTGTTAAATCAATACATGAAGTGTCCCATTTGACTTTTTTAAAACAAATTATTTTTCCTGTTTTGAGGGTAAAGGAATTTTCTCTTTTTCCTTTCTCTTTTGTTGTTGCTATATTTTGCGAATTAACTCATTCGTATGGAATGCTCATAGTCAATCAAAGAATATTTCACACATAGGGGCCTAAATTATATTTTTTAAAAATTAAATAGAGACGCATTGATCGTGCTATCATATACCATTCTATTACTATTGCGAATTACTGTATTGTTTGGAATGCTCGCAATTAAAGACACGTTATTTGAAAGATGTATAAATAATATTTATATTACAATGTACATCTTTATTCTTTCCCGGTATAATTTATGGCGTATCTTACGTCAATTGGCAATCGCGTCATTATAAAATGATAGTCAAATTGATCAAACGAAACTCCGTTTTGATTATAGTCAATTATGAAATATTCATTGATTTACGACATACACCTTTGTTTCAATTTTGATACTACCCGTAGACGTGCCGAGCAGCTGTAGATATCAAACTAAACCAAAGTATAAAAGATAGAGGGTAAAAAAAATCAAAAAGTTATGTGCTAGTCAAGCTTTCAGGGATCGGTCTGAGCCATAACAATGCCCCAGCCGATCCCTTAGTTCTCTTCCGGGGTCTCGGCGTCCCCGACCAATACACACTTCCTTCCCTATCCATCCATATAACCCCGGAGGGCCAGGCACCATGTAAAAGCAAAGAGCTAAGGGAGGAACAGGGCGGCCCCTAAGCCCTGATCCTCCGAGTGGACCACATGCCCTGAACCTGTACGAAGGCGCCAACCTGGAACTCGCGGACAGTACCAGCAGCAGTGCTTACCAATTAAGCTAAGGTAGGCCTACTGTTGGTACTTTACGACGGGAAATAAAACATGTTATAAAGACAGAATGCGTGGTTTGAAAACCAAAAGACATCGACGGGATTCGAACCCGGGCTCCGCGATTTGTGAACGACGAATCTAACCACTAGGCCATTTGGCTTCCTTAGAATTCTGTCAAAACTATTTGTCCTAATAGGCAGAGAAACGTGGCACATTGCTGTGTGCATCTGTTTTGGCTCCATGGACGAAAATAAGTCGACAGTTTCGGGCAATAATGAGCAAACTGTTGTCATTTGTTTGGAAAATTACATACGGTTACCGAGTTAATCGTAGGCGTATACGTTTGCTAAACATACTCATCGTTACGGAACAATCGGAACACCATTATAGGCTAATTTTTTTTTTAAAAGGAATCAGGTGCATTCAGGAGCGGATCCAGGAATTTTTGCGGGGGGGGGGGGTTTAGGCCCGTCAGATGTTTGTATCCGATTCATGCAGACAGGCGGACCGTGTTATTGTTATAATAATTATAAATATATTATTAGTGAAAACCGTGGGAGTCAGCTGATGTGGGTGACTGTTTTATGTTCCGACACCCCTATGTTCCGACATCCCGCACATTAGATTGTGTTACTCCCGGTAGGGTTAGGGATAGGAATATATAGTATGTGCAGTCGAAACATAGGGGTGTCGGATCATAGGTGTGTCGGATCATAGGTGTGTCGAAACATAGACCTGTAACCCTGATGTGTTGTCCAATCTTAATGGGTAGCTTACTACCTGTAGTGGATCCCTGACATGCGTGCATAAAAACGCTTTCAAATTTAGCTCAAGAGCAAAGATCAGGGTCAATATACCTCGAGCAATAGAGTCTTAAAGTAGGATTTAAAGTAATGTCACAGAACAACTAGCTTGCTAGCAGAACTCCACAAAAGCCTTATTGAATATGTGAACAGGTCAGGAAAAACACCTAAAATGTATACAGTTAACGTGATGAAAGGTTCCACAGAACCGTACTCCTTTGAAAATAACTCCTTTGAAACATGAAATTCGATGCGGCTGGCACATTCATAGGAATGGTATATTGTGGGACGTTTGTGTTGGTATAACTCTCTGATCAAGTGATCAAGTGATGACCAAAGTTATAATAAAATACTTTTTTAATCTGTAGTAAGCTAATTTTCACTTTGAAATAGTTTGTGCAATTTCTTCTTACATTTATGTATATATTAATTAAGGGAATGCCAGTATTTTGGGGAATTGTGAATTCCCCCCCCCCCAAAAAAAAGAACCTACAAACCACCACCCCCTCCCGCCCCCCCCCAAAAAAAACCCCACACATTTTAAAGTGTAATCAGGAACACTTCAAAAATGAAATCAGCAATCGGACGCAAAAAGACCCACAGCATCTCATTTGTTTTGAATTAAAATCATGTTTTTTTTTAATATCTTCTGTTCTAACTTTATTTTTCATTTAAACAATAGAAACTTTAAAATTACACAAAGTTGTACACAAAGTATTAAATACAAAACACACTACATGAACTTTCAAACAGTTATTAAATTGTAAGACAACTTTTGTTTAAATATAAATAAAGTGGAAATGGCAGTTGTTGGGAATACTTATGAGTTTTGATGTGTGGAAATTTCTGTTCAATAAATTCAACATACATGTAAACCTTTTTCACTGTTTTTGGATTGGGCGATCACATTTCTGACAACAATTTTGAGAACTTGTAACATTTAATAATGCCCAGGACAAGACCCTGTGAATAGAAGATTATTTGTATTCAAACTGTTTGGAACAAAAGGTAGACTATATCATACAATTATAACTAAGGTACTGTACTTGCATCTCACTTCATAACCAATCTTAAATTATGCATGTTTCTAACCGCTTTCCCAAAGGTTTTTTTTTTTACATCTTGGTTTCCTAGAAATCAACCTAAATGTACACAAATGTAGACAGCAACGAAAAATCAAGTTAAAAAAACGAACTCGTGCTCAAGACCTAATCAGTTGAAAACATTTTTAAAAACCAAACAAATATATTTCACAAGCTTGGAACTTCAACTTTATACCACATATATGTACATGTACACAGACTCAGTTTTGTCTTTGCTTGGAGAATTGGCATCAAAAACAATGTATTGGTCTTTTTGTTCCACCTTGAAACGTATTGCAAAATGCTCAACAAGACGGGCAACTTCAGTACAAAAATACAAAATAAAGCACTTATACCAAAACGCTTGTAAAACTCAACTTTGGATATGAATACTTACCTTAAGGGACTGAACTATTAAATTATGTGGGAGAGTACATGTACACACCTTATTTCATCAGGTCTGACATAAAGAAAATGCTGAAATTTAAATGCTTAGCAGATTAACTTACAGGTTGATTTACAAAAATTTACTAAAAAAATGTATTTCTTGACGGACCTTTAAGCCTATTTTGTTTTTCTAGTAAAATATCACCTGATGAAGTAATCAATTTAGAAGAATATGTACAAATGTATACTTGTTTTCAGTCCATCAGTTATGGCCGATGATCGGGCAATGAATATCAACCAGGAATTTTAAACTTATACATGACCTATTGATGATGCATTTTTAATAGAAGCTGTATTGACATATAACAACTCTTCACAGAAAGACGATCTATAACGGAACAAATTGCATTGTCTTGAACACTGTCTTGTCAGTACTTAAGTGCCTAAACGAAGGAGTACAATGTTTTAGCCTAATGCAGCACCAGGGTCACTTCTGGGAAGATTTATGCTGGACGGAGCACTGAAAGGTCCAGGATGACCATTAGCATCCACGGCACAGACAGCAAAATGATAGATGCTGCCTGGCTGGAACATGGTCAGCGTGCACGCCATCGGCAGCGGTAGGGCCCGAACCTCTCCAATCTTCTTCCACAAGTTCGTGCTGGGTGGAGCTTCCGATTCCTGGTAGGCATAGAGGTGGTAGACCTCAATCGTTGGCGCTGCAGCATCCAAGGTCATGTTCCAGGACAGCACGATGCCATTTTCCACCTTGGTGATGTTGAGTTCGGGCTTCGGGGGTGAGCTGGAGGTAGGAGGAGGTAGTGGTGGCAGCGGCGCCGGGTGACTTGGCTTGGTGGCAGAAGCGGGATTCACGTTCAGGGAAGCAGTGGCGGGTGCGATGGCAAGCAGCTGCTCGTACCTCTGCTTGTATTGCTGCTGCGTGCTGATCTGCTTGCTAATTTCGTCTTTGATCCGCTTCCTGTTATTCTGTGAATAAATGCAGCAGTCCATTTATTACTTCTCTAAAATGTCAAAGAACGGCACATGTCATTACAACTGATCAGTACATTATTTACAAGATCCTTTATGTGAACTACTACATTACCTATAAGCATACACCTGAAAGAACAGATGGTCAAGTGGCGTACTTAAGTGGACAAACACAATGGTCTGGGAAATTGTTGCACACAAAAACACAGATGAGTCTGTTTACCAAATCCCTCCCAGCTCATCCAAAATGCACCAGGCTCTGGAGGACTTTTAAGATTTGAGGCCGTGGAAAACATAACAATATGCCATTGGTTTCCTGCTCGATGAATGAGTTCTGGTAATTCCAGAGGGTTCTTAGCAAAGACGCCTGGAGGTTTAAGGCATAAATTTCCCTCTACAATGCTAATAACCGAAAACGTTACAAATTAAAAGAATGAGGGACAAGTAGCCACATTACAAGTTCAAAATTTTGACACCAAAATAATCAACACCTCCTAGCTCAATCAGGTTTTTTCTTAAATTCTGTCCCTGATATATGCTCCATTTGGGAATACTGCCCATTCCCTGGTAAAGAGTGGACTTGAAAGAACTCATTCATGAATAAAAAAAATGGGATATGTTGCCCAGTGGTCCAAGGAGAAATAATTCTCAATTTAAACAGGTGGTGATCTCAGTGCTTGTGAAGTTTTAAGTCCCTCACCTCATTGTTGCGTTGCTGCATCTCAAGTTCCCTCATGCGGTAAGGCATACTGACATCCTTGGTCTGTGCCTTGGCCTGCAGAGTCATGTTTTCTTTTTCCAGAATGCTGTATTGTTTCTATTGGTGGAAAAATATTGTGGGTTGTTAATCAGCCTTAAAGGCATGTAGGATCACTTGCATTTATCCTAAAAGTAACCAACCAAGTTATTATCCCAAAAGCTTTTATGCTGGGATTGAGGTTGCACTGGTACTAAACATCCCATGAATGATTCCATATGGCTTGCTATTTTCTTATGGGACGGACTCAGAAATGTAGGTGATTTCCAACGATCAGTCAAATAACGAGTGCTAAGGACGAAATCGTGTTTCTTATCAAAATGTTCCTAGGTTTTTACACTGTTTTCTCCAAAAGTGTAATACCCACTGAGCTGAAACTTCAACAGGTTAGGCTTTGAACACTCCTCTTTGGATTTTGAATGGTGTTATTATTGGAAATGAACAAAATACATGAAAAGCAAATGATCCTATATGCCTTTAACTTTGATCATTGAGGGCACGGCATATGTGGGAGAAGTTGCGTTTCATCATCACATAAATCTGAATAGATTTGCCATATTGATACTTGTGAAAGCTTGACATGGCAGCCAGATTTTACAATTCTCGGCAGAAAAAGACTTTTAACCCTCCTCAATCCTCCAGGCAGTTTTGGAGGATTTTGAAGGATTGAGGCTGAATGGCAAAAAGTGTTGATTGATCTTGGAGGACGCATTGTAAGTGTGTCAAGTTCATAGGCTGTTCTGTACCCTGCATTGTTTATGTTCAGCCATGCATAACTGAACCTAGTCTGAGTATCACCCGGTATCCACGGAGCCATCTCCGGTCTAACGTCTGATATGCCAAAGCATGCAGATTTATGCAAGCCGCGCACCAGCCAATCGGAGTCAACTTTACTAAATCGTGACGTCATTTCATCCCAAAATCTGGACTAACGCTGTGATTGGTCAATTCGAATGCAGCGTTTTGTAATACTACAACAGCCGGGAGCGCATTCGCGTAACATGATACCGAGCGCCGCGCACCGTGACATTTTTTTAAAAATCCATGTCTATGACGCGCAACGGGTGAATGACCGAAGACCCGGTAGACCTATAGAAAGCGCCTGCTGATTGGTCAAAATCTAGGAAGTCAAGAGGCGGGGTCTTGCCTAATTAATCAGCAAATCTGTTTGCGCATAATAGACCACGGTTACATAGACTAAACTGAACCCTGCATTATGCTCGAAATTATATTTGAATTCATGATATGAAATCATCTGCACTGCTTCTGAATATCATCAGCACTGCCTCACCCCATTAACAGTGTTTGTTGGAGGATTTTGAAAGATTGAGGCAATGGTTACTCCTTCACTGAACAAATTCATGGGTGATTTTGGACGATTGAGGCTGAATCCAATTTTCACATGGTGTCAATTGGAGGATTTTGCAGTATTGGGGTAAGGGTTTAAGCTACCACAGCGCCATCCCATGGTCAAAGCAAAAGTGGCAATAGATGACCATTTCACGAGACAAAATTCTTGAAATACCAAGTAGACAGAAAAGAATGAAAGCAGGTAACTGTCACTGACAGAGTTTTTTTTTTTTTTTTGTAAAAAAAAACCAACAACTCACCTTGAGATCAATAATGGTGCTCTGTACTTTCTGGGCATTCTGCTGAATTATAGCTTTCTGCTTCTGGATTTGACTGGCCTGCAGTTTTTGATTTTGCTTTTAATAATAAAAAGAAATTCCACTCGTCACACAAACTAGAGTTTCAGCTCCAATGTCTGGGAATGTAAAACTTTTTTGAAGATAAACTTGGTCAAAATGTATTGCAGACCATCTAAAATAGCACTGAGATCATTGCATCACTGAAGATGTCACTGATTGTTAAATGAGAGAATCTAGTGCATCGAGGTAATAATGACCCTTGCACAGCACATTGGGACATTGTGTTAAATGCGCCTTGTAAGCACGGTTTATTATTAATATTATTATTACTTCATGTGAACACTTAAAAGACATCAAACTGCAAACCACGGCAAAGACTTCTTCAATTTAAATTGGTTGTAGTTCACATTTACTAAAAATCATCTGACATGCTAGTTTTTAGGGTTTAATAGTTGTATGGCATCCAACTTTAGGTACCTGCATTTGTTCTTGAGTTGCCATGTTAGCTTGCTGCTGTTGCTGTCGCTGCAATTGCATTTGCTGTTGCACCGTCACATTCTGCCGCTGCTCCTCAACTGCCCTTCTTTTCTGTTGCTGTTGTATTCTCTGCTGCTGTAGCTGCTGCTGGATTTGCTGTTGCTGTTGCTGTTGCTGCTGCTGCTGAATGTGCTGTTGTGCTTGCTGATGTTGTTGCTGCAGCAGGAGTTTCTGATGTTGCTGTTTAAGTTCCTGGGCTTGCTGTTGTTGTTGGAGCTGTTGCTGTTGGAGTTTTTGGGCTTGCTGTTGCTGCTGCTGTTGTTGCTGTTGTTGCAGCTGTTGAGCATGCTGTTGCAGCTGGTGGGCTTGCTGAAGCTGCTGTTGCTGTTTTTGAGCCTGTTGAAGTTGCTGCTGCTGCTGCTGTATAGTTGCAAGCTGAATGGCTGTAATGGCGCTTTGAGGAATCCTCTCACTCTACATGTAAATGTGTAAATGTTCAACAAAAATTTGTTACACACCATGTAATTGTTTTTTAAGAATTTTCCACAAGTTAGGAGAAGCGATTGTTGTACAAAGCAAGCTTGTTTCATCACATCAATATATATTCACTTCAAAAGATAGATGTACATGTACTTTCAACCTATGATAAATCAATATCAATCTGCTCAATCGGTTCTCTGGATATTCTTAATGGCTACCATGCACTTTTAAGGGGGGAGATGTTATGTTTAAACTTCAATGAAAGTGAACTACACACCTGAGGCTGTGGCACTCTCTCGGCAGGCAACCCAGCCTGGGCGGCTGTTGGGAAGTACACGTTGCTAATCGGGACAGCCATCCTCTGCATCATACCAGGATTAATCCCCAGAATCTGCTGCTGTGAAATAGCAACTTGTTGCACACCAGGTACACTACTTATCGGTGACTGTCCTGTTGATGTGACATTGGAACTCACAAATGTCTGTATGCCAGAGAGCAGGGCTTGGTTGTTGAACTGTGTCTTGGTGTTGGGTGTGACGAGTGACGCTGTTTTCAAGGCTGGGGATGCGGAAGCCTGTGAGAAGCTTACCTGCAGGCCAGAGGCTACAGGTTGCATGGCAGGAACTGGAGGGATTCTGGTCATAGGGGGTCTCTGGTTGGGGTATGAGAGGGCGGTTTGTGGTGGTCCAATTGTTACATTCGGGCATTTCTGGGGTGATGAAACTGCTACAAGCGGAGGAATTCCTGGTGGCTTTGGTTGTTGCTGCTGCTGCAGTTTCTGCTGCTGTGGCACAGGTGCCTGAGTCCGTGGTCTCCCCAGCAGTGCAGTAGGTCTGACCTGCGATTGACTTGTAGGTGGTGGTTGTTGTATAGTTGGTCTCTTCGGTGTCAATCCCTGGGTATTATTTGGTGCAGCATTTTGTGGTCTCGGTGCCTGCCCTTGGCCTGAATATGGTGGTGGCATCTTAGCCTGAGAAGGACCCACAGCAAGGTTAGCACTCCCTGAAGGCTGTTTTGGAGGTGGGCCCCTCTTTTCAGAAATGTTGGGTTCTTCAGAATCATCCGTCAGATCTATGCACTCAGGCTCTTGGGCAGGTTTGGTAGGCGGAGTATTGGTAGCGCTCTGCGCCTTCTGGGGCTGCACTGCTGGGAGCTGTTTAGCCGGCATTGGTGGTTTCTGAGAGGTTTGCTTTGGTGGGGTTGGGGCTTTGCCTCTTGGGGAAGCAGCACGGGGTGATGGAGCCAGACGCGGTGATGAGGGGGTTGGGGTTGGGGCTTTGGAAGGTGGAGTCAGTGCCTGGGGCGATGAGGAATGAGGTAAAGGGGTAAGAGGTGACTGGGATGTTTTCCCTCGAGGCAATGAACCCTGCTGCCTCACAGCAACTACCTGTACAGAATTGTTTGTTTCTTGGAGTTCAGGTGTGGAGACTTTCTTTGGGGTCACACTGGCAACATGCCCTACTGCTGCTGTTGTTGCTGGTTGCGCTGCACGCTTGGGTGCCATGACATTTGGTTGCGATTCCTTAGGAGCTGTGACTGCGACACTTGTTTTTGCTTGAGCCACCGAAGGGGCAGGTGCTTTTGTTGCAGGTGGACATGCATCACTTGTAGCAAGCTTTGGTGTTGCAGGAACAATTGCCTTCTCTATAGATGTGCCAGCAGTGCTCGTTGTGGACTGCACTACTGCAGGCGCAGGTGCTGTTGTGCTTTGGGGAGGTGCAGAGGTGATAGGTGTCTCCTGGGATGCCAACTTGTTAATTATTGTAGGCGGGGTAGCTCTTTGAACTGTATTTGATGGTGCATTTCCGGGTGCACTTGCTGGTAGATTTTTCGGTGCAATCTCAGTGACAGAAGCAGTCGTTTCCTGAAAAGTAAGAAAGCAACATGAACATTTCCAAGACACGTGGAATCCATTTAACAATGGCATGCCCATCCACTGACTCCAGCCGAATTCTACGTAAACGCCACAGGTCAATCTTTGCCAATTCTGAGTTTAATACTCCAAACATTATTTTTCTCTTACTCTAAGTGTCAAAATTATTTTTCAGAACAGACATGCCCAAAAACTTTGAGCAAAGGTTTGATATCCTGACACATGGTAACTTTTATTGCCTTAATTACCTTGCTGGTAGCCTGCACTGGATTGCAAACCACTATCTTTGCTGAAAGCTCGACAACCTCTGGCGAAGCACTCTGCCTCCTAGTAGCTGGAACCTTATCAACAGAAGCTGCCAGTTGATCACCTTCCGGAAGTTTGTCTTTCGAGACTACCTGACTTCTAGAGACTTCATCCACAGATCTCAGGCAGTTAGAATTTGGAAGGTCTGCTTTGTCAGAGGCTGCCTTTGGAGATTCCTCTACTTTTTCCGGTTGTGTTTCCGGTGTGACTTCCATAGAATCCACAACGTCAGCGTCTACTGATTTCTGAGTAATGTCCTTTTTATCGTATTGGGTTTCTGTAGAAATGTTTTCCTTGATAATGCCCTGACAGAAAGAAAAATAACTTTGTCAGTGCAAGTGCAGTATGGCTTAAATCCAAAGGATAGATTGTGTGCAAAAACATCATGGGGTCATTCCGTGTCAAATGACCCCATGGGTTAAACCCCACCCCCTTCAAATTTGCTCATATTTAGTGTTTTCATTAGTGTACAAGTGGAGTTAAAGTAGACATTTCTTTGTTCCTGCAGTGTACTATAAATGGATTTAAACAGGGGCGTCAGTGACCACTGATAAAAATAGCTGAAAACAGCTGAAAAAAGCCAAGTTTTGGAAATCTCCTATACTTTTGTACACAGCAAGTGGGGGAAAAAGCTGGAAAACTCACTGAAATCCAATACACAAAAAAGCTGAAAGCAGCTTTAAAGCTGAAAATTCACACCCCTGTTTAAAGCAAGATTTGTTTCCCCCAAGAAATGTGTGAATGTAATAGGGATATCACATTTTGCAACATTTTTGCCAATTTGAGATGAGCTAGAAACCAAACAAAAAATATTATACCCCTAATTTGTTGATATTTGGTAGAAAAAATGTTGGGGTATAATTTTCATCAAAGTTCGTCTCAAGGTCCAAGATCAAACAGGTCAAATTCAAATTCAAAGTAAAAAGGTCAAACGGTCTTCATACTTCATATTACTCCGAGATGAATTTGGATTTCTTCTGATGCAACCTTTTTAAGAAACCAACATCGCCAAATTTGGCTCACAGGTTATGAAGAAATGGTCATTTGAAAGTTGGCAGCCACACCCGTTTTTACTGATACTGCGGATAATGAAAAAAAAACATTTGTCCGATGGCGCTAAAACAGAAAATTCAGCTAATTAAGTGTAAATTATCCCATACTATAAAAATGAACCATTTGGCATTTGTAAGGTCTGCTTTGTCAGAGGCTGCCTTTTGGAGATTCCTCTACCTTTTCCGGTTGTGCTTCCTGAGTGACTTCCATAGAATCCACAGCGTCAGCGTCTACTGATTTCTGAGTAATGTCCTGGTTATCGTATTGGGTTTCTGTAGAAATGCTTTCCTTGATAATGCCCTGAAAGAGAGAAAACAACTTTGCCAGTGACGGTGCATTATGGCTTGAATCCAAAAAGTAGATTGTGTGCAACAATATCATAGGGTCATTCTGTGTCAAATCACACAATGGGTTGAATCCAACCCTCTTCAAATGTGCTCCAACTTAGTGTATGGGGAAATTGTAATTAAAAAATGCTGAAATTAAGTTTAAGCGCAATGGGACAAACAGTTTTCGTACACCACCCGCCATTGTTTTACACTGGTCAAAATGGGCTTGGCCCCAATTTTCAAATGACCACATCTCCATAACCCGTTTGCCAAATGTGTTCATCTTGGTTTCTTTGGAAAGGTTACATCATAAGAAATCTGAATTTACCATTATTTTTCACGTTGGAGTAATTTGAAGCATGATGACCTTTCGACCATTACTTTGAACTTGAATTTGACTTTGTGGATCATGAGACCCGAGACGAACTTTGACGATAATCATACCCCCAAAAATATTATAACCCCAATGTTTGATTATTTTGTAGAAAACATGGTGGGGTTTAATTTGGATAGCAACAAGATAAAATTCAAGGTCGAAGTAACGGTGTAAAGGTCAAAAGGTCATCATACTTTGAAATAACTCCGACATGAAAAATAATGGTTAATTTGGATTTTTTTATTATGTAACCTTTCCAAAGAAACCAAATTAACATGTTTGGCCAACCGGTTATGGAGATACACGGCCACACCCATTTTGACCAACATTGCCAAACAATGGCAGGAGGTAGGACAATTTTTTTGTGTCCAATGGCGCTTAAACTTAAAATTTCAGCTTTTTCATTTGAAATTACCCCATAAAAAAAAAATATGAACCAATTTGAAGGGGGGGGGGGGTTTAAACTTTCAATTTTTGTGTGTGATTTGACACAGAATGAACCCATACTTGGTGTATGTAACAGTCCTGAAGAAAACTGTTACCAATTGTTGCATCTAAAAGCACAACCATTCATTGTTCTAAGGTATAACACAATTGAGATACATTCTGTTAAATAATCAAGTAGTTTCTGTATGCTGCAAAGCATCCTACCAGGTACTAACTAATGGACTGCTCAAAACTGTCCCATTACTTTATGATTTTATAAATTCAATAAACAATGTAATACAGTGTAAAACAACGCATATGGGTGAACCAATTTGTATATTGACACTATCATTTGCATACACCGAGTCTTTCCATATCCGGAGGGTAAGCAAACAGGCATGTTTACCTTGTCCTGTAGTTTCTTCTCTGCAGTCTCCAATTGCTCCTGTACCTCAGACATCTTCGTCTCAAGGTTTTCCTTTTCCCCCTTAGTCTTGTTTAACTGTCCCTGCACGGCCTTCAGCTGAGCCTGCAGCTCCAAGGCTCGTTCCTTCCAGGCCCGCTCACCTTTGTTGGCCACCTCAAGCTGCCTGTGCAACAGTTCCAACTTGGAATGCAGGGCCACCTGGGAATGCTTCTCAATTAAGAGTCTTAAGTCCTGAAAGGGAATTAGTAAAATAGTACTTATTAATCTGCATGCAGACTTGTTTTTTTTTCATATACAACTCGAGAAAACTTCAGAAATATAACCTGACGATGGTTCAACATTGCGTTAAGGGCATTGGAAAAAGAACTTTGAAACATGAACAAGTTACATTCTTGGTTCCTATTTCTGACCCAGATGTGTTGATTATATAAACAGAAAGGGGTCCACAAAATTGTGTTTTTTGGGGTCACTTGGTATAGCTAGGGTAATATCCGAGTCAGTTGTATAATGTATTACATGCAATAAGCCATTTGTGAGATGAATTTGAATACAGTCTGGAACGCTGGCTTAACCCAATGCTTTGCACGTTTTAACTTTGCGTTCTCCAGACCAAAGAGACTGTTACTATATCATGTGATTCGGGGCAAGCCTTATGCTAGCAACCCCCAGCTCCGGCATGGTCCGGTGTCTTTGTGCCATTCTCACCCATTGTGAACAATGTATTGGTGCTGAGCGTCTCTTACATATCTATGCAAGAGATTGCCCCGCAACAGTGGCTGTGGTCTGGAGAATTCAAAGTTAAAATGTGCCAAGCATTCTGAGCAAGTCAGTGTACCAGATGTTTTTCAAATTTAAATCTCAAAGGGTATAGGTCGCAAATGGCTTATTGGTTGGTGTGAAAATTACATTGCCTTTTCCCCTGTCCAAATACTTCATACAAAAAACCTCTTGGACCCGATAATTGGTTCATATTGTCTCAGGTACGTAATGTGATTCCATGCACTCAATGTGCAGGAATATTGAAGACAAGGGCTTCCGAATTCCTTTATGTGAAATCTGGACACCAATTTGACATTAAATAGATTATATATAGATGCGGTTTCACCCATTTGTCAAAATAAATCACCTTTATGCTGATTTGTTTGGGCTTTTTGTCACGTGGACTTGATTTAGCTGGCCCCTGTGGCGTTGGAACAGGAGACGGCGATGTCGATGAAGGCCTTTTTGTTGGGGCAGACATCTTGCTTTTGGAAGGCTCCGCTTTAATTGAGTGACTCCCACTCACTGAAGATGGCTCTTCTTTTCGTTTAGGTTGCAAGGAACTCTCCTTGGAAGAAGGGGTAGTGGTTTTTGACGATGTCACGGATGCTGGTGGTACAGGGGAAGAGCGGGTTTTAGGCACCGTTGGCTGGTTACCAGCAGAAATATCTTTGGTCAAGGGAACAGGAAGTTCAGCTTGTGGTTGTACAACAGTGTCTGATTTTTCGGTTTTCGTCTCAGATTTAAGATCAGACACTCCAGCTACTTCCATGTTTTGGTCAGGGTTGTTTGCATCAGAATTCTTTTCTTTATCAACCTGGACTTTTGTTGCTTCCGTTGTCCTTTCATCTTTGCAGGTCTCCTCCACATTTGCCTTCAGGTCAGCTGTATAGAGGAATGCGTTTCGTCATTTAAAAAGATTGGATCATGTGACAAACTAGCAGAAGCAAATGATCGACCAGTTTCAATTGAAGGGTACAGAAAATCACTCTTATGGGATCTGTCATCACAATGACTAACAATGGCTTGCCTTAGTGGCATATCACCTCAAAGAGATAAGACTGCTGTTCATGGTTGCTTTCAGATGTAACAAGCTTCCATTAGGTCATTAAAAATATCAATCACTAGAGTATGAAATATATTTTTACCTTTTGAGCTCTCAGCACTGATTGCTACCAGTTTAGGCCGTTTGTTAATGTCTTCTGCTTCCTCAGGCTCTGTGACATCTGAAGAGTTGCTCCTTTGCCGTTTGCCAGTCCTCACAATATTTGGACCAGATTTCTCATCTGTTGGGATTGGATCAACCAAGCTTTCCTTTGGCACACAGGTTTCTGCCTTGGATGCAGCAACATCCAGACTTTTAGAAGCTCCATCTGCAACACTTGCTGAAACGATCTTCTCACTGCTGACCAGATCTGTAATGGAAGCAGGCTCGACTGGTGCAGGATTGGTTGCAGAAGTGGGATTTGCAGATGGAAGCTTATTCGTTGTAACAGCATCTCCTACAGGTGAGGATCTGCTGTCTTCTGAATTACATCCTTCAATAGATTTTCCTTTTTCACTGGCATCTTGCTGAGCAACTTCAGCTGTGACTTTCAACTGTGTGGCAGAGTTCCCACTCGGCTTAGCACAGTCCTGCTCATGATCTTGAGTCGAGTCTGTGTTAGTGTCATCTGTTGGAGGCGACTCCTGAGCAAAGCAAAATACTGACAGTTAATTTTTGTATTTTAGGCAGGTTTTGTCTTTTAGGCAGGTTTCAAGTACGAAACTTCTTTTGGGAATATACCTGAGGTGTTCCTCACAGGAATAGATTGATTCCTTGTTAGCATGTACAGTTTTGTACACGCACAAGCATCTCTTTTTCGTTATTGACAACAGGGATAGTGCAAGGCTATGGCCCATTTAGGGACACTCATATCACTAATCAGAACAGGTACTTATAGAACTAGAACAGTCCAAATTTCCAAGATTTCACTTCCTCACATAGTCAGCATGATGGCATGTAATATGACTGAATGCAACATTCAAATCACAATATGGTATCATGTTTTACTGTATCATTTTATGTTATAACAAACATGTAACAATATGTTAAAAACCTCAAATCAAAATCCTCCATGGTATGATGGGAGATCCATCTGGATAACAAGGGCAACACTTAGGCCAAAAAAAAAAAAAAAGTCGGTCTCTTGTCAGCGCGCGCGTAGATTTAAATCATGCGCGTCAACCTTTTTTTCCCCCAAAATGTTCCGCGGTAGCTCCAACAGCACCCTCTATTGCCGCACCTCCTCATTTTTTTTTTACCAAAGAGCACCAAGGAATGGGAAATTGCACCAAGGCAAATGATCGAGGGCACCAAGGCAAATTATGGAGGACACCAATGTACATGAGGACACCAAAAAAAGCAAAATAGTACCCCACCTTGTCTGTACAATCCAAGCTTGAAAAAAAAGGGGAAAAAAGCAAAAAAAAAAGCAAAAAAAGAAGCCGCGTCGCCGCATCAATTCCGGAACTTTGGCCTGACCAGAAACCGAGTACGGTATTTTTTTTTTTTGGCCTTATCCTCCAAGTATTCAAATAAACTGTATTTGATAAATTAAAAATACTATCTTTTCCAAATTCATACATATAACTTCACTTTACCACTGAGCACGCTACTTTACATTCACAGAAGCCCTATTCAATGGCAAAAGTATTGTGCCAGCTATGGTACAAAGCAACTGCTCCAAGGTGGATTATCAGAATAGCTGGCACAATGCTGCTTGAATGGAATGGTCTATAATTTAGAGGTAATTTCAAAAAAAAAAAAAAATTAAAGGCATCATAGGTACTGCAACAATATTAACAAACAGCAACTGTATGTATAAATTACAGTTGGTGGCAATACAGTAAGGATTAGCAACCATCTTGCAGGAACAAGAACACCAGGAGTGCAAAATTAGTCATGGTATTTTTTACTTACATCGAGACATGTTGGCTTCTCTGACGATTCCTTTGGTCCATCATGCACCCTTCGAAGAGGAGAGGATATTTCCATAGGCTCAATCACATCATCAGATGGTGTAGCTTCTGACATGGGTAGACTTTCATTTAGTACAGAGTTCTCTTTAGTCTTAGCTGCTACATCCACCTTTTTGGATGCGTTAAGATCCATATTGGACGGCTCACCAGTACAATTGTGGGGGTTAGTCCTGTCATCAAGTGACTGTTTAGTACTTGGCAGTGAAAGTTCATCGGCAACATCCATAGGAATAGGTGCATCTGGAGTTTCCTTGGAAGATTGGTCTTGTTGAGTCTCAGTTGATTGGCTTCTCGCGACAGAACTTGGTCCACATTTTTCTAGATCCCGTCCATCAACTGCTTTCACCACTGAATCACTAGATTTTGGAAGGTTGGGCACAGTAATACCACCTTCAATGCTACTTATTCTAATATGGTATGATTCTTCGATAGGTTCTGTTGAACTTTCAGAGATGTTGGACACAGATTTTGAGCTGACAGAATTACTTTCAACAGTCTTCGTTTCAACAGCTGTCTTAGTTAAGGTAGTATTTGGCTCAAAAGGCAATCGTTCAGTCAACATAACTTTGTCTTCAGGTACATCACTGGAATGATTCTTCTCTGCTAAGGCCGAAGAGCCTTCCTTCACAACCTCAAGACTTGGTCCTGATGTTTTAGATGAGTTTAACTTCATAGAAGGTGCCTCCAATTCAATATTGACATCACTCACTTTCGGAGAGGATGGTCTGCTTTTGTTCATTAAAGGGACTTCCTCCTTGGCAACAGAGGAATGTGCTTTTGGGAAAGCCTTGTTGATGATAGATTTCAACTTCTTCATGTTCAGGGAACCCTCACTGACATCCTGTTTTACATGTGGAGATGGAGACCTAGATACTTTAGTAAGGCTACTCTCCTTTGGGGATGGTGATCTTGATGACACGGCCACTTTGCCAAGGCCACTTTTTTCATTGTCTTCAACACTTTGCTTTGCTGACAATACAGGTCTGGCTGGTGAGGAGACACATTCCTTACGAGTGTCATCGTCCAACTGTTCTGTCATCTTTTTGGCATCACTTGTAGACTGGGATTCACTACTTTTTTCGTGAGGAACCCCTGCATGGGAACTCACATCATCTGAGTCACAAGTATTTTTGCTTTTTGTAGCATTAAGCAACGACACTGCTTTCACCCGGTCAGACACTGCTTTTTCAGCTAATGACTTGACAGGATTTTTTACAATGTTGTTGCTTAACCCGCTGCCATTACCAGGAGGAGAGCTATTCTGATCGTCTTTGGATTTTGTAGCAGCAGCTGGCTTCCTGGTACTGACATCTGAGATCCCTCCACTTTCTGTGTGTTCGGTTTCATCTCTTATTGCTGGACTTGAGTCAGATGAGCTCTTACGAGCAGAATTTGATGCTGACTTTGCAGCAGAGTTTCCATGAATTTCAGTGCTTGATGGAATAGCTTTCTCCTTTGACTGAGCAAGGTTTGATGCATTATTGCCTTGGATTTCAGATGCGAGACTTGCTGGAGTTTTGCTGGAATCGGATGAGGACGTCCTAGAGCTGATGCTTGAATCAGGATTAGAAGACAAATTGGCAGCACTCTTCTTTGATGCCTCAGTTGTACTCTGTCTTTTTTCCTTTTCACTCAGTAAGTTAGCTTCGGGCCGAGGGTTGAGTCTCCTGTCTTTTTCTGTAGAAGACTGGACACTCTCCTTATTTTTACATTCACTGTCTTTGTCCAGTTCTTTCTGGTCCAAAGAAGGAACCTCCTTGGGCAATCCATCCAACCAGCTAGGATAACTTGAATTTGGAGGCAAACTCTTTCCAATGCCTCTATTTACATTTGCTGGACTGGAATCTCTTGAGCGTGAAGCTGATGTTGCATTGGCCTTGTCTGCGTTTTTATCAAGGCGGGCAGCAAAGGATGCACCCCTGTTGCTGAGAGAGCCATCTCTCCAGCGTGGGATATGCTCCTGATCCTCACGCCTGTTGTAACCTCCTTTCCTGTAGGCATTTCTCTGGTATGTGGGATCGGGATCAATCTGCTGTAAAGACCGCGAAGCCTGAAAGCTTGCATCTCTCCTGTCATCATACCTTCCAAACCCGTCCCTCGAGTCCCTTCCAAACCCGTCCCTCGAGTCCCGTTTTGCCAGGGGGTCATGTCTCTGATTTCCCTGAGATCTTGACCGCCGATGGTGTTGCTCATTATACCCGGTTGGCTCGTTTTGCCAATAATCTCTGTCTCTGGATCGTGACCTCTCCCTGCCGTTTACAGTTAACTGGCCTCTGTCTCTATCATATTGAGAACTGCCTCGATCTGCATGTGAAGCATAAGTGTCAGAGAGTCTCTGCCTCTTTTCAGGGATTCCTTCCACCTCTCGACTGGAATTCGGGTGATCGGACCTGTTGGGCTGGAAATCTCTCACAAGCTGAGTTGTTGATTTCTTAGCAATCTGCCTTTTGGCAACTGGATATGGCGCTGAATGTCTCTCGTCCCGATACGCAGATGAGATCCCGGTCTTACTCCTTGAATCACCATTAGGTTTTGTGTTCATACTAGACTTTTCTGCAACAGAACAACCAAAACTCTAACATTAATCCTGACCCCAAAAGATTTTTTTTCAGAAACCTTCCTGACTCTGCCGCTATTCAACACTGCAGTGATCCAACAGCAGATTCTTTAAACAAAGTCGGGCAATAAAGCAAGCTGTGTGTAAGCGGGGCGTTGTGTGCCGAGTTTTAAAACCTACAAATTGACGAGGGTAGAATTTCATGTACCTCCTGCATCTCTTCAACATTAGAGAACCTTTTTTGAGCGGGAACAATTTCCAGATTCCTGGTTTCCACAATTCCAATCCGGCATAGACGCTTCATTTCAATGAGATACAAGTCATGTGACGGCTGCAATTTTTACTTTCTTTGTTGCACTTTATGGGTTACTTACTTGGTTTTCTACCTCTAGCTAAAGAATGTCTAACAGTGTAGCTACATGTGCCAGAATGTTTGTAGAGTACGGTCCTGCTCCTGGGAAAAATTAAAACAAAACAAAAACATTAGTGTACACCTCTGTGTAAGTAACAGGTTTCTTCAATACAATTACAAGATGCCACAGTGCTGCAATTAAGCCAAATTCATCACAGGTCCATATTAAGTCTGGGTCACTCTTGACATAGATTGACACTGGCAAAAAATGCCTTGGAATAACCTGTGATTTGATTTCAAACCAGATGACCTGTTGTGGACTTGACTAAAAAAAAAACCCTATGGATTCCTATTAAGGAAGCAGCTCTACAAAAGCCAGAACAAAGAAATGATTATGAGTTATAACGAGAATACATGCAGATGTGAACTCACAAGATACGTGTATGTCATGGATGTTCTACATGTAAAACATATCGACTTGAAGACTAGGTCAGTATACCTTGAGTTATGCCACAAAGCTTGTGCATGTATGCAGTGGGTAAGTGTACCGAGATCTGAAGATCAAATGTGAATTATTTCCTTACCAAAGAGGATTAATCAAGGAGGAATTAGTTGATGTAATTAGGCAGATTAACCCTTAGCACTTGTTTTGTACTACACTGTATAACTCCTTGATGATACCATAAAACCAGAGGGTTCTGGGGCTGTTTGGGGCAGTATAATCAGTAACAAGCAGGGGCGAATTTCACGGCACTGCTATAAGCACAAACATTTGCTCAGCACAAAAGTAGTCTGGCTTATAAAAGCAGGTTACCAGCCAAAACTCAATGTGATTTTCATGCTAAGCAAACAACAGCTGAATACTAATCACGAGCAATATACATGTACATCACATGGAGTTTTGGCTGATAATGTGCTTTTATAAGCCATACTTTTTTTTGTGCTAAGCAAATTTTTGTGCTTAGCAGTGCCGTGAAATTGGCCCCAGGGCACTTTGGGCGGTTCAGAGACTAATTGATTAAAATAATGCACACTGTTTGGCAGATATATTATCTTGTCGACTCCAGTGGGCACATATTTGAGCCAATATCGTCTTCCCAAGTAACAATACAATTAAAAAGTGGCGAGAACATGCAATGAGAAAGTACACGTGTATGTGACAAAAATACACAAATCTTGTGCATCCGATGGAGTTTGTAAAGAAAGTGTGTTATAAAAAAAAATTGATACATGTGCAAGAATAGGGATACTAAACCCCTAATTCACCACAGGAAATATGTAAAAGTGAAGCGCTAAACTTTTACCTTAAAACTTATTTAGTGTAAAGTTTGCTCAACTGTGAGGTATCCAATCTGAGGCATTTTCAATCCATGTAAAAAGAAAGATGCGTAAAGTTAAATATTTCAGTCATTTCTTATACATGGCAAAGCTTATTGGGTTTTGGAATACTGTATGTGTGATCATGAATTAGTCTTGACACCCTTTTCTGATAACTGAGAAATTAAAGTTAAGAGTTTTTTTGAAACATGTAAGCCATGTACTGTAAAACCTGTGTTATGCTTGGATGTGTATGTGAGCGTCACGAAAATACGCGTACAACTGCTGGCTTGCTGTACACTGCATTCCTCATTACAAAAGGAAAGGATGGGAAAACCTCTTCATTTCACAGCTACAGTCCATCATGGGCACCTATCCAAAACGTAACAGACGAAATTCTGGCAAGCTGTCGTTTTGAAGAAAACAATGAAAGGCGGCTATTTCCAACGATGCGTCTAAAGACACATTCTTGGAAATTTCTGTTAGTCGTTAATTTTTAATTCGGCGAAGCACGCGCAAGCATTGACACAATGCACACGCACGCATTGTTGCTATAATCTGTCGGTTAAGTGCGCAGCTGCAATATCGGCTGAATGAGAACGTGTCCCAGACGCTGAATTAGGGCTTAATTCAAAACTCGACTCGCTAACTTTTGATTTGAAATCGAAATCCTACAATATTGTTTTTCTCGGAATATACAGCAGTTACGTACTGAGCTAAAACTTCATCAGGCTAGATTTTGAACTCTTTTAAATTTGCTTGAAACGAAAATAATTGCACAAATTTCAAAGATTTCAAATTATCAAAAGTCACATACTCTGCTACATAACTCTGGATAGAGCATGAACACACGACTGTGCATTAACAATGCTTCATTTTATTTTGTATATGGTCAAACCAAGGCCTAATTTCATGGCGCTGCCTAACAATAGCAGAAAATTTGTGCTGACTATAGCAGAAAATTGTGCAAACCTTAAACCCTATAACCATCTAGGCTCTTTCAGCAATGAGCCATATCTCAATCCTCCAAAATCCTCTAATTGTCACCGTGTACAAATAGAATATACCTTCAATCCTCCAAAATCATAGATTTCTTGAATATGTTCAGTGGAGGTGTGACCACTGCCTCAATCCTTCAAAATCCTCCAACAACCACTGTAATACATTAAGGCAGTGCAGATGATATCCAAGCATTGCGGATGATAGCCGGTATAATGCAGGCCTCAATTACATGTATGTATGGCCAAATTAACGTAAACAACGCAGGGCACAGCCTACGACCTCAATGCAATGCATCCTCCATCCAAAATGAACTGACACTTTTTGCCATTAAGTCTTGATCCTCCAAAATCCTCCAAAATCCTCCAAAATCGTCCAAAATCCTCCAAAATCGTCCAAAATCCTCCAAAACCGTCTGTTTGATTTTGGAGGGTTAAGCACTATTTCATGGCGTGAATCGATCTGCTAAAAGTTGTGAGCACATGGGGATTTCTATTATGTCATTAATTTTAAGCAACATTTTCCTCGCGGCAAATAACCATGCATTTTACAAGTGTGCTTAATGCTTACAGTGTGCTTACAAGTGTGCTTAATGCTTACAGTGAGCTTGTCTTACATACGCAGTGTGGACTTCCGAACAAAAGACGTCCACATAATGTAGGTAGCAGCGACGAAGTGTGGACTTGCCCACGTCCACACAGTGTTTCCCCATTTCTGGAAAACAGGTTTAGAGGGATTTTTGGGTTAGGTTTATCTGTAGCAGAATGAAGAGAAACACTAAAGGGAATCATTGAAAAAAAATTGGGTTGTAAGAGTTTTCACAGTTTGAGAAAAATGAGTTTTTCCACTGGTGTTCCTTAACTACACGAAAAGAAAGGAAAGTCCACACTAGGTATGTGAAACAAGTCTGGGTGTGTTGACAAGTGTGCTTAATGCTTACAGTGTGTTGACAAGCGTGCTTAATGCTTACAGTGTGCTTACAAGTGTACTTTAATAATGCTTACAGTGTGCTTACAACTGTGCTTAATGCTTACAGTGTGCTTACCGGTACAAGTGTGCTTAATGCTTACAGTGTGCTTACAAGTGTGCTTACAAGTGTGCTTACAAGTGTACTTTAATAATGCTTACAGTGTGCTTACAAGTGTGCTTAATGCTTACAGTGTGCTTACCGGTACAAGTGTGCTTAATGCTTCCAGTGTGCTTACAAGTGTGCTTAATGCTTACAGCAAAGTTCATCTCCTGACACCATTTTTCTGAAGTTCATTTAATGCAAGCTTGGTCGTTTTAGCACTTAAGCCACTTGCACTGGTAAGCAGAAGGTTGTGGGTTCAAATCCCACCCATGGAGATTGAATTTGTTTTTAAGGAGTACACAGTGCTTTATACAATTCAGTTTTAGTTTTAAAGGCAAAATTGAGATTTTCATGTCCCTGAAGCAGAAGGTTGTGGGTTCAAATCCCACCTGTAGAGTTTGAATTTGTTTTAAAGGAGTACATGTTGACACATACTGAAATGTGTATTCTTGTGGAGACATTTCTTTTGTCTCGTGTAGTAAAGTTTTCGAGTTGGAAAGTGAAGTTCCAAAATGCTCTTATTTTAACCAGAATTAATTTCCTTGGCTAAAATTTGGACTTAAGGTCTCTGGTCAGCGCGCGCGTCGATTTTAATCAAGCGCGGCAATCTTTTTTTTTTCTAAAATGTTCAGCGGTAGCTCCAACAGCGCCCTCTATTTTCACCTCCTCAATTTTTTTTTACCAAAGAGCACCACGGAATGGGAAATTGCACCAAAGCAAATGAACGAGAGCACCAAGGCAAATTATGTAGGACACCAATGTACATCAGGACACCAAAAAAGCAAAATAGTACCCCACCTTGTCTGTACAATCCAAGCTTGAAGAAAAAAAAAAAGCAAAAAAAAAGCTGCGTTGCCGCGTCAATTCCGGAACTTTGGTCTGACCAGAGACCGAATTTTTTTTTTTTGGCCTAATATCCCTTTTCTAAAACTCTTCCATTTGCAACCCACCTTGGAAATTCCTAGTTTTTGAGTAAAATCAATATATCTACTTCGTGAAAATCTTGTGGAGACGTATTCATCTATAGAAATTGTCCTGTGGAGACGTATACAATCTTTTGTTCCCTATTGTACACACGTCTCCAGAGGGCACGGTGTATCAGATCACAGTGCTTTATACAATTTTAGTTTTAAGGGCAAAATTGAGATTTTCATCTCCCTGAAGCAAAGTTTCATCATACAAGAAATGTATCGGGTCAAGCCGAGTTCATGTGCTTGCAATGGACCTTGATCCAACATAGCAAATATGGGGTAGTTAATGTTTATTTTTTAAAGGTCAACTATAAATAAGTAAGTAAATATACTTTTGTGTTTGCTCCGTGGACAAAATATGGAAAACAGTTGTGCACTGTCGTGTACTGTGTCAATAAAACCAGTTAACCCTTACGGTACCTTCCTAAATCATCAAAAGTCCTCTTTGCAAAATGGAGTATTTTGCAGGATTGAGGATACATGGCAAAAATGTGTGGCTGATTTTGGAGGATGCACTGTGTCGAGGTCTTGGGCCGGACCTTGTGTTGTTTATGGTCAGCCGCGCATAAATAGGCCTAGATTATACTTGAAATCCTCCGCTCTGTTCCAGGATGTCACTGGCTCTGCCTCAACATATTGACAGTGATTGCTGGAGGATTTTGCAGGATTGAGGCAGGGGTCACCCCGCCAAGGACCACATTCAAGAAGTAACAAAGGATTTTGCAGGATTCAAGCTGTAAGCAATTTAGACACGAAGGCAGTTGGAGGATTTTGCAGGATTGAGGTTGCATTCTAGCAAAAAGGCCTGAGGGAGTAGGGTATTTCACTAAATGGACAGACTCAACACAGAACTAGTACTACAAATGACATAATTCAAACTATATAAAACTGCTATTTAATGTTGTTGTTTAGAGTGGTTCAAAGGAACCTACTGTTATTATGATTATTTTCATTTTTTTTTGATGGGGGATCGAATCATCACCTGACGAAGGGGTGTTGTTTAAACACGTACACACAGTACTCACAAATGTATACCTGTTATTTACGTCCATTCCTAGCACTATGACAGTTAAGTTTACGTAAACTGGGTGTTGGAAAAGATTGGAATAATATTGTGAAGATAAACTCTGTTAACACCTTAAACTGCATCTGTATCTGCTCAATCACCTTGATTTTAAAGACAAGACCAGCACAGGTTCCTCAGTGTCAAACGGATGTAACTTGATATTGCAGGGGCAAGGCTGTTGCTGCCCCTTCTCCAAAAATCCGTCCCAAGCGTTTTTGTCTGCTCCGATGGATGAATGCTTGTTATTACACACACTTTTGTCCTCTCCCTTCTCTGGCGTTGCCGCTGCCAACAAGTTTTTCTCCTTTTGTAATACTGTGTGTAGAGGCAATGCAAAAATAGGTAAATGACTGCAACAAAACAACTGGTGAGTTCCACTTAAGCATTTTCCACCTAAACTGTATCTGTTGGACGCTACTTGAGCCATACTCAGCTCGAGATGCAGTGACCAATGGTTTTTCCAATGCTTGAAATTTGTTTCTACCATCAAGCCCGATACTGGGCAGCACGAACAGCTTGATCGTGTCTAAAGCCGATGGCCTTAAGGTTGTCTACGCGTGAACCACTATGTCCACGCAGTGTGTCTCGTCCATTGATCTACATTGTATGGGCTCTGTGCGCAAACAAGAGAGGGCGCATTTTCACCGCTTTCGAGAGACCTTTTGGACAGGAACATACTACGTGCGCGTACCAGAGGGCACGCGTAAAGCTCAAAGTACGCACGACTAATTTTGTGCACAAAACCAAAGCGTCTTTGCGTGAGTGTCAGGCATCTCAATGCGTTCTAATATCACTCCAAGTGGTTTCCCCCAACTCTTCCTTTCTTACCGTTGAAGGGGTATTTGTGTGCGGAGCCCATAATGGAGATCAATGGTCCCTTCCACGGGGCTCTCGAAGGTGGTAATTATTAAGCGCCCTCTCCTGTTCGCGCATGGAGCCCATAGCCAAAAATCCTAATAAAGATATATTCTAACCACATGCCAAATTTCATGCTTCTATCATCAAAGGCACAATTCCACCAAATATTTCACATATCTGCAGTAATGTTGTGCAAACCTGACCCGAAACCGAAACTGACCCGAAACCGACTTAGGTTGGTCGGGTCGGTTTTTCCATCATTGCAGTCGGGTCGGGTCGGTTTCGGTTTTGCGTTTGCGATTTCCGTATCATGTCGGGTCGGTTAAGCCATATTGAGAAAAACCTGAAATATACAATCAAAAAACCGAAACAGTTCGGAAATTTGCGGTACAATATTTTTGCAGAGTTACTTTGTCTGGTACGACCAATGTCAACCCATTGCGCGAATGTGCATGTGGTTTGCAGTCTATCACGAACAGTCTATAACGTGTAGACCCACCAGTAGGTAATGTCTTCACTGTTCCGTACGGTATAATTCTTCACTGAGAGACGATCGATTTTCATGCAACGCGGCGTCCCGCGGGTAAGTTCGGGCACAAAAAGTGGACACAGTTGCCTAAAACAGATATTCAAGTTTTTTCCCGGGTTGGTTCCGTCGGGTCGGTTTTTGCTTGAATTTTTGTCCGGTCGGGTCGGATTTGGGGAGTTCAGATCAGTTTTGGTTCAGATTCGGTTTAATATTTCGGGTCGGTTTGGCCTGGTCAACCTGACCCGATGCACAACATTAATCTTCAGTAAAAACGTCATTCTTTGTACTAAAACTTTCAATGGGCATCAAGTCCCATGCACAGTAACAGTGGCTGCACTCTCCATTTTTTTTACTGTGCTCTTCTGCGAAATCCTCCAAAACCATCCAGATGGTGGATTTTGAAATATCTGGGAGTGTAAGGGAAATACATGATACACTTTACATGTAGCCTATGTGGGTATCACACTGCCATTTTTCGTGGGAACATTTTACTTCATCACTCAAGGATGTGACTTTTTTGATATCATTTCCAGAAACACTGAAATTTCTTGGTCACCGTTTTATCTTTATGACACTTTTTCTCCATAATTGAAAAGCTGTTTCCTTCATAATTTTAACAATATATCTTTGCATTTCAATCTCTGAATTGCATATGATGGGATAAAAAAATAAAGCATTCATTATCCCCAACTGACTGGGCCCATATATATTTTCACAAACAGTGAAATGGGATAACTATGCACTTTGTTTTTACCTTTTTTAGTAGTCCCTCGCCTCCTGTGAAATAAAGAAAGAAATAGAAAAATCAATGGGAATAATGAACCTCAATCAATTTTTTACGTTAAATGTAAAAAACATTAAATGGTTTAATCTTAAGCAAGTGTTATCAACAGATCATTTTAAAAGTGGGACAGGGACCGGGCATAGTGGCACTGCTGACTGCGGGCCCTTAGGCCCCCCCCCCCCCCCAAAGTCTCCGGTTTCTGGTATGGAGCTTGCCCCGAAAGTGGTACGGCGACGCGGCTTATTTGTTTTACTTTTTTTCCCTTCAAATCTCGGCCGATTAATGTGCTCGACTAAATTTAGTGCTAAATGTATGGGAGCCCTGAGAGGCCTCATATAGCTTATACTCGGTCATAACCCCATCTAAAAACACGTTAAAATTGTGCAGCAGCAGGATTCCAGTCAAACCAGTGAGTGTGGCGGTTTTGAGACATCATTTTACATTGAAATTTTTTTTCTTCAAATTTTGCCAATGCACATGGCTACGGCGACGCGCATGCATACCAGAACCTGGAGACTTTTTTTTTTGCCTTATTGTAAGCCCAGTGGATTTTCAACAAGTGAAAGGGGGTCGGAGGGAGAGGGAATCCCAACCTTTCATGATCCAACTACAATGAGCATCAATACACCAACTATGTACATGTATACACATGCCGGTACAAAACTATTGTTAAGAGTTGAACCAAAGTGCAACAGGAAGGTTGTAAAGTGTTTCCTTAACATTGTCCGCTTTCACTCCCTAAGTCTGCGTCTGTAATGCTTTCTTTGAGTACACAAAAGATTCAATGATGCATTGAAAAGCAGCGTATATAGTGTACGCACTCGAAAAAAAAAAAAGATTCGGGTGTGAGCATGGTGCAAGTGTTTATTTTAATATAAAAGCCCCATGTTCCCACGGTCAGAATTTGAACCCATGTACCACGGCACACGAGTTGAACACCGTAACCATATTAACCAATTGTAACAATCTTTGCAAAGTTGAATATTGGATTTTGCGCTTCACTGACATATTTTATAAACACTGTATACTCAGTGTTGTCCTGAGTGATTGTCCAAAAAAAAATAATTTGGTGTGACTTGAACCCACGAGTCACATGTTTGCTAGTGTAGAAGTCTTACTACTTGCCACCGAGTTAGCTGGACTCGGCTGGCTAGGTTCGAATCTGATGTAACAGTGGGTGCCGCATCCAAATTATTCATAAAATGGACTTTGCGTTGGGTGATGTAAATCCAATATTTGCAAATTGAGAAAAAAATTCAGATTTAAAGGGTCTGCTTTCAGATTTGCATGTCCCTGAAAAAAATCTTATGCTTGCACTGTTTGCCATTCTGTAAGTGTAAGAGTTTATGCAAGGATCTATGGTTTATGAGACACCCAAACTACAGGGTAATTTGGAAAGTAGTTGTTGTCATCTGATCCTACTCTAATGAGTGGTAATTAACTGGCAGAAATATCACTTGTAAAGTTTAGATTCCGCAGCTCTTTGTTTTCAAATTGCATTTTCTCAAGAAATAAGCAATAAGCATTAAATAGTGGTCCATGCATCCAGCGTTTAAACGAAAGTACATAAAATGGCAACCATAACATGAAACTGAACCTTCATTACTGGACCGAGCCCAGTCTAATGTGGATTTCGCCAACCCCGGATTCCCAGGTTAATATTCATGAGCACCCCACTGAGATAATGGCTTCTCAATCAGTTAACGACCATACATGTAAGTATGTTCGAACAAACGGTGGCAGTGCATGGTTTGTCCTTGATCATACCATGGAGCTTTTTTTTTTATAGCTCCATGATCATACAGTCAGGCTATCCCCAATGTACATGTATGTGCGTCGTTGTCCAGAGCCACCTGCCTCCCATCAGAATTTGAGTGACGAGTGACGAACCAGTTAAGTGCTGGAGAGCTACATCTAAGAAAGCCACATTAGACTGGGCTTGGTCCAGTAATGTTCTGTTGACATTATGAAACCACATACCAAAAAGGCCTTCACTCATAATTGACAATTGTCAACGTTTTTGTCAAAAGTGCTGCTCAGTTTTATGCTCTTCTGCGTACATACATGTACTAATGTACAACATTTCACATAGAAACTACTGCCTTAGACTTTCCGGTTGGCAGATGTTTGTAACACTGGTTTCGTTAACATTCCAGTATACTGCAGGAAATGTACATTATACATACATGTACAGGTCACCTCAAAATAGTGACTGCATGAACATGCACTGCTTGATCTTGCAACCATCCAGCTACATTCAACCACCGAGCCTTGCTCTATGATTCAACACGCATACCAAAAAAATCTGGCACATTGCCAGGAAAATGTCACTTGTGGTTTCACTATCACATGTGGGTGGAGCTACAGAATCACCCCATGCCACAGCAGCTAATCAAAATGCCCCATGGCCATGGGCTGAGCTGCTCATGCACTGACTGCATGCACAGACAGCTTGTTCCATCCACAGGAAATCTGGCACCATCAAATGGGTGATACAGGCCTAGCGTTTGTGGATATAATCATGGAAATATATTGCCTGCTAAAAAATATCTATGTATGGTATTACAGATAATCCCTGGCTTCAAAAAATAGTTACATTGTACGAGGGTAGATCTATCACAATGAGTGGCACAGCTCAGTTTATTTCTTGTACAATAGGCTACCTATTTCTTTGGGACTGAGCTACATGTACATGTATTCCAAGGATTTTTTTTCTCATTGACGTTTACAATGAATAGGCCCTTAACAATGACCCACTCATGACTTTTTGCTTGATGGACATTTTTTTTTTTCCATTTCAAGTACAAATGTTGTTCACAAAAGGGCAGGGTTGTTTGCGTGTGCTCTTTCAAATTGTATGTCTCAAAACGAACCATGGGTCATTACGAAAGTGTACGTGCACAAAACTACATACAGTAAACTCTTGTTAAAAGGCGGTTTACAGTTGGGCGCTCAATGGTCGTGTGACTGAAAAATTGACATGCGATGCAACGTATAGTTTTCGCTGACGCGTCAGCAACTAGTTACTAAAGGACTCTGGTGACGTCACTCGAGTTCCAATATTTGAACTTTGACATGGTACGTGTATGTTTCTATTTGGCAGGCTGATGACAGAATTGAACATAAAAAAAAACACTGTTTCAAAATTTTCAAGTGATATAATTCGAGAGAAAAAAATCTCCACGATGCTGAGGGGCAAAACAGCAGAAATTGACAATAAACATACATGTATTCTATTGTTTATTTACTTCTTTTTGTTTTACAAATGGAACATCAAACAACAACCCCCAAAGCGAGAAATAGGACCATTTTGTTCAGCAGTGGCGATGATTGATCGTCACACTTCAGAGTTGAATTTTTGTGCACCTAGCGTGTCTGATGCGCGAGAAATAGGAACCTTTTGTTCAGCAGTGGCGATGCTTGATCGTCACACTTCAGAATTGAATTTGGCGCACCTAGCGTGTCTGATGCGCGTATGTTTACAACCGTCGCGCAACGGTTTCCAAAACAGGCTTATCTTTATCTCAGGCTAAACTATTCAAAAAAAAGGCATATTATCAAGCAACCATCAGCGTCAGACATTCATCATGGCACAACTGACTATAATTTATAAACAGACTGTAATACAAACTCTGTTAATACATGGGAGTCGACTGCACATTCTTCACTAAAAAAAAACCTTTTTATAACACGTATTTCATTTACAGCCTTATTTTTCATTTTGAAACCTTACTAAAAATAGAGGAGTTTAAAGGGAATATACAACATTTGCAAACATCGAAAAATAAAACTACCAAGTTTTTGCGAAATACCTTAATAGGATGTTGGTAAATGACAGTCTAAAGCATCCTGTAAAATTATGGCACCTGGTATACTGTCATTTTCAAGAAAAGTGGTATTTTTGTATCAATTTCCAACGCTGATCGGCCGATCAGCGTTGGAAATAACTGGCTTTTTTTTCAAATACTGGCCCCAATTGACCATCGCACTTGTTTGCAATCGATTACAAACCTATGAACGGGTACGAGCCAGCTAGACTGGTTCCCTGACCTTACAATTCCCCAATGTATGTAAACTGCTCTGTTTCTTCTTATATGGAGTCAGGGAACCAGACTACAGGAAAATGATCGTTTTTCTTGGTTTTTATAGCATTTTCGAACCCAAAACCTCCAAAAAGTCAGTGTAACTATATTTGCTTTATATTTCCAACCCCCCAATCCCATCCATTTCTGAAAATTACAGCAAAAGCAAATGATGTATATTCCCTTTAAGTTCAGATGTGCTGGTACGGGTTTGATTAATGGAAGTGCATGCATTACCCATGTGCATTAGGCCTACCCAGACCATGGAGCAAGCAAACTGACGCTCCCCCTTAATCTTGATTTTCCATACAGTACTCTTAGGGAAAAAACAGGCCATTTAGAAACTGTTAGTAACCCAAAGAATCGGACTTTAAAGTATGAACTGGCCTTTGCAGATTAGCTCTGGCCCGGTGACCTGGTTTTAAAGTCACTTTTGTCCCTGCTTACCAAAATTCTCCTTTCGTACAACAGTCACACAGGGTCAAAAGTGACATGTACTTTGTACATGTACTTTCATAACAATACCTAGAAAAAACAAAATCTCCATGTATGGGCAGCCCCTGCAGGTACTTTTGCATTCACAAAGACTTGCTGTGATCCAACAATATACTGCCTTTAACCCAATTAACCCTAACTCCTGGGGCTCTTTTACAAAACAGTATCCTGAATCTGCAGAAATCCACCAATTTTGTGACGCAAAAAATGCTGGTATCCTGAGTCCATCAGAATCCCCCAGTGTAATTACTGGAGGTATCCTGAATCCGCCAAAGTCCACCAGCAAAAGTCTCGATGGATTCTGGCGGATTCAGGATACCATGGTGGCATAAAAAAACATACAGCATGTTTTTCCATAGAGTCTGCAAAATCCATCACCTAAATTTCTGGTGGATTTTGACGGATTCAGGATACCGTGCTCTTATGAAAATTGTGATGTGTGTTGTTGCATAGGATCCATCAAAATACACCAATGCATGGTTCAACTGCTGGGGGATATGATGTGGGTTGTTTCTCCTTTCAACTTGGGCTGTGGGTAATTATGTATACTATGATGTTTGCATTGTCTGGAAGGGCTATTTCAATGAGCCATATTGTCCGACCCCAGCATTGCTTTGTCTGGATGAGTTATGTACATTATCATAATCCATTGTTTATATGATGAGGCCTGTTAAGCCGCAGTCACAAGCTCCCAACCGCCCAGTACATACATTTTTGTACAGCATGTGACAGACCTGGCAAAATTGTGGATTATACCTCTCATGGTTGATTTTCAGCAATTTTAAAGTTTAACGGTCTTTTTATTGTAACTTCCGGTCTGGTGATGTCAAGTTTCCTCCCCCTCAACTTTTTCTTGACATAAAGCTGATTATATACATCAATTATAAAGTGATTTCAGCAAACTTCGCCACAGACATCAACTGATTATCCATTTTAAACAATTTTCAACCTGCCGCTAGAGGGCGCTCCAACATGACGTCACGGGTTATTTGTTTGTAAAGTACAATCTAGCCAGAGACTGACATCACTGAAAGCAAGTTCAAATCTTTTTCCACTTTCAAATTATAAGGCACTTCCGGTTTGGACCAGAAGGAAGGGTCACGTGATTTGACACACGGGAGAAAAATAAAGATCCTGGATTATTCTATCAATTCACGCAAAAGTCAAGTTCAGATCTCTCACAGTTGATTTTATATTGATTTTCAAAGATTAAATCTATTAATATTTAATTGCTTGTAATTTGATGCATGACGATGTCATGATGACGTCACCTCGATATTCATCTATAACACATCCTGGTCTACATACATGTACATGTACATATAAAGTTTCCACCCTATCGGACTTACTTACAGGACTTTTAAAAATGCACTTTTAAGATGACGTCACGTGACCCATGGTGACGTCATGATGACGTCACTGTTCAGGACACAACTTTGCTTTAGGGACTACTATGCCTATGCTGACTTTGAATGATGTATGACAAAGATTAATGCCCAAAGTGGATGTTACAAAAATCATGTACAAAGTCTATGGGATTTGGGATAGAACAAAAAGAAGTGGGAAGAAGAAGAAAGAAAAAAAATCAGAACAAAAAGAAAGGCTTTTCTGCAACTATGCGGACAAACCAAAAATCTGAACAAAAAGAAAGACTTTTTCGCAAAATACTACTCAGTAGTATTTTGTAACTTTAGGTGAGGGCCAATTTTTGTTGTGGGTATGTGGGCATGTTTAACTTTGTTTAACTTTGTGGGCACATTGTTGCAATTTTGGAAACAAGTTTCCACAACCTCATCAGCACATTACTGCAACCCTTGGGGATGTTTCAACTATCCCTCCTGCCTGCTCAGTCTGCAGACTGTCAAGATAATGATCCTCCCTGCAGGCATGCAACTTGGAAGTAACAAACAAAAAAAAGAGGAAACTCCAATGTTTACAAGATTTTGTTTTTCAATTTTTAACGGCATAAGTGTGAAGTGAAAAACGAGGAAATCCGCTGATCCAAGAAAAAGTTGCGGACCCTGTCATGCCTTTATGAACAGGTACATGTACATTGTATAATCAAAAACACTGATAAGACCCATGACTAGTCAAATTTTTCAACAGACAAAATCAGGTACCGGTAACTGCATGGAGGTAGAAAAGGGACCTCCACTGTGGAAGGTACAGATGTCTATAGTCAAGGCATACATGTAGCTGCATCAAGCTTAAACCATTGCTATGACGTCACACTATTGTTAAAAGTGTGGATTCGGAACTACGAATCTGTTACGCTGGTCACAAAGTGTGGATTCGGAACGAAGAATCTTTAGTAAAGTGTGGATTCGGAATTACGTGTCAGATTCTCCGCCGTCACTGCAAAACTTGAGTCAGAAAGAAATCATCGTCTGAACTATCAATTTGTCGACGGAAGGAGCCGGGACAAATGTTGCAACCTGACGCCACTTTTTTTCTCCGTATATCATCTCAATGAAGGGCATTCATTGCAAAAATAATGATAGACATGAATCTGGGACTGAGAAATGTTTCCAATTTTGTTAGGAAATACTTTAAAAAAATTCTTGACTCTCCATAGACTTTGTACACAATCGCGGAAGTGGCGTCAGGTTGCAACATTTATCCCAAATCTTTTCATCTCCACTCACTGTTAATGCCAATACTTCTTTTGACGCAATGGTTTAAGTCGAAGAATACACTCGCAGGTGTGGATTCTTAATTTACGAATTCTTAAATTACGAATCCACACTTTCTCGTGTATTCTCCTTTTACAGTCATGTGCATTGTGCAGCCAATCATGTAGGCAGGGAGCTCTTAACCGTTACAAACACCACTGAATGAAGAGGGCGTGACGACCTCGCAAGCTACGTCATGCTTAACAAAATCAGACTCTGAAAGGTTATTATTATTTCTATATCAATATGACACAGTCCAATATCAGTATCCATGTTGATATTTCAGTGTTTTGTCTGCAACCTTGTGGCACCTACAGAAATCCCACGGACACATTAATACAACCCAAAGAATTCTTTGTTGCGAACTAATTGGCACATTCATGCATGTGCTCAGTACACTTGAAACATTAATAATGCACGAATAGACTTACCTTGGCAATTTTAAAGACATTCTGGACTTTTGCAATCCAAGGGTTTGCTCTATGTTACAAAAGGTGTCACCTTAGGAAGAAGCATCGGTATCACAACTGTCGCTGTTTGATTGTATAAAGTCATCAGAATTTCTTTCGTTCCAGTGGACTTGATATTACGGCAGTCAGTTAATGAGCAATCTTTGTACAAATACCGTACACTGCACATGAATTTGAAGCGAGCTTACAGATACATGCACAGTAGATGTGGGTTGCTTGAATTTTCACAAAGAATCCCTGTACTGTACAGTAGGTTCCTAAATTGCCATGGCAGCAGCAGTGTCTTTAATAGTTCTCAAGAAGCAAACATGGGCACTTTGGACAGTGTATCAGGGTGATGTTAAAAACATATGCCAGACCAGGAACGTGACCCTAATAATGTTCATCAAGTAGCTGACTTAAATTAATGTGGCTGAAATCTACTGACAGCTGAAATGTGTATCCCCATTGTTCAAGAGTGTGCAACCAATACAAATAACATGTACCGTAGGTGGGCGCAGACATCTGGAAATCGTTTACACTGGCTTATCTAGATCCCAGACCTATGTTCTTGAAACTCAATGTTTTTTAGTTGAATGATAAACACAAAGCAACCAATGAAAACAGGTGTGCCAATGAATAGATGACTGGGATGACTCAGCCCGCCCCCACCTATTGAGACTAGCCCAGGTTCAGACACAATAATACTTCATACAAATTTCAGAAACAAGACCCCTGCGAGTGCCAGTGACCTTATGTGACCTTCTCAAAGGTGTTTCAACACTCAGCAAAGGCCAACAAAAACAGGAAAATAACAGGAACGTCTGTTTATTAAGCAAAACATTTTGGCTACAATTACGGATTTTAGGTAGGCAGTTTGGCACATTTTGATTTTTGGCTGTTTTTTCGGCACTTTTGCCAAAACAGCCTTTGTTTTCATCAAGATTTTGTTTTTTTGTTTTTGTTTTTTTCTTTTCCAGTCATTTTGCCCGTAGCATTTGTACACGTTTTTTGTTACTGGCACTTCGGGCACTAAAATTAATCTGACTGCCTTTATACTTGGCACACTTAGACCAGCAGCTGAAGTTGTGTGCCGAACATTGACATCATCGTGACGTCATCTGTTGATATGACTACATGCGACAAGTTCCATTCGGTTGACAAATATATATGACAAATATATATAATATTGATCACAATATCAGTCATGTCATGATGACGTCATCAGATAAGAATAGACATTCAATCCAATCTGCTTTTTTACGCATGTCTTTGTACCATTTGTCCTCATGAATTTGCAACTTTCGACTTCACACCTATTATCTCCTGTTAGTCTATAACATGACATTAAAAAACACAATAGTGAAACAGCCATATGTTTGTCCACAAACATACATCTAGTTGTTTTTGTTTTACTATTAGTGTTTTTTAATATGTTTTAACATTTACCGAAGATGAGCACACTACATGTACCTGTCATGTGAGTTATAGGCTACCTCTAAGAGATTTTATGATAAATGGTAGCATGTATATGCCTGACACCCCAATGATTGATGTAATGGCACTAAAAGATGTGTCCATCAGCGCACAGTATAAGGAAACTTTCAAATGCAGGGTATATAAATTTTGCAATGTCCTTTTCTTGTCAAGTGAGCTATATTGATAAAAAAAACGTATTGCCAAACAAACGGAAATTTCTTTTGTCAGCCCTTTTTGTAGTTTCCTTATTGGGACCTTCTGTTAGAAAAATGCACCCAAATGCTTTGACTTTACAGAATAACAGCACAGGGATGGCGGAAGACCCCCTCTGAATGTAACGTGAGTAACCATGGAATTGCCCATAATCGTCCTGTGTCTAGCCTGTGTATAAAGGCATAGACAGGGAAGAGGATTGATTTTTTTTTGACTGTGTGATTGTTCAGACAGCAGGAGGGTAAAGTAAACCGTACCCTGGTATCGTTTGACAACCTGTACAGGTATATTCACAGCACTGGAGACTTCATCCCTGCTTTACTAAAAAAAAAGTGGCTTTTGTGTTTAGGGGCGTTTGTTTATGGTGTAAATTGAGGACACACACATGCAACATCATCGATAAATCGAGGACAGAAACCGAATCAAGGACTCCTCGGTTGGAAAACGTGTACAAAACCAATGAGAGCTGTTGCAAAAAGTACAAACAAAGGAAAAGGGAAGAGGAAAAAAAGAAAATCCTCAATTTACACCATAAACAAACGTACTACATTGTAGTTCATGAAGATATGTATACACAGTCGAACTGTGGACCTTGAACAATTCCAGACAATAGGGTCCATGATTGACCAAAGGTCCAATTCTGATGTACGTGTTCCTCTTTTCAAACCGTGGACAAAAAATACCAGAGAACAAAAGAGAACAATATCGTCCACGATTCCCAGCATACTGGTACGTCCGTAATTGGGGTCGTGTACAAAACCTATGGGAGTCTTCCTAAAACGTTAGTGTACTAACAAAAGAGGGCCAATAGGACGTCCACGATCGACGGTGAACACATGTTTGGGTGCGTGAATTTGTCTTAAGGTCACTATGTGGAGATATGAACAACAGATGTCCACATAATGCAGGTTGTGTTGACGTTATGTGGACTAAGCCGTGTCCACATAACGTTTCGCCCTCTCTGGAAAACAGGTTTAGAGGCATTTTGGGGCTAGGGTTATCGTCGCAGAATGAAGAGAAACATTGAATGAAATCCCCCAAAAAAATTGGGGTTGAAAGAGTTTTCACAGTTTAAGTAAAGTTATTTTTTGCACCAAGTTTTCTTAACTACACGAAAACAAAGGAATGCCCACATAGCGTATGTAAAACAAACATGCGTGTGTGTGTGTCTGTGTACAAAACATATGGGAGGTCTCCCTACATCATGTAAGAAGTTAAAGAGGGACAATGATTAATGACCGAGGACTTGGGACAATGGCAGATTTTGCAATAACAATTACCCCGAGGACCCGAGCAAAGTCCTCAGGGTTTTTTTGTGTACAAACCATAAGGGAGATGTTAAGAAAAATTTGGTACGAATAATAGGAACAAAAGAAAGGAACAACAGCAGGTCCTCATAAGTATAGGATAACACGACTGGGTGGGGAAGTTTTTTACTGTTGGTGAAATTAGGACCGAGTTGTGGGGACTTTCTGCTGTCCCCATAGTGTCTTCAGTGCCTATAGTACCACGGGACAACAGGTGTGTAGCCCCCACAGTTACGAAACAAGAATGCGTGTTTGTGTTCATGAATTGATCGTTTATGAGTTGATCACTCGCAAAATGGTTGATTGCCCACAAAGCAGCATGTGAGTCGCTGCTCCGCCCGTGTAGCAGGCAAGGAGAAGATTGTTTAGAAATAGATAACGACAAGATCACTTTGTGAACACACCTTTCGTACGTTGCATAAATATCAACACTACCGGTATGTTAGTGTCACCCAAACCCACAATCGGACAACATAAAAAACCACGAGTAAATAATTACCTCGGACGTGTGTAGTAATTTCTGAGACCTGTAGTTCAAAAAAATAAAATAGAAATAATAATTTCTGGTCAGTACCCTGTGAAAATGACAAGCAGCCAAGATTCAAAATACATTACGTCATAAACATCCTTGTTTCCTTGAATAATTCACTCAGCGAAACTATCAAATTTCCTTTTTAATAAAATGTTTAATTCAATACTTCACATCAAGTGGTAATCACGAACACTGCAATACATTTCCCAAAGCATTCACGGTGTCATGGTGGGAAAGGAGAGCATTTTCTACTGACTCTTTAAAGGGGCACTAGGTCCTGAAATCCCCGAAAAGTTCACGTTTTGGATTGTTTACTTTATTAGCCTATTTCAAACATCTGGTTGAAAGGCAACCAACCTTACAATGTATGTCTTACTGTTCCCCAGAAAAGACAAAAAAAACCCGCTTGTTTACATCGGACACGACGGAGTACGAATACGTTTTTCGTGTCATTCTCAGTGTATGATATACACGTTGTGTGTCTCGGGAACAGCGGTGACCAATCACCTATGCAAAAAAAGTGGTTTCTTCAACATCCGCAAAAGGCGAACATTTTACGAATGAAATCACAATTAACTAACATCCAAACAGCTCGAATTTATGGGGCCGCAAAAGTGGAGCCAGAAATTTGCTCTCGCACGCATAATACAGGAATAGCACAAAAACGCCCAGTTTTGAAAGGATAGTTGTGTGGATGTTTATATCCTACTTTTAAATGTTATTTCCGATTAACATCATCTCGTTCAAAGCGCGTTTTGTAGCCCAATTGGGCTGTTCCAGGACCCAGTGTCCCTATTAATGACAATGCAAAAATACAATGTGGTGCTGTTGATGCCAAATTATGTATCGCTCTAGAAACTCGGGATCATTAGGCCTATGTTTCCGATTAAAAAGCCTGGAAAATCAGCAAAACAGGAGAATAATTTAGTAGTGTTCTAAACGCTGTGTCATATTGGCATGCCAATTTTAGTTCGATCGATTCAAAGGTGAGGGGAACATTTTAGAAGTGAATGTGACAACTGCTTGATGACATGAAAAGTGCATTGAACTGCTTCTAAGTTAATCATGGCAAGCACAGTAGTCCAACTGATTAAGCTCGGCCTTTAGAGCAACTGCTGTTGCCGAGCTGTTTTAATTAAACTGAATTGCCACAGTAGTAGCACGACATGAGTGTACAGGTAGAAGGGCCTTATATCTCATTATGCTGACCTTCACATACCGTACTGTAATAACGAGTACATTGTTTTAAATGTACACTTCGTGGTAACATTTGAATCACAAGTCCATTTGTTTGTGAATCATGTACATGTATGTTGCCAATAAAGGAGTATTTTCATAAATTTTTATTTTTTTTTTTGATGAGTGGGAATCCAGCAATTTAATCAACAAAAGGTATGCATACATGTATAGGTCATTCCATATGAACGCAACCAAAGTCCAGAATCTTCCAGAGCAGCATGCAGACTCAGATTTGGCTCACAAATTTTCAGGCAGTACCTTTTTTTTTAAAATTTGAACACACGCAAAATTGTAGGCGTCAACTCCTAAACCCTAACCCTCTAGGCCTTTTTGCTAGGAACCATCCTCAATCCTCCAAAATTTTACAACAGCACCTAAATTCTTCAAAATTTCCAGACAGTCCTGCCTCAAAATGCATTCCTCCTCAATGCTCCAAAATCCTCCTCATCCAAAAATGTTGCACTTTGGTATGTTCAAATGAAGGGTACCCAGCCCCTCAATCCTTCAAAATCGTCAGACAGTCCTGCCTCAAAATACCATTCAACCTGAATCCTCCAAAATCCTTTTCTGAAAAAAATACCATTCAGCTTCAATCCTCCAAAATACTTTTCCGAAAAATACCATTCAGCCTCAATCCTCAAAAATCCTTATCTAAAAAAATACGATTCAGCCTCAATCCTCCAAAATCCTCCAAAACCACAAGGAGGATTTTGGAGGATTGAGGAGGGTTAGGGTTAAGGGTTTCTGAGATATGGCCCTCCAAAGATAGGGTGCCACACCCACTTTTTGCACTCGGAGTCACAAACATTAACTTATAGGTTTTTTGGAGGCCAATGTCCTGGAAATGAATCAAAGATATATTTGTGCTGTAAAATTGCTACCCGAGTACCCAGGGTATTCTGGTACCAGGCTTTCAGAGTGTGCCAACAGAATTGGCCGATCTCTTCTCATTTCAGAGTCACTAGCTGGCACCTCAAATGTGAATCTTTTAAAAAAAAAAAATATCAAGGGGCTCCTGGCAGCCAAGGATCTGGCTGTAGTCATTCTTCCTATTGCTGTCAGACTTGTCCACAAATAAGAGGAATGCAGCATCATTATGGAACCTCTGGTCGAGTTCATATGGAATGACCCGCATCTTAGTGACTTCTGAACTAGCCGTGTAAGTTAAAACGACCTACATCCTAAATTCTCCTAACATGAAGAAACCAAATAAGCCTTCTTCCAGTTAACAGAACCTTGTTGTCGTTTCGTTTTGTAAGGTTAAAACGGTACAGGGGTTTCTTTTTGTGAGTTCAGGATGTGGTTTCTTTTTGTCTGGTCAAGTACTACATGTAATACTACAATCACATGTGAGCTCCTTGAGGTAATAAGAATGACATTTTCAAAGAACTCCTCTATGCTCCTATTCATTACGTGTACATGCATAAGGAAATAGCTAGATAAGCTACAGGTACCTGTACACAATGTAGTACATGTATTGCTGCCATTGTTCTCCCGGCAGTTTATCAGCACATACAGCTTCAGAGCTTCTGATCTGATTATCTTGAAGGGTCACACTGCTGAATGCCACATCTGTGCTTGCCCAATTAATCAACTCAGAGCTCTAGGATCAGAGTAACAGCATGAACAGAAGGAAGAATTGTCATGGCACAACCACCAAAAAAAAAACAAAGGCAAACTGCAGTGCAAGCCATGATGATGTCACTACATGTACATGTCATCAAACTCCCAATTGCAATAGCATCAGGTTACTCCAAGTGTAAAGAGGGGTACATAATGAGATTGGTGACGTTTGGAACAGGTTGTACATGTATGTGCATTCATTATGAAACAGGTGTTAAGGTGGACCAGCTTTCCAACCAATGAATCCACAACTCTGATGATTGCATCATCCACCATCTGCTTTCAACAATCAAGGACAAAATGCACACCAAGGCATCAACTGATACCACTGCAGTGTGCAAGTCACATTTGTCAATATCTAGAATATTGTCAGTAATTCCCAGTGATAGGCAAACATATTAACAAAAGGAGTTCTTTCCCTAGCCAATAACCAAAGCCTGTTGAAGGAAAGCCCAGTGTTCTGAAGTCTCCTGAAGCAGGGCGTATTCATGTACAGCCTACCACGAAAAAATAGTCTGCGGAGTTCTGCACGTATGAGTCATGCTGGCAAACAGCCAAGTCTGCAAACTGCAGCAAGAAGGAAGACAAGAAGGCAGCATGTCGGGATTCCAATACATGAAGTTGCCTCACTACATAATACATGTACATGTACTGATGTATTCTTATTTGGCAACAAATTATCTACATGTTCCTCAATGTACAATGTACATGTACATGTGAGAACTAGCAACTCAACATGTACATGTAGCTGACAGCTCTCATATTGACTGTTACAAGCGCAGTTCAACAGATGCTAAATGACTGCAAAATGACTTCAAAATCTTCACCCTTGTGTACAAAATTCTCAACACTTAAGCTCCATCATATCTGATTGACCTATTACATTCACATCACTCAAATATTCCTGATGCTTACAGACACCGACTCCGCTCATCATCCGATCAGACCTGGCTTTCTGTCCCTAGAAGTAGGAAGAAGGCCGGAGATACATGTACATGTAGCTCTTTCGTTGTGGCCGCCCCTCGCATGTGGAATGAGCTTCCTTCTTGTCTGAGAGAGGCGGTCTCGCTGCCTGTATTCAAACGTCTCCTGAAGACATACACAGTACTTGTTCCAAGTCCATTCGTAATCGTATTGTGTCTGTTTTTCTTTCCTGTTATTTTTTTGTTGTGGATGTGTGTTAAACGCTTTGTTCTTTGTAAAGCGCTATATAAATACTTTGTATTATTATTATTATTACTACATGTATGAAAGTCTGCTGGTTCAATCAATTTCAACTCTCTTCAAATTCTTCAACATCTGTCATTCTAGTTGACTCTACTACATGTGCACTGATATTAGCTTACTATTATGAGAGTCAAGAAAGGCTTTGACCTCTTGAGTTCAACAAATTGACTTTAAGAAGTTCCATTTGTGCAAGCAGCAAGTATAAATTTCCAGAGAAACTGTTCCAAATTGCAGACGTAATGCATGAAGATATTCCGCGATGGCTTCATGGTGGCTACACAAAGGGGGTTGTGGCCTAGTGGTCAGGGTTCGTAACTCATAATCACAGGTTCAGGGGCTCGAAACCAGCTGCTGGCCATACATGTATGTTGTGACCTTGGGCAAGTCACGCCCATTTGCCTCTCTTAATCCAGGAGCATAAATGGGTACCAGCATTAGCTGGGGAGTAACCTGCGGTGGACTAGCATCCCATCCAGGGGGAATAGAAATACATGTAATCTAGAGCTGTCGGTACATGTCTAGGAAACCAGATACAAACCGGCCTAATGGGCCATATTGGCTCGTGGAACTTTATTTTTTTACTTTACACGGTTTGATAGTGGATATGAATTGACCTCAGCAGCAATACAGCATCCTGTGCTGTGAATGTCAGAGCACAAATTTTTATTGTACAGTAAAACAAGCTGGACCCATGCTTCGTCAACCCTGCAAATCCTCCAATCCTCCTGGTGGATTCTGAAGGGTCGAAGAGGATATGCACTAGACAACAGTATCTTTGTGCCTAATAGTTAAGGAAGAATTGGATGAGAAGGGATCAGTGTCTATCCTTATTATAGTGTACCTTGCTTTTCACCTTTTCTTTTTGTTTTCACTTATGGCAACTTATCCACCTGGCTGTTGATGTCACCTCTGCACAACATCCAAGTAATTGGGCTGCAAAAGGATTACTTCACCAAGTACAATCCTCTTGCCCTAATTCATCCTCTAGGTTACCAGTAAGCTTGACCTTTGACCTTTGCACTTGATTTTTTTCCCGTGTTTATTATGGTAGACCAAGATGGCTCTCCATTGATATAAATTTCAGAGTTACAGGGGCCTATACATACATTTCATGAGCTACATGTACTTATCTGGATGGTACCAAATTAGGGCTCTTAACACATAATTTTGATTATCTCTGCATGTTTTGGACCATTTGGTAAGCTTTGTGAAAACTCCTACAAAAATTGGAGGATTCAGGACTGTTAGGGTCTTATCGTCACTTAGGAAATGTTAAAGGGGCATTGAGACCTGAAATCCCTGAATTTATATATATTTGGAATTTTTTATTTATCCTATTTCAAAGGTCTTGTTGAAAGGAAACTAACCTAATGTTTTACCGTTACCGAGAAAAGACAAAACAGCCTGGTTGTTGACATCGGACGCGGCAGACTCTTTGTGACATTTCCAGTCGTAAATAATACATAGAATTATGGGCTCTATCTCGTTGCAGTGACAGCATCAGACTGATGTCGCAAATAGCTGCGGTAATTTTATTTAAAACAATTGTGGTGGTTTTTCATGCAAATAAGTTATTCACTCAATATTTACTCAACCGATGAACACACATAGCGTTTTTGAGAAATGTTTTCAAAGGAACATGTGTGCAACTGGAATCACGACTAGCACCAAAACAGCTCAATTTTTCGAAGTCAATTTTTTTTTGTGCGCCATCGCAAGAACAACACAAAAACACCAGGTTTTTAAAGGATGGTTGTATGGATGTTTATATCTTACTTTTAAACACTTTGCAATTGACATCATTTCATTTAAAATGCGTTTTGTGGCCCAATTGGGCACATTCCAGGACAACGTCCCTTTAAAGGTAGAGTCCATCATTTGTAATTTGTGCATTTTGTTCGTTTGAAGCAACAAAAGAGTTCAAAATCTAATGAAGGATACTAAGCAACTAACCTGATGAAGTTTCAGCTAAGCTTCAGCTGTACATTCCGAGAAAAACAGCATTCTAAGATCTCCATTACAAATCAAAAGTTGCTGAATCATGTTTTGAATTGTTTTGAATTGCAACTATACGCGACGTCGCGCACTGATCCGACGAATTATAACAACCGCGCGCGCGTGTGCGTCGTTCGAATACTTGTGCGCGCTGCGCTGAATAACAAAACGAACTACTAATTTAAATTTTCCTACGGTGCTTCTTAAGAATCACCGTTGGAAATGCCTTCTTTCGTCGATTACTTCAAAATGACAGCTTCCCAGAAAGAATAATTTCACAGGACGTTTAGTCTCCTTACTATCTTTCAACCAAGTTAGTTTTTCAACAATAATTACGCCAGTTACATTTCGGATGGCTGCAAATGATGGACTCTACCTTTAATTAAGCCAATTTGACCTTTTACTGCAAACAGTACTGGTAGGTGCCTACTGCAAAAATTAATGACCTTCATAGTTCCGTTTGGTGACCTGATAACATGATTTAATGGGTTCCTATTGTAAATCAAACCAGTTGGATCTTGATTCTTGACCTTTTATGTCAAGTTTTCTTTCGTTAAATACAAACAATAGCTTAACCTTTCACCCTAACTCACTAACCTCTCTTGCCCAGAAGTAGTCTGAATCCTCCAATATCCCCCAATGGCACAGAATTAAAATCTCTAAGCACCTCAATCCTTCACAATCATCCACTTGTTGTTGCTGGAGGCCTCTGCCTAGATCCTCCACTACCAGTAGGTTTGCTGGCATGTTATCACATTGAGTTAATTAGTACGTGTGACTTACTTAAATCATCCTTAAATTATTGTATTGTGGATTGGCAATGCCAAGCCTCGTCGCCTGTGCGTGTTTATCCGTCATCCGTTCCGAATACCGCAGTTAACCTTTGCATACACGTCCCCCGACATGAACTGGACATCTGGTAACCCTCAACCACCCTCATCAAAATCCTTGGGGTGGTTTTGAAGGATTTGGAGGATCGAGGCTGAATGGAAATTGTAATATTGGAGGATTTTGGAGGATTGCAGGCACACAGCAATTAGTTACTGGTTGAGTTTGGAGGACTGAGGTTGTGCATAACATAGGCCCTATACATGGCTGTATGGATAAGAGGAGGATTTGGGAGGAGGGCACATGATGATTTACTCCTTGTTGATTTGAGGATTTTGAGGTTATTTTGAGTTATTGAATAATTGCCCAGGTTATTGTGTGTATTCATAAAATCTTACATAAACACTGGGCTAAGCTTGCATTGGGTTGAGGTCAATCACTTCATTGTATATTGGTAAGTCTTAAAAAGTGAACATAATGGTATCAGAACTGTTGTGCACTGTTTTGTGGGGTTTTTCCCCTCATTTTTTTTTAATGCATCACCAATGGAGGATTTTGAAGGGTTGAGGCAGTAGATACCAGCATTTGAACATGTACGCTACACCAAACATTATTGGAGGATTTTGGAGGATTGAGGATGATACAATTTTTTTAGGTAGGACCAACCAAAATTACTCCTGCTTCCATTTATTCCGGACTGACCCTATTTTTGAAAGATATGTAATAATGATAATCAGAAGCGGAAATATATTTTTTGGCCTAGGCAATTTGAGGATTTTAAAGGGTTGAAAAAAAAAACAGCCTAGGGGTTAGGATTAAAAAGAGAAAAGCAAATGCAAGGAGAGAAACTTACAGACTTTTACAGTTTAATAACGTAAACATCTTGCTCCAACATTATTCTATGTATTTAAAATTAAAGGAAGATATTTTTCCTGAAACAGTAGTTCATCGACAACTATGAAAAGTATGGTTCAGTTATTTTCTAACTGTTGAAGTTCGTGTTTTGTGTGTAGACAAAGTATTGCAGGGATTAACCTTTGTTGTACTACTCCAGAACAATTCAACTTTCACTTTTGGCTGAAAGAACTTTGTTTACCACACGGACGGAGCTACATGTTTATTGAATCCATAAACATAACTACAGGGATGAGCAACCACAGACTCAAATAAAAGTCAAGCTTATCATCTAGATGCAAATGGCTCCAACTCAGTCTTCACTGACCTTCGCCAGCGTTTTCCCTATCGTTCTCCTTTCCTCTTCCCCTTAAAATTAGGAAAAATCTACCTCATCTTTACAAACATTCATGGAGGGACTCCTGGTGTTAATTTAAAATGTACATACCCTGTACCTGACCAATGTTATGTATTAAATTAATCCTCACCCTCCTCAATCCTCCAAAATTCTCCAGGCGGTTTTGGAGGATTTTGGAGGATTGAGGCTGAATGGCAAAAAGTGTCAGTTGATTTTGGAGGATGCGCTGTCGAGTTTGTAAGCATTGTTTATGTTCAGACATGCATAATTGAGCCCTGCATTATGCTCGATATCATCCACACTGCTTCTGAATGTCATCAGCCCTGCCTCAACCCATTAACCCCTATAGCCACACTCAGGAATGCGGTGGTCAGCCATGGAATGTTGTCTATGAGCGGCTGCAAGGCATATGGCAGGCAGTGCAGTGCTGCTACTGCACAGAGGCTCTGTGCAGTGATGGGTGTAAGCCTGTGCAGAGAGGCGTAAAAACCCGGCGGCAAGGGGTTAACAGTGTTTGTTGGAGGATTTTGAAGGATTGAGGCAATGGTGACCCCTCCACTGAACAAATTCAAGAAATAGCGGATGACTTTGGAGGATTGAGGCTGAATCCTATTTTTACATGGTGGCAATTGGAGCATTGTGCAGGATTGAGGATGGCTCCTAAATGTAGGCGAAAAGGCCTAGGGGGTTAAGATTAACCTTAACCCTCCTCAGTCAATCCACCGAAGTCAATCCACCAAATTCAATCAGGCAATTTTGGAAGATTTTGGATTGCGGCTGAATGGCCAAAAGGGATACTATCCACACCCTGCTTCGGGATATAACCTGCATTGCCTCAATGTATTGACAGTAACTGTTGGAGAATTTTTGAAGGATGACACAGTGGTCAACCCTGGAGGATTTTGTAGGATTAAGGCAGATTCCAATTTTTACATTTGTGTAATTGGAGGATTTTGCAGGATTGAGCAGCATCCTATCCAAAATGCCATAGGCAGTTAGGACAAAGTATACCCTTCCTTGAGCCCCCTCCAAGAGGTTGTAAAATTTTTTTTTTTTTTGATTTTTTTTTAGTCCCACGATTTGGCCTTGGTGATATGATTGTGGCCTGTTTTCAAGTAGTATAATAGGGGTGTAAGTGGGGCCACCAACTTCAAAATAGGCCGCCCCTATTTTTCTGCAGCCAAAAATTTTGGGCAAAATTTCGTGAAAAAAAAATTTGAGCCCCCCCAAAACCAAATCCTGGGTGCATCATTGACGGCCAGAGATAATTGTGCACTCATACTTGTTTTGTAAAGTGTTGCATTTGACAGGGTTAGATGTGACCAAAAAAAAATAAAAAAATTACCACTCACCTTTTAGCATAATTACCGCACTGAGGGCATTGACCTGTGAAACAAAACAAAATTGTGAAAAAAAAATGTTTAAATTCAGTTTGTCTACATGAAAATGCAAACTGCATGATGGTGCACTTAGTTCAACATACATGTACAAGATGAATCTATGAATCCAACCCCACATGCTGGTCAAGGTGCGACCCCTACATGTATTAATCCTTACCACTCCAACCCTTCAAAATCCAACTACATTTTTGTTGGAATCTGTTGGAGTGAGTATTGCAATAGTAAACTGATTATGCTTTACATGCAGTCAGGCATACCACCACAATCAGAGTACAACAGTTTGGGTTTAAATTACCATAATGATGTTGGATTTTGCAGGAGTAATTAGGAAGGTTCCTGGAAAATCTCTCACTGGCGTTAAATATGTATCTTGTTGGAATTTTTTTTCCATTTGCCACATGCACATCACCACAACAGACATGAAATTAAACGTTGCTATCACGTCCACGTGGCTAACAGTCACAGTATGACGAAAGTCCAGTATTTGACCCACATTTATGGGGTAAGTCCAACCAATTCCATCCATTTCCTTACCCCTAAAAAAGCGGCTTAATACTTTCAGCAATTAAAACAAAATAATCAACATAATAACAACACAAATCCAACATAATAACTAGACTTGTGTTTGTGGCAGTATTTCGGCAATATTTTGTTGACATCTGGCATATTTATACGTTTACATACTGTAGAACTTTAATCTTTGGTGGATAATGGACTGTGTACATCATCTAAGGGCTTAGAAAAATTCACTTTTAATGTGATGTTATGTGTCACATGATTATATCATAATGATGTCACTTTGGATTTTGAATATTAACCAGTTCACGTTGGAGGACGTGATAACATGCACTCTCTGTTTTTATACATAGGCACGGCTGACGGTTAAGAATGCAAGATTGCCTCGACTCGACTTGCCTCCGGGTGACATCTAAACACACTAATCCCTTGTGCCTTTTTTACACACATACACAAAGTTCATGAAGTCTGTGGTGGTGGACCATGGATTGACTTTGAATAGGCGTTGTGTACAGCCAACTGTTGTACAATTTACCCTCCAGTGCTTACCCCGGAGTATTGAAACGTGATTAGAAACAACGGTAAGGAAACATTCAGGCATGAAACTTGGAAGAAACAAAATAATCTTAAGACTTTTGTACAGTGTTTTTCAATTTTCAATGGCATAAGTGCGAAGTGAAAAACGAGGAAATCAGCTGATCCGAGGAAAAGCTGCATGCCTGAACATTCGGTAAGAAACATCGAACAAATACTGTTGAAATTACTTTTGCGAATCAGTACTTAAGGCGTTTGTATGAAGCCCGGGAAGGGACAGGGTGGAATTTTTTTTGGGAGTTTGCTAATTCGTTCGCACGAATTACTAATTCGTTCGCACAAATTACTAATTCGTGCGAACGAATTACTAATTCGTTCCCACGAATTAGTAATTCGTGCGAATGAATTACTAATTCATGCGAACGAATTAGCAAACTCCAGTAATTCGTTCGCACGAATTACCAATTCGTTCGCACGAATAACTCCAGTAATTACTAATTCGTTCCCACGAATTAGTAATTCGTGCGAACGAATTAGGAATTCGTGCGAACGAAATAGGAATTCGTGCAAACGAAATAGCAATTCGTGCGAACGAATTACTAATTCGAGCAAACGAATTAGGAATTCATGCGAACGAATTAGCAATTCGTGCGAACGAATTAGCAATTCGTGCGAATGAATTAGCAATTCGTGCGAACGAATTAGGAAATTCCAAAAAAAAAATCCACCCTGTCCCTTCCCGGGCTTCATACGTTTGCCTTTATATCAAAGTTGGATGGAAAATTTTGCCTTTTGCAAAAAATCAAAATTTTCGGCAAAATTAATCCCGGCACGAAGTGGTTAAGAACAATATCTCACTTCTCATCAAGATGATAATAAAATGGCAGTTTTCAGTGTTGTAGTTGATTACCAAGTACTTACATGCAGCTTACCGAGTATTCCGAGTACGAATACGAGTATTCAGAGTATGAGTACGAGTATTCAGAGTATGAGTACATCTATTTCCGAATACGACCATACGGCAAATGGTTCATTGTGATATAATTGGCCAGGCCCAGTCAGACCGATATACAGACCCATTAACAGCTAGCTGTTAAAAGCATTTGTCCAGACGTGCACTGCACAGAGGGAAATCAGGCAACATTGAGAACGAGTACTTTGATGATCGAGTACGAGTACCATCATTTCGAGTACGAGTACTTTGACATTCAAGTACGAGAACAAGTACTCTAAAAAAAGTACTTGAGCAGTACTTGAGTAGTACTTAAGTTCCAGTACCGAGTACGAGTAACACTGGCAGTTTTGTTTGATGACGTCATGATAACATCACACATTTGTCACATTTTGGGGCATGTATACATGTACATGACTTTCTAAACCTATTAGTTACAAAAAGATTTGTAATGGAGCATGTTGTGCTGATTGTGAGATATGGTGCTAATCTTCAAAAATTCAAAAATCAATATAAAATCACACCTAGAACACATCCTTGTCTGTGTACATGTACATACAAAGTTTCAACTCAATCAAACTTGTAGATTTTGTACCTTTAAGATGAATCAAATGAACGTGGTGACGTCATCACAGAGTTGTAACGAGTCACTGATTTTTGTGACTCGAGGCGAGTCCAGTCATTTTAAAGAAGTGACTTGAGTTGAGTCGAGTCATTAGGTCAAGAAAGTTGAGTCGAGTTGAGTCACAGTGTGTAGTCAAGTCGAGTCAAGTATTTAGCTCGAGTCAATTCGAGTCACAAATATTGGAAGAAATCTGAAGAGAGAAAGTCATTTTTTTTGCTTTTTCAATTTTACATTTGGGTTACTACATGTGGTGACAGTGACACCACATTTGACTCCTATTGAAAATGAAAAGGAAGTGCCAGCTGATCGCCATTCAACTAATGTGGACACTGATCAAACCATGTATTATCGCCAAAATTCTAACGTGACGTGAACACAATAGTCATTGCAAATATTTTTCACAAAGTGTTGCTTTTATTTTTGGGAATTGAGTCTTATTAGCCTTCCTCGAGTCGAGTCGAGTCATTCTGATGAGGGACTCAAGACGAGTCGAGTCATTTGCCCAGACTCGAGTCAAGTCGAGTCACCAAAAATTGTGACTCAAGTCGAGTCATTGACTCGAGTCATTACTATTCTACGTCATCATGATGTCACTGTGCACACATGTACCCTGTGGTCTTGGTTTGTGTCAAGTTTGAAGTCAATATTTAGGAGCAAAGACAGTGTCAATTTTTGAGAAGAATGAAATCTTAAAAAGTTAAAAATTCATAAAAAGGAAAGAATGTTGCATCTTGACGCCATTTTTTGTCTTCACATCATCTCAATAAAGCTCAGTCATTGCTAAAATGTTGAAAAGACATGAATCTGGGACTTAGAAACATTTCCCATTTTGACTCTCAATAGACTTTGTACACCGCTGTACAAAGTGGCGTCTGGGTACTACATTTGTTCCCAAAAACATCAAGAGATGACGTCATCATCACTTCGGATTTAGCATTAATAATGTCTACACGTGTACATGTACCCACCAAGTTTCATGACGATCTCATAGACCCTTGCAAGGTTGAAAAAAAAAAAAAAAAAAAAAGAATGTGTGATGTCATCATAATTTTAACACTTGTCACATTTCTGTGCATTTAAATACGACCAAGTAAACCCACAACAAAGGCCTATCAAAAATAGGCCTATCACCCAATAGCCTACGGCTTTTAGCATACATAACATTCAAAAGCCATAAAAAAAATCATAAGTCATCATGAGTCACCGCTTTTTTTTTTTTTACCTATAACATGTCCCTGTCTACTTAAGTTTTCGATCCATTGAGACTTGTATTTCTCCAGATAGGACTTTCATCTCTTTTATGATGTCACGTGACACATGATGACATCAGGATGACGCCATCAGCATGACACCAATCTTCTCAGACCATATTTGCTATGGTCTTTGTCTTTGGTCACTTTCAAAGTAAATATGACATGTTTTATGCCAAAAGTGCTGGGCAGAACACAGCGTACAATATTTTGACATTAGGGATAGAAGATGAAACTAGAGATCTATGTCTGTTTGCAACAGAACATAGGGCTTTTCCGCATCATGCTCTTTTTTTTTATCAATAACACGTCCCAGACATTGCATGTAAAACGTTTCAAAGTACATTGTATACGGTACAATATTTTTTAAATTTAGCATGTAGTGTCTGTGAGATAAAGTCCGACGTATCGGACTACCTTTGTACGCAATTTTGACCCATTTGGACCGATAGTTTTCTCAATATGAGACTATAAAACATGCATCTTTATGATAGCGCCACATGCCCTGCGATGACGCCATCTTGATAACACTTGTCAATGCACATTTTTGCATTGTGGTCTTGGTTTGTACCAAGCTTGAAGTCAATCCAATGAAAGGAAGTGTTAAAATTTGGAAGCGGAATAAAATTGTAAATATTAAAAAAATTATTAAAAACCATGCGATGACGTCATGGTGACGTCATTTCGGATTTTGCATGTACCAGTACCATTATCTAGCTATCCACCAAGTTTCATGACGATCAACCCTTCCCTTATATGTGTTTAAAAAAAAACGAATTGTTGATGACGTCATGATGACGTCACACATTTTTCAAAATTTTGTACATTTGCCTATTACCTAACAAATGAAATACAAAAAGAATTTTTAATTTTGCATGTTGCGTTCAAGAGATATGGCTTAAAGGTTTAAAAATTCAACAAAATCATGTTAAATTGCACGATAAAGTCATCATGACATCACCTCAATTTTTACCTATAACGCATCCCGGTGTACCTACATACCAAGTTTCAACCCAATCAGACTTACAGTTCTCTAGATATAGGGTCTTAAAGTTTGCACATTTGTGATGACGTCACGTGACCCATGGTGATGTCATGATGACGTCACTCTTCGGAACACAACTTTGCTATATGGACTATGCCTATGCTGACTTCGAATGATGTACGACAAAGATTAATGCCAAAAGCGGCATTGAGAGAAAACATGTACAAAGTCTATGGGATTTAGGAGACAAAAAGAAGAAGAAGAAGAAGAAGAAGAAAGAAAAATCTTAACAAAAAGAAAGGCTTTTTGCAAATTAAAAAAAAAAAAAATCCGAAGAGAGTTCTGACAGCATTATCAGTGGCACCATAGGAACAGTTGACCTATTGCGGTAGAATTGCGTTAGAATCTCGTCAACGCAGCTTGTGCAATATTGTCCAATTACATACATGACATAATAATATCAGGCATGCAACTGGGAAGTCACACAAAAAAGAGGAAATTCAAATTTTTCTAAGATTTTGAACAGTGTTTTTCTATTTTAATGGCACACATTGGAAGTGAAAAAAGAGGAAATCAGCTGATATGAGGAAAAGTTGCATGCCTGTAATATACAAATGGAAGCGGAACGCGCAAAATCTGAGACAAACAAAACTTTGTGTACAAAAACTCAATCCGGTTCGTTAGTGTGACGTCACCTCCAGCACTTTCTAAACGATTGGAACCGGAAGTTAACGCAGCTTGAGCGTTTGTAGCCAATTCAATGGTGGGCGCGCGTGAATGACATTATTACTAACAAACCGAATAGGGTTGTCTAATGGGCATGGCTAACTCGCAAACGGCGATAGGTCAATTGATAAAAACTGACATGAAAAAATACATAACACTTAACAGTTAAAAGTGCACACTACCATGACCACACTTGATTCGGTAGGTGGTAACTACATGTAGTTACATGGAGCAAAATTTTTTTTAAAAAGATAGTGAATATTTTGCCGGAGGTAATGACGGCAAACTAACGATTACTAAAGGTTTGCCGGCGGCAATCCATATCAACAGAGGGCGCTGTACTCTTTAAAATAGGGCTGAATTATAAGATGTATTAAATTCCCACCAAAAGTTGTGTAGCACTTTTGGTGTAATGGTTAAGCAAAGGCTCTAGTAAGCGGGATGACTCGCGTTCGATTCCGACCGCACCACATTTTTAAGGTTTTTTTTCTCATCCCCAAATAAATAAGAATATTCTTCTTTTATTATTTTAACATGTCTCAAACATTTTTTGCAGAGTATTACATTTTCTTTTTCAGATTTGTGGCTCTGGAGGATTTTTTTTTAAAGGGAAATAAAGTCCGAAATTATAAAATGGTTTGAATCCCATCTTGTGAATACGAGGTAACAACGATAATTTTGGCATGGAGCCAGACTAAAACTTTTCACCGGAAAATGCTTAAGTACAAAAAAACAGTAACTGCGCATGTTCAGTGCATATCCGGCAAACTAACGTTTACTAAAGGTTTGCCGTCTCCGGCAAAATATACACTGCCTAAAAAAAACCCCTTTCCCTACACTTCAGAATCACTTTCATGAATTGTCACACGTGTACACGTGCAAGTTGTACCTTTTTTTTCTGTCCTCAGTCATACTCCTAGCTATTACTAAGTAGGCCTACATGGCCTAGTACTAGTAGTAGTACTTTTGCAACGTATTTTCAAAGCTCCTAAGTCATTCCTAGTCATGCATGTCATGCTAGCCCTAACGACACGTTATTCCTCTATCAGTATTATCCATGACAATTGACATGTTCGGACAGCCACGACAGCACTGAAGAAATTATTAATTTTTGCTCAATATAAACATGATAAATAAATACATGAAACATGCATTGTAAATGATACAGTCATGACAGTAGGCCAAGTATGACACATAAACACAGACGGCCATGCATCAATGTATTAGTTACTGTGAACATGGAGGAAGGAATAAAAGTAATAACGTTAGTCATGTTAATTAGTGTTACTGTTAGTCTTCTCACGACGGTAAACAAACTACAATTTGCAAAAGGGTAAAAATTATTAACCATGTAAGCATGTGTAAGTAACGTTCCTACACGTACAGTGACATGACTGACTGAAAATACACGCAGCTGCAACCTTTACGTATTTGTGTAAACTCACGTGAATACTTGGATACTGCACGTCGTCTTACGTCGTCGAGAACTCCTCGTCTCGAAAGATAATCTTTGTCACATTTCAGCGCACCATCCATATCCCGCTCGCATTTTGTGGCATGACACGCTCAGTAAACTAGGAATTAAAGCATTGACCATGGAAATTCCTTACTTTTCCATGAGAACTTCCATGACAGCCGCCATGTTTTATCATGGAAGTCAACAAACCGCGCACACTCAGTACGCAGACCTTGTTGTTTACGCGCCATTAACAATACCGCAGCAAGGAAATTCCATGCGGGAAGATTTGATTGGACGAGCGCGACTTGGCCTCGCGTGCGTGTGGGAGTGAGCCGGGAGTCATAACTGGGTCGGTTTAGCGTGGGAACTGGGAGCACCGGATACCAGGGACAATTATCGATTCACATCTATCACGCGGCTAGAGCGTGATCATGGTATATTCGGGACGTGGCATTGTGCCAGCAACAGCAGGCGTCAGTGTCGGCTCTCGTGTGATTGGCCAATGAGAGTCGCGGTAACAATCACATGAAACGCATGATCGCACAATTTAATCTGCTGCCTGACAACAACAAAAAAGAACAAAGAGAAATGGCGACTATGTTTATTTTTATTAACCGAAGTAGGGTAAGGCCTGTGGTTTTTAATTTTCTTGTTGAAATGCGATGACCATGCACGTCATCGATGCATCATGAGGCCCCCATGAAACCTTGTCGCCCCCCCCCCAGTCGCCCCCACTGAGATTTTGAGTTTCTAAAAAAATTATCATTGATCCACATGACGCCCCCCATGAAATGTTCCAGCCCCCCCAGCGCCCCCCACTGAAAAATTCCTGGGGCTACGCCACTGACGTCATGATATTGTACTCTTGACCTTTAGACTTTTTCCCTGCCCCCCCCCCCCCTCGTTTTCCTGCAATATATCCAGATAAACCAATTAAAAAGCACAATTGCAGGCATAATCATCAGTCATCAGCGGCCTCATTTTTTATTTTCACTGAATTTAACATTATGCGTTGTACACCCGGCCCGGCTGAGTAGTTAAAAGTGAGTCTCGTCATGGGCCTTATCATGGTCTCACTATGCGCTGGCTGCATGCTGTAAATTTTCAAGCTGCATGGGCAAGTTATGAGCTCGAGTGTTATAATATCGCATTCGCATGACTCATCATTCACAGTGATCTAACTTCCGTCAAAACACGCTACTGAAGTGCAGTACATGTATTAGCTCCGTCATATCAGTGTAGTATTCAAAATGCCTAAAATGTGTGGGAATTATTCGTACGGTTGGGCTGGAGCCAGATCCAGTTCTAGTCCAGACACTGACTATATCAAATTTTACCTACACAGGGGTCTATCGTTATGAACTAGCGGGATGCCGCATTTTGGATGAATGATGGCCGCCGAAAACGGCTGTATTTTAATGATGGTTAGGTCGCGCCGGGACGTCGACAACAGTCAGTTTTACATCACATGTAGAGATGCTGCATATTTTGTTCCTAAATTAATTTAACCCAATGCTCGGGAGATATGGTATCTGAGACAAGGTGGTCCGTGCGTGATGAGGAGGGATGTCGTTCAAACATCCTTCCTCCATGGTTCAAACAGTGGGTACTTATGATAGCTCTATACTGAGTCACACCACGGACCACTCAAACCGCATTTGCCATACGGTTTAGGTCAAGGTCACTTGTACAGCCGTCCCGTAAAGAACATGCTTGCAGTCCTAAAATGCCACCAGAAAAGTGTTTTGGGGTTCAAGTTTCCAACAACATCATGTTTCGTCTATACGCGTGTAAGCTGGTCCACATCGATTGGCACTTACTCTTTCTATAGACTTGGTACCAAGTCGGTAATTGTTTTTTGCGTACGCTAACCGGTTACTGCACCGTCACGCAAATACCGCTGCCATGCGGAAATGATGTTGAGTATTTCTGTTAGCATATTCCGACTTGGAGAAAACGTTTTCAATTTTGTGCACGACAGCTGTATTTTGAATCGCTAGCAGTCAGTAATTGCCGTGTCACGCGTAGCTGCTAAATTTTGTCGTCCACACAACTATAACAGCAACGCGAGGCCAGCGAAAGATGGCCGTAAAAAAGGGCTTCAGAAAATTCGCAATTTTCATGGCAAATCACAACCGATCCGAACAAAGTTGTTTTAGGTAGTTAAAGACCTACTTCAAACATCTATCAAGGTATTTTTTTCTCCAAAAAAAAGTATTTCAGTGCATATTTTGACGATATTATTTCACGGACACATTTACTAAAAACTAGGTCATGAAATTTCCAGTTTTTTCGACAACGACGAAAGTCTCCCAAATGTTGAGGTAATCAAAGGAAAGAATGAACCTTCATCTATAAAAATTCTCGTGAACGTGATGTCCTGAATATTTTAAGAATTCTATGTTTCCATTTCCAACAACTTTCATTTTTTTCACAACGCCAAAAGATCGTCGCCATTGTAAAGCTATAGAGCGAGGAACCCAAACACGGTGTGACCTTGTGACCCCATACACCCACTGATTGGTCGAGCTCGAGTATGGCCTGCTTAATATTCATAAGTCATTCATTGCACATTCGCACGTACGTGCTATTCACAATGTTTTCAGGCCAACGTCGGTGTACTTATGTACGTTCGTTTACACACGTACATGTGATTGCAAATCATGAAATCTCGCAAAAGTCTTCATTTTTCAACCAGCGATTTGGACCACAACATTAGTCCTGCACGTGTTTCGCATGAAAATGAAGCGTATACTTTCCTCTATCTAATGAATCTTGCCGAGTTTTTCGGCCTTTTTTAACCCCATGCGCACGGGAAGCGGTCATGGCCGCGGCCGCTAATCCTCATTGGAATGCAGTTGCCAGCTGTGGTATGCCGTGGCACACGGCTAATGGGTAGTTCCACAGCTGCTGCTTTTGTGCAGTCCCGCTACCACACAAAGGCTGTGCAGTCATGCGGGCCACTTGCTCTATGTGTGGAGGAATGTCCCCATTATAACCCGTCCTTAAGGGGTTAAGAATCGAATGTACACCTAAAAACTATCGGCCCTCGCTTTTGTTGACAAAAAAAATATGATTTTGTTTGACAGGCCGTAACAATACTTTATATTTGTCAAAAAAAGTTATTTTTGGTATCAAAATAAAGCACACGATTTCAACTTTTCACATATTTAGCCATCTTGGCTAAATAAAAAGAAACGTCAAGTTTATACCTCTTATTCCTTTCAGGACCATTCTCTTAGTTGAGAAATCATTCGCACCTGGTGTTTCCCCAAACCTTTCATTATTTAGTATCTCCACCATGCAAAGCCTCAAATCTTACTTAACTAGACTTTTGAAATAGGATATTATTATTGGCTGGATAAGATGGTAACATTTTAACTTCGAAAACAGTCGTCTTTTCTGACTCACGCCGCGACGAATGGATTCTGTTTTAACGCCAGACAAAAACAAAAGCTGATGTAAAGCACAAGCATGCACCAGACTATTGCATACGTATCCAATTTGGATATGCAAAAGAGTGATTCAATACCAGGGTGAGAGAGCAGGTAGCGTACTGCTCGAAACCATGGGAACTGGGATTGAACTGACACTGAAAGTTATTTATCATACACATTTTATAAATACCTAAGACAATACCATGATTCCTAATTGGTTGAGAGCCCGTCATCACGTGGTCGGCCTTAAACGGTTGCTTAAACACCAGCTGGCTGGCCCTTGAACACTTTTCCAGTCAAATTAAATTTGGACTCCTATGAAATTATCCTTTATTGGTTGATGAGCTTCACAATCCTCACTTAGGCATGTGCAATACTAGTCAGTAATTCACACATCGGCACAGCTGCGTTCAGCGCCACATCGCGCAGTACTCGCCACATCGCGCAGTACTCGCCACGCGCGCGCCATCTCCATATAAGGAGTTGTTTACGACTTCTCGCGAGAGGCACATACCATAAGGCCAAAAAAGTCTCCGGTTTCTGGTATGCGCGCGCGTCGCCGTAGCCAAAGTTTTTTTGTCAATGAAAGATGATGTCTCAAACCGCCAAACTCCTGATTTGACTGGAATCCTGCTGCTGCACAATTTTAACGTGTTTTTAGATGGGGTTATGATCGAGAATAAGCTTTATGTGGCCTCTCTGGACTCCCACATATTTGCATGAAGTTTAGTCGGGCACCATTTGCAGTCATCAGCCGACATTTGAAGCAAAAAAAAAACAGGTAAAAAAAAACAGCCGCGTCGCCGCACCACTTTTTGGGCAAGCTCCATACCAGAAACCGGAGACTTATTTTTTTTTTGGCCTAAAGGAGTGTTTAAAAAACACGACGTTATTGTTGAACAATATATCGTTGGAAATTTATATTTATAAATAGGAATAAATGATGTGCTTGGCCGGTTTTAAACACAGTCTTGATGCTCGGGTTATCAGCGTCCAGACTCCAAACCGGTCTTAAACATAAGGGGCCTGGAATGTGCACAAATGGGCTACAAAGTTTATTACAAATTAAATGATATTAAATGAATAAGAGCAAACGTCCCGGCCATCCTGTAAAAAAAAAACATGCGAGAACGAATGGGGTTTTTTTTCTTCCAAATTTCGTCTCAGAAAACATCGTGCTAGTGGTGCGCATTCTGCGGACGTGTAAGAAACAAAATACAAGTTCAATCAACAACTCGCGCAATAGACAACAACTGAGTTTTCTTCTTGTCTGTTTTGCAGCTCCAGGAACAGCAAAGTATAGGTGGCTGAGAAGACGCCCTTTGCTTTTTAATATAAGGTGACCCGACTTTCTCAACAACAAAAATGTCTGATTAATAATCAAGGACCCATGATTGCTGGTTCCCATTCTCCATCCCATCTGACTCTATGATTACATCCCATCCCAGTAACACAATTAAAACAGGATCATATCAAGGTACTTGTATCAGACTGAACGCGTGTCAACACATCAATCTGGGGCGACTGTGCTTATACTGTAAAGCATGCTTATAGGGAATATACAACATTTGCAAACATCGAAAAATAAAACTACCAAGTTTTTACGAAATACCTTACTAGGATGTTGGTAAATGCCAGCCTAAAGCATCCTTTAAAATTATGGCACCTGGTGTCAAGTCATTTTCAAGAAAATTGTATTTTTGTATACATTTCCAACGGTGGTCGGCCGACCACCGTTGGAAAAACCTAACTATTTTTCAACAACTGCTCCAAATTTACAATTTTTTTTCAGTCCAAATTTTGTTTGCTATTGGTTACATGTTCATGAACGGGTGCAGGCCAGCTAGACTGGTTCCCATACCTTACAATTTTCTGACATCTATAAATTGATCCATTTTATCTTTAGTGGAGTCAGGGAACCAGACTGCTTAAACATTTTTGTTTTTCTTGGTTTTTCAAGCATTTTCGTAACACAAAACTTCAAACATGTCAGTTAAACAATATTTGATCTATTACTAACCCCTCAAATAGTTCATTTCTGAAAATTGCAGCAAAAGCCAATGATGTATATTCCCTATTAGATATGGCAGACTTTGCAGAGAGAGAGCCCACTCTAAGTTGTACATGTACATGTATGTATGATCATGAACAGCAAATATTTTATAAATTGATATAGAAAAATGTAACAAAAATATAATGAAACTTGAAGAGCGCTGACTAAAAAAATTGCAAGGCACTAATCCTCAAGGCCAACGCTTTTGTCCTTGCAATGAAGGCCAAGGCCCTAAAATCCTGCATTGAGGCAGCCTTGAGGCCAAGCATGCACTTCATCACTGTGGTACGGTACGTGCTCTTGGGCACCCGTAACGTATTCTATGCAATAGGCCTTTCTTTTGTTTGTAAACATTGGCGCCATTTTGTAGCGCATAAATTGAAGCTGTGGTTGGCAACATAATTTTTCCAAAAAAGTCCTCATAACGCCATCAACACATAGCCTACATGTAGTAAAAAGGCATATGTGGGAATTATTTTTTAGCTTTGTTGAAAATGTTGTATTTTCAAGTATCAAATAATATTTTGGTGATCTGTAATAACTCGTCTTCAATTTGGCAGTATTGGACCTTCCATAGTTTTGCAGGTCGTGGTTGGCAAAAATGCAGTTTGCCAACCATCAAGCGCAGAAAGGTCTATAAACGCTTGCACACCGTAACGTCTGGTCCTCAGACTATCGGCAACCGGCACATAATTATAAAGCCTGAGGTTTTCCCGGCCCATTTCGCAAAAAGCATCGGAATTCCGAGTCATCTTCATAGTGGTGTTCGAATTCGTTAAGACATTTCAATGTTTAACACATGAACTGCAGTTTTGTCATTCGGTTTAAGTGATCATTCAATCAATTTAGCAGTCGGTTTGGTTTAGGGTTACACATGTATTTGCATGAGATTCTTGTTTTCGCTTTCATTCCGCATTTTCATTTCTTTCACCTTTTGATTATTTTTGTCTCATGTCGCCTCATTGTTGCCTCATGTTGTGTTTCTGGCCCCGTGGTGCGGCATGCACCAATATGCTAAAGGTATTGTGCAAATTGTGATAAAAGCATGAAACTTCGCAAGTTGGTTCTTCATGCCATAATTTTTCTTCAGATATGGAGGCATCTCGTATTTGACCTCTGGTGACCTTTAGAGGTCAACGAACTTTGAATACTCTATTTGTAGCTTTTGTTCTTCAAACGATCACTTTCCTATGACCCAAGTCTATGTCATAGGTCCTTAATACAAAGAAAATAATTATCAGATGTGGAAAAAATCATATCTGACCTCTTGTGACCTTTGAGAGGTCAATGACCTTTGTAAACCTGTTTATAGCTATTTGTAGGATTTATTCTTTAAACTGCATCTTTTTTTTCACGATTCATGCCTAAATGGAAGGTGTTCATGCTACATGTATGATTTTCATACATAGGTCATTTCATATTCAGCCTCTGGTCACCTTACGAGAGGTCACGACCCTTGTAAAACAATAGCCTACATATGGATATTAATAAGATTTTCATAATCGTAAATGGCACTTTTTTCATGACCCACTCTTTGGTGTCATGAAAATAATTTTCAGATGTGGGGACATCACATTTGACGTAAAGATAACTTTGGAGAGGTCAATGAACTTTGTATATCCTAGTTGCCATTCACCAAAACGCCATTTCTTTGTGACCCAAGCATCAATAGTGCCAAAGAACGGTATTGCACCTATTAGTTTACAGTCATGTCATGAATTTAGACCCCACAAACAATTTTGAGGTGACCTCTGACCTCGTTTCTCCTTGTTTTGTTTGGCAGACGCAATATGATGAGATTGGAATCTAGGTCCGTTTTGTAATGGACAATGTACACATGTCCAGCAATATTTACTCTTGTGTACTTATTTCACCCTGCTGTATCCAGATGGACTTGGATAGCCTCATTTTTAACCATTTTACCAAAACCAATGGTCACTGTAAGCGAGTGATGCTTGTCTGATGTTTCGCTAATTCATATGGCAAGAATAAAAAAGTGGTGTTTTGAATAGTTAATCCTCCTATTATCTACAAATAGGATACGTAAAGTTCATTGACCCCTTGAAGGTCATCAGAGGTCAGATATGAGATTTCCTACATTACGGAAATTCTTTTCATAGCATGATCGAGCCACTTTGGGGTTTAACGGGTATATCGTAAAAAAAACTATAGAGTTAGTGCATTTAATACAAAGTTCATTGACCTCTGGAAGGTCATCAAAGGTCAATTGTGATTTTTTTCGCATTTGGTCGTTATTTACATTGTATGAAGTCTATACATAGACTAAGGTCATAGGAAAGTGATGTTTTCAAGAACAAAAGGTATAAATAGAGTATTCAAAGGTCATTGACCCCTAAAAGGTCACCAGGGGTCAGATATGTAAAAGCCTCCATATCCGAATTTTTCTGTAATGATATGAAAGATCTCACATGCCAAGTTAAGTTTCATGCTTTAACTACAAAATGCACAATTCTGTCCCTATGCCGCACCACTGGTTTTCTCGTCTGCCAGCTACAATTGACCTGCAGAAGATTCCTACTTAGTTTGCCCGTGGACGCCGCCGACTGCTGAGTGTAGCGTTGTGCAAACACAGCCCAGCCAACTAACGACTCGAGATCAAGTCTACAGGTTTACCTCAATGTGCACATCGCTTGACGCGACCAAAAGCAAGTCGTGAAATGTTTGTTGCGAAAATACAGAATACCGACGTCAATATTTGCGACTGCAGCAAGATGTAAATTTCAGTTATGAATATTGACGTCAATGCGATGTCCTTTCAAAGCCACCATTCCATAGATATCTCAAAAGAATTCCTGAAATTCCGGGAACACAATGGCCAACACAAAAGAGGGAAGAAAGGGGGGGGGCCTCCGCAGGCGTTCCATTGTATTTTATTGCACCTTTCAAAAACAATCATTTTGTTAGCGGTCATCCCACCATTTTACTCTATCTGCGCGTGCTTGGCTTCATGCCACTTGCAAACTAAGTAGACCTCATTCATCATATCCCTGCATTATGAAGACTTAAATCTAAAACGGAACTTGGATCGTCTTTAGGCTACTTGTCGATTTGATAACAGGTTATCTCAAGAGGGCCTTTTTCAAAAGCATGTCAAGAAAACAAAATTGTATACATGGGCCCACAACATCCAAAATACGGCATTCAAACTCGCTGCGGAAGAGTAATAACACCAATGATAAAATGTATCTTCCTACAATCAGGAAAGGAGAATGTTGAGAAACATCGCCTTAAACAAATCGGACACTATCAGAGCAAGACGCACACTTCAGGAGATGCCAAGGTTTCCTGTAGGTAGCCCCTTGCGAACGCAGTAAATATTAAACAACACACAGTGAAATACAGCGGTAATATATCTCAGGTTGCACGGTAATCACGAATGACTGATCTTCAATCATAAAAATTTGCCATCAGCCGTTATATCAGGCCTGTATGACCGTATGATTACTCAATATAATTTTTATGCTGGTATACGCCGCAGGAACGAAATTGAAACAATTTAACATTCAGCCAGACCTGTTATTTGTCGAAAAAGAAACGGTCCTGATGTGTGGTAATTATAATAATACCCGAGTCTTATATAGCGCACAAAATTATATACCAACAATTAGGTACTAAAGACGCTGGAAAAGTTTTTGAGAAATGCGACCTATTAACACCTTATAAGGGTATACAAGGTGCTGCGGCGCATAAACACCGGGGCAAACCCCTTCTCTTAGCGGTAAGTGTTACTGGGTTCTTTAACGTGCATTACACAACACACGGGACCTCCGGCCTTCCGTCCCATCCGAAGGACGAAACAATAATGGTAAAGTGCCTTGCTCAAGAGCACACGCATCATGTTCACACGGTCAGGATTCAAGCCATGCACCTAGGCACATGAGTCGAACACTGTAACGACAACAGCATGCGGCCACATGGTGGTGCTTGTATAAAATAACCACACGAAGCATCTCCATTGCATATCTGGCGTTGCATATCTGGCTTCAAATTGATCTCCTCCCCCAGGCCCGCAGGTGTTCCAGTTAGCACCTTTTCAGACTAAATCAGATTTTGTTCGCAGGTATACCGCCATTTGACTCTGCGCATGCTTGGTTTGAACACGGACAAACTCCCGGTTAGATGCGTGATAACGGCCCGTACACAGGTGGGAATACCACGACTACTTGCCAACAAAGACCCCTGCGCACGGCGGCTTTCAGATTTGTAGGGCTCTTAGCCTGATCTTGCAAGCCCGCGGGAACGGGGGGTGCTGTGGGTGCTGCAGCACCCCCAACTTTTTGGATTGGGGTGCTGGAATATGCTTCAGCACCCCTACTCCCGGAAAAAAAAATGTGTTCCAGCCAGTATGTTCTACGACGATGAAATTGTGCCGGTACGCTATACATTATGCTTGCTCTACAAATATCTCCTTCGTTTTGTTCGTTTCTAGTTTGCCGCGGCTAAGCGCGGCGCTTCGAACGTCTTGCACAAACGCTGTAAAATATCAAGAGGAGGTATTTTCTAAATTTTCAGGCAGTGCAGAATCGATATTTCTCTCAAGGTATCTAAAATCATGACATCTTTTCGCCATGATGGAAGCTTTGACCCGAAAGCAATAACCTCGGCCATGACAATGGTGGCAAAGTTGATTTTATGCTTGCCCGGATTTTTTTCATTCGATCTTTCATTAGGGGCAAATGTTCATACCTTTCCCCTGAAGGTTTTTTCTTTACATTTAAAAGTTGCAGTGACGTTGCTAACATTCTGTACACAGCATTAACAAATAGCAAGGTTCACACACATCTCCAACATAATGGTAGTGGAATTGGCTTTCATTGAAACTAGTCATGCTTTACGCCAATTTTAGTGTAGTTTCGTTTTAATAAAAAAAAGCTATTCATGTTTTACTCTCTGCAAGTTTTTCCTCATAAAAACTCAGTAGACCGATAAATCCTTGCCCAGCCCCAAACTTGCCATGTACCAATCATAAACATAAAGATGCATTTGGTCTTTCAGTCTTTTATATTTGCCATTCTCTGTAACAAACAAATAACACTGCAAATATATCGAGAGCTACATTGTTTGGTGAGTGAGAACTATGTGAATATTTATATGAACAGAAATTCATCCGCTTTCAGTGGAACCATTTGTTTTAACTTGAACCAAAAAAAATCCTTTCGGGTTGTATAAGTTTCAGTATACTTCAGTATATTTCATCACAGTGCATCCAGAACATCCAACATTTTCCGGGGCCTTAAAGCAGGCCCCTGGCCCTGCGTGTGGCCCCACGCCGTAAGGGCTCGGAAAATAAAACAAAACATACACGAAGGAATTTACTAAATGTAAGAATGCAGCCTTGCAACAATAATATTTACATGCAATGTCATGCATAATGATACAATTCTTTTTCCAGAATTAAATGGAACCAAAAATGGAGATAAAAATACAGGGTTCTCCACTTTTCAGTACAGTTTACGTTTTAAGGGCAACAGTATATTGCAAACAAAATAATGAAATAAATTGTCTTTATAATCTCAAAAAAAACTTTTGCTAAAAAAGTCAAATGAAAGTGGCCATGAATCGCTTCAGATTGCACCACAGAGCATGTATATTCCAAATTAAGCCACGACGTAATGGCTTTGCGCTCCGCTTTCGCATTGTCCGTCCTTTATTCCTGCACCCCCTGGCAAAAGTTTGTTCCAGCGGCAGTGATCTGGTGTTGAAGTCTGTCAAGCCAGCGAATTATATTTTTAAATATTCACGATCCTACGTTTTTGGTCTTTATTACTGAATTCTGATAAGTGCTAACTGCATAACCATGTTAACGCCGAGCACTGAACATCTTTAGCTTTAAAATGAACTATGAAATGTCGCTTTTGTTTCATCGGTTCGGGACCACATCTCTCAAAAACTTTTGAATGAAAGCCTAATTAAAAAAAAAAGATTTGGATAACCGGGCTTCTCCTGGAAATTTTACGTTTATTTCCCGGGTAAATACTTGATCTTTGACGACAAAACTGCACAATACCATCTATTATATCATAAAATATTTATATTTTAACCATTTTTAACAATTATTATGTCTTAAATAAGGAGTAGTTTTGCTTACAGTTTTATGAATATTTCCGTTTTAGATGTCATGCCGAAAAAAAACTCCGACAAAATGGCACACCTGGAAAAATCGCGATTACAAGCCAACGGGTAATTAATGCCAGCAAGTTATCACGCGTCTAGCCATGGTTAAGGCAAGTCCGCTCAGTGCATTTTATACAGGAGCTCAGAACAGTTGTTCATCCTTGGCCTTGTGTGTAGGATCCGTGGTTTGAAGCCAATTGCATACGAAGTAGGCCTACACCGCCCTCAACGGTATTGCAGGAAGTCTTAAATCCCGAAAAGAACACTTGGATCCTCTTCAGGCTACCTGCCGCTTGTGAAACAGGTTTTTTTCAAGAGGACCTTTTTTTAAAAAGCATGTCAAGCAAACAAAACTGTTGCCCCAGATAACACCCCAAATATATGGCATTCGAGCTCGCTGCAGAAGATCAAAGTAAGCGCCAATGATTACCTTCATCTTCCAACTTAAAGGGAATGTACATCATTGGCTTTTGCTGTAATTTTTAGAAATGAACTATTTGAGTGGTTAGTAAAATAGATCAAATATTGTTTAAGTGACATGCTTGAAGTTTTGTGTTTGAAAATGCTTGAAAAACCAAGAAAAACAAAAATCGTTTAAGTAGTCTAGTTCCCTGACTCCACTAAAGATAAAATGGATCAATTTATAGATGTCGGAAAATTGTAAGGTAAGGGAACCAGCCTAGCTGGCCTGCACCCGTTCGTGAACATGTAACCAATAGCAAACAAAATTTGGACCGAAAAAATTGTAAATTTGGAGCAGTAGTTGAAAAATAGTTAGGTTTTTCCAATGGTGGTCGGCCGACCACCGTTGGAAATGTATACAAAAATACCATTTTCTTGAAAATAACTTGACACCAGGTGCCATAATTTTACAGGATGCTTTAGACTGTCATTTACCAACATCCTAGTGTGGTATTTCGTGAAAACTTGGTAGTTTTATTTTTTGATGTTTGCAAATGTTGTATATTCCCTTTAAAGAAGGGCGGTTGAAATAACTATCAGAACCAGGCACACTTCAGCAGCTCCGGGTTTTTTTTTTTTGTAGGTAGCCTATTCCAAACGCGAATAGAGGAATACAGCTATAACTCAGGTTTCACCGTGACTATCTTCAATCATAAATTTGCCAACGGCCGTTACGTTATCAGGCCTGTATGACCGTATGTTCAATGACATAATCGAATTTTAATGCTGTTATACGTCGCAGGAAAGAAATTGATAATTCAAAACAAACAGTTAGTCAGACCGATATTTTCGGTCGGAAAAAAAAAACGTCCTGATGTGTGGTGCTTGCACATAAATAACCGACAGGGAATAATTAAATACCAATTACTTTTCGTGTTTTTTTTGAGAAGTTAATTAAAACATCTACAACCTAGCTTGAAACGAAGGCAAAGGCGGCATTTTCCCTCCATGACTACACAAGGTGACTGATGACGGGAAAGTACAGGGTGCCAAGTGTACTTGATTGAACTGGTCGTTCTAGGATTTGTACTTTCGGCGGAGCAGTACTCTGATTGGTTTAGGGTACTGCTGAATTTTGCTCAGGAATACATTTTGTACAATTTTCTACTCCTCTTAAAATGTTTGAAACTGTGAGACGTTCCTTTTTTGTTCAATTTTAATTTTCATTGAAAAGTGCACTTTTTTAAACGTTACATTTTCCATGGCTTTCCGGAACACTGAGGGGGATTGTTGCAATGTCATTTCTGCGACTTCTGATTTAGAATTTCCCGAGTCAGACAAAGATCGACTTCAGCAAGTACCCTTCAGCAACGCTATCCAGTAACGAGACCTCAAGTTGTCTCTGTTTTCTCAATAATACTACATGTATGCTATTATATTCACCATTAGCGTAATTACTTGGGGGGGGGGGGGTATCCCCCAATTTCTGACCAAGGATGGATGGGCCTTTAATCACCCCCGGCCCCCAGTTTTGTGGCTAGAAACAAAACAAGTGCGAACGCAGCTGTGTCCGTCTTGCATGGAAGTCTTGCATGAAATGATACAATTACTCACTTGGGTCGTGATTGTAAATTGAAATAAGAATTTCCCATTTTGTTGAAAGTCACCATGCAAAATAATAGTGACCTTTATAATGCAACTGTATCCCTCACCCACTCGTAACTGACACAGGGCCAGAGGCAGGGGTGATGTATAGTCACAGGTGTGTAGAATCCCCTAAGACCCCGTTCCCACTTGATCCACCAATTGGGGGATCTGATCCACCTTTTGCCAAATTGCCGGATCAGATCCCCCAATTGGTGGATCAGATCCGGCAATTGTGTGTTTTGGGAACGCTAACCGTTATAAGGTGGATCAGGATCAGATCCACCTTTTCTGATCCACCTCTGGACCAGGATACAGATCCCCCAATTGGTGGATCAGATCCGGCAATTGCCGGATCACGATCAGATGGGAACGCAAAAGGTGGATCTGATCCGGCAATTTGACCTGTTAACATCCGCCCGGTGCACGAGTGGCGCGAAAATGTTGCGGTCTCATGAACGAAGAAACACGTTTTCAGGCGTGTTAAGTTTCTAGCGCATTACATACCACGTGACCTTTACATTTACCACATTTTCTTCCCTCCATGTACACAGTTTTCAGAAACAAATTCACAATTTGTTACAAACAATTTTTGTGAACTATTTCATCTATTTGTTTGGGTGTTTTGTTTTGGACAATTACAATTTGGTACTGACAGTTTTATGGGGTTCGTTTTTGGTCAATCGTTAGGAGGACAGACCGACCAACCGACCGACCGACACCCGAGTGACTTAAAGAAGCTCTGTTGCCATTGGATCTTTAAAAAATTGTCAAGTTTGAGGTGAGCTGGCGTACTGGTCACTCATCAGTAAGAATAGCTGGGAGTACTATATACCGTTCCATGAGGTCATTTGTGCCGTGGTAAAATCGTAATCTTGGCATTCTGATGGTGGAGGGGGTGGGGGGAGAGAGTGACGTGCGTGACCTTGCAGGCAGAGTGACAAATGTACACCACCTGTCACAAGTGACAGTACGGTCTACACACATTCTTCACGGAAAGCCACATTTGTAAATTGTTGCAAGATTTCTACTATTCCCTCTATGTTTTATCCGAAAATGGCTTTTAATATGATATACTACATCACTAGTAGAAGGAAATAATGCCTGTATACATATCGTTATAATCCTGTTCAATTCGAATTTGAAATCGGTATAAGTTAATCAAAGTAAAACAGAAGACCAACTTCATTAAAACGCACAGTTTTTAGTCAATACTGCGAAAATTAAATTAAGACATGCGATCTTCCTTCTTTCTTCTTTTACTACTTCTTCTTTTCTGCCGGAACTTTCTAGGTTTAAATGTAATAAAATTCAAAGGAACGTGTCCTACCTTGTGTGGTTGATTGGCCTCGGTCAGAACAGCGGCCTGTCTGCTGGCACACGTCCATGAGTTACCAACGAAGTACTTATTTTTGTGGTAAAAGTAAGCTCTCCTTGAGAAACTGATCAGGCAGGCCGGGCAGCTTTTGCGCTTTCCTTGCATTTCTGTGATGGAAAATGTCAAGGGCAAAAAAAGTCGTTCCTGAAACAAAACCCGTGGGTGCAAGGCAGTACGTGGTATCTACAAGGGGGGGGGGGAGTAGGGAAAAAGAAGGGTGGATAGTCAAATCTGATTTTCAGAAGCTAAGGCGCAAATAATGCAATAGCAGGGTGTAATTACAACCACTTTCTGAACAGCGAAGTCACATAAGTCATCTCTATTTAGACAACATAAGTATGGGGCCGGGGGGGGGGCAAACTGGGGTGGGGGGTGGAGGAAAGAGAAAAACCTGGGGAAAAGGCACCCCCCCCCCCGCACCCCCCCCCCCAGCGCCACTGGTCAGAGGCGCAACGTCATCTTCGTCGTAACATCGTACTGTATTTTTATTCCTCCGTAATATATGATTTTCCAAACCATTTCTGCATGAATTTGGAGCAATTGTGAATAAGATTGATTTAATGTGATGGTTTTTATGTCATGCATATTATTATAACATTGTGTATGCCGCTGGGTCTGTATAAATGTCCTTGGATCGTTTGTAATAATCGGCCTCGGACAACCCCATGGCACTCAACCCGAAACATAAAAAAAGAAGTTGACGAAAATAAAGGAATGCAACTACTTACATACAATTTAAGGCTGCGCACCACAATTTGGGCCTACTTCCATCCTCTAGGTGTAATTATTTGATACAAAAAAAGTTATCGCAACACTCAGCAGTGAACGTTGCACAGGTGTCTCTGGGTGAACCTCAGTCTACAACTCGTTGTCGGGCAAGTGCCGACTGCTGATTCAATAGGTGAATGGGTGAACAGGGGTACCTACGGAGTTTACATGACCTTTAGTTTCCAGGCAAGGCAAACCGACTTGGCATCAAATTTCACGCAATCACTCGTGGGTCTCATGAAAAGAATGCCTATAAAAGAATGTACTACCGCATGCAGCCGCCTCTGGCAATTGATCAGTCTATTCATATGTGGGTTGACTTGGTTGTTTTGCGCCATTTTTACTACCCGACATTTTACAGCCTTTACAGGCAACGTGCGCGGTTCACATTTGTTTACATCTGCAGTGAAAAAAAACCCCGACTCCAACGAAGAAAAATCTCTACTTTGTACAAAATGAATCGCCAAAGACATATGTCTCGACGGAGACTTTTTCGACTTGCTGAACTGGTTGCAGAATTGGAGGATTCATACGAAGATCAGGGACAGCCTGGCCCGTCTACTATGTGCACAAATCCGACACTACGGGACACGTTGGATAGTAGTAGTACTAGTGTGGACACTGGCCGGGATTCTTCGGACGCGGAGTCTGCGATCTCAGAACGCATAGGCACGTCAGGGGAAACGTCTGCGAACAATTCAGAGGTGAGATGAGATACATGTACTTTAAAGGCACGATTTATCCCCATGATTATCCCTACCAAATTGTTATCAAAAGCTTCCTTAGATTAAATATCGTGCTGAAACTAAACACCCCGTGAAATTGTTCTGTCAGTCTTGTTGTCATTTAGAAAAATCAAGAAATTTCCAACGATCAGTCAATATTGGTCCAGCGGATATGTGAATTTGTTTTTTGCACTTTTGCATAAAGGCGTGAAACTTGGCACAGATATTTATATTCTTGCTAGAAAATGTTTTAGATGTGGAGCCATCGCAAATTTACCCTTTTAGGGGCGTGGCAGCCGTTAAAAAAAGGGGGGGGGCTCATCATGCCCGCAGTGAAAACGGTTGTTCTCACTTGTCACAAAAGCAGGAAAACTCACAAAGACATGATTAGAGGGAATGTACATCATTGGCTTTTGCTGCAATTTTCAGAAATGAACTATTTAAGGGGTTAGTATAATAAATCAAATTTTGTTATATAGTGCCATGTTTGAAGTTTTTTGTTCGAAAATGCTGGAAAAACCAAGAAAAACAAAAACGTTCAAGTAGTCTGGTTCCCTGACTCCACTAAAGATAAAATGGATCAATTTCCAGATGCCAGAAAACTGTAAGGTAAGAGAACAAGTCTACCTGGCCTACACCCGTTCATGAATATGTAACCAATAGCAAACACAATTTGAACTGAATAAAAAATGGTAAATTTGGAGCAGTAGTTGCAAAATAGTTAGGTTTTTCCAACGGTGGTCGGCCGACCACCGCTGGAAACGTATACAAAAATACCATTTTCTTGAAAATGACTTCACACCAGGTGCCATAATTTGACAGGATGCTTTTGATTGTCATTTACCAACATCCTATTAAGGTATTTCGTAAAAACTTGGTAGTTTTATTTGTCGATGTTTGCAAATGTTGTATATTCCCTTTAAATATATTGTTAGTGTTTTCCAGATGTGGAGCCACCACAAAAGCACCCTTGGGGGGGGGGGGGGCGTGGCAGCCTTTAAAAAAGGGGGTAATTATTATGCCCACATTGGGAAAAATTGTGCCCATATTTCATGAACGAATATAATTGGAAAGTGGAAAGTTTCATTTCTCTATGAACGTGGGAACAATTTGTCCTTGGTGGGCATAATGAAAACCCCGCCCCCCATTTTTTTCTAATATGGTTGCCACGCCCCTAAAAGGGTGTATTCGAGATGGCTCCACATCTGGATTTTTTTCCTCATGAATATAATCGTCTGTGGGACGTTTTATTCGTTCCTGAAAGTGGGCACAATTTTTCCCAAGGTGGGCATAATAATTACCCCCCCCCCCTTTTTAATAGCTGCAACGCCCCAAAAAGGTATTTTTGTGGTGACTCCGAATCTGGAAAACACGTATAATCTATATAATTATGTCTTTGCGAAGTTTCCTGCTTACCGTTTTCACTGCGGGCGTGATGAGTCCCGCCCCTTTTTTAAATGGATGCCACGCCCCTAAAAGGGTGAATTTGCGATGGCTCCAGCCGCTCCACATCTAAAACATTTTCTGGCATGAATATGAACATCTGTGCCAAGTTTCACGCTTTTATGCAAAAGTGCACAATTCATCGATATTTTGTCACATATCCTCTGGACTATATTGACTGATTTTTGGAAATACATTAGAGTGTTAATAATAATGACCGTACGTCGTGCTTTGTAGTGATTTGTCCCAGTGTTTTTAAAAGTGCGTGTCATAATTTCCACTGAGCGGCCTGATACCTCAACAGGTTATAGTTCTAAACATCCTTCTTTGGATTTTAAGTGATGTTAATATTGAAAACGAACCAAATGCATGAAAAGCAAATAATCCTATATGCCTTTTGTTATAGACCTTAATGTTTTTGTTTAACTTGATTATCTATTTAATTCATTTATCAGCATTATTTTCTGTATTATATTCCTTTTGTTTGTTAGAAATAATCAATCCACATTTTATTCAATAACTACAAATTAAAAAAAAAGGTTACAAAATCGAAAGTTTGAAGTAATAAGCATTAATCTTTAATAACGTGCCAAAAAGCAATTAAACCCGTCGTTGGTCGGCCAAGAAAAATTACAAGAAGGGAGATGCCCGTTCCTAACAGTTGTCATATTATAACACAATCTTTTCATAGGTTTAGTTTATTCAACAACCATCCAAACTTGATGGTTCATTTGATGTTTTCAGCTTTCTGAAGAAACCGATTCGAAAATAACTCTGAGGAAGCTTTATCTGCAAAATAAACAACTGGAGGCCCAGCTGCAGAAACAGAGCAAGGAACTGCAGGCGATGGGGAGACGTCTTGAGACTTCTGGAGTGAAATCTAAGGGAAGACGTGTCATTGCGCCTCTTCAATGCTCGGTAAAGTTCACAATTTATTGATTGGGGTTAAAAGTTTGAATTTCTTGCTTTTTAAAATACATTTATTATATTTGTTTTGCATCATTTAAACATCCTCCAGTATTTGTTTCATTAAAGGGCCATGTAATATAATATTGTTATAATGCAATCCTTGAAAATGTACCTTAGTTTGTGTCCCACTTTAAGTTATTTTCAATTTTCATTTACAATTTTGTGAGTTCATTTTGGTGCCTGTTTTTTGGTTATTATGCTAAAGCGAAATTCAATATTCATGAGCACAAGTGTGATGTCATTTCAGGCAGAAATCTACACAGCTATTTCAGAAATTGCAAGAATTTTGGGTGGATATTTTGCTGTTGTGAGCCAGTGAGCAAACTTTTCTCACAGATATTTTCAATTAGCAAAATGTTTGAGTTGACAATTTGAACAGAATTAAAGCCCCATAGACTGAACAGTGTATTCCTGAAACGATATCACAGCAACAGCGCCCTCGGTTGTCCGAAAAAGTATGGACAATTGTAATGTTTAACGAAGTGCGCTTTTCCATAAAATTAACCAAAAAGGGATGTCAAATAATTATCATAAGAGTAGAAAGTTGCACAAAATTATGTTCCTCGGCCTAAAATTCACTTCATGGACCCTTAACACAACTTACAGTATTTAAACTGTACAACTTACAGCGAAATAATCATTCCTAAAAAAAAATTATATCCTCATGTTTGCGTTGATAAGCTCAACTGAAAGGAGGGGGTAACTAGATCCCCCCCCCCCAAAAAAAGAGGGATTCTGCCCCCCTCCCAAGACTCATCGAGTGGAAAAGCAAAGCTTATCATCTTTGATATACTAAGTCTCATATAAGCATCACAAATTTAATATTCGACAGGGAAACATATTAAAAAGAGACCTTTTCCCCCACTTTAGCATGCCGTCCGTGAAGTCTATGGCGAGCTCTTCAAGGACGGAGATGATGGATTCAATTTTTACGATATGTAAGCTAAACTTGGAGCTTTCCCCCCATTTTTCACCAGTAAAAGCTAATTTAGATTCTGCTTAACTATAGCCAACCTGTTTTTATCCCCTCCCCTGTAAGCCGGAGGGGGATATTGCAATAGCGTATTCCTTCTGTGTGTCTGTATGTGTTCCATTTTTGTGGTTGGGTTTACTGTAAGTTCACTCATTAATCTCGACCAATCTGTGGTTATGGTATCGGGTAAAGGGGTGCATACCTATGTTCCCCAATACCAATGTTCCGTAATACCGATGTTCCCCGAAATCCCTACCAATATAACCCTAACCCTAGCCCTAACCCTAACCCTAACCCTAATCCTAAGGATTTTGGGGAACATCGGTAGTGGGGAACATCGGTATTGTGGAACATCGGGTAGATCCCCTGGTAAAGTGATGAGACCCAGGCAACAGGTCATGACCTCCAGGGTTAAAAATACGGTACTCTGCAGGCCTTGGTCCTCGGTAGCCCATGATTTATGTCACTTTGTTTCTCTAGTGTCGTGAAAGTTATTGTTTTGTAAGTAAAAGTTCCCGTATAGCTTCACAGAATGGGGACTGTATAATTCCATTTTGGATAGGTTCACTGAAAATTATCCTTACTAAAGGCCTGTATACAAAATGCCAGCATGCCAGGGGGATCACGCAAGTTTTACTTAGTTGCAGTATTTTTTTTCAGAATCGAACAATTTTGTTACAACGGGCAATCGACATGCAACCCAGAAGCATCTTTTTTCTTTTGCCCACATGCACTTAAAACAGTTTATGCATGTCACCACTTAATGCAATGCAGATTAGGCCAAAAAAAAAAAATATTCGGTCTCTGGTCAGACCAAAGTTCCGGAATTGATGCGGCGACGCGGCTTTTTTTTTTTTTTCAAGCTTGGATTGTACAGAAAAGGTGGGGCACTATTTTGCTTTTTTTTGGTGTCTTCATGTACATTGGTGTCCATAATTTGCCTTGGTGCCCTCGATCATTTGCCTTGGTGCAATTTCCCATTCCTTTAAGTTGGTGCTCTTTGGTAAAAAAAAAATTTAGGAGGTGCGGCAATAGAGGGCGCTGTTGGAGCTACCGCGGAACATTTTGGGGGAAAAAAAGGTTGACGCGCATGATTAAAATCGACGCGCGCGCTGACCAGAGACCGATTACTTTTTTTTTTTGGCCTTAAGAGAACACTAAATTTGCTGTATTAGTTGGCATCACGCGACCACAACATCCATTTGTAAAAAAAACATGCAGGACGATAATGGTGTATGAACTAAAGTAAATTTTTAGACATGCAGTATCGAAACGTATAAATGAAAAAAATAAGTCTTCCACGTTCATCTTTATAACAAAGTAATGTACACGTATTTCAGGAAAAGCAGTGCAGAAAACGAAGGGGTGATTTCTCAATTTATCCACAAAGTCCAGTCTACGCATGGGCGAGAGAGATGGACCACGGAGCAAATCAAAAGTAAGTGCACAGCACACCTTGTTTGACTGAAAAAAAATGTTCTGTGTTGCAATAAAATTCCATACATTCATGAAGCGCAACAAAACTTAGTGTACACCGGAAGTCTTCGTGTATGGTCTCTCATTGTTATGAGAGTTTTCGGGATTTGTTAACAAAAAACGAACGAAGAAGCAGAAGAAGAAAAAAGAACTAGATGTGAATGTGATTACAAAGGAAAAGAGAGACAGACGGATATATTCACATAATTGTCATACAGGGTACACCTGTTAATGGTATTATTAACAAGACATTTTGTCGTCATACATTATACCTTAGGAAGACACAAGACATTAGGGAGACATTTAACAATTGTTGGCTGCTGTGATGTGGGATATGACGTTTTGAACACCCAAGGGACGTATAGCACCTCAAGGGTGTTCAAAACGTCATATCCCACATCACAACAGTCAACAATTGTTTTGTTATACCTCTGTCTTTGATTCTTTGTACTTTGAAAACACGAAAACAAACAGCAGTAAACACACGAAAACAAACAGCAGTAAACACAACAATCAGGACAATCGAACGTCAACTCACATGCATGTCGCGTACCGAGCTCGAAACAGCTGATCGTCTGCTAGTTCGCTGCTCCCACTCATAAGTGAAAACATGGTGAAAATATCGTGGGTACCAACGATACAAGCGTTTCACACCGTACGTACCGTACGTGCAAAGTCATATCCCACACTCCCTGTGGGATATCACGTACGTGATATCCCACAGGTAGTGTGCTATGACTTTTTTTTTAATAAACTTAACACGTGATCGTTCTAGGCCAATGAAAATACAGTATTCAAGAGAGGTATATAACAATTCAATATGTCACCCTAATGTCACATGTCTTACTTAGAGACAAATTATATCGTCACAAATAGGCTTAATTGATCAATTGCTCGTTCTCCCAAGGTAAAATCGGGGTTAGGGTCATTTAAGTTGTAAAAACAATTGTGCACAAGTCTATGGGAATGCCTCCCTATAGTGACCTATTTTCGGTAGTTCTTGTTGTCATGATTATGAACCTACATTTGTCAACCATTTACATGTTTCAGAAGCCTGTAAGACGTACTTCACCTCCCTAAAAGACAAACAGAGGCGACAAGAGCAGGGGACATACAAACAACACACGGACGATGCACGCAAACGGAGTCGCAAGTATCGGGTAAAGTTTGCCCCCTTTTAGTACACTACGTGAAAGGTAGCGGGGAATGTCGGATAAAAGTATTATTTTTTCATTCAAAAGATGGTTATGACCGATTGTGCGCTATAGAAAAAAAGTGTATGTTAATGATTTATGTTATTCCACGATGTAAAAAAAATCTCCAGTATGTGTTACTGAAGTTTCTTCATTGTTTTCTGCTTTATCTTTTATTTTGATGGAGCAGATTATATATCAAATTAAAAGAAATGAGAATGAACAATACTCAAACGTGCCTGTGGTCAAGGTGTGGGCTTCTGTAATCTCAACAACCTGGAATGCCATGACACACACACAGCGCACAAGTGTGTATTTGCCTGCAATTGGGGACCCAATTACATACTCTGCACGATCACCAAATTGGGAACTTTTGGGATTTGTGGACCCTATGGTCCTCTGTTGTTCAACGTCCCCTACTGAGTGCAGAAACAAATCCACCTTTCCTTAAAAATACCACCACTCATGTCCCTATGGCGATGTCGTTGGGTTACTTGAGGCTCAACGATAGACATACACGGTGTATCAAAATAAAGGTATACTCCAAAAGTAATGGCTGAATATGTAAAGGTTTGTGGACTTCATCACATCTATAAAGGGTGATTCTCCGTGACCGAAGAGATGCAAATAAGATATCAATGAAAAGCTAATGAAGTATACCCTTTAAGATTGAGCTATACTTTGACAGTGTTCAAGTTAATAACTTTTACATATTACCCTTTATTTTTATACACCCTGCATAATTAGTTCGGATTTAGCTGGATTTATAGCTTTGATTTTCTTATGAGTAATGCTCACTCTCCACCTTGTTGCATCTGTTATTGGAATATTAAACAGAAGTCTCTTTTTGTTTACCATTTTTGATTCATATAGAAACTACAAAGACGCCAAAGCAGCCTCCGGGCGATAGATCTGCCGGATGCTAAGAGGAAGGAGGCTGAGGAGGTGTTAACCCTCGCGTACATGTCCTCAGAGGAGAGCATGACCGAGGAGGAGGAGGAGGAGGATGGGGGAGGGGACCAGAGACGGAAGGTCAGGAGGCTCCGCAAACTGCCGTGGGAGAGGTATCGCCTGACTGCATTGAAGAATAAGCTGGATACTCATTTTGTGAGGACCGCTTCCACGTTAGTTTCGCGGATGCTGCCTGAGTTTGTCTCCGGGTTGCCTTCGACAAGACCCCCTCCTGCAGACGCACCGTCATGGGCAATCAGACCAGCAAGCTCCAACTCTTAAAGTACCGTATAATCCCCGTTTCGAATTGCAGTCTCCATGCTTCACCCTAGTCTGGTTTTCCTGACTAGACGGTCCTGACTTCTCGAAATAGATCATGTAGCTCAGGTAACTGTCACATTCAGGATGCAACCAAGTAAATAGGCCAAAAATCCGCCCGCCCAGCTCGTGAATAATTGTTATACATTGAAATTATTCCTATATTAGGGAGTTCTAAGAGCCATGGAATTGGGGGATCGAAGACATTATGGTACTGCACCTCTGACCTGGACTTTGGGCTTCCAAATCTGAGCATTCTGGATGCAATTAGGTCCTTAGTGGCGCTATTGTCGAAATGGCTACTTTTCCAATTTGGGAATGTTCGTTTTAAGGGTGGTCTACTTTGGATGAGAATTTCTCCAACAGTTCATTGGTCAACCCACCAACAATTGAATGGAGAAATGAAATTTATGTTGATCCACATTAATTGTTTTTTTTCCCGGTGTAGCCTGAACTACTGTGAGAGTTCTTACTATTTTTTGAAGAACCTTAAAATAAGGGGATTTATCACGCATAAGAGAAGTTATTTACTTGGTTGCACCCTTCATAGCGTAGCAAAGCCCTTCCCTTGCATAAGGCACTTAAGGCACGTCTTCAGTGGACATTATGATCGAGATAGGCTTACCTGGTGTTGTACATCTGAAACGCAAGCCTTGAATTATTGATGAATTTCAAAGTAAGTAGAAACCATTTAACACCCGGAAATACCTGAGTTATCGCGAACCTAATTATCAGGTTAACTAAGTGAATTCGGTAAGCTACGGACATTTTCGGCAGGACACGTGCCGTGGCGACCATTGTAGGAATAGTCAGAATCTTTTGGTCTGAAAACCAGACTAGCTGTACCCCACTCGTTCTGACTATTTAGCTGGTGTTTTTTTTACTACTATCATCGTAATATAATTCATATTGGGCGATGCATTTCTTTTGTAATTAAAGGGCATAATTCTTTAACAAAGACTGTAAGTGTAACGACAAAAGGGAGAATGTTAAATAACCGTACATACCAAACATGATGTTTTGCCCATATATTGTAGTGCTTTACATTTAATTAGCTTGGTACTATTTAGTGGCTTTATTTTTTTTACCAAAGAAAGAAGTGGAATTCCTTACTGAACATGTACAGGTCACACTGGTCTGACCTTGTTTATTTGTAATATGCAAAACACATTAAAGGTTGAGAATATTTTTCCTGCAACTTCAGACAGCTTCGTTTATTGAGTTCAATTTATGTAAGGTGAGAAGTGATGGGTGAGAGGAAGAGGAAGGGGAGGGGTAAACGGAGGGGGGGGGGGGCTTTTCTTTAAAAGGTGGGGCGAGCGATTGTAATGCTAAAGTCATACTCCTCTATATTGTGAATGGATTATTTTAATCAACGGGGAAATGCATCGTGGAAAGCATTTCTGAAATACAATTTTGGAATTAAAATATTACGCAACTTTCCCTTATTATACACACGCTAAGTATTTGACCTTGGGCAATCCAATGATTGGGCATTCCAATGATTGGATTTCCATGCTTTACAATACAGGAAACGCAGGAAGCTGCATAATGTTTTCCGAGATCAGTTTCCGTGGGTACTTCAGTCGAGGCAGCAAGACATTAAGTTATATACGTCGCCTGGAAACTTCGGTGGCCTGGAAACCATGCAGGGGCGAGCTCGCTTGAATTAAGCAAACTCCTCCCCCTCCCCACCAATGCGGGCATATATATCAGTCACAGAATGTTCCAATAAGCTTAAACATTTTATGCCGTATGTTGGCTACAGGTCTTGCCAAATATAGCATAGTTACTAACAGCCGCGCTATTTAGGAGAAAGGCATTTTCATCAAGTCTTTGGTAGCATATGGTTACTCTGTATTTTCAACAATCAAAATAATATGTTTAGAAACACCAATAACTATTCTCTTTTTTTTGCAAAATTGACCTTCCATGGTTTGCCAGTGCAGTTGATGTAAAAAAAAAGTGGCAAAAAGTAAGAAAGGTCTACAAGGCCAATAAAAAAACCTCCGGTTTCTGGTATGGAGCTTGCCCCAAAAGTGGTGCGGCGACGCGGCTTTTTTTTTTTTGGCTTCAAATGTCGGCTAATGACTGCAAATGGTGCCCGACTAAACTTAGTGCAAATATATGGGAGTCCAGAGAGGCCACATAAAGCTTATTCTCGATCATAACCCCATCTAAAAACACGTTAAAATTGTGCAGCAGCAGGATTCCAGTCAAACCAGTGAGTTTGGCGGTTTTGAGACATCATCTTGTATTGAAAAAAAAACTTTTTCATTTTGCCGACGCGCATGGCAACGGCGACGCGCGCGCATACCAGAAACCGGAGACTTTTTTTTTGGGCCTAATTGTCTCATTTAGTATTGCTGTTGCTTATTGCTATATCATCAGTATTACAACGTCACTGTAAAGTCGTCAGTGTTCGGTGATCGTTTCATTTTCCTGAAAAGGCTGTTGATGATTCGTCGATGGAGGGACACGTCTGGAACTATTGGTGCAATGGCCATGATGCCCACTTGGGATATCAGCGCCGACGCCACCTGGCTGGCGACCTCTTCCGACACGGGTGGCTCACGCGTGGTGCCGGACTCTGTGTCCGTAAGCGCCTTGCCTTCGAGATAAACCTGGAAATGGTCATACAATTTGGGAAGAAAAGGAATCACAAATTCACAATAATGTCTGCAAATCAATGTGTACCATCCCAAAAGTGAAACTAGAGATGTGCGTGATTATGGTGTTAATCGAGGACACACACGAGTAACATCATTGGTGAATCGAGGACGGGAACCAAATCGAGGACGACCTCCGTTGTGTACAAAACCAATGAGAGCTGTTGCGAAAAAGTTTAAGTACAAACAAAGGAAAAAGGAAGAGAAACACAGGAAGATCCTCGATTTACACCATTAACAAACGTGTCTGTGTGTGTTAATGTTTTCTTTCAGATTCAGAATAAAACGTGTTGCAAACTATTTGCTGACTGGATGACCCGAGATATACAGAGGCCCAAGGGCGGATCCAGGGGGGGGGGGCCAAAGGGGGCCATGGCCCCCCCCCCCCAAAACGAAACCAATTTTTTTTTTTAATGTGACATCGCAATAAAGGCAGGCAATGAGTACACCACCATCTTTTCCTCAAAAAAATTGGTTAAAGTGGTCAGAAATTGCCTCAGATCGCACCACAGAGCATCTAGAATCCAAAAATTTTTCGGGGCCCTAGCGGGCCCCGAACCCCACGCCGTAATTTTTTAGACACACTTTTTGGGGGGACCAAAATTTTTTTGGCCCCCCCCAAAAATTGTGTTCTGGATCCGCCCTTGCAGAGGCCTGACCTGACCTGTGTATCTCCTGCTTGTTTGTTATGGTTTCTGAGTCATTTTGCCTAAAACCATTCCTGCAAGGATCCTCATCGACGGATGCTCTAACATGCATGATTAGAACAGAAAAGAAGGGGAACGTCAATAACAAAGTATCTGTAATAACGATCGCGTTATGCAGTATTTGGTATTCTTGTAGCGGACAATTAGAAGAACGAACCCACCATGGGACAGGATTTGGTGTCAAGTTCCCTATACATTTTGTACCGGTACCTATATCTTCCCTTCCCCACCACCCGCGACTCCGTGGTTGCGGGATAACTAGCCTTTGGAAAGAAATTTCATAAAGACGTTTCTACCCGTGTCTACAAGTTATTGGTGGGCAATGTTGATACCGCGGCGCGCGTGGTTGTATTAAGCTCAAAGACATTTTTTGGCTGGGAGATACACTATATTGGATATGGTTTCGGCCGTACGTGGGAAGGCCACACTACGAACGTCTGATATCCGTGCATTACATTTTATGAGACTCTGCGCAACAGCCAATCGGAGCGGCCTTAATAAGTTGTGACGTCATTTAGACCAGACATTCGGCCAAAGCTGTTGATTGGTCTATTGCTGCTAAACGTCTTGTCATACAACATTGTGTTACCGAAGAAACGATAGAGGTGGCGGTGACCACTGAATGGTCAGAATCTGCAGGTCAAGACGCACTGTTGTTTGCATAATCTGGACGCATATTATAGACTCTTAGGCTATATTCCATAGACCACAAACAAATCAAGACCCGCCCAAATCTTAAACGGGAACCGAAAAGGGCGCCCTCTTGACTCCAAAACGCTCACCGATGAGATGTGTTTCCTTCTGCCGCTCCGCCTGTTCGAGTTCCGTCGGACCAGTTTGTTGTTCAGACCGCCAGGACTGGAGATGGATCGAGTAAGCTTGGCGAAAAGAGCGCCCTCACCATCAGGGTGCCTCTGCTGCAGGCAAGAGTCCAGGAAGCGCACAGAGGCACTGTGCCCTCGTCTTTCAGCTAAATTGCTAATAGGAAAAAAGGAAATAAACAAAGATTCTTGGATTAAACTGCTATTGTGCTCGTTAATCAAATAGACGCTGACCATGAACGCCATGTTTAACACATTTTAGTAGCAATGAATATTATAGTCTTTGAACAAAGCAAATCGACCAAGTCCATTTTGGTAACCTGCGTCCATTTAGCATAGCGCAGATCTTCATCGGTCTGTCGGTGCCAACATAGACATTGTGAATTGTAAATATCTTAAACGTATGTCATCGTTTGAAATGAAATGAGAGAATTGAAATTATCAATGCAGAAACTTTGGAAATAAGCTGTCCATGCATCAATTAACGCGCGTGCAAAGAATCAATATAGCTTTGCTGTACGTGCATGTGGTGCTGTTCAAATAATTTCTCACGTGTGGGTCTAGTGACGTAATCTGCAGGAATGGTCCTCATTTTACCTTGGTGTACGTCCGAGGAAGTCCTTGGCATCCAGATGCACTCGTGTGAACTTGGCGAATGTCCGAAGGGCCGTGATCTGACCCTCCTCGGCCGCGTAGTGTACGGGCGTGCGGCCGAACACGTCCAACTCTTCGCCGAAGGAAAGCTCCCTGTTCAGCGCCCACTGCAGAATGGGACACCTCCCTAGGAACACCAAGATGATTGAAAGTATGATTCAGTTTATCAGCAATACAGTAGGCCTAGTTTCTAATTAAAGATTATTAAAAATTACAAATTGCAATTGGCATCAAATGAACCGGTTTAAAATGAAGGCATCATGCACGACAGCTAATACTTATAGTCTACTACTTGTGCAGCTAAGATCCTGAATTGCAATACACCTTATGCATTAAGGCGGAGTTAGAGGGCAATGGTATTGTATCGCTAAGTAAACGTGGGTAAACCTTTGTGCATTCATTATGTTTCTAAATTAAAATAACAAAGAACATCCTCTGCAATACCTGCAACACATTATAATCTATAGCTCCGAAGACTTGACTGGCATTCAAGTGAAACAAATGAAAATGGGGGAGTCGCACAAACTTGATGAAACCTTCACGGCATTGCTTCTTTATTTATAGCTGATAGTCGTACAACTTCGTGGCGTGTGCAACATGCCAGATAGGTCTCAATCTGAATCTCCATTGATAATAAGGCATCCACCAGGAAACATCACACCAATTTAATTGTTTGGTTAGTTTTTGGCGTGGAGCTGGACGTATAACAGGCGCACACCTTCAATTTGGACTATAAAAAGGGTACAACCTGGGTATTGAATTCCATAGTTGCAATTATTTTGTTAATCTGGCCTACATCTTTAATATATAATCCACAACTAGGCAGATGGACGATTCAAACTTCTTGCTTCGAAGTCGGTCTGTGGTATGACCGATACCAACCTACCAGACACTTATTCCCTCCAAACCTACAACTAAAGAATTACATGTATTATGACTTCAAAAATTTGAATTCCTTGGGTTTTCCTTTATTTTTCCATACGTGTTTGTTCATATCCATGTTACTTTACAGATTGCTTCGTTTTTGTCTGCCGGCATTACTGACACCCTTTCCCCTCTACCTTTTCCTGCAGCAAGGTGCATGGCAGTCGCTCCGTCTTTTTTCCTGGAATCGTTCAGGGAGCACCGAGCCCTCCGCACCAACCAGTGAGTGCAGTTTAAATGTCCTGTTCGAAATTTCAAGAGAAAAAGTTATATTGAAAAACTGACGAAATGTGGATAACAATTATTACTCTCTCGGTTTCCAGAATGAAAAGGTGTCTTGACATCAGACTAGGCCTCCAGATAAAAACTGATCTATAAACTTGTAATGCTGGCCTGAAAGTAATGGACTTCATTGTACTACCAATCAAACACAATGTTTTATTCAAGGGCCAAAGCACATACCCATCAGATTATGTGTGTATATAACGTCATTGATTATTCGCTTCTTTCCTCGGAATCTTCATTCTGAGGTTTTGCATCACGTGACGTCACGTGAAACCCCTCATTTGGGACCAAAGTGAGACTGGGCTAACAACATAAAGACACCTCAGCGTCATACACATTGAATGTTGCCTGGCTATTGCGTCAGAATCTATTCAAGCATAGAACCAGGACCCAGCTCTGGGTCCCACCTATCCAAGTGTACTTCATAAACAGACACGCTGCAGCTCTTTTGCAACTCAACCGAGCAACGTCCAATAGGTCTGCAAGGCCAGACTTAATTAGCAAATTCGAAATAAGACAGATGCAATATTGCTTCTTACACGACCTCCAATTTCACAAACCTGGGAAAAGTAACGCCCAGGTGTCTTTATGTTATACCAGCGAGTTATACCTGCTTGGGCAGCGTAATGTACTGGTGTCATCCCATCCTCGTCGGCTCGCTGGGGGTCTGCTTCAGCTTGGTCTATGAGCGCCTCTAAACAGCTGACACTCCCTGCCTGCGCCGCTAGGGATACTGTTAAAGACAAACAAAACGCGTACAATTGTATTTTCTGTTTTATTATGCAGGGCGACAGTGCAGGAGACAGTGGAGGGAGGGAGTGGTGGTGTTGGTATTTTCTAATACCTCAGTTTCGTATCCACCTTTGGCTTGAGCTCTACCATGGTCACAGACTTATTTGAGAGCCGTTTATGTCCCCAAAACAGATGGCAAAAAGTGGGCCTCACTTTGTATTATGTGATGCTCCTATACAGCAGAAAATGGGCCTATACTGAGCAAGAGTCCCCCATGCAGGCTTGGGCACGTGCCCCCCCCCCCCCCCCCCCCCCTCCCATTTACAAATTTGAATTGAACAAAAATATATACCACTTGCCTTCAGTGCCCCCTCGGAAAACTGTATGCAACCCTAGGGCGCCCCCTCAGAAGTTTAACCCTAGTTACGTCATTTTGGAGGCCTATACAGCGTGTCCCCAAAAAAAAGTCCCTCTGATAGACTGCTTAATTAATTCCAAAATCAAGTATTATTCTCAATTTAGTGTTCAGATTAAGAAAGCCCATTTAATTTTGTAACTTCTGTGAAAATTTCATTGGTCTCGCTTCATTGGTTTTGAATACAGAGTCTATTATGTAACAGCAGTGCTTTTCAGCCAATTCCAAGTTTGCAGGTGGAAGGACGTGCAGGGGGACAATAAAGGTTTACAAGCTGGACATTGAAGAACAAACCATAAGTGGAACACACCCTGTGAAAGCAAACACGACCAGTGGAACTGAACTTTGATTAGTTTTCATTTAAACAAGTAAATGAACTTGACTTTAGTTACTCCATGGAGGAATGGTTACTCAATAACAAAAACAACAACACAGTTGTTGAATTAAAAGTGTAGCATGGAATAAGGTATGTTATGTCTGTAGTGTGCATTTCTTTTATCAAACTTGGAATGGGCCAGAAAGCACTGCTGTTACATACAAGCCTGTGTATTCAAAACCAATGAAGCGAGACCTTAGAAATTTTCACAGGAACTACAAAATAAAGTGGGCTTTCTAAATATGTAAACTTAATTGAGTATAAAACTTTATTTTAGTGATTATTCTGTGGTCTATGAGAGGGACATTTTTTTGGGACACGCTGTATACGGCTATACCTCGCCCTAATCATGGTGCTTTTTTTTTTTTTTACATTAAAGAGCAAGTCCTATTTGAGGCCATGTCAAAGTAAACTTACAGGCAATTTAATACACTGGAAGTGAAAAGGGACCCCGGGAAGAAGAACAACGTACATGTCCTGAACCGTTTGTGAAAAATCCTCGGGTAGAGAAATCTTTAACATCTTGCCTGGATAAAGTTACCTGAATATTGCCCCATACGGCACGGCCCTTATAAGACACGTCTCATGAATAAAATAATGTAGGCTATAATGCATCTGAAATACGGCGCCCGTGCAGATCATAGTGAGGCTTGTGCGGATGCCACTTACAAAGCTCCGCACTGCATTAATGCAGTAATAGACGGCCACTTTGAATTAAAGATGAACAGTGTGCGTGTATGCGGAGCTTAAACTGAACGAAGGTGTTACTTTAACAGCCCAGTCATTACAGCGTTGGACGGCTCAGTTCCGAACTTTAAACTGAGACAGTAGGGCCTACATAGGCGTAGCCAGCAGGGGGGGGGGGGGTGAGGGGGTAGAAGAGGTGCCCTTTTTGTGGCATGTGCCGTTTTGTGTCCCATGTATCGCCCCCGTGTTTTGATTTTATGGAGGCCAAGTGTCCGGAGATCAAAAAAAAAAAATGATGGTGCTACGCCACTGCAGTATGTTTAAAAAAAACACCTCGGACAAAGTACATGTAGGCCCATTGGCATATGTTGTACAAAATAGCCAACTATTATTAGAGTGAGGCATAACTCTTTGAGTGGCTTACGAAAACATCCAATTTAATCGCATATGCCTTTTAATGAAGCTCACTAAAACATTTATTATTCACCAGGTATCCTCTACCATAATAATACAGTTGTTTTGGTCTCATGGGCAGACTTTCGTGATTTTGCATACTTTCAAATCCAATCCAATTCTGGTCTTGTCCATTTCAATGCAAGCAAAGGCTGAAAAAGACTATTGAGCGTCTCGCATAATTTACATGATTTTAAAATAGATACAGATCATTGATAAACCTGGTAGAGCTCAAAAGATCAAGCTTTGTTTTGACATGAATACCGCGCTCGCGTGTTGTCTTTGCTACCGAGAGCCTATACATTACAAACGGCTATTTATGACAGTTTGTGTATATTAGTATACACAAATAGATCTCTCATGGGAAATCCTGCAGCCTGATCGTTCATGGTCAAGGGTGATATTTTCCCTTGATTGTAAAGGAAATGGCTGTGCTTTCCTTTTGTGGTTAGCATTCGTTTCCTTTCAGGATCTCAACTTCCACTGCGATTGTTGTGGTTCTAATGAGTCCGAGTTGTGATATCTATCACAGAAAACAATGACACACTGTGGAACGTTTAGTATCCTCCACCCTCAAAAAAAATGCTTCTATAGATCAATCTGAGCACGCTATCAATTCTATCACAAAGGCCCCCTTCAATGGCGAAAGAATTGTGTTAGTTAACAGTTCAATTGCTTTGTGCAACAGAATGCACAACGGTTTCGCCACTGAGGGGGCCATAACATGCGTGTACAGTGAACACGTGCCCGGATTCGTCTATAGGAACATTATGTTTGTCGATACAACAATTTAGTACTTCAATTCACATCATTTATGTTCCACCAATGAAACTCCACATGATCGTTGAAAAATACCTTCGATACATTTGCTTGTGTGAATGTACGGAATATGATGTGTTTGTATAACTTTTCCATTTGTTGATATAACTTTTTCCTTGACCTCCATTTATTGCAGGCTGACCTTCCAGAAATATTTAGCCTCGTAGCCTCATTATAATGGTGTTTTGAAATGAAAAACATGTGAAGGATTTGTTCCGACACAATCCCAAGCTGTGCCAGGCCCATCTTGTCGTTAAACATGGACATTACTTTAGTATTGAAAAGTACTCATTACTTCAACTCGTTGGGAAGTTGAATTTCATAAATTAGTTCTCCTGGGTCTCCGGTTACCAAACAATAATTGGTCGCTATGAAATGACCAGAATTTGACAATACAATTTCTTCACGATATCACCTAACTCAGATCGTATTACACGACATGTAATTATAGGTAGACTTTGAATGAGTCAAGTGACGCACTCATTCCCTCTACTCGAGTGACAATTCAATTCATCTGACTGAAACTATACAACCAGATAATTTAGAGTGGAAATCTCCCAGTCAATCGATTTATTTTTAATCGAGTTTCCACTGGAGTCTCCACTGGATTGATTCTCTTTCAAAAACCATTGAAGTCTAAATTAGAGAGATTTTCTCTCCATCGGGACAGCTCCCTATAGTTTCACTCTTTGGATATAAGAGAGCAATTTGAGACCAACTTAGAAGTACTTTGCTCAGTATCAAAACCGATGGAACATTAAAAATACTGGCTTTTATTTTAAGTAAGATACCTGCCGTTCTACCACTTTGGGTCTTAACCTCCGGGTCTTCCACCTTTAGCAGACGCCTCAAGCACCTCACGGCCCCTCCTGCTGCAGCGTGATGCAGGGGTGTACCCTGGGTCTGTTTGTCCCTCCAATAACACCTGTCTGTTGGTGTGCACTCCAAGAGGAGGTCCAGACACCCGAGGTGGTCGTGGTGGGCTGCCAGGTGCACGGGCATCCTCCCCTTACCGTCGGTCAACTTGAGAGCCTCGTGGAGGCACTCGCAGTCCCGAAGGAACCTCAGGAAGAGGTGCACCACGTCCTCATGTCCCCTCTCCACCGCCTCCAGTAGAGGGCATAAATGGGATGTTAAGTCGTGGAAGTGGTTGAGGCGCTCCTTGATCTGACTGACCGAGGAGAAGTTGTTGATGATGCACTGCAAACAAGGCGCGTGCCCGTTCCTCACAGTGTTCATAAGTGCCGACCCAACATCCGCATCCACGCATTCTAAGCACGCACCCGTAACATAACTTGTGCTATCAGTATGCGCTTGCTCTTCAACTCCCTCCATCTCTGATGCATGAACCATCGCCTCGGGTCCATCTTCCTCTTTGGTTATCACCATCATCACATCCCTGTCCTCAGCAAAGACACTCTTTCCTCCCTGGTCCTCCAAGAACACATCCAACTCCATGAGTATGTCAAACACTCCGGCCACATCATCCGGCGATGCCCAGCCAGCGTCATTCAAAACAGTACCACCAGTCGTGTTGTCGCCACCATCTCCTACTTCTAGCCCGGTCTCCATGTTGTCGGCTACCCACGGGCGAAGCTGCATGGTCCCTGCCTTTCCTACAGACGTCCCCTCTGCCCCAGATCCATCACAAGCTGTAGAATATCTCTGTCAGCTGAAGGAGATACACCGCGCGGTGACACCGATGCATTCATGTCAGTATAATCCGTTGCTGATAACTTTACCAGATAAACCCTCGCATCACCGCAGCTGCTCTCAGATATAGCTCATGCAGCGGTTACGTGTGACTTTCGTTCCGTCTAGCATCTACTGTACATGTACAATGTACGTTCATAGCACCACGTGTACTCCCAACCCGTCTGTTTATATCGACGGACGTAAGATAAAACCCACAAATCATTCTACCACGCCGTGGTATGCACCACAAGCCACGGTCACTTCCACAACATGATTTATTATGCACGTCCGATCAACCGGAATACACTTGTCGGGCACTGTTGTTTTCCTTTCCCCTTTTCGAGCCTCTTCAGTTGCTGCAGCCTGGGCCTGTCGGGCACGTGTGGGCGGAGGGAATGTTCAGACTAATCGTAGCAACATCTGTGAACGGAGAAGCGAGAAAGGACATGGTAACACAATCAATGTGGCTATTATTAAATGTGATGCAAAGATATGAGCATTATGCGAAGGATGTATGACTTTGACGTCTGCTTGTTTTGGCAGATTGGTCTCTGCCAGAATATTAATTACAGTTAGAGAGATGGCATGGTTCTAAATCGCACATGAATAATGTATAATGATTTATAAACTCTTTGACAAGTAGTCCAATTTGTGACTTGACATTTTACTCTTTAAGACTTTATGTCGATGAATCGTCTACCATAATTTCAAATACACATGACAAATTTATATACTGTCAGGATACTATGTTAGTGGACAGTCAACGTTGCATTACGTCAGTTAAGACAGTCACACAGATTTTAAAAGGTATTCCATAAAAAAAAAATCAGTGAAAAAATGCAACAATCATAAGCAAATCAACCATCAACCATGGAGAATGACATTCCTCCTTCCGCCAAAAAAGTCCACTGTGCCAAATAGACCAACCTATTCCTGCTTTTTTTCCCCAAACGCCCACCATCTCGCCTCAATTAAACCAGTTGTACTTTGAAAGAAACTCCACTCCCACAATGTCCTTTTTTTCTCTCCCAAAGGACATTTGGATGATCATGTTCATGTTCCCGTGTATCGATGTCTCGTCAATTTAGGAGTGACGACGCGGTTCTGACTATTTTAGTATATTACCGGGCGACCTGGCTTACTGACACCCGCTGAGCTGCGGAAATTCGAGGCACGACTCTTGTCGTCCTGATTAATTCACTAACCCCTCTCTGGCGGTATGCTTGGTGGTGAATGTGAACTTGTGTTACGGTATACTCCGGAGCCAAATGATTCCATAATTCATGACCGAATGCCACAATCTAGGTCTTCATTAGTATCGCATGTTATATACTGCCTGCTGGGAGTGTTGGGTACCCGTGGACAGACTGCTGCTCAGGCACGGAACATTGCCCAAAGCAGAAGGATTAATTTTTCCAAAATTACTTTTTTTCCACTGATTTAATATGATTTGATGGTTTCTTAATTTGGCTGTAATGCGCTCATGCACGTTTAAAAAAAAATGTCTAATTGAAAATGACATTAGAAAATGCGGTTGGAAACAAAACTCTACAATGGGAAATTTGTGGAATTCGAGACTTGACATTACGATACTGATACCCGATACTCTTTGCAATAAGGCCACTCAAAAATGAGGGCTGCCGTACGTTCTACAAACACTAGACGCCCAACGAAACTTCAACGACAAAACCGAAGCATAATTTTCATCTTATCACATTTTACGCTTCGTGTTCTTATCAGGATTACCGTGAATCTGTCCAGAGATGATTGAGTTCCGAGTGTAATCTACCATTCCTCATCCCGTGCAATCGGATTGAAGTTCTTCAAGCGTATTGAATAATTATTTTACATACGATTAAACTCCATAGGCCTATGCATTTATGCAATATGTGTCTACAGATCGAAGAACTCAATAGTGAAATTCTTATTTGATGGATACTTATTCCCCAAGACAAATGCCATTCAGTAGATAAGTCCTGATCTCATGCTCAGATGTGCATTCGATTCACAGAGTTGACAGTAACTGTATGCTGTCATCAAGAGCAGCGAAATCAGATACTAATAGCGTAGCAGCCATTTTAGGGGGCATCTTTTGTTATTTTAACTCAGTAACAATGAATGGACAAATTAAAGGTTCAATCATGCATATCCCAGAAAACAAAGGCATTGCCCTCTATGATGGCTCAGCTACGCGCATAAGGTCTATATTTCTTGACAATGTTGCTCATGTGTTCTTATTCCTCCATGGTTTGACAGACTGTAGCTGAAAAACTACAGAAACTGCCAGAACACACTCACAGTGGAATGCGCAAGAAATGTGGAATGAGCAAGAACTCTCCATTACGAGCACCAGTTTTGGTCATGATAGGCCTTTTATAATCTCTGTGAAATATCTCAGTGAAATATTTGACAGTGGCAGGTTTGACTCCACTGTTATCAAACACCGTGCTACAGGGAAACATGGTCTTGGTGATAAAAATGTCCCGATCACGGTAGTTTCCGAAAGGGCATATACGTTAAGCATTGGGATGACGAGCAAAGAATGGCAAGAATGACAATCGATATCATAATACATTCAGTAAATATTGAGACAAATAAACCCTTCTCAGCCGCAAGGGCTTAAGTTTCAACCGAATGGATGACACCACATACTATTGAAGAGAAACACGTAGGACGTACGTGCACAAGTCAGCAGACAAGAACAATCTTCGTAAATACCATGGAGGTATAGGAAACATGTAAATACTATCTACGTGCAGTGTTGATTATTCCTCCATGATTAATCGTAGATGGTCAACCGATAGGCTCTATCAAAATTACAGGGCACACAGAGAAACACTGGACACGTGGGTTAGGCCAAAAAAAAAAAATATTCGGTCTCTGGTCAGACCAAAGTTCCGGAATTGACGCGGCCACGCGGCTTTTTTTTTTTTTTTTTTTCCTTTTTTTTTTTTTTCTTCAAGCTTGGATTGTACAGACAAGGTGGGTACTATTTTGCTTTTTTGGTGTCCTCCTGTATATTGGTGTCCTCCATAATTTGCCTTGGTGCTTTCGATCATTTGCCTTGGTGCAATTTCCCATTCCTTGGTGCTCTTTGGTAAAAAAAAATTGAGGAGGTGCGGAAATAGAGGGCGCTGTTGGAGCTACCGCGGAACATTTTGGAGAAAAAAAAAAGATCGACGCGCATGATTAAAATCGACGCGCGCGCTGACCAGAGACCGACTTATTTTTTTTTTGGCCTTACCAACAGAATGTACAGTGTACATACATGTACATGTACATACCCGCACATGCACATTTAATTTCAATAGGGCCATTATAGTGCGCGTACGGGATACGTGTGCGGCTCGGAAAAATATCCATTCAACCATGTTCCTCCATGATTCAACATATCACCATTTTGTGTGGTATAGGCAGACATCTCAACATTAACAATTTTGATGTGTAATGCACATTGCCCCTACTGTAACACTTGAATTAACCACGCAAAATTGTGATTCAACAAGCAACTTTTCCCAAGTCGCATGCGTAACCTATATTCGCTTATACGTACCATTATGAGCTCAATACATCAATTTCAAGATGAAGACTTACCCGGCGAAGACCATGAACACCATACCTGCTTATTAAGCAACTCGGTCGGCCCACGATCATGTCACGACCATAGGCCTATTTATCAATGATCCTCCACAAACTATGGAACCATAATATAATGGAGCTATTATGGAACAAGGAATAGCAACGTAATAACATGCCCAGCGCGCGACAAACTGGTTTATGACTAAGTTATGCCAGTGTCCTTGATCAGGTGAGATGTTACGTAATCGAGGAGCGGAGGGGATTTTACCTATGAACGACAGGGATGGTTACAGCGCAGGATCCGCCTTCCGCGAGTTAATTACTAAAATTGGGGAGCGCCAGTAAAATACGCCCGTTATTGTTAAAATATTACGATACTAGGCCCAACATTCTTTTTATAGCTAACTGAGATTAAAGGGTATCGATGTACATGTATTGCATGGCGCCTGAAGTCTTTAGTCCAAATTCCAAAGTGGTGCTATACCTTTGTAAGCAAGGTATCGTACAGATCAAAGCGGGAATCTACTTCCTTCTCTTCATTTATGCTCAGCAACTGAAGTCCACTCGTTTGCCGATAGCCTTATCTATGATTATAATCAACGTAATGTCGTGAAGGGCAAATAGTGTTTCATTGGTAATTAATCATTTCATATCAGGGATCCCTCACATTAATAGTCAAGTTTAGTGTCAGTATCTATACGCAATGTATTTTCGCGTTTGCCTACTATTAAAGGTACATAAGATCATGTTGCAGATAGCCCAAGGCTAGCCGGTTGTATTATTCCATACCGAGAAAAAATATATATTTTCTTCAGTGTTGTCCGACGGTGTACGTGTGTATTATGGTTATTACAGTGCAACGATGTATGAATGACGAATGACAGGTGGATACAATTCCTCAATCCTTCAAAAGGATTCAGGCATTGTTATATTGTCCTGTCAACTTTCAATGGAGGTTTTGTATCATGCAACGTGCGGGCATGCAGTTCACTTTCGGCTGTACACCGTGACGAGGTGACGTCCGCTCGTCATAAGTGCGCTGCCACAGCGCACAGCTCGGCACTCTCTCAGCCAGAAATATATGCAATTTACTGCTGTTAAATTAGAATTGTCACTCTGTAATAAATCACACATGATTGCTCGCGATCACGACATGTGCGATGCATCCCTTGCTATATAGTAGCCATATTGATATTAATATTTTAGTATAAAGTAGTAATGATAGCTGTTAACGATTATCGCTGGTCACATTATAACATAAAAGAAGATGGTTTTCTTGTTTTTAATGGATATTGGTCTTCAATAGACCTTATGCGAAGCAGCCATCTTACAGGGCAATACTTTTGTTTTGCTGGGATATGCATTGAGTGAATCTGTTGTGCATTCACAAATAACAAAAGATGCCCTCTAAAATGGCCGCTACGCAATCTCATCTAACGCGATATAAGCATACAACTGAACCAAGTTAAAAGCAAATACAAAAGTATAGGCCTAGTGGTTCAGTATCAAATTATTGGCAAAACAAACAAACAAACCAATGCGACAGAACGATACTATATATCCATGACAGTGGAACTTAAAACTTGACGTTCAATGACGTCGTCACAGCAGGGGTGCAGGGAGGGGCTAGTACCGGGGCAAAAGGTGAGGTCGCTACCGGAGTAAAGGTATGCATTATCCCTCTAGATATAATACTCCATACGCAGTACGTCATGTACCAGTACATGCACACTGAAGCGAAATTGTATCATATATTATCGTATATTAATGACATGCATGCATGACCGCGTGTACTGTATCGAATATCTTGCGGTTAGTATGGAGTGGGAGGATACTGGGACGATAAATATATTGTCTTGAATAGAACGTTCACATTCAGCGGAGTACAGGATGGGAATGTTTGTGACAATGACGGGCTCCCATGCATTCAAGCTAATTCAGCCGTAAATAATTAATATGTGTTCAATTTTTTTGTCAAAGTTTAGGTTGTGTCCCCTCACTGAAAAAACTTGCTGTGGTTAATTTTACCCAAGAAAGGGTGAAAACTGCAACTGCCCAAACTTGGGTTGTTCTATAATTGTTTGGGTTATAATTTCTGTTTAATTCAATCAAAAGTTATGTATGACCACAAGTTTTGGTTGGATTTAACAGAAATTATAACCCAAACAACTGGGATAAGGACAACCCAATTTTGGGTAGTTGCAGTTTTCACCCTTTCTTGGGTAAAATTAACACAGGCAATTTTTCAGTGAGCTCCCGATATCTGAACCATCCTTGATTATGCATGAACGGTCACTGAGAAGGCAATTTCATTCTCCTCATCGGTCATGCCCATAACTGGCCTCAGATGCCCCATTCTCACCGAGTCATGCATCCGTACAGGTTCATGCACCCTATATTAAACCAATAAATGCAGTGTGCACTCATATCATGGCAACTGATATATGTCACTCACCTTCTACATGTATTAGATTGTTACAGCAGTGACTGCACTCCCTATCATATGAATTCAGTATCCCTGCCGCTATCCAAGATCTCGTACTCTCAGGAATAATAGTATAGTGCACTTGCATCCTCCTTCAGAAACGTATACACTACTATCATGTACATGAATATGACCAGCATATCAGCGCTTACCGTGGAGAAAAAGTGGCGGCTACAGATCACAATCTCACTCAACAATAGACATCGATGCGCTCATAGAATACGGTAAAAAATTCCTCAAACAAATCAGAGGACAGGTGACCGATTTTTCCACATTCCAAAAACCGTGGTTTGAAAAGCCGTTCAACTCTCTGACCACGAACGGTGTCAATAGGATATTCGATAACAATAATTGGAAGCAATTCGCCTGAAGCAATGGAAATTCTGGGATTTTTCCCTTCTCAAAAGAGATGACTGACTGCCTGGGTATTATATCTAGGACGGAAAACACATGTTGCCTTGCTGGCCCTGAATTGGATATCAATTTTTCTAAAAATCGATAGTTGCGCAGCCGACTGCAAATAAGTCATTGACATATAAGGTGTAATGACGTCACGCTTTGTTGACAATGAAAACAATACCCTCATCCCACATTACATGGTGGGTCGCGAATTTTTCCCCCCAAAAAACATAAGCAAATGGGGTGTACGCTATGAGGTTGTGGCCATTACATTCCTTAAAAAGAAATGATTTCGAAACTAATGAAATTCGGACTTTGTTTCCCTTTAAAAAGAAATCACCCAAAGCCGCAAATTAGAAAAGAAAAAAAATAATTGGAAAAAATGTGGTTTTGAACTCGCACCCTCCAATCTCAAAACCATAACGTTATCCAGCTCACATCGGAGAGCTCGAAGCAAAGCGTAATTAATGGCATTATATACACCCGCATACGTTCAACAACCATAAAAAAAACATTCGCTGGCGGGTCGTCGTCATTATGTTTCCGAGCCATTAAACAAATATGTTCGGGGAGAAAAGCTACGAGGACAATTTCACAATAGGGTGCAATTCCATCGAAACCCTTTATATATCCCCTCCAAAAATGGATCGGGTTCCAATTATGTTGAAGAGTTTCTAAGAACTGGCCAGCAATCGTATCCCAATTTCATAGAAATATACCGAGCATTATAGCTTTTTTGTAGAAAGGCAATTCACAACAGGAGGGCGCTATTTGCTTTGGTTGAATACAAACATTTCTCCACAACGAAATAGAACACCCCAACCCCGAAAGGCTAAATATAAATGCATGTAGAAGAAATCTGACGCGAACACACACTGATCAGACAGTGAAGAAAAACCATTGGACAGCATAAATATATTTCGCATAGGTCACTTTATTTCAAACTTTATAAAACAAAAACTCAGGACAATTAACATTTACATTTAGTTATTTACAATACAAGCTTTTATTGCTCTTTAACTACTACCTTTTTTGGTCATATTCGATTTCAACTCACTTAGTTTCATTTAGAAGAAAAATCTTGGTGCTCAAGCGACTTTTCTGTACAATAAAATTAGTGTTCATAAATAGTTAATGATTGGTCAGAATCATCTGGTAGTAGTAGTGTACTTCGTGACCGCCTTGGTGCCTTCGCTAACGGCGTGCTTGGCCAGCTCGCCAGGCAGGAGGAGACGGACAGCGGTCTGTACCTCGCGGCTGCTGATGGTGGACTTCTTGTTGTACTGAGCTAGTCGCGAGGCCTCGGAGGCGATACGCTCGAAGATGTCGTTGACGAAGCTGTTCATGATGCTGATGGCCCGACTCGATATGCCCGTATCTGGGTGAACCTGCGGAGTTAAACAACAAAAATTGTTTAGTATAAATCGAAAATCTTTGAAGTTAACTCGGTTAGCAAAGGCCGGAAGCAAACTAAATTTCCAAAAGATTGAAATTTGGGACGCATCATTTTAGATGGGAAAAAATTACTTTAACCGTTAGATTGACACTGTAAAGAATCATTCCCTTCGAAACTCGGTGAAACTTCGGCCTATTCTAAAATGAAAATTTCTCTTGCCCACAAGCTTGTCAGATGTTAATTTTCACTTTAAAAATAAGGGAGTATCCGACGAACTTGCGAGGGTTCAGTGAAGTTGCACTGAACATCTTTTAAAAAATAAGCACATCGTTTTAGGATTGCAAAATTTAGGTTCACTGAAAATAGGTTTACACAAGAGGTCGGCTTCGAGTTACAAAGGAAGGTGTGTTACATCGTGACGCCACTTTTTTTCATCATAATTATCTCATTGAAGGTCAGTCATTGCAAAAATGTTGAAAAGACATGAATATGGGACAGAGAAACATTTCCAATTTTGTTTGAAAATACTTTGAAAATGCACTCAACTCTCCATAGACTTTGACACAACTAAGTGGCGTCTGAATACTACATTCTTTCCGTTGCAAAAATTAGAAAACGTGTGCAATATTTACCTGCTTCAAGACTTTGTAGATGTAGACGTTGTAGGACTCTCGTCTCTTCTTTCGGCGGGTTTCCTTCTTGCCTCCAGCCATGGCTGCAGAGGGCGTTTTCACTTTGGCAGCTTTCTTCTCTCCGGCGCCCACACCGCGGCTGGATGCTTTCGTCATTTTGGTAGGGGTGGTGGTGGTGGTGGTGGTAGGAAGGCTGCAAAATAGAAGGAAAATTAGGTCAGCAAACCTTTAGTACAGAGCAGGTACAAGAACTTCAAACGCAGTGGACAGTGTAGGACGACCAAGCGAGATTCCTAACGAAATCAATGTACTTTACATTAAAGTCGAGACTTTACCGAACTCCGGGATTTGAGTAAATGTAGTTTTTGAGAATTGCAGGTCCACATTTTTCTTCTCAATATGAACGAAAATATTTAATCAATTTGTGTAGAGCTGTTAGCAAGTTGAGATTCACCGCTTACCGGCAAGACTAACGGTGACGAACAGGATCGGAGGACGTTGCTGAAAACTTGGACCACAGGCAGCACGCACAACGACTTGGCAAGAAGCAGAAATGACGACCACTCGTTCAACTCGTGGGCTTTTTAACTCCCTGTCCTGCGTCCACTCCGGAGCTTGGAATAACTCAACCACCTGTGTATGTGAAAGGCGCGCTCTGCCATTGGTTGGCTCCACGTGCTCAAGATTCAAACAATAGGCGATAGCGGGGTAGTGGTGGAACGTTCGAATCAGCAATGAATGCAACAATTTGAACACCTGGAATGTGGAATTGTACTGGGAGTAAAATGCCACACTGACTGGAACAAACAGGATCTTAAGTCTGAACGCAGTAGGCGACAGGAAACACACATTTTTTTTATTGTCCGAACTCCGAAGTTGGAACAAATGCATTTCAAGAAACGAACAGCTGCTGTGGTACACAGCACCCCCAATAATGTTAGTATTAGGGTTAGGAATAGGAGGTGTCGGGGTGTCGGAACATAGGGGGTGTAACCGTCTGTATCACAGATGAACAGAGATGGGTTGCTCTATAATGCAATGGGTCTGTTATATCATTTTAATACCTATTTTGCGGGACAATATTTTCACAAACTGTTTAATGCAACCCTTCACTTGCAGAGTGTGGTTGTGGAATTTCAATCCCCCAAATACAGTAAAAGCAATACATTTGCACCCCCTCCTTTTGCTTTTCATAATATATTTGGGGCGGAACATATTTTGACCCTCTTTTTCGGTTACAAAAACATATTTGGCCCCTTTTAATTGTACTGGATCCGGGGGGGGGGGGGGGCGGGGGTTCAACCGAATAGTTATAACTTGCCATTGCGGCGTTACCAAAGTCACCCCAAACAACAATGTGCTGAATACAGAGCAGTATATGTGGGAAATTTGGCGCCATTTTAAATGTTCATAATAGTTGATCTATGTTCATAATAGTTGATCTTTCTCCCATGCGCGCGCAAAATAGTTACATGTTTTAACATGTAACTATTTTGCGCGCGCATGGGAGAAAGAGCGAATGCATGCCCGCTGGCTTATTTTTTAGGAGGGGAAAACTCTCCGCCTAGCCCGTTCATAATATATCTAGGCCATCCTTCGTACACTGAAAAATTGCCTGGGTTAATTTTACCAAAGAAAGGGTGAAAAGTGGAACTACCCAAACTTGGGTTGTTCTATAACCAATTGTTTGGGTTATGATTTATGTTAAATTCAACCAAAAGTTGTAGTCATATACAAGACCAAATTAAATTTGGTCTTGAATGACCACAAGTTTTGGAGTTTAGCAGAAATTTTAACCCAAACAATTGGTTATAGAACAAACCAAGTTTGGGTAGTTCCAGTTTTCACCCTTTTTTTGGTAAAATTAACCCAGGCAATTTTTCAGTGTACAAGTCTATAGGGAAGGCAGGTGCAACGTGAGGACATCGAGAACACAAAAATCAGAGTAACTAAGTTAATAAAATACTTGTCTACATCTAGAACTGGCCGCTGCTTGGCGGGTTTTTATTATCAACAATTCTATTTTTGGAAGGAGTCACAAACGGAAGGTTTTAGATTTGGACACAGTTTCCTCCAAGGTGAACATAATCATGAATGGACTGTATAAAATCAACTGATGGCGTTTCCTCATCACATTTTAGACAAGATAAAAACCTTCACTTCTTTGAAGAACATGCACTTGTGCCAAAACATGCAACAAGAATGACTAGAAACCATGACTTTGTTTCATAAAATACCTCATGCATCAGGAGCTAATTTCATGGAACTGCGGATGCAGTTCGTACTTTTTCGGAAGATAAAAACGATTTGCTTGGCTAAAAAAAGTAATATTCCGTGGAAATAAATTAAATCTTTGAAAACAATGTATGTATAAATCTGTATTAAACTGCAAATACTTAATTAATTTAAATACATAAATTATATTAAAAACAAGTTAAATTGTAAATAAATAATTAAGGACTCAGGCTGAACCCAAAAGCCTGAGGGAGATTTGTTGTGTTAGACACATGAATGTACCTTTAGAGTTGAGTACCGCAGGTCCAAAAAATAAATTGCTTTTTTTAAATTGGCTAACTGAGCATGTTCAAGGTCCGAATGAAGTGGGATGTACATTTTCGTCATGACAGGTTCAGAAAAGCAAATATTTTGCAAGTTTGCTCTCCTTTTCTCTGCTTGGCAGGCTCCATGATACTGGGCTCGTTTTTTTTCTCTCCAGACAACAGACGTAGTTCATAAGTACAATAAGTCACGCAATGAGATACAGGGTGAGTAAAAAAAAAAAGGAAACCCAAATGCATGCAACACTTTCTAAATCTAAGATATGAAAGCCCAATTAATAAGCTTTCTTTTAGTACAAGAATCATTCCAATCACTCATGTACTTTTCAAGCTACGGAATTTTAAACACAACCACCGTTTTCAAGTTCTGTCCACGGATCACAAAAAAGGTGTGTTTTCTTTCAGCAAAACGAAAACAGTTCACACACATCCCTATGTATATGTGTAACATGGTTTCTCAAAGTGCAACAAGGTGCCAAATGATGTGATGAGGACAGGTATGTAACAAAATCTTTTTAAAATTTCATACAGGGCGAGACACTGCAGTTACATGTACAAGGGGATATAAACTGGCACATAACAAATACTAAGCTGCCTGCTTGCCTGAAAAATATTAAACAACATGGCACACAATTTTCCACATCTAATCAAATTTACTACATATTACAAGCATGTGTTTTTCTTACACTTTTTTTTACAACCACTTCTTAAATTGATCTCATTTTTTTTGTTTAATGTAAAATCAATCTACTTTGGTCCCATTCTGTTTAATTTCTGGCCAAGGATGGGTCGGGGTTTAATGGGAGTTTAGGTAATCGTTTATTCAATTAAATACAAAATAGACCTATTGGCAATGCAAAATAGGCCTATAATAAATGTCATTATGCACTTGGAAGCTGACATAAAACCACCAAAAAATACTTCTGTATGGGCCTACATTACAGAAAATGGAGGGTAAATATCTACGAGAGAGGGGGTCTGTGTGTCCCTTCGATTTAAAACTGACATTGTCCGTCCAAATTTGAAAATGTTTTCATCCCAACCTCGTCCACAGGGCTTACTTTATTTTCAACCTCGTTTCCAATAGTAAGTCATAGGATGGGAACTTGCTTCCTGTATCCTGATTCGATAGCGCAAGCAGCAGCTTGGTGTTGTTATTTCCAACGTGCATTACGAGTTTTTAAGTTCATTGTAATTATTATACGTCCACACCTCAAAAATAACCCTCTCCTTTCCAATTTGCTCATATTAATATGAAATGTGATACCGGTACTGCAAATTGGCAGGATGAAGATTGTTTTCGCAACTCACGAAGCGACGAATTGATTCTGTTTTTACCCTAGACACCACTCGAAACAAACGCTGACGTGAAGCACAGGCAGGCACCAGACTATTCCTAATTTGCATACGTATTCAAAAAATTTGGATATGCAAATGATTCAATACCAGGATGAGAGAGCAGGCAGTGGTGGGAGCGTACTGCTCGACACCCTGGGAACGAGGTTGGTTTTCATCCATGTTTTCATCAATGGATCATTACAATTCGTGAAATATGAAGTTCTAAGTAAATCGGTTGAAAAGTAATACCACTGTTTTTGTTGATTTTGTCGTAATGCTGGACAGGTGAATACACCACTAATTACACAGCAATTTTGCTTTTTTTACAGTAATTTCACTGATTCATTACAACGACAATACGCATTACTGAGAATGGTACCCCAGGGAGATATTCTCAAAGACTAGTGCACAGCCAAAACCTAAAATCCTCCCATAACCTTTTTGTTACCCCCCCCCCCCCCAACTTTAAAAATAGTATTGTCGCCTAAGGAATCCTTTTAAACAATTTACGATGACAGCATTCGGTCCGCAAATGGTATAGATGAAGCAATACGGAGCCACTAAAATGTCTCCCTAATGACCAGTGCTCCCTAGTGTAGAATAAATTACAACAATGTGTCGCCCTAAGGTACCATTCAATTTTGTAGATCAAACACTAAAACATGACCAGTTTGTTTTTATATAATAAAACATTCAGAACTTAAAAAACTCAGTGACAATGAACAGAGAAACCAGCCTCTTTCATTGCACTGTAATTGCTTTTTTCTACGTTAGTACCATGTCATACATATATTACAAACATTATTTGCATGTTTTTACAATGCGATACAATTCGACGATGTCAGTACAATTGTATCGCTGCAATCTTCTATGCTTCGAATGCCTCTCAACCTCCTCCACACATGTCCCGAGTTTCCTGATTTTGTTTTACTTTACTCGGACGCAAATTCGGAGGCAAGTACTCACTTTATGGTGCATGCAGATACCGCCCAGGCCAAACTTCAAGGAGCTGATGAGAATACCGGCTTGCAACTTTTCTTGCCAAGAAAGGTTTGCTGGGGACCAGTTCACAGACACTTTGTCTTTTAATTGACTTTTGGGATATCCAACTAGGTTCTGGTGTATTGTGAAATTAGGATTCTACAAAATACGGATTCCTTGGTTGTATTGCGCATGCCTGTAAGTGAAGATAATCAGGACAGTGACAGGTCACGTGTTAAGAGTTAGATTCTTACAACGTAAAAGAGACCAGATTTCACAGGAGCCCAAATTTCATATGACACCGGGCTGACACTTAGTTTGTTTTAGCAGCTCCAAGAAAATTAGCCCCAGATACAAGTGGGGCTTCATGTCAGGGCGGAGGGCATGGGGAGGGTGCTGACCCACTGGAAGACTGACAACTGGCCATCCATCCTCCCCTCCAAACCTTAAACCCTACCTCATAAAAGTAGCTAATCAGCAAGTATTCTCAAACCACACCTGTACTACACATCTTAATCACAGTCCCGTTTCAACACAGATATTTACATGTATACTCAAGCAGGAGGTAGTCATACCGTCCACCACAACCAGCTTGGTCCAAAACACCTTTCGTTTGTCAGCATATTAGACCGATCCACTAAGCCCCGCCCAAGATGCTTTAACCAATCACAGCCGTGATTAATGTCTAACACGCGTGCACAAAACTATGACGCGCGCGTCTGGAACATGCAGTGCGGCACAGAAGAGGTTAAGTGCTGTTGCCCAGCGTGCGCAGTGGGTGGGGTTTAATGGATCGGCCTTTGTTATCCAGTTCCTTAGTGTGACGTCACTTCAGTTTAAACCACGCCCACTGGCCATTAAGTAGCATTGGAACCACTGGAACCGGAAGCTTACGCAACTTGAGTGTTTAGCCAATGTTTTTACTAACGAGCCAGATTCACATCTTCTATCAACAATATCTCGATTTTATGAATTCATGAATAATTACTCTCCAGTGCTTCTTCACATAAACCCATTTCTATAACTATTACATTTATGTTTTAGTTAATTGCTTTTATTTGTAATTATTATAATCATTATTCAGGTTTTTTTTACAAAACCGTATCTATAAAATTGTACACTGTTACGTCTTTCAATATTTTTTGAGGAGGCTCAACATGTTTAGCATGTGAAAGGCAGAGCCACTTCTATGCACCTGCATGCTTAATCTTTTATAAATACATATTTCACAACCATGTATATGACTTTTGAACATCAATGTCAATGCCACCCTTTCCCCTTAAAAATCAATTACCTTCACTTACATATGACACATTTTTCTTATTACACAATTTTGTAAATCAATCCTAGTTTCATTTACTTACAAATTCAGCATTACTTTATAAAAACAACTCTCCACCAGGGAGGACTCAATATTATTTCAAGTTACAATGGCAGGTCCATCTACCACTTCTACTCTGTGGTGGCCAGCGCCAAACCTTTATGTACAGGTACACAATAAATAACATATGGGCACTGTGTAGAGTTTATGATTTATGCCACCTGCAAAATCAATTAAGCACACATGACTTGTTTTGTTAGACTTTCATTTTATATTGCATTGTTGCTTATTAATGATATTCCTGTTCATCTCTTACTTTTCCTCTCCAACAGGCCCACTTCATTTCACTCCTTTGAAAATCAAATTAATACTTGTATCAAATGTATACTGCTCGCTGGTGTGTCTGGCCACCCAAAGACAATTGTTACAGAGGTTTTGAAGACGATCTACAGAGTGCTTCTAGAACCAAAGCCTGCCAGCAATTCACACCAGTGGTACTAAGATAACTTTAATTTCTGCTTCAAAGTGCTGAATTTTCTTACTGAAGGTAGCTTGCACACAAACAACACGCTCAACGCGAATAACGCAGGTTTGAAGCCCCAAATTTAATTTGAAACTGAAGCCATCCAAAAAATGACAATGCAGTTCAGTTCAAACATGTATACTTTAAATGGCAAGTAAAAATGTGAATAGCTGTTCAAGTTGACGATGTTGTTTCAAGATGGGAAAGATTGTTGCATCCAGACGTCACTTCCTTGGTTGTGTACAAAGACTACGGAGAGTTGAATGCATTTTCTAACAAAATTGGAAGAAATGTTTCTGAGTTTCTAAGTCCCATATACATGTCTTTTTAACATTTTTGCAACGAGTGACCTTTATTGAGATACATGTAATACATGATGGCCAAAAAAAAATTGGCGTCAGGATACAACATTCTTTCCTCAAGATCTCTCAAGGATTTGTTCATATAATTTGTTCTATTGCACACATACATTGTGCACAGTATATGGGTGTGACTGCATAACTGCAGACCTTGAAAATATAATTTCAAAGCTAACCAGAAATCCTTGAGAAATGTTTTGAGAACAAATTTTCTCAACACCAACCCAACATTCTTATGCTTGAGGGCAACAAATGCTCAGCAAAACTTTTAAATTAACCAGTGCAAAAGAAATTTCATTCAGCTGTTAAGGAAATACAGTACAGCATGCCATCTAACTTGATCAGCCCGATTCTGTGTATAATATTATTGACTTTTATCATTTACGAATCCCAAGTCTCTTTCAATTCACTGCTAGGACCCACCAGAATCCTCCATATAAGGCTACAGCCAGGGCGTAAATCCTGGGGGATGGGGGTATATACCCCTCCCCCCACTTTTAGACCAGGGGGATGGGCTATTGAATCATTCCCCCCCCCCCCCACTTTTTCGAAATAAGAAAAAAAACCCGGATTTTAAGGTATCATCCCAACAACCAAAATGTATTCAATAGCTCTGAAAAGTGGAGAAACAAAGTACAAAAGCTTTTAAAATGCGCTGTTTTGATGTAAGCACGAGTATACATGTTCATATACATGTATATCCTGAACAGCGCCCCCTAGTGTAATATGGTGTCCAGCCCCAGGCCCCCCTTTCCGATTTTCCACGGCCGGGCCATTTTTGGATTTTGGTCATCACCCTGGCAAAGATTTACGCCACTGGCTACAGCACATTCACTGTACTTTAAGCCATTAATCCCAAATGTAAAGAGGATGCGCTCTGCTTTTGTAAATCCTACAGATCCTCCAAAATCATTTGGTGTTTTTATGAGGATAAGGTTGATATCATCATAACAAGAACAATAAACAGCACACAGCATAAAGTATTAATAGCACAAATTTACCAAAATTTAACATGCCATACAAGACATCTAAAATGCTTTCTTTCGTTGACCAAAAAAGAAAAGAAAAATCCTTTCGTTTTTTTTTTCTCAAAAGCTGCAAAAAATCTCATTGGACATGACAACGTTTACAAAATGAGTTATTTCTACAATAAAACTATCCCAGGGTCTCCAAGCTGACCAAACTATCAACTTCTGGGAAAACACCCTGGACTGTTATGAATACAATTTTGTTATTTTGTTTTACAAACCCAGGATGGAAGAAGCCTCGAAGGCAAGTCGTGACATCAACTGGTGCTATACGGCCGGCTTGTAGAATATGTTCCAGAATATGACAAACATGACGAAAGCCATGTACAGAACTGTGAGTACCCACAGCGTTAGCCGTTCGTGGAGTCGCTGGTCATAGTTCCGGACAATGAATAGCCCGATGGTCAGGCCGATTGCAATGCCCATCAGGTGGGCGATGAAGGACGTCGCTGTCTTGAGACCGGAATACCGTCTGTAGACTGCCAGGCCAAAGTCTAAACTCACTGCAGGATGAACAGAGTGACAAAAGAGTTAGACCACTATGCACTGACAAAAGTGTTGTTATCGAGTACATTTCCAATGAGTACGAGTACTTTGTCATGAGTATGAGTCAGTGTTGTAGTTGAGTACTTTTTTCCGAGTACCGAGTACTTAGGTTGCCGAGTACGAGTACAAGTACGAGTACTTGTAGGTCTCCGAGTACAAGCACAGGTCTCCGAGTACGAGTACTTCCGAGTACGAGTACGAGTTCGAGTCCTGTACTTCCGAGTACGAGTACGAGTTCGAGTCCTGTACTTCCGAGTACGAGTACGAGTGCTTGTATTTCCGAATACTGCCATATGGCAAATGGTTGCGTAATTGGCCCTGGCCCAGGCCCAGTCAGAGTACCGGTACATTACAGACCCACTCACGGCTAGCTGTTAAATGTGTTTGTCCAAACGTGCACAGATGAAAATCAGGAAACTTCGATTTCTCCACAAGCCAACCAACCATTTAAAACTGAAAGTATCGATAAATTAAGGCCGTGGTATATGAAGACAAGCTATACCATTTTCGCCCGAGTACTGCTATTCGAGTACGAGTACTTTGATGATCGAGTACAATTTCGACATGTCGAGTACGAGTACTTTGCCGCCCGAGCACGAGTACTGTCATTTCGAGTACGAGTACTTTGACATTCGAGTACGAGTACGAGTACGAGTACTCCAAAAAAAGTACTCGAGTAGTACTCGAGTACCAGTTAGGAGTACGAATACTACAACACTGGTATGAGTACCTGTTTGATAATAATGGCAATGCTACATCATTATCACCCTGCTCATTGGGCCAATGAAACATTCCAAATACCATCTCAGCTCCCTGGGGAGTATACAGCTCGATGCTGCCATTTCGGCACAAAGCAGTTTAAATCAACCACAATAACCATCTCTGTCCTCACACTCACAGGTACCCATTTACTCCTGGGTGGAGAGAAGCAATGAGTGACAAAGTGCCTTGCCCAAGGGCACACGCACCATAGCCGCAGGCTGCATGAACTTGAAACCCACAACCTGCAGAATTTCCCGCAGACCATGACACACTTTTTTTCATCATGAAGTGCTTACCTAATGCTAGAATTACACCAAATCGCAATGCTCCTATCTTCATCTCAGAAAAGTTCTGTAAGGAAGAATAGTCCAATAAAGGGTTAATTGAATAAATCCCCAGCATTATCGAAGAATTCAATTTTTGCACGAACAAAAAGAAGAAGTTAAGACAGTTTTGTGCATTTGTTATGTCCAGTATGAATATTTGAGAAATTGACCGACTTATAGAAGAGCACATTGGAACACACTCTTTAAATTGTTACCAACTGTACACTTGTGAGATTATTATTGACACAAGGGTCCACACATACTTGTTCTGTAGTTGTGGGGACTACACAAGAGTTGTCCCATTGTACTATGGGGACCGAAGACGCTGTGGGGGCAGCAGAAAGTCCCCATTACTCAGTCCTAATTTGCCTAACAAAAAAACTTCCCCATAGTGCGGTGACAGCCCGCCCACCCCGTACAACATACAGTATATGGACACAGTTGCAAAATAGGGGTTGGTCTCTTTTGAGATGCAGTTGTTTTTAACCCACAAGTAAACGCAGTTTCATACAAAAAAAAATTCAGGAATTTTTGAGACCCCGACTTCTGGAAGTCCCAAAGGAAATATTTTAAAATGCTATCCCTTGAGAAAAAAAGATGTAGTTGAGATGAAAGCAGTCAACTTACCAACAAAACATTAGCAAGGTGTGCAGACAACAGAGCATATGTGCCTGCTGAGGCCCCGCATACAAAACTTGTCCTGTCGAGGACTGAGGAGCCCATGGAACCTGCAACATGAAGGACGAAACGGTACAAAAAAGAAAGTTCAATATAAGCGCCGTGTGTATGTACTGTACGTATTGGCTTGGACACCCCCTCCACACCTGTACGCATCGTGCATATAATGTTAACAACCCCCTTCCTCCCTCCTTGTGTGCGTATTTATTCTTGATGTCCCCTAAGATGGCGCGGCCCCTTATGTGGCGTACTTTGATTTTTGGACTCTAGCACCTTGCTGGAACAAACCTTTTACCTGAAATTTCAAAGTAAGTGAAATTTCATCAGTCCGAAAAACATCAGTGAGTTTATCTACCCGAAGTAAGCAGAGAAATTTCAGCGTAATTTTTCGACTTTCTTTCAAAGTGCGCAGTGAACACTTTGAAAATACACCCAAACTAAAACAAAAAATCTTACAAAGTTCCTGTTGGGTATGTGAAAAGATTTATCAGAATTTTTCATCTTTAAAGAAATTCTTCAATGTTAACTTGGGATTTTCTGAGATTTAGTCAAGTGCACCTTTGTGCACAATTTCTGGAAGCCACCTTTTTCGAATTTCGGACTAAATTTCATGACAATGAAATTGTTCACAAAGGTTCAACAGCAAGCATTATTAACCCTAACCGAACTGAACCCATCAAAGTTCAACAGCAGGTTTTAATTTGTTTAAATCTGTTGGGATAGGAACAGTACCCCTAAACTGATGGTCTTTTACACTGGGGTTGGTATACCTCCAGAAAGTAAGTCCAAGTGTATGTGTACAATTTCCCATGTGGGTGTTGACATTTGCCTGAATGGGTATGAATCCTAGTAAATTAGGCTGGGGAGTTAGGGTTAAGGTAAAAGTACTAGTATCTAATGGGGAGAATTTGAAGCTTGTCAACAAAGAGGTTTGGCAACACTGCATGAGGAAAGTGGAGGGAAAGGTTGAAGTGCACCATGCCGCTAAGCACAGAAATCTGCTCAGTAAGAACCAAATGTGCTTACCAAAATCAAGTTACCAGCAAAATTATGATGCGATTGATATTGCATGTGACTGACACAAAACTTTGCTAAGAAACTGCCGAGGGGGTCAATCAAGGGGAATAACCGCTTTTCAAAAGTGGCGGGGTGGGGGGGGGGGGGGGGGGGAGGGACACATAATTTGATCATAACTAATGTGCGCGAAGTGCAAAGCCCTAATGGCATGGGCTTTGGGCCCGCTTTAGGGCACTGGAAAATGTCGGATTCAAGATGCTCTGTATTGCGAGCTGAGGCATTATCTGACCACTTTAACCAATTTTATTAGTGAGGAAACTGAGTACCGCTACACCAACCTGAATGGGCCTGCGAACTACCTACGAGCGACTCGCGCAAGCCTAATGCCACCTCGAAAAATGCCTGCCGCTGAATTAGTCTACAATCTGCTACTACTCCAACGACCTGAATTTCCTTGGTCAGTGAAGCAACTTACCTGCAGCTATCGCTGATATATAAAGACCGCCTATTCTCCGTGATCCATGAACCATCTCCATGGCTACGCCGAGTAAAAGTTGGACAGCTAGGTTAAAAAGAAGATGCTCAATGCTGGAAAAAAAGAAAAAAAAGAATACAAAAGTGTTGTGAGAGTCATGTCAAAAAGATTTGTATTGCTTGCTGGCAAAGGTGTGCCATAGCGTACGCTCTCTTAGTGGGCCACAAATTATTGAGAATAACTACATGTAGATTGAAATAATCAACAAAACAAATAGCCCATTTTGTTTTTTGGAGAACTGATATCAGGGGTGTGAGTGACCACTGATAAAAATAGCTGAAAACAGCTGAAAAAGGTGTAAAAAAGCTGAATTTTGGAAATCTCCTATACATTTGTACACAGCAAGTGAGGGGAAAAAGCTGAAATCCAAAACAAAAAAAGCTGAAATCAGCTAAAAAGCTGAGATTTCACACCCCTGGATATGTAACTGCAAAGCGAGAGTGCATGAGCAATATTTATGTTTTATTTAGTTGAAGAGCAACCCAGATTGGATGTCTTTCTTATGGAGAGGAAAAGTCAATAAAAGAGCAATAGCGCCCTCTGCTGTCTTTGGTTGAAAAGATCCTCCTCTCCCAATGTTGTTGGTTTTTTTTTTTTTTTATAAAGTGCAAATGTAAACAATAGCCACATCAGACACATAACCAAAAGGGTAGATGAGCTGAAAAGGCAACAAGCTTCACAAAAACGTGAGCTCTGATGGGCCAATCATGGGCTGCTGAGAATAAAAATCAAAGAAAGGGTTAAAAAAATGTACAAGAAACAGCCAAAAAAAAAGAAACAAATGTTAATACCAATTGTGCTACTCTGGTTCATTTTATTCACTTGTATGGGCTCCGTGGGCCAACGAAAGAGGGCGCCCTTTTACTTAGCAACGACGTCCCATGGGCGGGACACATACATTTCGCTGGTTGACGCGCGCACACCGTTCCTTTTGTGTCACGCACGTACACCAGGGGACTTGTACTATGAACACGCAGTGGCTGCGTTTCGCAGCAAAATATTGCAGTCAGGCAAGATGGCGTCGTTCGGTCACCCCCAACTGTACTTTCTTTGCGGATGAGGAGTTACTTGTGAACGGAGCGGATAGGAGAGGCTTGTGCAATTGTTTTATTTGAGGATCGAGTATAAGAGATCCTAGCCCTGTCACCACTTTTCACAAAGACCTTACTTCTGGGGACCAAAAAAGCCACAACATCAGAAAAATATTTCTTAAATGCTGATTAGACAGACATGTATGTAAATCATGATAGTCATGCATGATAGGTATCATTGCTATACCTCTGTCTTGAATACTGTATTTTCATTGGCCTAGAACGATCACGTGTTAAGTCATGGCACACTATCCCTGTGGGATATCACGCACGTGATATCCCACAGGGAGTGTGCTATGATTACGTACGTATGGTGTGAAACGCTTGTATCGTTGGTACCAACGCTATTTTCACCATGTTTTCACACATGAGTGGGAGCAGCGAACTAGCAGACGATAAGCTGTTTCGAAAATGGTACGGGACATGCATGCAAGTTGATGTTCGATTGTCATGATTGTTGTGTTTACTGTTGTTTGTTTTTGTGTTTTCAAAGTCCAAAGAATCCAAGACAGAGGTATAACAAAACAATTGTTGACTGCTGTGATGTGGGATATGACATTTTAAACACCTTCAGGGCGCATAGCCCTGAAGGTGTTTAAAACGTCATAGCGTCATAGCGCCCCTCATCATAGCGCCCCTCGGGTGTTCAAAACGTCATATCCCACATCACAGCAGTCAACAATTGTTAATTATCACTTGACAGGTTAACACCCACTCCCTTCAAAAAAAAAAAATCCACTTACCCTCCATGTACAAAAATATATGTAGCAAATCTCCAGAACTGGATCTTTTTCTCTGGATCAAAGATCATCCAGCTGCTCTTGGGCACAGGTCCCGTCCAGAAGTCGGCCAAGGTGGTGTTGACGGCATCAGTACGGGTCATGTTGACTCCAATGCCAATGTAGAAGCCTAGCTACTGAAGACAGGCAGAACAATGGCATATTGGGATGGTAAGATATCAAACTATTTCTACTGCTATTAGGAAAGCTACCGGTATATGCACACCAACTTGGTAAGAGTTTCCGAGTTGCAGGTGCGTAAAGGCCTTCCCACACTACCGTCTCGCTAAAGCTTGGTTTCCATATCGACGTTAAACTTACGCAGACTACATGTACGCAGACAGTACGCGGAACCGTTGGCAAAGTTGGACCGGGTTCAACTTTGATGATCGTCTGCCAGGTAGTTTGTGTCTGACTGAATTGTCGATGACACTTCCGGATGAAATGTTTCCATATGTCTGCGTTGCAATTTGGGTCTTGCTTGCGTTGCTCTCTGGGTTTCTTACGTCGATACGGAAACCAGGCTTTTACCTGTGTCAAAATCAACCCGGGTCCAACATAGGTGGAGCCAGGACCTATCGGACATGGATAGGCAAGGCATAATGTTTCACACTTAAACAGCTGGGTTGTCCCCCGGTCTGCTGTAGATTTAGGATTTTCTTTTCCGGTAGAACCTCTCAACCCTGGTCCAGTGTTGAAGTCGAGTCCATCACACGTCCCTGCAAGTCCATCACAAGTCCTTCAATTTCCAGTCAAGTCACTAGCTATTCAAATGAACTGATTTTAATCCCGGTTCATACTTCATGCGAATGCGAAGGGAATTCGACGTCATGAAACGTTCGCCGCGAATTTCGCCCGAGTTGAAATATGTTCAACTTTTTCAAATTTGCAGCGCGAATACTTGCCATGACGTCACAAATTCACGTTCGCTTTTGCGCTGAGTTTGAACCAGGCTTTACATAAGCATTCCTTGTGACTGACTTAATATGAAAGGACTTGTGACTGGACTTGTGATGGACTCAACTACAACACTGGTCCCAAGCAGGGTCGGATTTTACCCGGATAGAGCACTGGACCAGTGAAAGAGCAGGGTTGAATTTTTGCCAGTGCGAACTAATTGGTGAAAGGGATTCCTGAAATCTCCATGTTAGACCCGGGTCCAAATTCAGAGATTTTGGAAAGTGTGGAAGGGCCTCCACCGGTAGTTCCAGTGTCCTTTCAATTTTGACAGACATCTCAACTCTCCAAAAACAATCTCAGTTTCAATCTTTTAATGTGTCTTTTTCTTACAGAGAATATCTCTCAATAATCCAATCTTATTTTAACAAAACTCTATCAGCACATTCATACGTATGACTCGTCTGACTGTTTGTTTTTATTTCGCAATTGGTGTCATAGAGGGCTCAGCTCTAATTAATGGATCCAGGACTTCTTCACTCTCAAAACTTGCAACTAGTTTGTCTGTCTGTCTGTCTGTCTGTCTCTCTCATAAAGGCTGGTTTATACTTCAGGCAAAAGTGAAATCGGAGCAAATTTCCTGACGTCAACAATGGAAGTTGCATTGTGACGTTCACCGTAACCCTAATGAATACGCTTCGCACTGAAATTTGCGTGAAGCAAGTCCTCGTCTATTAACCAGTTCTCGCCGGGATTATTTTGACAAGAACGGAAAGAGATGCAATTACTTTTCACTGGACCTCATGCCAGGCGGGTTAAAGCCATCACTGTCCGGCAGCACACTCATATTTCCTGCCTCGCTCACTGCGAGCGGGTCGCTGACAGATATTTCCGGCCCCACTCCCTGCGTGTTTATCTGTCATCCGTTCCGAATACCGCAAAACATTTGTGTGTATACACGGCCTCCGGCGCAAACTGGTTAATGACCTACCGGTACACCATCACTTGGCAAATAAGCTATGTTTTTCACTTCCTTTGATCAGCCTCTTGTCAGTATAGTTAAACCAATCAAAACAATATCAGCTCTCTCTCCCCCATTAGCAAATCTCTAGACAGAATATTTTATTTGTTTTAATCTTACCTAATAGCATTTAGTCATTAACAAGGACAACATAATCTTGGCAATGCAAACATTTCATAATTTCTGAAGCTCCAAACTGGTTATCGAAGCTCCCTGGAGGCCGACACATTTCACACCTTTTCTTTGCCCAAGAACACATCAGAATCTCAAGTGCCCATGTGTGAGGTTTGAGATGATGGTTAGGGGTAACCCTCTTTGAAGATTTTTTTCTTTGATCGAGGGAAACTTTAGTGAGAGACATGCTTGAGTATTCCCATGCACATACACATATCGCTCTGTGGTATACAGGGAAAACTTGATAAAAGACAAAAAACCTAGCAGCACAACCTTTGTTAGTGACTTCTGGTTAAGTGGTAACTATTCTCTCTACATTTATGTAAAGGTGCTTAGTTTTTCTCTTTCTACATGTACACGTGTACATTGTACATGTAAATTGTAAATTGTACATGTAAATTGTAAAGGTGCTTTTTTATTTATTCAAGGCCACTCATGGTTGAGTTTTGACAAAGACCTAAAAAACACAAACAAAGTTAATTTTGAAAATGTATATACTCGGTGAAAATTAATTGGTTCATATAAGGTTGTACCGTTCTTGCAGTGCACTTGTCATGGTTTTTACATTCATAGTGATGTGTCCCATTTTAAGTTCACTGCAATCCTACATTTTCTACTAAGTTTGTACACGGGCCTCATAAAATCAGAAACCTGTGCGGGAAAATTACGAAGACATCGCAATCAAAATTCAAACAAGTATCTGTTTTTAGCTTTGCAAATATTAGATTTGAATGCAGAATAAGGATTTTTCACAATGCATTTTGACACAAGGGCACGCAGCGGATTTTTCGCCATGTTATTCTTAGTGTGTGTGGTCATCGTAGCACACTGTGTCCAATATTCCCAAAGGATTTTCCGAGTCATGCATATCACACCTCGCTGTGCTGGTCTGTATAGGTAATGTGTCAGTTTCTCACACGTTTGCTACTCACAGCATGAACATATATTAAAGGGAATATACAGTACAACACTTGCTTTTGCTGCAATTTTCAGAAGTGGATGGATTTGGGGAGTTAGTATTTTATAGCAAATATTGTTAAACTGACTTGTGTGAAGTTTTGTGTTCATAGATGCTGGAAAAACCAAGTAAAACATTCATGTTCTTGTAGTCTGGTTTCCTGATCCCACTTAAATTGAAATGGTGCAATTTATAGAAGTCAGGGAATTGTAACGTCAGGGAACCAGTCTAGCTGGCTTGTATCCGTTCATAGGTGTGTAACCGATTGGAAATATAATTCAGACAAAATAAATATGGTAAAATGGGGGCAGTATTTGAAACAAGCCAGTTTTTTTTCCAACGCTGGTCCGACAACCAGCGTTGATACAAAAATGCTACTTTTCTTGAAAATGTCAGCACACCAGGTGCCATGATTTTACAGGATGCTTTCCACTGTCATTCACCAACAGTCCAGTAAGGTATTTCAAAATAATTTGGTAGTTTAATTTTTTGATGTTTGCAAATGTTGTATATTCCCTTTAAAGGGGTTGTGTCTCTACCCTTGTCACTGCGTGTATGAACTGGCCTGGATTCACAAAAATTGTACTTTCACACAACACCCAAAGGCGATTTTTTTTTTGTCTGTTGTTGTTAACTGAAATTCATCTTGTATTATTAGTAGGACAAACACGTTGCCTAACCTAATGAATAAATTGTAACTGACAAGAGGAATCTCTGTGAAATTAATTGTTGCTTTATTTTTATCAGATACTACCCTTATCTGTGCGGCTTTGGATCCAATTCCGAAAATACATTGTAATTGCTTACATGTACAATGTACAATGTACATGTACTACCGGTACGTGAATGCATTTATGATGCCTGAGAATGCCATGTGTTTTGTTAAGATTAATTCTAGATTTTGAACCTTAATTAGAGGGATATTTTAGCCTTTCTGATGAAGCAGGCATACAACTTGGAAGAAACTAAAAACGAGGAGCCTCCAATCTTTAAAAGACTTTTGTACAGTGTTTTTCAGTTTTGAATGGCATAAGTGTGAAGTGAAAAACGAGGAAATCAGCTGATCCGAGGAAAAGTTGCATGCCTGGATTAAGACAAGCCGGGTACTCAAAAGACCAGGCCAGTGTTAACCATAATTCTCTCAATAAAAGGGATTCACTCAGATGAACTTTGTGATATGAGTGCATTGTAACAAAGTGGACACCTTGCATGTGACAACTCTAACTTAGTAGGATTAGTCCTGGATTCCAAGGCTGATTTTGTGTCCAATTTCACCATATGTGCACATTACCCCATACACTTCCTTCCACAATTTTGCTTGATATTGTGCAGTTAAATGGTTCATTTCAACAGACAGTGGAGTGCCATGGCCTCATAGTCTGAGGCTTTGAGCACATGGTCTGCGGGTAGTTCTGCAGGTTGTGGGTTCGAGTCCAGCCTGAGGATGGGATGAGTGTCCTTGGCGAGACACTTTGCCACTCCTTGCTGCTCCCCACCCAGGAGTAAATGGGTACCTGTGAGGGCAGAGATACTGTTGATGTTGATTTTAGCAGCTCTGCACCGAAATTGCAGCATCGAGCTGTATACCTAAAGGGAGCCATGATAGTCTTTGGAATGTTTCATTGGCCCAATGAGGAGTAATATAATGATGTAGCGCCTTGAGCATCAATACGTATGGATACATGCCTTAACAAAAGCACATTATCATTTTTAAATTTCCCTGCCGGAAAAGAGACCAAAGCAGAAGTGTGGAACCCCATCTCTCACCTCAATGCAGCTGACAGACAGCATGACTAGAGGAGGAAGACACCAGAGGAAGTTGCTGAGGAAGTTTCTCCTGTGCTCTTCATTGGTCAGAACCTCATCGGCCACCAGCTTGAGGAACCTCTCACGGTAGGGAGGCTTGACGGCAGTCAGCTGGAGGGTGCTCTCTGTGTCGTAGTGCTCACCACGGGTGCGGACGGCAATGGAGAAACTCAGGGTTCTCTTGTCACTCATCTGTGTTACAAGCAAATGGAACGTGCACTGACTGATTTTTTTTTTCCTAAATAATTGTGAATTGCAAAAAATAGAGAGGTTGCGTAAAGAGATTATTCATAGATACCTAAGAAAGTTTGCCCACTCGTATTGGTCTAGAGACTGTCAAGTGGATGGTTTTAAACGGTTGATAAATCACCGGTTGGCTTGTTTTCAACACTTTTCAGGCGTCACATGAAATTTGGACTTCTATGAAATCTGGTCCCTTTTACCTTTTATTGGTTGAACGTTCACAATCTTTACTTAGGCATGTGCAATACTACGAGTCTGTATTTTGAAAGTCCTAAATTCACACTACACCGCCACCGCTGCGTTCTGCGCCACATCGGGCATGCGCCAATCTCCATATAAGGAGATATTTACGACTACTCGCGAGAGGCACATACCATAACATAGATAGAGGGATGTAAAACTGTTGAACAAAATCATTGGAAATTTACAGTTTTTGACTTGGTTTGACTTTTTGACTCAAAGTTACTTATGAATGGGAATAAATATGTGCTCGGCCAGTATTAAAACAAGTACGTTTAAAACGGGCTAGGACCCTGGATGCTGATGGCCCTTCGGCTCATGCCATTATCAGCGTCCAGGCTCCTGAGCCAGTTTTAAACGTACTTGTTTAAAACCAGCCAAGCACATATTTATTCCCTTATAAATGTACTAGGAGAAGACATTTTGTCTTGAGGAAAAATTTAAGACTCAAAACTCTGCACAAACTGTAGATGGTGCTGTGTGGTCAGTTAATTAGGGCAGTGTGAACTGGTTTATGTGTACAGTAGGCGTGTGCATTTGTGGGTATAGTACGGGAATCGGGTAGCCGATTGAAAAAAAAAATCACAGGTACCTGGTGTAACCGTTAAAAAAATCCAGCCCCAAATTTTAAAGCTTGAAAGTTGCTGTTCACATTGTTCATAAGGTCTGCACGACATTGGTGCATCAACACAGCAAAATACAACTTGTGTGTACAATGACCTCTTTAGCTTTACGGTGTACACGTTCAGTTTTTTGTAAATTGCATTTTCACAAGCGTCATAAACATGAATCTGTTTCGTTTTTCCTGTAGCCTGATTTTCATTTCAAAAATTCCCAATAAACGACATTCAAAACCTTTCCTTTTCATTGTCTAAGAAGTTACTACGTTGAAAATTCCCAATAAATGATATTCCAAATCGTTCTTCTTCATTGTGTACGTAGTACCGGTAACTATACGCTATGTTAAGTTAATTATGGGTACTCGCTTCCATAATATGGAACCGGTTCCTGACATCAGCGGTCAGGTACTCAGCTACCAGGTTCTGATGCACATGCCTAGTGTATAGATGACATTGAGGCAAGGGCGGATCCAGAACACAATTTTTGGGGGGGGGGGGGCCAAAAAAAATTTGGGTCTCCCCAAAAAGTGGGTCAAATTTTTTTTTTGGATTCTAGATGCTCTGTGGTGCGATCTGACGCAATTTCTGACCACTTTAACCAATGTTTTTTTGAGGAAAAGATGGTGGTGTACTCATTGCCTGCCTTTATTGCGATGTCACATAAAAAAAAAAAAAATGGTTTCGTTTTGCACTGAGGGTGTGTGACCCATTTTTGACAATTACACAGTGTGTCCTGTCCACTGGGCTCTCAAAAATCAGTCAAAAGCTGTCCGTTCAAATAATTCCTTTTTGATTTTCACTAATGACACAATTAAGATGTTATCTGCATCACTGATTTAAATCCTCTCTCATCATCAATAACCTATTTTGGCACTCATCATGCCGGGTTTCCAGTCTGTAATGCACACAACAGAGTATATGTGCATGTTTGTCGGACTGCAGTCCTCCCGAGGACGAACATGAATTAAAAATCATGGTATCCAAGTGGGAATGCCTCCTCGTCTTGCATCGCAAAGTTCAGGAGATGTGGGCCAAAGAGTTGGGGTTAATCAACCATGATGATTGTGGCGCGTTTGAGTCTTTCATCTCATCAGGCTTCTGTGACGGTGTCTCATGATATTGCTCTGTGCAGACTTTAGTAGGGTTCCGGATTTTCAACTCCACCGGAAAATGGAAGAGCGATCACTGTTCTGAAACAGAGTCAAGCTTTTGGCGAAATATCCTATCGTGTGCACACAACACCAATTTGTCACAGTTGGACTGGGTGATTTGTGACTGACATGAGGAGATTGTGAGTGGTGATGAACTTGACTGCGACACTGCCAGGCGCAACATTTACTCTTTCAAACAGACATGATCTGAGGTCAGACTGTGTGTGAAAAGAATAGGGGGAGGGACCATCTGTCCTTCAATTTTTATGAAAATCACAAATTTTTCTTTCCAACTTTTTGATTCCAAAATCTATTGGGCCTGTGACTTTAAGAAATGTTCCTTGGCTGCTGGGGTTGAAATCAGTGGCATAGCAAGAAATGTTTCATGGGGAGTAGGTGGGGGAGTTGCTGAAACTGTTTAAGCCAAGACCGCATACGTACATGTATGCACCTAGCGCAAGCGAGCTGTGTGCAGAGCACACGTTCAGCGTATTGATCAGATGGACTGTAGCTACCCCTCTCCATCCCCCTTGATTTTTTACTCCCCCCCCCCCCCCCCGCCACTGGTAAAATAACTCACTGTATCAGCATCCACCACATACCACTCTCAAATTGAACCACAAAGCTGTACTATGTTAACCACCAGGTACTTACAATGTTGACGAATTCTTGGTAGCTGAGCCGTCCACCAGTGTTGTCCTCAATGGTGGCTTCCAGGACTTCCAGCTTGTGAGGATCCAGCTCGTCTTTCAGTCCATGCTTGTACAGGATCACCTGGAAGGCTTCCATGCTGATGTTGCCCTTACCGTCCACGTCAAACTGCAGAGGGAAATGATTACAATTCAATGTATGGTTCTAATAGAAGGTTTTGCCCTTCACCGATAGAGCAACCACTTTCTAAATTTGCCAGCCACTGGCAGGTACGTATAACCAGGGTTTTGTTTGCCAATTGCAGTAGCAAGAATAGGGCGCTCGGCATCCGTGCAGAAAGGAAGACAGGGTCTCTTCACCGGACAGCCAGCCTGAAAAAAAATAAAGAAGTTGGGGGGGGGGGGGGGTGGGCCTGGACACCTTCTACCTATGGGGGTGCTGTTCAAACCAGAAACTTTCGGATAATAGGTAGCACTATTCAAGGCAGCACAATTGCAATTTACTTTTGCGAGAAGTAAACAACTGCACTTGTGAAAAAGGGCGATTGGGAAATATGGCACTTGTGAAAAAAAGGGCAATCATTAGAAAATAGCGCATTGCAAAATAAAAGTTTCGTCCCGTTACCTATTTCAACCGTCCGTCCCGATTTGGCTTCTCTCGGCATCTTGATTTTACTTTTATAACCTCCAATCGGTTGCAATCGGTCGCGATTTTGCTTTTAAAATAATGATGTGCATCGGGTCGGGTCGAGCAGGCCAAACCGATCTGAAACATTAGAGATATAAACCGAATCCGAAACCGAAACCGATCTTAACTCCCTCAAACCGACCCGACCCGACAAAAAATAAGGTAAAACTGACCCGACCCGAAAAAAAACCGAGAAAAACTGAATACCTGGCTTGGACAAAGTGATCACTCTTTTATGCCTGCCCTTACCCACGTGGCATGAATTCTTTTGCAAATCGTCTCTCTCTCTGTCATACTCAGTGGGTTGATCGAGAGTAACTCCGCTTATTGAACAAACGCATGGTCACCACGTGGTATCATGGAAACTGTTTCAATCTATCTATTTCACTGTCAGTCCCGATCCGACTGGAAAAATTAATACCGTGGGAACTTGATAGTGCGCTCAGTGGCCACACCACACAATGGGCTGCGGTCACAGTGACTGTCAATAATATTGCATCACCTGAATTTCTCAACTGTTTCGGTTTATTTCCGTTTATTGCAGTTTATTGCGGTTTATTGCGGTTTATTTCGATTTTTTTCAAAAGATGGCTAAACTGACCCGACCCGACCCGAAAATGTAAATGCAAAACCGAAACCGACCCAACCCGACTGAAAAGATGGACAAACCGACCCGACCCAAAGTCGGTTTCGGGTCGGGTTTGCACATCATTATTTTAAAACCTCCATTTGGCAATATGCACAGCAATTTTGGCATTTTCTCACAGCTTGAGAGAACGTTTTTTATTAGCTTACTTGGGATAAACTTGAAGAAAATACTCTGAAGAATTGACCTGCCATTCAATTCAATATAAACTTAGATTATTGACATTTCACTCATTTCCTCATACATGTATCTCAAAAAGTTACAAGTCTTTGTGTCATCAATATGTAAGCTCTTTTTGCCATTACCCAGGTATTCCATCCACTTGTAAATATAGCCAGAATCAATCAGAATTAATGAACTCAATCCAGGGAGGGAAAAAAAAATGTGAATAATTGAATATAAATAATGCACTGAATGTGCAATGAGGTAGCAGACCAAAACGTGGCGATGATGCAAACTTCAGAAAGGAAAGAGAAAAAAAATCTGAGCTGCATGTTAGTCACTGGCTGTGACCCAGGTGCATGAACCCTGCCAAACAAATTTGATTATGAATAAATCAGTATTGAAAAGATTGCAACATGATCTGCTTTCAAATGTTAATGAATGGTCTGCTGAATAAGCCTTGACTTTGTTTGCTAATATTGCGACTTTGAAATCGTTAAGCTCTGAGCTTGTTAGCCTTGGACAAATGAGTCATTACATGAACACTAAGTATGGAGTACCAAAGTGTGACGTCATTTAGAACCAGAAAGTGTAGCGCAAACGAAGAGTACGGGTGCGTGCTGGTTCTCGGGCTGAATCACGCGCTAATATCTTTTACACACATTTTGTGCGCGTGACATATTCACTTCGGTACTCCATAGGCCTACTTGACTGGTGACTGCAGACGTGGAATATGCGGTTTATAACGCCTGAGGGGCGCATAGCACCAGAGACAGTTAAAAACCGCATATCCCACATCATAGCAGTCAACAATTATTTTGTTATATTGTGCCCATAATACATCAAAATAATAAATGGTTGTAACTAAACTTACTACCGGTACATGTATGCAAGAAATAAATTAAATCAGTGCGGTGTGATCTTTGTTATGATGCAGGCTTTCATGCCGGACATGAGACTGAGCAGTTGCGCATTGCAGTTCTAAGTCACGTGTGTGCAAAAACGTGCATTGTATATGAGGTTAACCACTGTACATGCATTTTCACAGACTGGACATGTGGCAGTTCTCAACCAATGAAATTACAGTATCCAAGCACACGATGTATTTAGCTTAAATGCTGCTCATTGCACAAAGGCGTTGGCATTTATTAGGGAGTGTCTTGCTTAATGCCCAAGCATCTCTTTTATGGTGAATTTTTGAATGTTGTGAAGTGCAACAAATGGTACACCTAATAAGATCATCCCTGAAGACCCTAATGGCTCTTAACCAGTTCGCAACGGGATTATTTTTGCCGAAAATTTATTTTCGAAAGAGGCAAAATATAGCAGCCAACTTACAGCCAAACGCCAGCCAACTTACAGCCCCCAAAAAATGCCACAACTACTGATTCGCAATTCATTTAAACAGTATTTGTACAATATTTCTTGCCGAAACCTCATACTTTTGAACACTCTGGGTGTGCAACACTTAAAGCGTAAATTGTAGAAAAATAGGCTATGCACAGTGACAGACTTTCTGTTGGCGTAAAAAAGAAACAAGGGATTAGCAGGTTTAGACGTCACCCGGAGGCGAGTCAAGGCACGCTCGACGTTCAGCCGTGCCTGTGTATAAAGACAGGCCTCCGACGCAAACTGGTTAAGGACTGATCCAAGAGAGGACACTTCATATGTGTGTATTGCTTTCGGCAAAGAGTGAGATCGAAGTGCATGAAAGAAATTTTCAACCAAATTAATGCATGCAACCCTAGGATTTCTCTCACAATGGATATGACTCTAATGTTTTAATAAATTACACAATTAATGTTTTGCACTTTTCAGCAATAGAATTTTTAAATTTTTGTACCAGAATGTCATAAACAACAATGACTGCCAGACAGACTACTTAAGGAATAATAATAATAATAATAATAATTTGGGAGGCTTATCATCCTTACTTGCAGCTGGTATGCTGAATTGCCAAGGACGCGGCTACAACGTGGTCGGGCCGCTGGCACGTATAAGGTGCCTAATGGCTGCCGGCCACATCGACCCATATATGACCACGGAGCACAGCCTGAGATCGAAAGTGTTTGATTTTTCTGGAGGGAGGAAAACCGGAGGGGCCGGAGAAAAACCCTCATGGCACAGGAGAGAACCAACGCACAACTCTACTCACATGTGATCCGCGGCCAGGATTCGAACCGTTGTCACCTTGGTGAGAGGCGGGCGCTTTACGCACAAGCCACCCATGCCACCCTTAAGGATGGTTTTGACTAGTCCGTCGCTGTTTGTACTTGCATTTGGCGCGCGGACTACTGCTAATAAGGTCGAACCCCGATGTCTGGAAAGTTGTCAAGAACAACAATCAAATCATCCTATGGCTATGAACACAATCATTGTTCATGCACACGTAGTCAATGGGCAGTTTGGTGAAATGCATTGTATCCATCTACGGTGGGCCTATTCTGAGGAAACCCGTTCCTTGAAGGAGTTTGTAATATTGAAATCAGTGGATCATTTGTGATTCTTGTGTTCTGTTCTTTTGTCTCTCCATCTTCCCGGTCTGTGTGTTCTGGGAGTCTTGATTGGTCTGGGTCTCAGAGAGTGTTGAATTTTTAGCCTTGTATTTTATTGCATTTCAAGCCTCCTGTATATTTATTTATCTTTATTTATTTGATGTACATGTATACTGTATTGTAAATTTTTTAATGTATTTTTAGACTGATTTTTTAATGACGGCCCACTGCAAATCATCCCCGAGGTGACATGGCTACATCAATAAATAAAGTTATTATTATTATTATTATTATTTGCTGTTTGACACAGTCATAGCAGACAATTATTATATTTGACAGGGACGGGCGTTATTTGTTGCTGTGTACGTGCACTGGGTTCATTAACAGAGGCTAAATCCCCATGGCTCCACTTGCATTACATGTAATGATTGTTCAATTATCACACAGCTATCATCTTCTTGAAAAATGACTCATAGACCCAGTAAAAAGTATCAATAATTCTTCTCAGTCGTTTAAAAAAAAGAAAAAAAAGATTAATCAAACGAATAAGTATGCAGAATCTGAAGGCTCCCAGATAAGGATCACAAAACTGAATGCATATTTCTTTCCTACATTTTATAAACAAATGTATATTATTTTATAAATAAAGAATTGTACGGCTTATAGGAAACCGATTGGCACACTACACTTTGTGGCCATTACGGTCGACAAACAGTCATCCATCTTGAGTCAAACCACACCATGCGGCTCACTTTCCACACTAGCACCTTGCCTGATGGAGTTCTGTAACCCAATCGCTTCTTCTGACTGACCCACAATATAGTATTATACACACACAGGCAGCCTAACGGGAAACGAGAAAGGAAAAAAAAAACACTGGCTGGGAAAGGAGGAGGAAATGTTGCATTTACGAAACTTGTCGACCTTGAAGATGCGCCGAGCAAGGATAAAGAGGTGTGGTGGTGATTTAATGAATCCTGCAAGCAGCTCATCAAGGGCCTATGCATATTTGATGATGTGGAAAGTTTCGGGAGAATTTCACTATTTAACACCTGTTTGGAGGCACTTAGTGTGTGCAAATATCTGTATACTAAAAAATGAGAGATATTTTACTGCTGCATCAGCATCTCTGAAGTATCTTTTAACCAATTACACTGTAGCACCTTTACTACATTGTATTACATTGTATTTATTCCCTGAAGCATCCATAAACCATACAGTGCTCAGGCGGTTTCAGGCAGTACAGGAAGTAATACGGTAGGCAGGACGGTACCTGGACAAATGGGTAAAGATTCAAAGAGCTTCCAGTTTCATGGGTTGGTAAAAACACTGAGCCTTCAGAAAATTACGCAAATTAGTTTTGACTTACTCCCCATGAATACACTCTACGCCAAACTTAACACGTCTTTAATGTCAAATAGTCCATTTAACCTTTTCCCGTCATCCAGTATTTAAGAACTGACGCTCAAGTCACGGTATCACTTTTCCAGAGAGAAAAAAAAAGAAAAGACGGAATATCTCCATGTAAAGAGTATACAGAGATGACCTTTCCCTGTTGATCGTCTCCTGTTCCCGTGCCCAAGAGGGGCTTGTTGTTGACGGCAAGATTACATAAATCATTTTCATCAATGACGTCATTCGAAAGATGGAAAGCAAGTAGCAGATGCTGATTGTCAGAAGTGAGGCTTTACTCATTTGTTGCCAGGGAAACGTATGAGTTAATGAATATTTATTCTGCTTGTAGTACCTGTAAAGACCATTCGTCTTTCTCGCGGTCCGTGTTTAAAGCGCAGCCCCCAGGTCTTCATTTACAAGCAAGACATGGCTCAATGCACACTGAAAGTTTTCTTTTCAAATTTAATCGGAACTCATTGGGCAATACAGTGAGTATCAATTTATCGTTTTGGAAAAACACTTCTGAATCAAAACACTGGCACAAACATAACATGCAAACTTGCCAAATGTTAGTTTTTCAGTACAACTGTTTTCCAGTACAACTGTTTTCTAGTACAACTGTTTTCCAGTACGACTGTTTTTCAGTACAACTGTTTTGCAGTACAACTGTTTTTAGTAAACTGTTTTCAACACAACTGTTTTGCAGTGCAACTGTTTTTAGTACAACTGTGTTCCAGTACAACTGTTTTCTAGTACAACTGTTTTCCAGTATGACTGTGTTGCAGTACGACTGTGTTCTACTACAACTGTTTTCCAGTACAACTGTTTTTCAGTACAACTGTTTCACAGTACAACTGTTTTCCAGTACTTAACTGTTTTCCAGTACTTAACTGTTTTCAGCAACACTGGTACTTTTTTTTCATATCATCCTTTACTGAGTGACTTATGTTGGTGTACTCTATGTGTGAACATTATAGCTCCCATGTGACTGCCATTCCAGTTCATTTCATTTTCAATTTATTCCAATTCAATTCATGTGAATGTCTTTCCAATTCATTTCATGTGATGTCTGTCCAGTTCACTTCACAGTTTGAGAGGACTAACACATTGTGAGTATATATCCAAAAACTGATATTTCCTGAAAATAATTTTTTGAGCATGGGAGGAGCCTACCGATAAAAAAAAAATTGTTACAACCGAAGATTTTGTAAAATAGATACTAGATTTATAAAGAACAAACCGGATTGGTTTTTATAGTTGTTAACGCAGATTGAAATAAGGAAAACAAATGATAAAACTGCAACTTTCCTAAATTAATTGGCCAAAAAAATGAACAATCATAAAATAATACTAGTATACCGGAGAGAAAGGAAAGTAAAAACACGTCAAAAGGGCATGAAACACACATATATTCCAGTGGTCAGACTTACTTTCTCAAAGTAAGGCTTCCATTTCTGTAGTTCCGGTGCCATGACGGCATGGACGGAGTTGTGATTCAGCAGGCAGAGGTTGGCCGAGTCCGACATCGTGACGGCGCGGGTCGGCAGCAGGGAGAGAAATGACCGAGGGAGAGAGAAGACAGAAAACGTGAGCCCTGACTGGTAATTACACCGAGGCCTACTCAATCGGGAATTGGCGCTCACTCCAGCGTACAGCCTTGAATCTCATTTGCAAGCCAATCAATGGTTAATCATCAACGGCAAAGCAAAAAAAAATATATGCCAAGTTTGGACATTTTGGCCATTTTTCAAGAAACCCATTCCCCCACACCCTGTCCGGCACCTTGACCGTGTGTCAGCGACCGGCTTCAGCGAGGGAAAGCCACAAGATGAGGGCGACTTAAATGGGAAACTGATTGCCGGAATGTCTGACGGGTTGAATTTTGATGCAGCCTGATTTATGTTGTGCCAGGATACACATTCTAATATTGATGGGTGCGTGGGAGCGCTGGAGTGTGACGGCATCAAAAAACGATGACTCGCAGAGCAAAAGTGACAAAGTTTCATGTATTATCCAGCCAAGCCTTCGTGCGTGCATGCATGCATGATGCGGCTGTATCTTTTTAAAGTGGATTTTTTGGGGAAGGTATTTTGGCCTAGCGTTGATGCGGATATCATGATGGTGAATAATTGATGGGGGCATGGCAGTGGAGGCATAATGCTTGGCACAGAGGATTGGGTGTGACTATCAAAGCATTAAGCAACTTCCAATTAAATCTGCCTCTGCTTTGGCTGTTTTTTTTCCTGAAATTCTTTGCTAATCTAAAATGTGCACAGGAAAGAATTTTACAGTCAGATCCAATATCCATCTATTTACCCACACTTACTGTGTTTACAATTTGTAAAAACACTAGTGTGTTCACAATTTGTAATATCCCGTCCACTGTTATTTTGTAAAGCCAAACTTACCAAAGAAAACTAGAAATGTTAAAACTGTTTCATCATGTTCATTTTCAGAAGCCATACTAAAATGTACAAACAACAATTCTACTTGAATTTCTCTTGGAATGGCTCGAAATCCGAAAACAAAGGGGAAACAGTACCGTATGTGGTCTAAAGAAGATGGATTTTTTTTTAAAAGTGATAAAAATGAGAATATCTGAAAAATGCATGGAAAACAGTTAATTTATACAACTGGTAAAAAAATACCAACAAAGAAAGATTATTAAAAAATCATGTGTAGGCCTGAAGCTATTTAAGGAGTGGAAATGGAATTTAAGAGACAAATTATATGAAGGACTGTTCTGGACATCATGTACACGAAACAATGTTTTTAGTACTTATAGGGAAAGTACATGATTGGTTTTTGCTGTAATTTTTAGAAATGAACTATTTGAGGGGTTAGTATAATAGAACAATTAATATTACACTGACATGTTTTAAGTTTTGTGTTCGAAAATGCTGGAAAACCAAGAAAAACAAAAATATTCTAGTAGTCTGGTTCCCTGACTCCACTAAAGCTGAAATGGATCAATTTATAGATGCCGGAAAATTGTAAGGTAAGGGAACCAGTCTAGCTGGCCTGCAACCGTTCATGAACATGTAACCAATAGCAAACAAAATTTGGACTGAAAAAAAAGATAAATTTGGAGCAGTAGTTGAAAAATAGTTAGGTTTCCAACAGTGGTCGGCCGACCAGCGTTGGAAATTTATACAAATTATCACTTTTCTTGAAAATGACTGCACACCAGGTGCCATCATTTTACAGGATGCTTTAGAATGTCATTTTCCAACATCCTAGTAAGGTATTTCGTAAAAATTTGGTAGTTTTGTTTTTCGATGTTTGCAAATGTTGTATATTCCCTTTAAAGGGAATATACATCATTTGCTTTTGCTGTAATTTTCAGAAATGGATGGAATTGGGGGATAGGAAATATATAGCAAATATAGTTACACTGACTTTTTTGAGGTTTTGGGTTCGAAAATGCTATAAAAACCAAGAAAAACGATCATTTTCCTGTAGTCTGGTTCCCTGACTCCATATAAGAAGAAACAGAGCAGTTTACATACATTGGGGAATTGTAAGGTCAGGGAACCAGTCTAGCTGGCTCGTACCCGTTCATAGGTTTGTAATCGATTGCAAACAAGTGCGATGGTCAATTGGGGCCAGTATTTGAAAAAAAGCCAGTTGTTTCCAACGCTGATCGGCCGATCAGCGTTGGAAATTGATACAAAAATACCACTTTTCTTGAAAATGACAGTATACCAGGTGCCATGGTTTTACAGGATGCTTTACACTGTCATTCACTAACAGTCCAGCAAAGTATTTCAAAATGATTTGGTAGTTTTATTTTTTGATGTTTGCAAATGTTGTATTTTCCCTTTAACTAATGAAGAAAATTGACGATGTTTGTCACACATGTATATGACACATTACAGATTATGCAGATCAACTTCACATGTACCGGTAGGTCAAATTCTGTCTTGGGCATTTCTTTTGAGTACGGAATCCCTGATGCAATCAACCATGAGAAAGGGAGGGGGGGGGGGGGGACAGACCCACAACTTATTCCCACCGAGACGTTTCACGTGTTTTTGTTTTTAGGTCCCCTGAACCCACAACCTGGATATGCTACTGCAAAGAATAGCACATGTGTTAACAATTTGAATAACTATACAACTCTCCTCCCTATCCATGTGCGAATCTAGACATTTTTGCAAGGGGGGAGGGGAGGGTGTCCTCCTTTTGGGCGTCAGACCCGAGAGCATCTTGAGCACATATAGTACCAATGACGATAGAATTAACTACACCCCCCTCCCCTCCCATCCGCCGGTGTCCTGATCAACCTCTACTTGGATACATGTAAAAAAAAAAAAATGAGAGGAAAAGGATAAAGCTGAAATTATGGATACTTTATAGTGTCCTGGAAATAAATTGTATTTTAACGAAAAAGAAACCGAAATTTTCCTTCGAAAAACCTATATTTACAAGAATACCAGTTACAACCTACTATCCTATTCAGTATTCCCAGCAGCCAGCGCAAATACTACTTTTCTCCAAATTTGCAACAATCTCTGATGTGTAAATGTCATCTCGCTCCCCTTCAAATCCACCTCCGATTAATCAATCTTTCAACACCGGTACTGATGAACCAGTGAAGCACAAATCATACATCTCCGCGGCCTCATCCCCCTCCAGTCACGCATCGGTGGTCCCGTTGAGTCCAGTCATCCCTTATGCCGTATCATAACATCCCACTTCTGCTCTATCTGCCCACATCCCAAACAGCGGTCTGTTGTCTCAGCAGATGGACTGCTGATGAGACATGGTCAGCTTACTGTTAGCTCATCCCTATTCTCGGAAAAACAATTCCGTAGTCGTTCCCCCACGTACATTGGGAATATATATGCTTGTTTAAGGTCAGTCTGGGCTGCTGTCATCAATCTACTTGCCCCCGCCTCCTCCTTGTTTCATTCCCCGCCTCCTCACTATTTTTACTGTTCACACTGAAGAGTTACTTATGGGTTGGCCATCACTGCATTATGGGGAAGTTTTGTATTATCAGGCAAAATTAGGACCGAGTTGTATAGGGACTTTCTGTTGTTTGTCATGTTTGTTTGTTATTATATTATTTGGCAGGTGGTCGAGACAGCCCACAAAAGTCTTTCGACTTAATATTTCCAGTGGGGTCCCTTGGTAGAAGATAGATAAAGAAGGAAATTGCAGTTTTAGTGGTGGGAGGAAAACCCCAGAAAGACATTCTAGGGCAAACCCACAGAATCAGGTAGGGACTGAAAACCCAGTCCGCATATTGGCTGTGGCGGGTTTCGATCGAACCCGGGTCACAGCAGTGGAAAGACCTGATTCCATTCTTGGGTATCATGCATAGTACAGTTACAAATTGCTTCTAATGCTTAAGGAAAATTATATTTACGTTTCTACATGTACATCACATTTCCACTCTACAATATTACCTCTTAAGATTTCTGGAAATATTTCAGGATTTAAAATCTCCTAATTTCACATTGATTTTTACCTAGTTGTAGCCTGGCCACTACATGTATTTCACATTTTTGTTGTATTCTAACCCAGTTGATGCAATGTCCCAGCTATTATTGTAAACAGGGTTCACGTCTGTTAATGGCATAGAAACACTAGTAAAAGCTGCAGTTGGCTGAGCTCGGGAAACACACATACTCGTTCCGTAGTTGTAGGGACACAAGAGTTGTCCCATGGTACTATGGGGACCGAAGACGCTGTGAGGACAGCAGAATGACAATTTATGTGACTAGCCTTACATGTACCGGTACAATGCGGAGAATTCCCTCTCCATCACCGTGATGATGTTTACCAGGGACCTATGTCCCTCCCCCCCAAAAAAGAACAGAAAACGAACGTTAACAACTCAATCATACATGTAGTTGATAGTCTCCTTTAAAATATGTTCAACAACTTTTCCACTACACGTTCATAATAATGAGGCATTAAAAACCCAAGAGTTTATGCTATATAGCATAACATAACAATATCTAACGTGCCAAACATATTCAATATGTGACCTCCAATGACTTTGCATCCCACTGTGGTTAAAACTGCCTGTGGCGAGCTAGTGCCTGCTGAAGAAACAATAGGTGAAGAGTTCAATTACACTTCAAATAAGCCACAACACCACAGCCTTACTGAAAAAAATATTTAGAGAACTATAAGTATAAGGCCAAAAAAAAAGTCTCCGGTTTCTGGTATGGAGCTTGCCCAAAAAGTGGTGCGGCGACGCGGCTTTTTTTTTTTTTTTTTACCTGTTTTTTTTTGGCTTCAAATGTCGGCTGATGACTGCAAATGGTGCCCGACTAAACTTAGTGCAAATATATGGGAGTCCAGAGAGGCCACATAAAGCTTATTCTCGATCATAACCCCATATTAAAACACGTTAAAATTGTGCAGCAGCAGGATTCCAGTCAAACCAGTGAGTTTGGCGGTTTTGAGACATCATCTTTCATTGAAAAAAAAACTTTTTCAATTTGCCGACGCGCATGGCTACGGCGACGCGGGCGCATACCAGACACCGGAGACTTTTTTTGGGGGGGGGGGCCTAAGCAGTTATTAGTTACTGTGCTGGATTTTATTTCTGCAACAGGGATCACTGCAACACTTCATCCTCCTTGTTGGCCAAGTAAAAAAATAAAGCAGTTTCTCGTCCCTGCAAACTATGCAGTTTGCACCGATATTGTCAAGATATTGTCTTTAAATTTGTCTCCAACAAACTTGTAGCTCTACTGGTACACGTACGTACCGTAGAAAAGGCTATACATGTGTAGCTTCTTCGGACACAATTTTGAGAAAATAATTGAGAATTTAAAGAATCCATCCGCCATCTTGGAAAACAAATTTAATACAACCCCCCCCCAAAAAAAATGCCCACCTCCTTCATTTTTTTCAAAAACCTCAGACGAGAAAATACTTATATCTTTTTACTCAGTCTTATGAGAATGAAAACAATAACTTTCCTAATTTTGATGTCTCACAAATCATTTCCACTTCATAACATACTGCAGTAATTATAAAGTACATTGGTCACAAAGTTAAATTAACATGTTCTTGCATGTAGTACAAGTATTAGGCCCCTACCATGTCAATTTAACTTTATGATCCAAATTCACAAACTACAAAAAATGTAAACCCTACAGGCTACATGTAATTATGCAGGCCTGCCAACTCTCACGCATTTCAGGTCATTCTCGTGCTCTCACACGCACACAGGATTTCTCAGCGAACAAAAGAGAAAATTAAACCCGAAAATGATGTATGATCTTTTGCTCAAAAAAATTGGTTTACACGTAAGTGGTCAGAAAATGCCTCAGATCGCACCATAGAGCGTCTAAATTCAAAATTTTTCGGGGCCCTTAAGCCGGCCTCGAACCCACGCCTATGGAGCTTCTGATAAAGTTCATCACCAAATTCTCGCTCTCAGCTCTTACTCAAAGTTGGCAGCCCAGTGAAATTGCACATAGATCACTATACATGTACATGATAGACGTGGTCTTACAGGTACATGTACAATGAATCACTGAACAGATGCATGTACATGTACTGTAGGCCTACTGGCCCTTACATCTGACAGGATACGTAAACAACCTAAAATACCCGAAAATTTCATTTTGGAACGAAGGAAGAGTTCCCCAAACTATAGACACAACATTATCAATTGATGATTTTCTCGCACTGACTCTGGAACGCAACGGTTCCACAGGAGTCGCAATACATGTAGTAAACAGAAAATTATCATCAATAACGAGCCATCACACCTCATTAATAACGGCCTCTTCTGGTGACATCATTTCCATTTTGATGGCATACAATCATCGGAATCTCACGTCGGCGGCCCCTTTCTGCAATTCCCCTCTGACGATTTGACAATGATGGAAGACTGGTTATTTCCATATGATGGGCGATTCCAAGGGGAGCAGGGGTACAATTACACATAGGCCTACTGGTTTCCAAGAAATAATGGAGAATATGATGGGCCAGAAGGCCATAAACTGAGTCTGTGAAAGATACATGTAGGGCTGTGTCGAATATACCGGATAATTTGATCATCCAACGAATATATCCAAACAGAATTTTACCAAATAACATATTCAAAAAAACTGTGAGCATGTCTCGAGAAGAAATGGAAAACATCAGTGGTGTAATTTTATTTGTATATTGAGTGGCTTTGTTTGTTAATCCTAACCCCTTGAGCACTTTTACTAGAAAGTATCCTGAATCTGCCAAAATCCATCAATTTTGTCATGCAAAAAAATGTTGATGTCCTGAGTCCATCAGAATCCACCAGTGAGTCCATCAGAATACCTCGTACACACCAAACATATAACCAAGGAGATAAACTGTTGAGATCCTGAATACATCAAAGTCCCCCAACTGCTCCATATGGAGGTATCCTGAATCCATCAAAATCCTGCAGTACCGCTAGGCTTATTGTCCTGAATCCATCAAAATCCCCCAACTTTTTCAATAAGGAGGTATCCTGAATCTGCCGAAATACTCCAAAACAGGGAAGTATAGATTTTGATAGATTCAGGTACGTTAAAGGGACATTACGACCTGGAATGGGCCCAATTGGGCTACAAAGCTGTTTATATGAAATTATATTAATTGGCAAGAGGATTTAAAAGTATAGGTATAAACGTCCACACAACAATCCTTTAAAGATTGGGCATTTTTATGTTATTCTTGCGGGAACCAGGCAAGAAAGAATTTCAGGGGTCACAATTTTGACTCGGAAAAATCGAGCTGTTGAGTGCTAGTTGTGAATCCTGTGGACGTGTGAGAAAGAGCATTTGTGTATTGGTGCTGTGTGTATTGTGTGACACACACACAACGTGTACATGTGCATACGTATAAATGCCACAAAATGTCCACCGCGTCCAACGTTAACAACTGGGAATTTCATCTATTGTCAGGGACATTATTTTCCTTAATTTCAACCAGACCTTTTGTAAATGGATTTTAAGTAAACAATCCAAAACATGAAATTTTCGGGGATTTCAGGCCGTAATGCCTTTAAATGCCACATTTTGGAGGACAGCCACTTTGCATGATTTGAGAGTTTCCATGAGGGGCATTAGCCCTTAATTTTCATCTTTAAAATCTCTCAAATTTACTAATCAGCTATCTTGACAAAAAATATATCGATATGTACATGATAAAAAGTTTTCCCTCAATGTCAATGTTCAAATATTCGATCAAATTCAAGTTTCAATAATCAAATACTAATTTATTCGAAATGGCACAGCACTTTACATTGTAGAAAGAGAAATCATGTTGTAACTACTCACTCCCCATAATTATGTGCATAGCTTAGGACATATCCATGATACACGTAGGATGGAAAAAGTGTTCATCACGTTGGTAAACAATTATTATTATTATTTATTCGGCCAAATTACAAGATACACGTACAACAAGCAATCCACAAAAGTAAACACAACTAAACAAAAACAATCCAATCCAAGCTGGCCAGGATTGACAAAAGTATAATCAAACACTGTGACTCAAAAGCCTGTCAATCCTAAAATGATAAAATTGTAAGTGTTAGGGTAAACTGGGGTAAAAACGCCCGATTTTTCAGTTTTTGTTAAATATCTCAGTACTACTTGGAGACACCAGGAAATAAATGTGTGGTTTTATGCAATACATGTCTCCTCTATCAGGTGCAAATATAAAATCATGGTCATTATAATTTATATTGATAAGGGGAAATTTTCCCCCCTTTTCGGGAGGAAGTTTGGCGGGCGTTTTTACCCGGGCCTCAGGGTAAAAACGCCCGCCCACATTTATAAAAAAAAAATGGCTATACCACAGGCTTCCTTGTAGTATAGTCATATTTTTGTAATTAATTTAATATTGAGGGATACTCCATCAAATACAAATAACTTTTCAAACACATCTGGTTAATTATATCTACAAACTTGATCATTTGAAACAGGTATTTTTATGTGGAAGGAAGCGGAACATTAGCGTACATAATTCGCCCATAACAAACTTGTATTGAAAATCTATTTCAATCTTGTTTAGCCAAATCATAGTTCCATGTTATTAGGCATGTATGTATGTTTCTAGCCTTCTGCTGATAACCTAAGGCTTTATCAAAGGAGAACTACAGTACTAAGATACGCACATTTCTGTAACAACGAGACAGAGTTCTTAGAGAAAAGAAATGTATTCGTAGACATGATGGAGAAACTTCTACTCTGTAACCACAAGAAAGAGGAAATTGCCAACTGGCCATAAAAGACGTACAATTTGAAATCTGTGAGCAATACATCATGAATGAAACACGACCAAAAGAACCACCTCTAGTCTTCAAGATCACCTACACACCACTCATCAAAACCCAGCGGCTAACAAAAGTATTGCTGAAAGACTGGCCTTTAATTCCAGAACACCTGAAATTATGCAATCCGTTTCCCAGCGAACCAATTACTGCCTATATAAGGCCAAAAATCTTGAAGGTGTACTTGTCAAATCAAGATTTATCAATAACCAGGAATTGGACTCATTACAAGGTTCACAAAAATGCAATTAGATGCACTTATGTGTATCTACATGTATGTACTCTAACATTTGACACGACTAATTTAGCCGAATATAAAATACTGGTTTTGGCGTACTACTGATGACGAAGCTCTGCTATTAGAGCATGAGAGCAGAAACCAGTCTAGTTGGGTCTTAGAACCATTTCTAGTCATTTTTACTTATTAAAAGTACACTGAAATCACCACAGATGTGTTATTTTTTTTTCTTGACAAAATGCCATGAGCTCATGATTTCTCGGGCATTCCCTAACAAATGCTAGTCTGAGTATCACCCGTTATCCACGGAGCCCAGACTCCTGTCTAACGTCTGATATATCAAAGCATGCAAATTTATGCGATCTCACGCCTCAGCCAATTGGAGTCGGCTTTACTAAACGTCCTTGCATTCCCAAATCAGGACTACCGGTAAAAGTTTGATTGGTCAATTCGAATGCAGTGTTTTGTAATGCAACAACAGCCGGGCGCGTTATCGAGTAACATGATAACAGAGTGCGTGACACAGGGCTTTTTAATCTATTGTCTATGACGCGCAACGGGTGAATGAAGGAAAACCCGATATAGAAAGTGCCTGCTGATTGGTCAAAATCTAGGAGGTCAAGAGGCGGGGTCTTGCCTAATTAATCAGCGAATCTGCTCACATATCATTACATAGACTAAACAAATGCCAGATTCCTTGCCACTACGTAACGTCAGTTAGTTATACGGCCTACATGTACCTCCCCACTTCACACAATGCACTGTTTAATATTTATGTGGTAGGACTCTAATAGCTAATACTTACTCATACAACAAACATAATTCTGTAGAAAGTTCTAACAGTGAGGTTTTTGAAGATAAATGAGGCTTCATTAAAGTTTGATGTCAAGGAAAGTACTGGGCGTTTTTACCCCGAGACCCCTGATTTGCCCGGGGTAAAAACGCCCACTCAAATAAACATTATTAAGCACATATTAAAATAGATTTTAATATTTTAATCATTTATAATTATGTAATTAACCCTTCTTAATATATATCAACTAAAGAATAATAAAAATATAAAACACTTTTAAATAATTTTAAGCGATATAGGCTAAACCTTCGACGGCCATTTTTTCAAACTTTCTTTTAAATATTTTTTTCAACAGCACCTATGTATCCTTCAAATATGTTAATGAATTTAATTCTTGTTATTATTAGTTTTTATCTACAGTGTACTTATTAAAAATATATTCCATTGAATAATTCATCTTGTCATTTTTTACTAACAGTGCAAACAAGTCAAGTGGGCGTTATTACCCCATGGGCGTTTTTACCCCAGTTTACCCTATAGCATCATTCATAAATTAGGGTCCAAAAGTGTGACATTTTTGGTGTCCTTGTTACATGGGACATGTGTAATTTGCCATGCAAGTATCATTAACCCTAACTCCCCAGCATAATTGACTAGGAACCGTATACCCATTCAGGCAAATTCCAACACCCACATGGGAAATCGTACATACATGTACATACATGCCCAACCCGATGTGAATTCCATCTGTTTAGGGGTACTGTATCTATCCCAACAGAATTAAACAAAACCTGCTGTTGGGCTTTGATGGGTTGAATTCGGTTAGGGTTAAAATTATCTTTAAATTAGTTATGTTTATAAATGTGGCAGGTACGGTGCTATCTCAAGGGGTACACTACCGTACATGTACATGTACATGTACATGTACATGTAAATGTATGTAGTGACATGTGCAATGTACCAATTTACTGTCTATAAATTAAAACAAAAATATGATAAGGATGCGTATATTCATGGCAAGGTAAACTCAGAAAAAAATGACGAGAATTTACCCAGCAATTGGATTGAGTTATTAAAAATCTTCCTGACTTTCCACTGGACCTCAGTTCTTCTTTGGGGAGAAAACGATGAATCAGTGTCACTCTGTATCAACAAATGTCCATTTAATAGATAACAATTGTCGACTGTTGGGATGTGGGATAGTCGTTTTTAACACGGGTGAAATTGTTACAACAAAATGTAAGTCATTCATGTATGAGAAAACTTATAAAAACCAAATATATGAAGTAAACGGTGATTTTTATAGACAGGACACGTGGCTGCTCTAGACCAATGAAATTGCAGTATCCAAGACATGATATAACAAATAGTAAAATAGTAGATTAACAACATAAATAAAGGTCAGGAAATTGTTGCTTTCAAGAATACATATACCGGGTAGTGTATCTATCTATAGGCGAGTGCAGTGCAATTTTTATAATTTCACTCCATTTTACATTCATGGCCAGACTGGCCCATCTTATTTCCTTAGAATCAGTCTGAACACATCCATGTGTGCACACCAGACTTTATAAATCTGACGAATATCGGGAATGGGATTATCATCACATGCCCTCTCATCACCGCATATGGAATGATAACAATCATGAAATAATCATTTTGATAGACTTTCCATTTCCAGCATGTCACAGCCTGGGATGAATCATCCCCATTCCGGCAGTCAACGGCCCTCACAATGAAGGCAGAGCACAAGGAAACCATCACTCATCCTGATTGTATAATACCGGCCTGTATTATTCAGTAGGTGTTACTTTCGTGTAACCGGTACTGACATTGCCGAGCGCCCTCTGTAACTTTATCCAGAGCAATTTCTGTCGGTACTGAATATTTAACAGGCGCAGTCAATGAATGAACCAGTTGGACTTGTGAGCAGTTTGGTATCGTTCTCATATCATGTTCACTTACAAGAAGCATCATGCCGGTTGTTCATTTAACACCCATCTGTTACAACCCCCATCCACACCCCCATCTGTAACAACTCCCATTCCCCCCCCCCCCCCCCAATTTTCATGCTGCACTTTGGCATTGCATTATAGGCCAGGATTGTCAAACTGCGTATGTACATTTTACACAAGGTTAATTTCAGCTGAACCATACAAAATTGAAAGTGCAGGACTTGTACTGTGGTTCATCTTACTACAATCGCCATTTTCAAGCCATGCGCTTTTTCGTAATTTTATCTGTATGGCTCCATGGCTGTCATTTTGACGATGCATTAAGAGCTTTAACTGTTGAAAGCTGCCGAAAGTGAAACAAAGATCTAAAATGTTTAGCAAAGCTCAAAAAAGCATGTTCAGTGACGGTTGGTTCAGTGCTGTTTTGGTATTAGACTTCTCTTGTGCATATTTTGAGATTTATGCCTCGAAGGCAGTCAAGCAGAACACTGTGGGCTGAAATAAATGTTAAAGCATTTTCTTGTATTCCATCCCCATTTTAATCCCTCTTTTAATACCGAACTCTATATTTTACATTTTTCCAGCAACCACAGAACAGTTCCTTAACATCCAGTGGGTATTAAGGAAATGTGCCACTTCTTGGGTTTCTGTATTCCTACAATGTATGGTACTTACATCTTCAGGAGTTGAAGGCAGTGGTTGGAGCAGCTTCTCTTTCTCAGCAGGGAGGGCCTCCTGCTGCCTGGAAGGCCCTGCAACACAGTTGGCCTTGCATTCTGTCTTGGGTTCCTCATCAGTCCCCTGCCCCACTTGGCCGTCAGCTGGAGTCTTGGATTCTTGCTCTGATGATGAGCAGGGGCTGTACAGATGAGTGACTTGCATCTTACTCTGGCCTGTGCCAAAATAGGAAACAAATAGAACCAGAGATGTATAGCAGACAAGGAAATCGGTCACAAGTATCACCTTTCGTGGGGTAAAAGAATGCATACTACACCTAGTTGGTGCTCAGGTTCAGAGGTTCAGCAAACACCGCCTGTTACTATCAGCCAAAACTTCATTGTGTGTATACACTGTGTGAAACCAAATTTCTGCTGTTTGCTTGTCAATTACACTACTTTTGGTTAGTGTAGTCGAGTCCATCACAAGTCAACCAGTCTCAAATAAAGTAATAGGCTAATCAAAAGATCTCTGACAAAGGCATTCCTTTGTTATTGTTCATATTTCGTGTCTTCTGAATTGACTGGTGATTTCCTTATGACCGACTGCAACAATGCTTCCTGTTGAGCAGTTCCATAACACTGCACTGCACCAAGAAGAGGGTGGAATCATGCTGCCAAATGCTACAGGTTTGCCATTTGAAAAATCAACAAAAAACTGCGAGATATTCTGAAAAGAAGCAAGGGAAACTCAACGTTTCGAACAGTATGCTCTGCCTGCCGTCAGGAGACTGTCGACAGTCTCCTGATGACGGGCAGAGCATACCGTCCAAAACGTCGAGTTTCCCTTGGTTATTTTCAGAGCCTGACAAACTCACAAAAGAGATTTGTCACATGCTGCTACCGTAAACCTTTATCTTATTGCTATCTTCACCATGCAAACCTTCAAACCTTATTTGATATTGCTGCCTTTAGGGTAAACTAACACATTCGTGGCCATTTAGGTTAACTCATGGTCAAATATGACCTCTATCAATACTATCTCTACGCTGACACAAACCAATTGCATTCAGCTCAAAATCAGAACAGACTTTCATTCCAACTAATTAATGCCTGTCAATGCAGAGTCATAATATCAATTTATTACTTGAGACCTGCAGGGCCCAATTCACGGCGCTGCTAAGCAAAAAAAAATGCTTTGCAAAAAGCCTGGCTTACAAAAGCCATTTACCAGCCAAAACTCCACGTCATTTTCATGCTATAGCAAACAACAGCTGAATACTAATCAAGAGCAATACATCATATGGAGTTTTGGCTGGTAACCTGCTTTTATAAGCCAGACTTCTTTTGTGCTAAGCAAATTTTTGTGCTTAGCAGCGCTGTGAAATTGGCCCACACTGATTATACATGTATTCAATGTAGGGCTGTCCCAAATATACCGACTATTCGATCATCAACCGATTATTCGAATACCTATTTGCCAGTTGGAATATTCAAAAACACAAAAAACTACGCATGTACACACATGATTGTGATGTTATTTTATCGTAAAGTTCGGCTCCTTATTGTCAGGTGCTACTTTTTTGTCGACAGCGGGTCATTGTTTCCAATTCTCTTAGTGGGGTAAAGCCCTCAACAGAACTTATAAAAGACTTGCTGCAAAATTGTCAATATTACAGTCAATATTGATCGCGTCATGGAAATTGTAACTGGCACGCTCTACATGCAAATTGTGACAGGCTCGGCACGTTTTTGCAGATGGCAATTTTGAATATCTGAATATTTGAAAAGCAGTTTCAAGTTATCAAATACTAAATTATTTGAAAATGGACAGTCCTAATTCAATGTGAACTAGAGCTTTGTTGATGCGAAAAAAAAAAAAAAACTTTCAAGACTGGAGTGGCGTTAAAATGACAGGATATCTATAGACTAATCCGGCACAGACTTTTTTTTTTGCAGTGGCACCAGGCTCGCCCGAGTCGCACTCAGGTGGTACACACACAATCCGGGCATTTTTGACCAATAGGGTTAACAAAGTGCATCTGGGTCTCGTCTTTCAGAATAAGTGTGGCATGCACGCGGATGTGGTGCCACCTCAATAATGGAATTCATTTTGTTCAGCAATGTCCAATATATCAGAAAATTTGAATTTAGTATACTATCTTTTAAATAGTTTCAAAATTTACAATAGGGCTAAAATAGGGAGTCAGCTTTGTTTTAAAGTAAAAGTTTTGCAGTGCCATTTTTGTTGTTTGTTTTTGCATACTTTGGTTTCAAAATCCTGATTCTGTGCATGGCCACATGTGTCTAATAAATGTTCATACATAGTGCAACCATTCATGCCATTCTAAAAGTGAGTTAGATGAACACTCACATTACACAGGCATTTGAAATGTAAATGAAACAAAATATTGACACTATATAATGACTAATGTACCTCTACATGAAGGCTTGCTGTGTTTCCCCTCAGAAAATGCGAAGAATTAAACCAACCGTCACCGCTGCTGATGATACTGATGATGACTGCAGTATATAGTAGCATATGGCACGTCCCACACGTTGACAAATCAGCTCTCTATACCCATCTGACATTAAGGCAGAAAGAAGAAGATGATTTGCATGTCTGACTTACCCTGTCTTTGATGCATACAGTAATCTCACAAATTCAAACTGGGGTGTGCGCCCAGGATCATGACTCGGTGCATGCCGCTGACGTGAGCGGGGGGAAAGCAAACAAGCTAACTCTCGGATCTGGTTGTTTGGCCAATCTCTGATAGGCGGGAGAACAGTCAGTCATCCAAAAGAAAGCCCCCCGTATCACCCAGGATGATTTGGTGAAGATGCGGCAAGCAAGCATGCATGCAATTCTTGCACGGCTTACAAATCCGCCACACTCTACCTGTGGCAATTCTCGGGGCAGCTCACATGTGAAACAGAGCGTATCTTTTGAGGGGCCCGCGAGACATGTATAAACCGATCAGACTGCGGCATTAAGATCGCCGATCACTGCCTTCTTGCAATTATAATGTATTACGCACCATTTTTCGTCAGACTTCATCAGGCTTGAGAAACCAATGAATATTTCAGAATTTTTGTCTAAATAATACAGGAATTTCCCCCAGAAAAGTACTTCACAGTCGGGCGCTTGTGTGTAAATAGAGTGAATGCTTTTGTTTTTCTAATCTCTTCCTGAAACATCTGTGATGCAACACATCAAGCCCTATTTTGAAAAACAACTGAAGAAAATATTAAGAAGTACTTATTATTTTGTCAGCACAACCCTGAAAAACCCAAACGTTCCTCAAAATCCACCCAAGGCAGGTACATCAACACTCAAATAATTTACCAAATTCACACATATGTATACAAAACTGTTTCTTCGATGCTGCATTAGGAGGCTTCACTCTTGGCTTAGCCCACTGAGTCAATTAGATTGTTCACTGGAATTAAAGTCTGTGGTAAAACAATCTTTCATTAATAATGTAAAAAGTTTAATGACAGTCTACACACTATAGCTGAACACCTTGCTATCTAAGGGAGCACAGCATGTTAATTAGTTCAGAGTTAAGTTCTCTTTGAATGGATACTTTGTGTCAGCCACCTTTGTGTTATTAAATTGGTGCAGATAATCTTGGTAAACATGGAGTGGAACCTAAAAGGCAATGTTCTGGATGTGTATGTATGAGCCTTGAATTGCCTTAAATTAAATACATGAGTCCGTGTATGTTGGTACATGCGTACATGTACATGGATTGCACACAATTTGTCACTTTCATGTTGTTTTTTTTAACTTTCTGCAAATGAGTCTTTGGGAAATTTGGTGACTTTGGAAAACAAGTGTAGGATTTATGAACTTGATGCACTCAGTCTTAGGTTTGATCTCTATTTAAGAATTATGGATGCTACATTATATGAGAAATTGATAGCAACATGAGCTGGGGCTTAAGCTCAGGAATTTCACCCCCTGCTAAAGAATGCTTTCTTGATTCATCTGTGTCAAATTCTTTGTGAGTTTCAGTTTCAGTCATGTGTCAGTATACAGGCATATTTTCATTATAGGCATATTTTAGGGTATGGCATGAACTTGGGTATAAAATCGAACAAATTAATATTTAAAACAATACAGTTTGCTCTCTCTGTTTTGGAGCATATAATGCACTGTGCAGCAACTTCTATACATTTTCTCAGATGAACAACAACAGCGTGACTGATACATTGCTCTCAGGAAGGTCCCAGTGCAGTTTATCCTCTGTTACTGACCTGCAGTGACTTCTCCACTAAAGAGACAGAGGAGAATGGGTTGAGTTTGTTTGACTTGAAAACAAGGTCATTGAAACAATAATATGTCAGTTGACAAAAAAAGGTCAGTGTGGGGGATTAATTACTTGCAAGACATTTGACCTTTACGGATTCACTGCTATTGTACTGCCCTTCCAGGTTTTTGTTCTTGCTGTACCGTACACATGCATAGTTTTATGCTCAAGGTCTGAAGTCAACCAATGCTATTAATGTGTGACTGTGTGAAAATCAACCAGAAAATATGTTGCTATGTGCACTGAGATCTAGGTTTCATACTAAAAAACTTGTTTGTTTTTTATATTTTATCCTTCCCTTATAGGTGGCCACATTTTGTTCATTTCTGTTTGCCTTTGGATTTTCTAAAGCAGGCAATTTTCAATTTGATTTTTTATTCTGCACATTTTTTTACACACATTTTTGTTTGACATTTGAGGGATTTCAACCCACCCTAGAGGTACCTATCCACATCAAGATAATACTTGTGAAATACTCAGGACAAACATTTCGTGACAGGAGAGTTTGGTGGTTTGAAAAAATTGAGAATTTTCTGCTACAGCAACTTCAATTGGTCTTTCTGTAAGGCCACAAAAAAAAAAATTCGGTCTCTGGTCAGACCAAAGTTCCGGAATTGACGCGGCGACGCGGCTTTTTTTTTTTTTTTTTTTTTTTTTTCTTCAAGCTTGGATTGTACAAGGTGGGGTACTATTTTGCTTTTTTGGTGTCCTCATGTACATTGGTGTCCTCCATAATTTGCCTTGGTGCTCTCGATCATTTGCCTTGGTGCAATTTCCCATTCCTTGGTGCTCTTTGGTAAAACAAAATTGAGGAGGTGCGGCAATAGAGGGCGCTGTTGGAGCTACCGCGGAACATTTTGAAAAAAAAAGATTGACACGCATGATTAAAATCGACGCGCGCGCTGACCAGAGACCGACTTATTATTATTTTTTGCCTAAGGTTTGTAAAAACGTTACAGTTCTGGAAGTACATGTATACATGTGTAACCACTCAGCACTCCGGACTCAAGAACCATTAAGTTTCAAGAACATACCTGGTAGATCTGGGAGCTAGATAAATCATATTGAAGCCAATGTCAAAAATCCCTGGATTTCTATGCCCACCAAAATAAGTTTGTATGCTAATTTGTCAAACTTAAGTTCTTTGCTTGCAGTTTTTTCATTTTATGTAACAAGTCGTGTATGGTGGTATCCTTACTTCATGTATAAACCCACATGAGAAAAAATGTTGCAACCTGACGCTATAGGCCAAAAAAAAAAGTCTCTGGTTTCTGGTATGCGCGCGCGTCGCCGTAGCCATGCGCGTCGGCAAAATGAAAAAGTGTATTTTTCAATGAAAGATGATGTCTCAAAACCGCCAAACTCACTGGTTTGACTGGAATCCTGCTGCTGCACAATTTTAACGTGATTTAGATTGGGTTATGGCCGAGAATAAGCTTTATGTGACCTCTCTGGACTCCCATATATTTGCACTAAGTTTAGTCGGGCACAATTTGCAGTCATCAGCACACATTTGAAGCAAAAAAATCAGGTAAAAAAAAAAAAAAAGCCGCGTCGGCGACGCGGCCGCACCACTTTTTGGGCAAGCTCCATACCAGAAACCGGAGACTTTTTTTGTGTGGCCATATCAGCGGTTTTGTACAAAGTCTATCATGTCTATGGAGAGTCAAGAATTTTCCAAGTATTTCCTACCAAAGTTGGAAATGTTTCTCAATCCCAAATTCATGTCTTTTCATCATTTTTGCAATGACTGACCTTCATTGGGATGATATATGAAGGAAAAAAAGCAGCATCAGGTTGCCACATTCTTTCCCCAACATGAAACAATTCATATTAAACAAAACAATTACACAGTCGACTCTCGTTAGTACAAACTCTGTTAATACAAAATTCTGGTTATAACAAACGTCATTAGGCCTTGGTCCTGACTGTGCATTTATGTGCACAATGAATGGGACTGATGTGCCTTTTAATACAAAATTCTGATATAACAAACAATTTGGCTAGGTCCGAACGGTACGAACATCTAGTCCAAGACCCAACTTATCGCCTTTTTTAACATTTTGGACATGGTCTGCCCACTATCGCCAGACCATGTCCAAAATGTTAAAAAAGGTGATAAGTTGGGTCCAAGTTACTCGGACTAACGAACATCTACCTCCATGGTCCGAACGAGTTTGTACTACTAACGAGACTCGACGGCATGATTCAACCTTCCTATTCAAACTTTTCCAGGTCATATTGTGCAGAGAGCCATCATCAGTCATGTCAGTGCAGTGTACAGTGGTGTAAGCTTCTGTCAGTCCTGTCAGTGTCAAAGGTTTTTTTAATTATGACACATTAATATAACATCGGTTTCCTAAAAACAAATTCTAAACAGAAAGTTTACAATAATTTCCGGCCACAGTTCTGACTTACCAAATTTATTGGTCAAGAAGTTTTTCTTGGTTCCACTACCGTACTCACACGTGTTGCAAGTAAAAAAGTGTGTGCTGCACTGCATGCGATATGCGTGTGTACAAATGTGTCCAGATTCTGTGCAGACGATAAATCGCTAGTATTATGCGACGTGTAGTTCACACTCAAGTTCTCACAGTTCGGCTGTGCGTAATGACGTCTGCTACCATATACAAGCTCCATAAACAATTGTTTTGTTCACCCGTGCCGGACTGTTTGATTTTGTACATAGGTGACTTTTTTGCCTGCATGGATAAGTATTTGTGCCAAAATGGTAACTTATGTTTAAAAAGGAATACAAATCCAACTGTATGACTAAGAAAAATATCCTAGGCATTAATCATTGGATTTCTTACTTGATTTAGTCAGTAAAATTAAAATAAAATGTGCACATCTACCGTCACTATATCTTATCACCCCTTCAAATAATAAATATGCCGAGAAAAATTTGATTGCCACTTTGAACCGGATGTTGATAAACTAGAACGGCGCTGTCATTTTCCCACGTGCGCGAGAAGCTAATGGCGGGAACAAATAGATAAGTTGCCATTTTCTGAAGTTGCAAGAAGAAAGAGTCTTGAAAGGGGTGAGCCGAAAGACCATGGAGGTCAGTTTGGAAAGAATGTTGCATCCTGATGACGCAACTTTTTCATCAATATCTGAAGGTCAGTCATTGCAAAAATGTTGAAAAGGGCACGAATGTGGGACATGTGGGACTTCGACTGACATGGATTCATGGAATCCTGAGAAACATTTTCAATTTTCTCTATAGACTTTGTACACAAACTTGGCGTCTGGATAACTTACTACATTCTTTCCGAAAGGTTGATTTGTATTTTGTAATGTATCGTAAACATGGTAAACTACAATGTATTGTAACTTGTGTAAGAGCAGTTGGTTAGGAGGAATTACTGTGCAAGTACATGTACATTGCCTACTGATACTGCAGCAGTACTGGTCAACAGTTACACTTAATTTACAAGTTTTGTGATAGGCCTACTATATGTTTTGAAAGTGATGAGTGTTGGTATTCTGCATTTTCTCATTTGCTCTACCGTAGTTTCTACCGTACATGTAGTCATTAGTGACTGTTTGTGCTCCGGTCAAGGTAACTTATACACAAAATTTTAGTAGGCCTACGGTCTGTTTGTGCCAACATTTTGTTAAATAAAAATTACTATCAACCCGAAATTCAACCCATGATATGTTGAATATTTTTTAACTCAGTGCAGTTAGAGTGATAAAAAAGGCCTACGCTACTAAATTGTGTGTGTGTAATCTTTGAAGGGGGGGGGGGGGGGGAGTTGGGATTGAACATTTTCTTCACCTAAATGTTCTTAGTGTTGTAGTACTCGTACTCGATACTCGTACTCAAACACAACTCAAGTACTTTTTGAAAATACAAGGAGTACTTTCACTCGAACTAGAATATCTACTCGGACTCAATTCACGGTACTCAGACTCGAGAAGCAAAGAACATGTACTCAAACTTGACTATTAACGCACTCCATCATCATAGTACTTGCATTCGATAATAAGAACTCATTCGGTGAAAAATCCAGTAATGTAGTTTTGAATGAAAAAAACCTCACTTGGAGAATTGGCTTTCAAGAAGTCTGGCCCAAAAGTAGTCCATAACATACATGTTGCTGAATTGGAGGTTTCAGTTTGCACTCATAATTCATTACTTGAGATTTTAATTGTTTTCACTTGAGTGTGCGATAAAGTCAGATTCGGAGGTCCAGTTCTCGTACTCGTAGACTGTCCAAATACTTGGACTTGGCTTCACAAAACTTGTACTCAAAGGTCAAAGTACTTGGACTCGGGTACCCGTACTCATTCAATTCTCAAGGGTCAAAGTACATGTACTCGGATGCGAGTAAAACTTGATAACATGGTACTCCAAAGTACTTTGTACTCGGATACTAGTACTCAACTACAACACTGACTGATGAAAGATTCATGAGTCAGCGTACTGAATGTCCATCATGCCCATATGCCTGTACTTAAATGTATTTCCAGTTTGTGAGGGGGGAGAACTTGAGAATCGTGTTCTGCAACAGACATTTTTGTCAATTTGACAATTTTTTTACGGCATCGAAAACCGGGTCATGCGACGTGAATGCGCGATAGAACACAAGACCCCGGATGTCATGACCTGAATTGCAAACAGGGCAGAGGTCATGACATCCAAGCCAACAGTGTGAGGGCGCTGTTCCATTGTAATTACTGTTATGCATGATGTGCCATAACTAGGCCATAGATAACCTACAAGTGCAACTGTATGCAACCACAATGAATATTAATTGTTCGAATTAATACAAGTAGTTTATAACAGTTTGTTTCTAGTAGACAATTGCATACAATAGTTACAATATGAAATGAAAATAAACAACACTGAAAAAGTTGCACCTGCTAAACCTCATAAGTCTATCCGTTCAAACTTTGTAATCATAATAATATCACGTTTATTTTACCAGTTAGTGTATAATTTTTTTTGTAAATACATGTATGCCAGTAATTTGCGATTAACTTAACGTAATCAACTTAGGCATATGTGTAATCAATTTATCAACAGAAACTCTACTGTGTCTTTGGTTGATGCAGTGTACATGTTTAGTGTATACATGTACATGCACATGGGCATGGAAGAATGAAAATACTTGGACAGAAAATAACAATCCCATTATGTTACATATTGTCATCAAGGAAATGTGTTTAATATGTTAGTCATCATGCACAATTGGCCTGCGAAGTATTTTTCATTACTTCTTAATACATGTATATATGCAAGCGAAAAACTGTCTCCTACAATGCAGTTTTACTAGCCCTTGAATACCAGAATTAAGGCCCAAAAAAAATAGTTCTGCTTCCGATTACATGGCATTCGAAAATAGGGTAGGTAGGTTTTTTTGTGTACGATCCTATGGAGGCGTCTGCATGTTGTCAAGGGTAAAAGGTATAAAATGATGGTTTTGGGTGTTTTTTTTCTCATTTTTCCAATAAAAAAATTAGGGTTAGGACTGTCAGAATAGGGTAGGTAGGGAAATTGGAAGCAGAACTATTTTTTTTTTTGGCCTAAGCAGTGTTCTTAAATGTTGCACTTGAATTTAAAAATCTAGGTTATTATTGAAAGTTAAGTTACTTAGGTAAATTGCTATCTACAAGTTACTAACCCTTGGATTTAATAATAAATCCTCTATGTCAATGGGTCATTTTTCTCAAAGGTACATGTACTTAAATGTTTTTCACATCCATAAGGATGTGGTTGACATTGTCATTTTTGGTTGAAATTGTAATTTTTCATTATGGATTATGAGCAGTAACCATGCATGCGAGAAAAAAGAACACCGAAACAGCACTGTGTTTGTCCACGTGATAAACACATGCATGTCTAGTTTTCCTAGAAATGGTTCCATAAAAAAGGAATACAATATGTGTGCATTTTTAAATTCAATGCATAATATATGCACACAACTGTCAGTGAAATAAATGCAAATATGTGAATAACTCTTTTGCAAGAATTGCAAGAATTGTATTCAAGCAAAACTAACTATCAGTGACATTGAAACTTGATATATGTATGACCATTTGCAATACAAACAACCGTTTTCTTAAATGAAAAAAAATACAGTAAAACTTCATTTGGTAAGAATTGAGCTTGTTTGTGACAAGGGGTACCAAAATGTACACGTAGGCCTAAATGCCAAAATAATCACATCTAGACCCCAAAAAAATGAACATTAACTAATAACTGTCCATGATGAGCTGATGAGACATCCATGATCCACATGGTAAAAAACACAGATTGTAATTAAAGTCTTCTGTAGAGATTCTGAAAGTGGAAAAGGTTAACTATGTAGATTCCTCAAATTGTTTTCAAAATGTCAATTAAATGTTGGAACTGAAAAGCTATAAAAAGGTATGATGTTTTCCCAAATAGCTGCTTAGCATATAAAACAATCTTCCCTTTACCTTTTTATTGTTATTTTTCGCAGTTCTCATTTCCGAATACTATTCATGAACATGGGTCCAAAGAAGCCTAAAAAGTGACTCCTCGTAATTTTTTTCTTGTGAGCTAAGGTCTGGAAACATTTGCAGGTTCAGGCAGTAAAAATGAGCAACGGAGCACTTTCGTATCGGGTGGGTTGATAAGTGATCTCACGGTCCAACATCCAAGAGAAAAGTTTCCTTTTTTCCCTTCTTTTTCACTCTTCAGTGATTAACACTTTTCTCCATACTAACAATTATCTAGAATAAAATAGTTTATATGTAGTTGTTTGGCACCGAATGTTAACTTTCGAGGGAAATGAAATACATGTAAATGCAAACAGTTCCGTACAGTTCATAATGTTTTTCGATGAATGCGTGCTATATTGTGTTCGTTCTGTACACTTCAAATGCAATGTCAAAGCCGAGTCACGTCGAAACGGAGATTGCAACGGGCTTACACTGTCAAAGCCATGTACGAAATGGACGGCAAATTTCAACGAAACGTCCAGTAAAGAAGACATAAAATAGATAAGGGCGTAATCATATTATATGTTGTGGAAACATGAATTTTGAATTTGTCGAATGCTAAAAATATGGTATTTCCCAACCCAATTTGAAACTACATTCGACCAAAAATTTGGTTCTGTCGAAGCACGGTCGGATTGATTCAGTAAATGCGATGATGAAAAATGAAACATAAAAATCACTTATTTCAAAAAATTTAAATGGAAAAAAGTCGCTTGACTGATTGGTTTTTCTCTCATGTAATTATTAATCAACTTTGATGTCTGTAATCGTTTGAAAAGCTGAAAATCAATTACATGTTGCAATTTATAGCTGGAAATATTCACTTTGCAGGAGATTTCTAACCGCAGTGACGACACAGGTTTTTAAGGTCAATCACCGTATTGCGTTGAACATGGTACGGAAAATAACTGTGATTTTGACGTATTTGGTTACCAAATCAACACAGGTACGCTTGTTTTCTGGCGTCTACAAGCATTTTGAAAATGTATGGCAAATCTCAGGTGAAATTTCTGCAGAAAAATGAGAAAAATCGACATTTTCTTACGGGCAATTCAATGGCTAAACATGGCCAAAGGCCGTAAGATGTGTTTGTTACGTCAAATTCGGTGGTAAAATTGTTCGATTTCTAGTTGATTTTCAGCAAAAGCGCGAGAGTCAGTGAAAGTATGGTTATTGGAGATGTGTAAAAGATCATTTGGTGGTCAATTCGTAAAAAGGTGAATTTACAGCACACATTCAAACCTGGAAAATCTGTTTTGTAAACATTTTGACTTCACCGTTTACGTCCTGCTAAACGAACATCCAAGTCCATGGATCCACCACAATAGACACAATTGTTGGATAAATTATCGCTTTACCTGAATTTGGGGAGTATTTGGGCACAACGCGGCTGGAATGTGGAGTAATTAGGCATTTAGCTGAGTCAACAAGTACATTGTGTTCTGACTTCGCCATTTTACGCACGTTCGAAGTCACTGTGCAGAGTGGTTTCTGCAACGTCCGCAATGGATGTATTTAGCCGGTCGCGTCTCTAGCGGTCGCAATTTTCATCAAAACACAGAACCTGGATATCACCAGCTGATTGTCAATTCTGCCCTCTCTTGCCGACGTCTTATCAGTCGAAAATGGCCGCTGCAGCAGCTCCCAAGCCGGCGAAAAGCCCAACAAAGAAGGCAGCCAAGAAACCTGCCAGTGATCATCCGTCGTACGATGTCATGATCGTGCAGGCGGTGAAGGACCTCAACGAAAAGAAAGGCTCTTCTCGCCAGGCTATTGTCAAGCACATCAAGAGCAACCACAACAAGCTCACCGACAAAGCCGACGTCCGCATCAAGCTTGCTCTGAAGAGGATGGAGAAGAAGGGAACCCTCACCCACACCACTGGCAGCGGGGCATCAGGAAGCTTCCTCGTGGCCGACGCCAAGAAACCAGCCAAAAAGACCACCAAGCCGAAGCCCAAGAAGGTCAAGAAGCCAGCGGCTGCCAAGAAAGCTGCCAAGCCGAAGTCTTCGAAGAAGACCAAGTCACCAACCAAGAGCAAGTCCAAGCCGAAGCCGGCAGCAGCGGAGAAGAAATCCAAGAAACCTGCTAAGGCGAAAGGAGCTTCGAAGAAGTCTGCAGCACCAGCGAAGGGCGGGAAAGCATCTCCAAAGGTGGCGAAGAAATCTTCTTCCAAAAAGGGAAAGGGAAAGAAGTCCACTAAGAAATAAACTGTCATGACTGTAGACGCGGGTTTTAGCTGCGGAGGCTTGTCTGTGATGTACATAAGGATGATGTTTATATCAATTGTGTTGAAGGAAATGTACGTACTGTAGATTGCCGTGTTTTCTACCGAGAGGGTACATTTTTAAGCAGATGCATTGAAAACATTAACACTTTGGCTAGTACTAGTACATTGTGTACATGTGTATAATGAACTGGCTGTTTGGCTCGTGCCGTTTTCCTAAATTACCTGCTCCAAAAGGATTTTTGAATTTTTATTGAACTGATCTATCGTAGATGTGGAACTCCTTCCATGTTAGCAGATACGAGCCTAGTACGTTAAACAGCTCAAAAATACAGGCCTTTTGAAGCACGGCCCTAGCTCATGTCAGACCCATAGAGACATGTAGTTCGCTCTTGCCAAAGCATGGCCCAGCTCACTCAATGTCGGACCCTAGAAACATGGATCATCCATTACTAAGTTAAGCTTATCTTTTGTGAAAAAATATTTATCCTGAAATATATTACTGTGAATAAATAGATCGTGGATTAAGACCAATCTTCCTGGCTGAAATTAACTAAGTTTAGTACATGTAGTAGCCGTTTGTTACATGTACCAGCGGAAAGTTTGGTGCCGCGGGAAAGGCTTGCTTAATACTGATACATGTACATTGTTTATGGGCCACTAAGGCCAAAAAAAAAGGTCTCCGGTTTCTGGTATGGAGCTTGCCCAAAAAGTGGTGCGGCTTTTTTTTTTTTTTACCTGATTTTTTTGCTTCAAATGTCGGCTGATGACTGCAAATGGTGCCCGACTAAACTTAGTGCAAATATATGGGAGTCCAGAGAGGCCACATAAAGCTTATTCTCGACCATAACCCAATCTAAAAACACGTTAAAATTGTGCAGCAGCAGGATTCCAGTCATACCAGTGAATTTGGCGGTTTTGAGACATCATCTTTCATTGAAAAAAAACTTTTTCATTTTGCCGACGCTCATGGCTACGGCGACGCGCGCGCATACCAGAAACCGGAGACTTTGGGGGGGGGGGGGGGGGGGGGGGGGCCTAAAGCTATTTCAGCGAGATCGTTCGTTGTTAATTTTACTGACCGGAATCATTCTAACAGGAGCCCCCCCCCCCCCCCCCCACCGAACAAATTAAAACTACAGTACCGTACATGTACAGTCGAGTCTCGTTAATACAAACTCGTTCGGACAGAGCCATATTGTTTGTTGTATCAGAATTTTGTATTAAGAGGAACATCAGTCCCATTCATTGTGCACATAAATGCACAGTCGGGACTAAGGCTTTATGTTAGTTATAACCAGAATTTTGTATTAACAGAGTTTGTACTAACGAGATTCGACTGTACTTGTACATGACGCAGATTTTATGCATGGTAATTTGGAAACTCTCAATGCACTGTACAAATCAGAAATCAAAATTATTTATGTCGGCCTGGGTGGGATGTGAACCTGAGTCGCAAAGGTTGAAAGGAGAAATTACCACTGTGCATGTTCTGTCTCGACTGCTATCCGGTCCACGGCCTAGAAATGGTACTTGTACAATCTTGACTTCGTTGAAAATTGTGCATGTACAGTATGTACATGTACATTGTACATGTATAATGACTGGTCATAAGGCCAAAAAAAAAAAGTCTCCGGTTTCTGGTATGCGCGCGCGTCGCCGTAGCCATGCGCGTCGGCAAAATGAAAAATGTTTTTTTTTTTCAATGAAAGATGATGTCTCAAAATCGCCAAACTCACTGGTTTGACTGGAATCCTGCTGCTGCACAATTTTAACGTGTTTTTAAATGGGGTTATGATCGAGAATAAGCTTTATGTGGCCTCTCTGGTCTTCCATGATATTTGCACTAAGTTTAGTCGGGCACCATTTGCAGTCATCAGCCGCCATTTGAAGCAAAAAAAAACGGGGCAAGCTCCATACCAGAAACCGGAGACTTTTTTTTTTGGCCTAAGCTTGTTTATCTGCTGTCACTAGTCACTGTTGGGGGATTTCCCGAGTATGGCGCCCTCTTGTGTTCTCATAATCGCCGCAGCGTAGCCTTTAGTCAAGGCGCGTGTCTAAGCATGGCGCCCATGATAATGGCACGAAAAAAGACCTGTCGAGTGGCGAAGCCACGACACTCGTACTAGTCTTTTTACGTGACAGCATCCAGGGTGCATCACATGTCCGGATCAGCGCGTGGGACTTGACTAAAGCCTACCGCAGCATGGCAGATTTGCACAAAAATAATTATGTGTAGACGTGGCTCAAGTCGGGTGCTCATTGGTCTGTGCAGCATCACTGTCGCAATACACTGTGCAATGTACGTGTATTTTAGGGGTGCAACGAAGTAAATAAATTCCCTTAAACACTAGTGATAAATCCCTTCAACTAATTCTTTTTAAAATACTCGGAACTCTCACAGGTACGTGTTTAGGCTGCGCCGAAAAACGATCAACATGTCGTCTTTCGTTTTGCTATCAATTTTTGGTGGGTTGACCAATGTCATTTTAAAGAAAATAATTCACCCAAAGAAGAACACCCCTAAAACGAAGGGTATTTCCCAAACTGGAAAAGTAACAATTTTGAAGAAAACAAATCCTCCACAACATGGCTTCTTAGCGCCGTGTTTCGGACCCAATTACACCCGAAATGCTCAGAAATTGAAGCCCCAAGTCCAGGCCAGAGTTGTAGTGTCGTAATGTCTTCAATCCCTCAATTCCATGGCGCTCAGAGTTCTCTAATATTGAAAAATGTGAATGTATAACAATATTCATGAGCTCGGCAAACGGATTTTTGACCTGTTTACTTGCTTGCAGTTACACCATTAGGCCATTGCCGAAACGGGATCATAGCTAGGGTTGCAGACTAGTAAATAAACTGCCATGATAGACCCCAGCAATAAATACGCCTACTTCAGAAACTACTCTCAACTCTCTAAGGTATTTGAGACACTCATCAAATTAAAGCTCATTTCATCGTCTTTCCGCTATTTGGGGGGGGGGGGGGGGAGGGGGGTAACCATTGACTTTTGGGAGAAAATTCCATCCAAGTATTATCACCCCCTAAAAAGAAGTCCATCGCCATATTTTTTGAAAATTGACTGGATTGTTCGTGCCAACGCCTGGCCCGGCCTAGCCTGGCCGCACCGCAAAAATAGAAGTTCTATTCCACGGTCACAATAGTATAGCCAATCAGATGATGATGATTTTATGCAGGACTCATAATTATAAAACAAACAATGAATGTTTTACATTCGTGCAATGGAAAGGATCATTTATTTCGGTGACAACACTATTCTGCCATGAACATTCATTGTTTTTATACTAAAATGTGAGAATTTGTTTTTCCATCATTGCATCGTGATTTCTTAAGTCCAGTTTATCTGGTTCTGGCTTGTACTGGACATTTGGTGTTGATTGCATGGTGAGCAAATTACATCTGTAGTTGAATATGGATGAATTATTCATGCATGGTTCCATCATCAGAAATGTTGTGAACATGTCAAACTAGAATTCACAGTGAAATCCGACTGAGCTAGCTACTGTTTATGTCACTGTATATTAATTAAGTACTAACATGTGCAAAAAACGTGCTTACATAAAAAAAATACTGCATTTATGAATGCCCTCATTCTTTTTGATAGCCCAAACCCATGTTTTCAATGTAATTACTCTCTAAATGTAAACGAGTGAAACACCACTCTTTTAAAGAGGCACATGGTGACAACTCTTTTCAAGTGTTTTTTCCCCACTCTTTTACAGTGAAGTTTGATTTTTTTTTTGAGTGGTTTTTCACAATGGCCCATAGTGGAAAACCACTTAAAAGAGTGAAGTTACTCTCACCCCGTTTAAAGAGCATATGGGGAAAACTTCGAGTGATTTTTTTTTCATTATTTACATTTAGAGAGTAGATTATGTTGTATTCTTTTAAACCTCACTAGCATATTGTTCGTATTATTATTATTATTTGTTTAATCATTAGGATGGGTGGTATAGTATGGAAGTTATAAGTGCGAATATTAATCCATGCAACTACATGTACATGTACAAATCTTGCTGAGAAACAAACTGCGGTAACTTGTAAGATATATAGCGGTTAATAACCGACCAGCAGGCTCAATTCTCACTGGGCCATGATGCGTACATGGCGATTAAAAAAAGTGGAACCAAAACCCCCCAAATTATATTTCATATTTAAAAGAAAGATACGTAGCACCAAAAATAATAACTGCAAAGCCAAATTTCATAAGCTACTTTAGATAAAAAAATACTGAAATTGCTCAATCCGTTAAAAAAAATCACAATTTAAACACAATAACCTGAAAACCGCTTTCGTCCAAAAATACGATTTTTCACAACATCAGTTTAAAAGTTGAACATTTTCAACAAAGTCCTTTTGAAGGCCCGTCTTTTTTTCCCTTTTTTTTTTAAAGTGGATTTTATAAATCATATTGTTTGCCTTACCAGGGTTGTTAATATATATATTGTGTACTACAGGCGTTGACAGTTGTTGAAAACAAGTACATGTACATGTATTCTGTGTCGTTTTCTTTGTTGTTCCAAACAGTAAGAAAACATACTGTACATAGTAATTTTTTTTTTTTTTGACGAAACAGGTTTTAGGGTCATTGCGTTCAAACGGTGATATTCTTGAACGGATTGAGCAATTTCAGTAGTTTTTCTTCTGAAAGTAGCTTATTATTTTATCTCGAGGTGTTTTTCTTCTGTTAATCGATGAACAGTTCAGGACTTTTGAAGCAAGGTTTCTAGTTGCTCAAAGGCTGATATCCCATCTTGTGTCTTATTTAAGTTTCCATTCAGAGTCTCATCATCAGTGTCATAATCAATGTCAAACAGTAAGAATACACAATAAATTCCTTTTTTTAAGAAAGGGGTTTTAGGGTCATTGCGTTTAAATGGTGATATTCTTTGAAAGGATTGGGCAAATTCAGTATTTTTTTCATCTGAAAGTATCTTAAGAAATTGGCTTGCTACATTTTTTTTTAAATTTAAAATATATTTTGGGGGTTTTTGGCTCTGCTTTTTTTTCTCACCCTGTATAAGGTATACAGGTGTATTTTTATTATTTTATCTTCCTTTTTCCGTTAATCGAGTGACAGTTCAGAAATTTTGAAGCAAGGCTTCTAGTTGCTCAAAGGCGGATATCCCATCTTGTTTCTTATTTAAGTTTCCATCCGGAGTCTCATCATCAATGTCATAATCTTCTAGATCTTCGTCATCTTTATCATCCCCAACATCCCCATCATCATCATCATCAACATCATCATCGACGTCACTGCCAAACACCTCCTTGCTGTTCTCGTATCCGTTCTCACTTGAAACTGACTTTCGAAGCATCAGCTCCAGCTCGTGCATCCCGTCTTCCTGCTTCGGATCACCACTGTCCAGGGGGGCCTCTGGTGAAACCTCCTCCTCGGAATCACTCCCGGACTGAACATGATTCCCGGAGACCCTTGCATCATCAGGCAGGAGGTCGCTGCCAAGATGCAGGCTGCTTTCTTGGTCCATGTTGGTAGAACTAGAACGCTCTCCCTTTACTGATTTGTCACCGTCTGTCTTTTGCTGTGGAGAGACGGATGCTGAAGGCTGAGAAGTTGCGTCTTGCCTCTCCAAGACATCGTCAGCAAGGACTTCCTCCTCCGGCTCCCCTTCCTCTCCTTCCTCGACCCTCGTACACTTTGGAGCTTTCTGTACATCAGCCTGGACGCCGATCTCAGCAAACGAAGGCTGCTGTGATTGATGTTCCAAGTAAAACTGAGCCTGGCCTTGTCCGGGCTGGTTGTCAGTCGTTGACTTCCTATGAAATCCGGTGAGGATTCGACTGATGCTGACCTTCGGCCCCGTCGATGACCTTTTCCTTGAAAGATGGAATTGAACAACAAACTGACGTGAAAATTAATGCCACAGATAGGCAGTTTTATTCTATAATCAGCAGAAAATAATGCACATTACACCGACCCATTGCGAACCTATAACGAGTCATTAAATAAATTATTGTGACTTGCGTCGTCCGGTCAAATCAAGTCATTTTAACACACTGATACAGTTCGAGTCGAGTCACTGCATGCATTGACGATACAGACATGCACAGCCTCCGAATATTTGTCATAATCATAATTCTAATACAATTTACTTTATTTACTTTTCCAGACCCTGGCGACCGATGGAGGAAGGCATACAGGTTCTATAAGTGATGTCTTTTAACAGTAAGTGGACCTCCAGCATTTTACTGACAGCACAATGAGATACATCATGTATAATAAAACCGGTTCTACAAACATCCAAAGAAGTTACCATCCAGCGTTGCTGTCACTGGGTTTAAGAACCCCAAAAACTTGCTTGATTGTGCATTCGGGAGAATTAAACACGAGATGCTTGGTGAGTACACTAGTCTTATTTACCTATTTGCGCAACACTCAAACAAACTTAATCTTGCTCAAGATGTAAGTGTAAAATACTCAATTTTTATTCAGGCCCTACTCTACATTATCCTGCTTTAACAAGGACATTTTAAGTCTCAAGTCTTAGTTTCTCTTGGTTTTCCATTAGGCCTACTGATAATACGAGGTATCTGTTGTAGCAAGGTAATTTGTAAAGTAAGTCCCAAGGACCTCGCTATAAAGGTATTCCACTGTACTTTGTATAATGAAAATAGCTTGTGGGTCATCTCAAGAAGGCAGTGAGAGTCTCAGTAACAAAGGTCAATGTTGTCCACGCGGTCCATGAAAGAATAAGAATCCATTCATGGATTGCCTGGACGAGAGACGATTATATCATGTTGCGCTTCTGTTAGATTCAATTGTTTTTTATGTATGTAGGAGTGCATACATCCCGCATGCTCCTACCTTTTAACATCTGCGTCCTTGCTTCCCTCCTCCGGGTTGGACACCGATCGGGGTCTTTTGTCCTTCATTGCCTCGTATATCGCCTTGATCCATTTCTTCTGGTCCTCCTCACACGATGCCACCTTGAACAAATATTGAAACAACAGAAAATCTCAATTATCCCTTTTTGTATCTGAACCAAAAAAAGTTACTAAAAAATCAAATCTAATTTTCTATTATAGAATTAACTTTTTTTGTCCTCTTTTATTGTTTGATTTTCTCAAGCGCTGCGCAAACAGCGGCGGCTCGAAATTGAGTGGGGAATTCTCCAGCAATATCCTCTTAATTTTAATACATTATCGATCGATGATAATAAAGGGAAGTTGCATAATTATATTGCATGGAAAAAAAGTGCATCAAGGGCACATCGGGAAATTAAAGGGAATGTACAATATTTGCTTTTGCTGCAATTTTATGGATTTGGAGGATTAGAATGTTATAGCAAATATTGTTAAACTGACTTGTTTCACGTTTTTGGTTCGGAGATGCTGTAAAATCCAAGAAAACTAACCATGTTCTTGTAGTCTGGTTCCCTGACCCCACTTAAAGGGAATATACATCATTAGCTTTTGCTGTAATTTTCAGAAATGAACTATTTGAGGGGTTACTACATGTATAATAGATCAAACATTGTTACACTGACATGCTTGAAGTTTTGTGTTCGAAAATGCTGGGAAAAACCAAGAAACAAACAAATGGTGGAGTAGTCTGGTTCCCTGACTCCACTAAAGATAAAATTGATCAATTTATAGATGCCGGAAAATTGTAAGGTAAGGGAACCAGTCTAGCTGGCCTGCACCCGTTCATGAACATGTAACCAATAGCAAACAAAATTTGGAGTGAAAAAAATGGTGAATTTGGAGCAGCAGTTGAAAAATAGTTAGGTTTTTCCAACGGTGGTCGGCCGACCACTGTTGGAAATTTATACAAAAATACAATTTTCTTGAAAATGACTCCACACCAGGTGCCATAATTTTACAGGGTGCTTTAGACTGTCATTTACCAACATCCTAGTGAGGTATTTTGTTAAAACTTGGTAGTTGTATTTTTCGATGTTTGCAAATGTTGTATATTCCCTTTAAGTTGAAACAGATCAATTTATAGATGTCAGGGAATTGTAAGGTAGAGGATCAGTCTAGGCTTGTTCCCCTTCACAGGTACGGGGTGTGAAATCAATTGCAAAGAAAATGCGGAATAACTAAATATGAAAAATTAGGAGCACTTTTTGAAAAAAAAAACAGTTTTCTCCAACGCTGGTCGGCCGACCAGCGTTGGAAAAAACAAGTTTTCTTACAAATGTCAGCACACAGGAGCCACGATTTTTCAGAATGCTTTGGACTGCCATTCCCTTGAACAATCCAGTAAGATGTTTCGTGATAATTTGATCATTTCGTTTTTTTGATGTTTGCAAATGTTGTATCTTCCCTTTAAGCCGGTGTGTGTACACTGTACGGTTGGGCATTACTCCCGCAACATAACATGGAAATTGCTGTCATTTTGATTTATAATGAATGTCATTAATACTTCGGGTATGGATTCACGAACAAAGTAAACTATTAGGCTCCAGTCCATACCAATATGTAGATATGCTGCTGGGTGACCACCTCAACCCCATGGTTGTCGGCAGAGCGCACGGTCTGCACTCGGCTTACTGGCAGGATATCCTGATACATCTCGGCCTGGGAAAGAGAAAACAAATTCTCAGTAATCTACGCCGCTATGGAATTTCCCCTTACGTTGTTAAAAAAACACTTCGCCGTTACAGTACCGAAATCTGACATGCAATGTGGTTTTAAATGAATTAATAACCATACTGCTGCGACCAATCGGCTAGTCACCTGATCAGTAATCAAGACCAACAATCTCAAACATGTCGATTCATGTATCAAATGAGATAATCATATCTTCATCGCAAAAAAAATCAACCAAATTAAATTGCTGACACCCCTGAAAATTGCTAATTCGTCCCCAAAAATTGAGATTTCGACGAAATGAAAAATGAAAATGTTTTACGAAAAATCGCTATTTGTTATATTGACCCGGATTATCAGCCTGCATACATTTTGTTTTCCAAACGGTCAAAGTGTGATTGAGCAAATAATAACCGTGTTCCCAATTTGATTTATCCCTATCAAATAGAAACACATGTATTTGGCTTACGTTTTGGTGACTGACCTCCTTGTTTTGATACCATCGTATCTCTCCATCTTTCAGCACGCACCATTTCTTTTTCAAGGTCTGTTAGCAAATGAGAATCATTTCAAGAGTTCGTTATTGCATGTAACATCAGACTGTGTGAACTGTTATTACTTCACAGCTATGCAATTACAAACATGAAACCCGCTCTTTTGAAACAACCTGTTTTCGAAATGGGTTTTCAGAAAGTGGAAGACCAACTGATGACAAACAATAAAATGAATAAAATAAGAAATACGGAATGTGAAAAGGACAGAATTAACAACAAAAATACCGGGATAGCCTGTTGCGTTCCCATTGTTCATATAATTTTGATTCGATGTAACATAACCGGCCTTTAAATTACGTTTGAAATCCATGAAAACACGTACAATTTTCACTACAGTAGAGTCAATACTCTTCGACATTATAATAAAACCATGAAAAGGAAACGCTGCCAATAAATACAGTAAACTGAGCTCGTACGATGGAATTTACTGGAAATTTACCACCGAAGTTCCGTTTTAACAATGCATGGCCAGATGTTTTGCAATCCAATCATTTAAACAAACAAAATCCAGTCACATTCGTATACGAAGAAAACAATATTGATTGGGCGTTCCATTTATTCAGTGTATTACTAAAAGTACTTTTTTCCCCATTTTCTTTAAATTCGAGGGAAATCAGATAGAGGTATAAAAATGTTAGTTTACGAGTTGGTACCCGATGAGGGTCGGTAGAGAAACTTGCAATGACGAAGGTACTAGCGTCCTGTTTCCAAAATAAAATGCATTTATTTCAGCGGTCACACTTTCAAGTATAGTATCAGAATCTCAGAAAGTTGACTGGACATCGCCGCTAGCCATCATCATCCAGTGGAAGTCCGAAATTTGGGACTCTATACTGTGTATGAGAGTCCCAAAACTTAAGGTATTGAAAACATGACATACAAGAAAATAGACTGGCACCTGAAACAAACAGTCCAACAACCCTTCAGTAATGCATCATTCCACTGTGCCAAAACATCTGGCATGTCTGGTACTAGTCTCTATTTATACACATTTCTCCGTAGTCAGCCACCAGACTAATGACACTGAATGAACGGTCAGTCTTTTCAAACAGTTGGACCATGATGGGACATGTACCATCTAGTCTTTAGCCTCATTTTGAAATCACTTGACTTTCCTCTCATGTGCAAAATATGGAAGGAAAGTCTCGTTTAAAAATTGCATTGAGACTTCAAACTTGGCTGGTGAAATACTGAGGACCTTGTCTTTGCCTCATGAACATTTTTGGAGAATTTTGTCAGCCAAAGAGTGAGTAAAGTTGGCCTGATTTAGTTAAGTTTTGCATGTTTTTTTTTAGCACACAAATCCAAGCAGTCTGATATTGCAATACATGTACTTCGATTCATCTGCTGGGTGCAGCAACACCTGTGAGGTTTCGGCCTACGTACCTTCACCATTCCACTCCTGAAACGCTTCTGCAGATAACCCTCCATTTGGGCTTCGTCGTCGGTCTCCATTTTGATTATTGGGGAGTGCTTGCCGAGTGGTGCCGTACTGAAAGAGCAAGAAAAATAACTTTTATAGCAATACATAGGGATACATGACATTGTATTCGCTGATGTGATCCTCCCTTATCTGAGCCTACACTAAGTTCACTAACTGAAAACAGCAGAAATACACACCAAAACAATCTGTAGGCCTATATATATACCTGGCAAGGTGCATCACGCCGTTACCGCTCAGCGTGTGTTGCCGAATGGTGGGAATGAAATCGCCAGTGAAGTGAATAGTGTGATCGTCTATGTACTGTGCTGACACATTTTCAATAGAATTTAACTCACTCACCCGGTTGCGATGGAGGAGCTATTGTGTTGCGACAATATCGTACAAGGGAAAGCCCCGGAACTCTTATAGTGAATTAGTGGCCCCTGACAGCAAACCCATGTGACCAGTTAACCGGATATTGCCTCGTTACCGGCCGCGAGGGGGAAGTAGTTGTCGAAAAATCATGGCGATTGAACCCGGTGGACCAACTGGTACATGATGAAATATGATGCTTACTGATTATTATCGCATTGTGTTTCTATACCCTTCAGCCCTGGTTGGGCGTAGTGGAGGTTATGTACAGTGTTTTTATACGAGCGTACTGTACCAAGGTCAATGAGTTCGTCCAGCCTTTGTTATGTGAAACTAGCAAAGAAGAATTCTCGTCGAACTTTGGACTGCAAAGTCTGTTGAGTTGTGTACTAATGCAAATCGGAATTTAGATAAATGCTGTATCCGGGTATTCTTCAATTATCGCTGAGATCCGCCTTGATTTTAGCAGACCCTTCACCGCTAATTGGGTGGGATATCGATAATCATAATGTAGCACAATGTGTAACGGGGAACCCCCTCCCCCCCCCCCCTCTTTTTTTGTTGGTCATTGTGTTACCAGAATCTCAGGAATTCTTTTGAGGTAGACTGGGGGATGTGTTTAAGGTAAAATAGTCTGGGGTGTGTATATAGGGTATAGTGAGATTGTGTGGATGGGTATACTCTCGATCTGTCATTGTCTGTTACATATCATGCTGGGTATTTCGATAATCATTGACCGCGGGATATTTCTGCATTACCGGGGAAGGAGGATTGGTGATATAGTTGTCACATATGCAGCACAGATTTTGACGTGAAACACAACTCTTGCAAAGAGCATGAAGCCAGGGAAATATAATGATCATTCTCAAATTACGATAACAAATCATAAGTGACGCAATATGAATGAAGACACCCATACTGAAATTTGTATGCTTGTGGAGTCATTTCTTTGTTCTCGTGTACTAAAGTTTTCGAGGTTTGAAAGTGTACTTTCAAAATGCTCCTATTTTAAACAGAATTAATTTCCTGGGCTGAAATTCGGACTTAATATCCCTTACATAAAATTTGCGATGCATCATCACACCTTGGAAATTCCTAGTTTTTGAGTAAAATCCATATATCTTTTTCGTGATAACCTTGTGCAGAAGTATTCATCTCAAATTGCCCTGTGGAGACGTATTCAGTCTTTTGTTCCCTATTGTACCCATGTCTCCACAGGGTGCCGTGTAACAGATCAACAAATCACAGCGATGCACGTTGTGGAAACACTATTCCTGAACATATTACAGTGAACTGTACATGAAACACAAAACACTCACAGAGAACACGATGATAAAAAAATGCAAACAAGTGACGGAGAGATCACATCACACATTTATAATATATAAAAACAAGAAAGCAAGCATACGATTGATAAGGAAATTAACAACGAATGAGAGAACAAGTGAGATATACAGAATACAGCAATCAATAGGAAAATACAGAAACACATGTGCAGTACATGTATGTGCCAGTCCTTCCAAAAATAGCCCATGACGTCATTTGCTTGACGAAAAAAATCAGTCATTTTACCGAGTATTGCGCTACATGTCAATGTGCGCACAGAACGCTTTTGGGCGGCAAAACCTTTTTTTAGAACAGAGAGAGACAGATCTGATATACCAACCTTAATATAATTAACTTGGTTAACTTCATTGAATTCCGTCGCATTGCCCTCATAAAGCTCAACGAAATTTACGTGTCAAATTTTTATCCACTGAAAATAAAACCAGATTTCGACTTAAGATAAAATTTGTGTAAAGACAGAATTTTTACCTCAAGTTGAAATCCGATTGGCACGAAAAAAAGTGTCAATAATATCAAATTTGGCTTCATTCTAATCATTAATATCTTAATTTTCAAGTGCTAAATTGCTCTGATCGCCATGCATACACGGTAAACAAGTGATGGCTCGTATCTAGAATTGGAACTGCCGCATGCACGATTTTACTGGGGAGTGGCAGGCGCCACGGTATATTTTAACAAAGCTGAGGATTACGTTTTTTATAACTCTTCTGGGGAGCTAGGGGCATGGGCCACCGCCCACTAAAATACTCCACAGATATTCGCACGCATGTAGACTCAGTTGTGGAATGACATTAATTTTCTGCTTCTTTATTTGAATAACGGACGGAGAAACTCGTAGACCTTTTGGACGTGAACACAGTTCCTTATTAATTGTACTTGATTCATTAGCAAAATTTGAGCGCATTACAATTCTGCCTCGTGTTAACTTTTCCCGCCGTTGTCGCCATACGATATAGAGGTCGCCCTCCAAGTCGGCCAGGGGGGAAACTTTCCATTTTGATCGAGCCCAGCAAGAACGGCGCGCCAGCGCAAGCAGCGCACATTGCGAGAAGTGAAACAAACGGACTGGATCGCCTGTGTGTCCGACTCTGCTGGCAGCATTTCGTTCTATTGTTCAGCTAGTGCTCATCGGCTCTCCTACAACCGCATCTCATACTGAAGGTAAGTAGCTGCCTAAGAATGTGTTTATATTTCAGAGAGCTTTAAAACGGTGCATTATTTGTATTAGACCTATCTCAATATTTTTTTTGTAGGAGGTGATAGGTGTTTTGTTTTGATTTGTTTAGTCATAAATAATGTTTCACCTGAAGATCATATTTTTGCGCCCGTAGGCCTATATTGTGTATTTTAAAGATTGCATGTATTTTCATAAGGTGGCGTTTGCGTCGGGGTGATGTAAATTTAATATTAGGTTGTGCCCTTCACCGACGTACGATGAACACTGAATACACACTGAGTACACAGTGTTAAGGGGAAAAAACAGGGTTGGCTGATTTAAATCACGTTGATTTAAATCACTGATTTAAATCGCGATTTAAATCAAATGATTTTTTTAATAAAAATCACTGATTTAAATCATTTTTTTGTAAAAAAATTATTTTTGGCAAAATCAATTGATTGAGGGCCATTTTAATCATTTAAATCAACTGATTCCACTTAATTACAAAGTGTAAGATGTTGTTAACACATTCAAATACCCCTACTTCATCACCATCGACTCAAGTTACATTTTGCATAATTACACAAAATCGTTGTTTTGATTAAGTCAAGATCTGAGTTTAAACGTTTTTCTTCAAAGTTTTTAATTTTAAAGAGAGCACACTCACGTTTGCTTTAATCATTCCTTGATCTGTTTACAGTAATATTGTGAATCAACTTGCTGGCGAAGGCTTACATGAACCATTAAAAGGTGTATTAAAAGTCCCAACTTTTCCTAACGTTTCTCCCTACAAATTTAGATTGAGATTTATATAAAACCTTTTAAAGGTGCAAGGCCTGATTTCTGTTCTCCACCTTGGACCATCAATCAAACACTATAAGTTACACAATCAGTGCCGCCAGTTTTGAAATTAGAAGCATTTTTATGAAATCAACATGCCCATGCAGAACTGTCATATTTTTTTGTATGCCGTGTACACGTACCATAAATCAAGTTTTCGTTCGTATCCACACATAACGTATCTCAGCTGTATCAACCAAGCAATGCTCCTTAAAGTGTCTTCAGTATTAATGCACCATTGAACCAATGATGTAGACTATATGTAGAAGAAATCAAGTTATTTTTTAAATCACTGATTCAATACAATTTTTTTCAAAGCATTTATCATTTTATTGAGTTTTGTGGATGTTGGGTATAATAGGAATCTGTAAACTCCTTTGTGATGGGTATGAGGGAGCATGAGGAGATTTAGACACATGTTTAGACGTATCAATATTTTGAAAATTAAAAAATAATCAAAAAAAAACTGATTAAATCAAAAAAATCTGATTTAAATCAAATAAATCCGATTTTTTTTTTTTTTTTTTTTAAATCAAAAAAATCGCCAACCCTGGGAAAAAAAAACATTATATTGAATTTGCATGTTGTTTTTTTCTCTTTTAATTGTCTCGTGGGAAGTTACTTTTTCCATCTGATTTCTGTAGGGGTTCCTTAATGTTAGATCATCACATAATGATAAAACAACACGAGAAATCCAGATAAGTTGACCTTTAATCCAGTAAAAAAAATACAGTCGAAAAGAAGGTAAAACGAGATTCGAATCGGCTACCGTATACCGATGCCCTACCAATCTCCCAGTATACGGTACTGTCCAAAATAGTATCTTCGTAATCGTTGATGCACTGTTTGTCGGAAGTCGTCATTTGCAAATACCGCTTTAGTGAATTTGTTTTGTTTTACCGAAGGTGAAATACTTGTAGCACAAGATTCGGTGATCGTCGGGGGGGGGGGGGGGGAAGGAACGGAGAGCTAGGGTTACAAAACGCTTCCTCCAGTGCCAGCACAATCATTTCGTTAATCATTTTGCATACACATACAAACTCATACGGTATACAGCCTGTATGACTCATCACAATGTTGCGAGCACATAGCACAGACGCTTTGCTAAACAAATGTTCCGAATATTTTTCTAAAGATTATATGTACGATTATCTGCATCAAGACGCTGGTACCTAAGAATAAATTGTTCACCGTGGAGTAAATGTTAACGCACGGACATCCAGCTGGTGATCTTTAACCTACGTCATGCCATCTCAATGCAGGCAGAAATTGTGCTATAATTTTCGACTACATTGTAATTTAACATTTTGGTATACATGCTTTTAAGGACGTCCCGTCGCGAAAGACTCGTCGTCGTACGGACCAATTTAAAAATAGCGAGGCTTTGCAGCCACGCTGATTCAATTCATTGTCATACGTCAATGCCATTTCGTGCGCCGCGGAAGCTACAGAGACGACATTTTAGATGTTTGCCTGTACCTCGTGATGCGTAAGTGGAGATTTTAATAGCATTGATTTCAATTAAAATGCCAGCTCAACCCTTGGCCTTTGGATTACAAGACAGCACGCATACAATTATGTTTATTTGTTATGCAAAATTAAAATACATCATTTAATACCCAGATAACAAAGAAACGATTGGCATAGTCCTATAAAAAGATGCGTATGATTTAATACCCGTAGATTTGAGACTTTTTGTTTTTTGTTTTTGTGTGTGTTTACTGCAGTCGGGACGCCGTCGTTCTGCTGACATTCACTCGAAAGAATTGCCTTAATGAAAGAACTCTCCTGCTGTTCCCGAATACAAACGAAACATTTAAAATACAGAGATTCTATATATACATGTAGATAGAAAACTTTATTAATTTCATACAGGTAATTACATACGTGCATGTTTGCATAGGAACACGTAGATCAATTGTTAAACGAACATGTAGATTAAAAAATATCTAAAAATAAACATGTATAAATGTCACTCCAAAGGTCATGCAGGGAACAATATCGAATGAGGAATTCGCCAGGCATAGGATGTCCTGAGATGTCATCATTTCGTGGAATAGAACAATAGTGCATTTCTCTCTGCATCACGCCATTACTTTTATTGTATTTTTAGCTTTAGCTTTTTAATAAAAAAAGTGCGAGTTTTTCATCAATTGTTTTTTTACGTCTCTGACGAAGCATACAATTATAATGTGGTAGCGTAATAAAAAATCATTGCTTTTCGAGCATTACACTTTACATGAGCAGACTATTTGCTTTTTACAAACACATCATTCATGCATCAGCTAGTAGTACATCGTGGTGAGCTGACTTTTTTCAGCGGTTAATGTTTGTCTCCGCTTGAAAATAATTATGTTATTGTAAAATACACGGGCCGCATTTTGTTTGGACTGTTCAGACATTCAAGGACTCATTGTTTTATCATGAGATGCACGTACTCCAATATTTATTATCATCACAGTGAACAAAATTTTACCAATATTTGAATGTCAAAGGGAAAATGTGGGGGTTGCTTGCCATCATCGCCAATGAGGTAAATGAGAATTCACATTACTCTATGTCGTTGAGGAAACGAATACGATTTGTTTTTTTCATTTAGGATTGGACATCAATAATAATGCGCTACATTATGTACAAAAGCTGGAAATTCGATTTTACACATCAAGAACGTGTACATTGATGTAAATATTGAGCATTGATTTTTGTGTGTGTGATGCAATCTTGTTGTATGTTTTGATACTTTTTTTATCTTTGGGGAGGGTCCTAAGCTTGAGATTCTTTTAGCAAAATCATCTCCAAGCGACGAAGCCATACCAAATCAATTCACAAAGAACGGCTGTTCTTTTTTATTTTTTGCGTGTGGGGGGGGGGCACTAAAATGGTTGAACAGTTTTTACGTAAAGCCTGTGAGATTAAACTGCATTGATTGCAATATATAGCAATGTTCTTTTTTCTTCAAAGTTTTACCCCTAATCCTGTCCTGGCTATTTCTCTTGTTTGTTTTCGCAGTAGACCTAATGGCTTTAAAGAAAAAATGGTAAAGTCTGTTCTGACTTGTATTTGAAATGCGCGTTGTAAATTCGATTAATGTGTCTGTGGTGCCTCATTGCCTCCTGAAACCTTGAGTCATACATGGCATGCTTTGCAACCTCCTTGCGATATTGAATTGCATTCGTGGTATTTTCACCCGTAAAAGCGTTCCTTCCGACCCATTGTTGGTATACTTAATTAAGCTCCACGCTGTTGTGGTTGTATACGTGACATTGAGCACAAATTGCTTCTTTAAATAGAAACCGTGTTTTGTCATTGATCGTTGGCGTCACGGATTTGGGTGTTATTCGTCCACAACCTGCATTGAAGCATTGAAATCGATACCAATTTTCCTCTACTTGTGAAAAAAATTGATCGGATTTATTTTCAGAAACAAAGTTAGTAGTTAAAAATGGCTATGCGTGTATTTTACCTTTATGCAAGGGTGGAATGGTATGTTGGAAGCCAAGCGGAACAAAAATGTGTTTTCCAATTTTCATGATTTAATATTGTACATCATTTAAATATGTAGCTCCTATAGTATATGTATTAGGTGTTTTTTAGATGCCTTTCATGAATCTTGTTGGTTAAGTTGTTTCAAGTAGGCCTGTGTAGATACTACTTCACAAGACTTGTGTTCCTCGCTCTAAAATGCTGTTCTCAAAATTATTAAAATGTTTCAGATGGCTTTTAAAATTACCCGTTTTGCTCGCATAATTAGAATCGAAATCGGAGGTTTCTGCCTTTATTCAGCCAGCAATTCGTATCGTTCGATTCAGATATAGTATTGGATGTTGTCGTTTAAAGCTGCGTTTCCCGTGCTGGGGGTGGGGGTCTCAATGAATTTTCAAAATTGTGTTTTATTTCAACCAAAAACCTCATTATTATAGTTATATTTATTATTATTATTATTATTATTAATCATTTCTGGTAATGAAACCAAGGATTCCTCAAAAGCGTCCAGGGCACTGTAGCTCGCAAGCCTGAAGAAACCTGTAGAGAGAAGACAATGAGAAGAAATTACAGTTTTAGAGGTGGGAGGAAAAGCCCAGAAGAATATTCTGGGGAAAACCCACGCCTGCAACCCTATGAAAACGGTTTTCATTTTGGTCAAAAACAGATCTGCCTTGAGAGCAGACTGGCTCAAGGTCAATACATGATCGATACTAATTGTGGGGCGGAAACCAGCCTACCCCGCGAGATAGAACGGAAGTATTGTTGGGCCGCTAGTAGTTCGAAATTTGGTTAACTAATAATTTAGTAACTTAAACGTGGGCCGATTTTTTTCGGTCGATATCTCATTTAAAAGTAAACGAAAAACAGCAATTCAGAAAAAGAATCTACAGGGTGAGTCAAAAAAAGCGAAACCCAAATATCGGGACCATTGTTTAAGTGAAGTGCTGCATGTAGCCCTTTCAAAATCTAGGATATGAAAGCCCAATTCCTAGGCTTTCTTTTAGTACAACAAGAATCATTCAAATCAGTTATGTACTTTTTAAGTTCCGGAATTGTAAACACAACTAACGTTTTAAAGTTCTTTCCACGGATCACAAGAAGGTAAGTGTTCTTTCAGCAAAACGGAAACAAATCACATAGTGATGTGATTGAATTTGCTGAAAGAATGACGCACACCTTTTGAAAAAATCCATGCTTTTCCGGACAACCGAGGGTGCTGTTGTTGTTCATTTTAGGGGTTTTCTGTTCAAATTTAGAACCAAAAAATTTGCTCAATCAAAACATCTTTCGAGAAAAGTTTTCTCATTTGTTTACCGCCGTGTAGCTGACACAACAACGAATCACTAAATAAAAGAAGCTTTACGAAGTGAAATATCCAACATTCTGGGAACTTTTTGTGCATAATCTAGTTGTAACATTGAGGTTTCTGCCTGAAATGACATCACACTTCTGCTCATGAATATGGAATTTTGCATTAGTATAAAACAGTATTGTCGTACTCGTACTCGTACTCGAGTACAACTCGAGTACAGTAAGTACTCGGCCCGTACTCGACGATCAGTACTCGAAGATTATTTGGACTCGAATTTTGCACGGACTCGGTACTCGGCTCCAGTACTCAGGAGTACATATCGAGAACATTTCTTTTTAATCGATTCTTTAGTTCACCATGGAACGCAACGCGAGCGCGGTGGCGCGGTTACAGTTTGTATTACGGCCATAGATATAGATCAAAAGGACTAGATCGGCAGCGCGTGCATACGCCCCCATTCACTGTGGGATAAATGAGCGCCATTTTTGTGGTCTCTCGCGTGGACGCGCAAAAAAATTAACATAAAGTCATACAGCTATATCATGTATCTGTCCTCCAGCACGTGACCTAGCTCAACGCACACGAAGCTAGAAATGCGCACCGAGTATGTACGCACTGCGCACACACGTGCCGCTTTCCGTTTCGGTAACGATAATAATGTTTTCTGCAAACTTACAAACCTGTAAACCTTTACACTGTGCAGACAATTTACTCAAGAGCAAATGGTTTTCAGTAAAAGCGTTTGCTTCTTTTTTATTCATACAGAATACTAGTAAATGCTAAACAATTTGTAGTAAATGCAAATGCAAGATTTTATTCATACGAAACATGGTATTATATGTACTTTATGAACTTTGTTAATATCACTTTAAATTATTAAATTATTGAAAAATGACAAGTGCATATTTGAAATCCAAAGCATTTACTCCTTTTTTCATACGAAACGAAGTAAAGGCTTATAATGTAGCAAAAGCTAAAAATAAAGAGTGAATTATTCTCAGATTTTAGCAAATGGTTTTCAGTAAAAGCGTCCGCTTAATTTTCATTCATACAGATGCGAGTAAATGCTGAAAATTGGTAGGAAAAGCAAATGCCATGTTTTATTCATATGAACATGGTATTATTTGTACTTTTTGAACCTTGTTAATATTAATATTTCCCGATTAACGTTAATAAATTCAGTAATGTATGCGTAGAATTATTTGCTTTATAATTTCAAGGTTGCTCCATACCCAAGCCAGCCTGAAAAAAAATGATTATTAAATTATTTATTTATTTCTGGTAATGAAACCAAGGATTCCTCAAAAGTGCATGCCCCAGGCACTGAAGCTCGCAAGCCTGAAGAAACCTGTAGAGAAGAAATTACAGTTTTAGAGGTGGGAGGAAAACTCCAGAAGAATATTCTGAAAAAAACACGGTTCGGGTATACCGGTAGGGACTGAAAACCCAATCCTTACGTAGACCAGGGTGCCGATGCACAGCGCATTTTGCACGTTTACGGCATTGCGTTCGTCACGTTTGGCGCGCGTTTATTTTTTGTATCTGTCCTCCAGCATGTGACCCTCCAGGTAAGACCGCGCGTATGCACGCGTTGCCAATAGCACTGAGGATTTGTGAATCGGGATTGTTCCCAAGCATAATCCTTGTCCCAGCAATTATGTATTGTCCGTTGCCTAGGGAAATCTCGGGAATTTTACAGATATTTTATTTTAGTGATCGCAAAGCCTTTTCACGTACACGTGGACCACAATTTCGTGTATCACATGTGCTACATCATTGCAATTTTTTCTTAGCTTTATGGTTGAATATGTTATCAGTTTCGGATATAATTAAATGGGGATTGCATGTTTCATTTCATTTCATTTCATTTCATTTCATTTCATTTCATTTCATTTCAATTCATTTCATTTCATTTCATTTCATTTCATTTCATTTCATTTCATTTCATTTCATTTCATTTCATTTCATTTCATTTTCAAAATTCTTTTCAAAATTCATTTTCAAAATTCATTTCATTTCATCTCTATATCTAGTTTATTTTTATTCATTTATTTAAGTTAAAACTTTTGCGAATTTGCACTGCGCGACTGCTTGCCGTGACATCACCGATTGGCGTTCCCGTTCGCTTACGCGCCAAACATTAACCGTTCTCCGGGCTTCTGTGCATTTTGAGCTCGTTATGGTTCACTGTGAATAATTTATTGTGACAGGACAGTGAGACGAGCTCAAAACGGCGTTCATCCTAATTGAATAATTGACGAACTCGCTGATCAAGCCTGAAGAGATCGCTTGACTCTATAGTGACCATAAATTGCTATGGCAACGCGCAAGCAACAGCACTCGGAACCAACAGGAAAGTAATCTAATTAAGCCATGTGATTAGCTCGCTCTGCCTTCAAATCCCTCTTGCATGCATCATAAGATCAGCTAATACAGAGTCCTGATACGAGCTTGCCAGTAGCGTAAACTGCGGGGCGGGGCGAGGGGATGCCTTATGTTTTAGTAGATGAAAGCGCCAGCATCGCACAATGGTGCCACAATTGCCAACAGCATAACAATGACATACCACCTCCTCCTCCCCCCCCCCCCCTCCGCCCCACGTTTAACCGTTGTTACCGATTTTACCCCGGACCAAAAAGTAAGGTACGCCACTGCAGGTCTCCATTCTATAGGCATATTTATCTTTTGAGCCATTCCTCTCGTTTCAGGTTTGAGTTTAACATTGAGAAGTCAATACAGAAAACCTGCATTGTTGACATTAAAATATACCCACTCATAATGGCCGCTGTGGTCCTATGGTTACGATGTTCGACTCGTGTGCCGTGGTACATGGGTTCGAATTCTGACCGTGGGAACATGGTGCTTGTGCTCTTGAGGACGTAGGTAGCGTGTGTGTTGCAGGGGTGTGAAATCCTGACCGTGGGAACATGGTGCTTGTGCTCTTGAGGACGTAGGTAGCGTGTGAGCTTGTCTTACATACGCAGTGTGGACTTCCGAACAAAAGACGTCCACATAATGTAGGTAGCACCGACGTTGTGTGGACTTGCCCACGTCCACACAGTGTTTCCCCATTTCTGGAAAACAGGTTTAGAGGCATTTTTGGGTTAGGTTTATCCGTAGCAGAATGAAGAGAAACACTAAAGGGAATCATAGAAAAAAAATTGGGTTGAAAGAGTTTTCACAGTTTGAGAAACATGAGTTTTTTCACTGGTTTTTCTTAACTACACGAAAGCAATTGAAAGTCCACACTAGTCATGTGAAACAAGTATGGGTGTGTTGCAGGGGTGTGAAATCTCAGCTTTAAAGCTGATTTCAGCTTTTTTTGTTTTGGATTTCAGCTTTTTTCCCCTCACTTGCTGTGTACAAAAGTATAGGAGATTTACAAAGTTCAGCTTTTTTACACATTTTTCAGCTGTTTTCAGCTATTTTTATCAGTGGGCACTCACACCCCTGGTGTTGTGTAATGCACGTTAAAGAACCCGGTAACAATAATTGTCGCTAAGAGAAGGGGTTTGCCCCGTTGTTTCTGGCAGCAGTGGCTACAATGCACCTAGCAAAAAGTTGCTACATTATGGGTCTCATAATATTATGTCCTTATACTTCATTTACCTGTCTTTAGTTGCATTCATTTAGGCGCTTTCATAAATACGGTTGTTATTATTATTATTGTAAGTATCTTTCTATTTTAAGGCTAGTAATAATTGCCTCTTTTGTTACGCTGAAGGAGATATTTCATCATATTGAACTCTGCTTCCCAGTCTGAATGCAGGTGGGAGAATTATATTGATGTCTGTTTCTGAACTGGATGGAGGGCTCATTTTTAACCTCCTGTGATGTATGTGTGTGACACTTACAATTTTGTTTGACTGCTTTGTAATACTCCGAGGTAGATATTTCTTCCATTATTCAACTCTTTCACCGCGGCGTCCGAATGCAGGATGAGGAGTTATATTAATGTTAGTTTCTGAACTGGATGTAGTGCTAATTTGTATTTGTGATGTAAAATACTTCGTGACAATTGCATTTGTGTTTCACTGCTTTATTGCTCCGAGGTATAGATATATTATTACGTTATCCCGTCGGCTTTTCTGAATTTGCGGCATTTTTAAACATTATTCACTTTATCTAGCAAACAAACATGCCGAGTCAAAACTATGTTTGTAATGAGAGGAAGAGGTATTGTTACGGAGCTTTGTTCGTACATGAAATTGATTATTGACATGCCTGCACATGGAATACAAAAAACATAGACTCGTGAAAAAATCAAAAGGCGGAAAAGCCCTGTGTTCTGTTCATCATATTGAACAGACATACTATAGTTGTTTTGCCAACAGAAATGTTTCGATGTAGTTCATCCCACTCAAGTGTTTGTCTTTCTAATTGAATGATTATGGTTTTTCAAAGGTGGTTGTGCTGGTCGAGATTAGCATTTTCCTATAGAAAAAAAGCATTTTCCTACGGAAAAAGACTCTCGCATTTTGTTTGGCTCATTGCGCTCTTTGACGCATTGTAATCAGCTTGGTTGTCATAACAGCGTAATTTTTCATGTCGACGTGTTGCCATTTTCCACAGCTCAAGCTGCATAACCAGATCTTGTATATAGACATAATGACACAGAGAAACTTATTATAGAAAGCAGAAAACACTTTTCAATCAAATTAATGAAAAGGCATTTCAAACACTTTTCATACATTTAAATGTATTCGAAAGTTGCACAAAATGTGTTCCTGAGAAAAAGTCATCTCACGGCCCTTTAAAATGTGCTACCAACATATTATTTGCAAGCAACGTGAATTCGTAGTCATGTTAGCAGTTGATGTAGTTGGTATAACAAGAAACAGCCGAGGTCAAGAATCCTGTGGAGACAATGTTGCGGTGGGGAGACGGGAGTTCCCCTAAAAAAATCCTCCCGCCGTTGCAATTGGTAAAGGAACCATTCGGGGGTCAAGCTTGATATGTGACATTCTTTAAAGGATAATGTCTTAAAGAGATTTTGTGTGGGCGACAAGGCGACATCTTCTGCATCTGGTGTGCTTTGGTATTTACAACAGGTGTGGTGAAAGTTTGACTTTAACTTACTTTTGGCTACCAAACTTGTTCAACGCTCCTTAACGAAGGGTTGTTTCCCGGGAGGAGTTGTTTCCCTTCATTCAGTGGCGTAGCTAGAATTTTTTTAAGGTGTGTGTGTGTGTGGGGGGGGGGGGGGTTTCAGAACATCATGGGGGTCACATATCGCAAACGTCCTATTGCAGTTTTCCCCAGTTGGGCCCCATAATGCCTCGCTATATCCATTGACATAAGAAATTGTAAACAGTTTTGGCTAACTGAAAAAAAATACAACTTAACGAAAACCCTTTTTGGTTGGGGAAGGTCAGTATTTTGATAGGGGGAGTTCCTGGGGGGGGGCACGGAAAATTTTCAGGGGCACGTGCCCCCCCCCCCCCCACCACCCCCCCCCCCCCCAGCCACTGCCTACATTTCCCGAAGGACCTGCGTTAAAAAAAATAACCTGGCAATTAAATTTACACCCGCATCAGTGGTAATTTTCGAAACCTAATCCAAACCATGGTTGTACTGACTAAATCTTGACTTTTTGGAGGACATCGTAACACAAAGAGAAAAGCTGCTAGCTCCAACAGCATAAACAAATATCACCCACTTTTTTTTTACAGCCGAACCTATACAGTTCGGTGTAAGGAAATATTTAAATGTGTATTTTGTGCCCCAGTTCGTCTATGTGAAAGCATTGGGCTCTGGGCATAAAATGTGTTGTCTGAATAGGGTTTGAAGTGCACTTGCATTAGTTTTGGTTCATTTGGTCGATTGGGTCGTCAGCTACTATGACAACAACAAAAAAATCCCATTATATTCGCAAGTAGTCTCCGATGAGACATTTCGAATGCATCATAGCAACCACCGCGGGCCAACACGCATTGCAGCTAAAGGGGATTCGGCAGGTGCTTAAAAAAGCATCCATTATTTCGGGGGGAGAGGGTGATTTACCTGATGTTTTCCTGAGGTTGCTAGGAGACGAGGCAAAACAAATGATACGCTTCCTTGACTTTGGCAGTATCATCATCCACCAAAGCGAGAATATTACTCCCAACGCGTCATCTGCTGTTACCAGAGTGTAACTGCCGTGGAGCCACTTAGCTGGATAAAAAATACCTGTACTTGTAGAACTTAATAATAAGTTAATAGTCTTTCTTAGTGACGTTAAGCTGTATCGGCATTGTATCCACTGGTAAGGACAGACGTGATGTAACATTTTCTCGGTATTTTTCTCCTTTAAGACTTTCCTATCAATGTCATCGAAAAGTAAAATTGAAAAAGAGGTATAGCCTTTTACAGCTTAGACTTTGCTCGGCTTTTTTTTTTTCTTGCATTCGCCGACTTTAAACCGCATTATACCGCATGGTTAAAAATCCGATACAGTATATTTTAGATCCATACTAGCCACCTGCGCATGTAGCGATAATAACATTATAGCTTGGATGGAAGTCTCAAAATGATTGCATAGTGATGTGAATCCATGCCTTTTAAACAGTGGACTTGACAATTCTCCATAGTTTCTGTCGTCAAATCTCAGTCATAATAAGAGAGCAAGAGAAGAAACAATGTCGAAAAAGTAAATGTAAACTGATTCATGTAAGCCGACGCGATTGCTTTTATATGTACAGGGTGAGTAAAGTGAATGTAGCACTTTCAAAATTTAGGATATGAAAGCCCAACTCATAAGCTTTCTTTTAGTACAAGAATCATTCAAATCACTCATGTACTTTTCAAGCTACGGGATTTTAAACACAACCACCGTTTTATAGTTCTGTCGACAGATAACAAGAAGGTAAGTGTTCTTTTAGCAAAACGAAAACAAATCACATAGGGATGTGTGTGAATTGTTTTCGTTTTGCTGAAAGAACGCGCATCTTTTTTTGAGATCCGTGGACAGAACTTTAAAACGGTGGTTGTGTTTAAAATACCGTAACCTGAAAAGCGCCTGAGTGATTTGAATGATTCTTATACTAAAAGAAAGTTTATGAATTTGGCTTTGATATCCTAGATTTTGAAAGTGCGAAATGCAGAACTTCACTAAAACAATAGTTCCGACATTTGGGTTTCGCTTGTTTTGCCTGTACAGTATATATATTATTAAAGTTGCACTTGATTCTCTACCGATGCAAAATCTCCACGCCAAGTATAAATATGAGTATCGGTATATACACTGCCTTTTAAGCCTTTAACAAGCATGCTCCAAAGAGGTTTTACATTACTGCTAAATCGACAAGGGAGATCGTTTTGACAACCCATGTGTTATTATGCGTCACGTCTGATCAGCGTGGAACTCTAGACCGAGTACATTTTTGTTGAGATCTCTTGTTCCTGGAAAGATAAAAAGAAATCGAGAAATTAAAGTCGGGCATGCAGACAAACGTTGAAGTGTCGGTGGCACACAGAATGCCAAGTGTAGCCTACGAATAATCGGACGGGAATTTTTGCAGCAAAAGTTCACGAAATTTGAAAACAGAAAGATGTGTTCGAAATTCGATATGTGTTATCTATCGAATATTTAGACTATATTCAGAAAATTGGGTTGAAAGAGTTTTCACAGTGTGAGTAAAATGAGTTTTTTTTCACTGGTTTTTCTTAACTATACACGAAAACAAAGGATTGTCCACACTACGTATGTAACGTAAACATGGGTGCGTGGTTATGGTGTAAATCGAGGAAACACACGTGAGTATAAACAAGTAAAGGAAAAGGGAAGAGGAACAATAGAAAATCCTCGATTTACACCATAAACAAACCTGTGTGTGTGAAGTGTTCCTTATACGGAAAATATGTATAATTGATTTGGACGAAATGTCCTTCTTGCTTCATGATCATTATGAAAATAGCTCCAATTAAAACGTTTTGGTCGGGTCGTCACGTATATGGATGGTTGTGCTAACAGTATTCATTACATTTTCGGGTTATGGAGCCCCGTTCTTTTGCGACTTCTGAAGGAAAACAAATGAAACTTTTAGTGACACTTTTCAATGGGGTAGTTAATATTAACGGTTGCAAAAAAAATATTAACTCGAGCTTTGTGTTCAAACGATTTTTTTTTGTAGTCCTTAATTATTTCTTATAATTTAGTGGATCTGCAGGGGTTTTCCTTATAACCATTGATTTATAGTTATTAGATTACCTTTATATCAAGGTTTCATTAACGTTTACTTAACAGCACATGTAGCTCAAAATGTATTTTAAACATACATGTATTTCTGTGACCTGAGGTCGTGATCTGTCTTCCGTCGGAGTGCGGCGTGCAAATTTTCCGTATTTTTTTTTACCTAGCTACATTAGGTTGATCTTGTGATATCTTGAAAGTGTAATTTTTACGTGGATTACAACTTTCCCGTGAAATATCTGAAAGTTACATATTTTATACTTTCTCTCGGCAGGTTTTGTGTGTACAACATTTGGAGACAAGATGGCTCGTAAGATGTTTCATGTTTCTGATTGCATTACCATTGTGATCCCCGCAGCGATTTGCGTCTTGACAGGTAAGTGAACTTTATTTTCGCATTGCAATTAACCACAGCCGCACAACACATGCCAGACTAGTATACATACCACAAAATCTGGCAAGATTTCAAGTAATCGCACCATGGGCTGTGCAGGGTGAGTAAAGAAAAAAAGTTAACCCAAATGTCACGGCCATTTTTTAATGAAGTTCTTTCAAACTGTTGGATATAACGCCCAATAAATAAGCTTTCTTTTAGTATACAAGACTCATTCAAATCACTCATGTACTTTCAACAATTTATATAGGGATGTATGTGAATTGTTTTCGTTTTGCTGAAAGAACATTTGTATTTTTTTGTGATCCGTGGACAGAACTTAAACACGGTGTTTGTGTTAAAAATTCTGTAACTTGAACAGTACATGAGTAATTTGAATGATTCTTGTACTAAAAGAAACCTTATTAATTGGGCTTTAATATCCTAGATTTTGAAAGTGCTGCATGTAGAACTTCATTAAAAAATGGTCCTGACATTTGGGTTTCCATTTGGTTTTTTTACTCACCCTTTGGAAGGCTAAAGTTGAATGCCCCTGTCATAAAATTCACTTACAAGATTTGCAAAGGAAACAACATTACCTGCTTGAATGGGTCCACCAGGTCACCATGGTCCCTTGATCCTTTACTTGTAATCTCGTGGTTATAAACTCATGTACAATATGTTCATTTACAGCATATAAAATTCACAAAATTTACAAAGTCCATTCTTGTCTGTAATGCAAGCAAACTTAATATCTGCATTCACTTTAAATGTCCCCATGCAATGTAATTGGTTTTAAGCCTTAACAATCCACCTTTGAGTCCCATTTAATCTTATTGGCTTTTCCGCAAAGTTGCGGAAAAGCCTTTGTTTTTGTTCTCATTTTTTTTTTTAGCTGTTTCGGTGTACACACCGAAACAGCTCTTGTTTCTGTTATTTTTGGCTTTTCCGCAAAAAAGCGGAAAAGCCTTTCTTTTTGTTCTCATTGGCTTTTCCGCATAGTGCGGAAAAGCCTTTGTTTTTGTTCTCATTTTTTTTTTTTTTCCTTCTTCTTTTTGTCGCCAAAACCCCATAGACTTTGTGCACGTTTTTTCTCAGTGCCACTTTTGGCATTAATCTTTGTCAGACATCATTCAAAGTTTGCATAAGCATAGTCCCTATAGCAAAGATGTGTCCCGAAGATTGACGTCATGGTGACGTCATTGACTAATTTATTATAGATTTTTGAATATTTAATTTTTCCCATAGACTTTGTACACAGAAATTAAAAAAAAAATATCGATTTTCAAAGGGCATTTTTGACTCTTTGCCAGTAATTTATTTACACCAATCTTTGTCCAAGCAAAGACCCTTATTCAAACAACTTTGTGTAATGATGACGTCATGATGACGTCATCCGGTGTGTATTTATAGGCAGTTAAATTGTGACACTTTTAATATTTAAAAATGCATAAGAAATCAACCGTACGCGTCCGCAGCATTCTGTTGCCGGCAAATGGTAAAGTAGGTTGAGGTCTTTATTTCATTCAGTGTGCGTGAAATCACGTGACCCTTGCTTCCGGTCGAAAAAGGCCAAAACCGGAAGTGGCTTATTATTTGAAAGTGGTAATAGATATGAACTTGCTTTTAACGGTGTTAGTGTCTTGGCTAAAAGTATTCTTTAAATCATCTACCAATGACGTCATGCAATATTCGAGCGCCCTCTAGCGACAGGTTGAAAATTTGCAAAAATGTATTTTGAATAGATGTCTGTGGCGAAGGTTGTCGGAAACGCCTAAATAATGGTGTATATAATGACCTTGACCCACTTACGACATGTGCGAAGTATTAGGCGAATGACGTCATCAGACCGGAAGTTATAATAAAAAGAGCCTTTTTCATTTGAAAATTCCTGAAAAATCAACCGTGGCAGTTTTTATGTTAGTTTTTACTTTAATTGTCGATTTAAGGGTAGGTCTAAAAAATTTCAAAGTTTCGAGGCGATAAGCGAACTCGAACATACCCTGCGCACGCTTAAAACTTCACGTTGACAATACCTCTGCTTCAAAACATGCTCAGGACAGGACGTCCACAATGTACATGTACATGCACGTACGTTGTACATAGGCACATACATCGTATGTCAGTCAGCCTGCAGCGCACGTGTTGCCGAGGTCAAATCCTGTCCACATCACAGTGACCGTTTTAGCCGATTTTCGGCTAACTTTGACAGATTTTATGTTCATGCATGCGCATAGACAGAGACGTATTATAGCACTTTGGCATTAATCTTTGTCAGATATCATTGAAAGTTGGCATAAGCATAGTCCCTATAGCCAAGATGTGTCCCAAGGAGTGTCGTCATGGTGACGTCATCAAGTGATTTATTATGGATTTATGAATAATTAATTTTTCTCATAGACTTTGTACACAGCTTTCTCCACGAGTCTTTCCCTATACAACACTGATATATCTTATTAAGTAGTTCTGAACTTCGGCCGAGAATTACTATGAGAATGAAAAAGAAATCGTATTTGTTTACGTTTGTCATTTGATTGAAAATATTCCCAAGAGTCAGAATATCAAGTAATATTTTATAAAAAGGTTTCAGTTTAAAGGCAAATTACGTATTTAAAGGTGCAGTTTCTCTGCTGTGGGATTTTAACCCATTGACTTTGTATACGTTTTCAAGCCATCACTTGGCGATCTGGAATCGTCATCAAAGTAACAGCCAAGGAAGACCCTCATACAAAAATTATGCCAAGACCATGACGTCACGATGACGTCATCACCTATTTTTTGTATTGATTTTTGAAAATTTACGTACATATTGTGAAGTCTTATATCTACAGAAATGTAAGTCCGATTGGGTTGAAACTTGGTATGTGGCTATACCAGGATGTGTTATAGATTAAAAATGAGGCAACGTCATGATGACGTCATCCTGAGATTTTATATGAATATTTATTTTTTTGTATCTTTTAGCCATATCTCCCGAACGCAACATGCAAAATGCAAAATTCTTTTTTGCATTTGGTCTGTTATGTAATAGCTATTCGCACAAAACTTGAAAAATGTGTGACGTCATCATGACGTCATCAAAATGCAATTTTTCAAAACTCATATAAGGAAAGGTCCAATTGTCATAAAACTTGGTGGGTTGGTAGTTAATCATACTAGTATGCAAAGTTCGAAGTGACGTCACGATGACGTCATCAAAAATTTAAAAATAATTGTCGATTTTCAAAGTGCGTTTCGACTCTTTGCCAGTAATTTATTTAGATCACTTTTTGTCCAAGCAAAGACCTTGTACACACGCACATACATCGTATTGCCGAGGTCGAATCCTGTCCACATTGACCGTTTTAGCCGATGTTTCGGCTAACGTTGACAGATTTTATGTTCATGCATATTCAGGGCATATTATTGATTAAAAAAAATCATAATGCGGAAAAGCCCTATGTTCTGTTGCAAACAGACATAGACCTCTAGTTTTATTTCTTTCTTCTTCTTCTTCTTCTTCTTTTTGTCGCCTAAATCCCATAGACTTTGTACACGTTTTTTCTCAGTGCCACTTTTGACATTTATCTTTGTCATACGTCATTCAAAGTTAGCATAGTCATAGTCCATATAGCAGAGATGTGCCCCGAAGAGTGACGTCATGGTGACGTCATCGACTAATTTATTACGGATTTTTGAATATTTAATTTTTCCCATAGACTTTGTACACAGAAATTTAAAAAAAAATGTCGCTTTTCAAAGGGCATTTTCGACTCTTTGCCAGTTATTCATTTACACCACTCTTTGTCCAAGCAAAGACCCTTATTCAAACAACATTGTGGAATGATGACGTCATGATGACGTCATCCTGTGTTTATTTATAGGCAATTAAATTGTGACACTTTTAATATTTAAAAATGCATAAGAAATCAACCGTACGCGTCCGCAGCATTCTGTTGCCGGCAAGTGGTAGAGTAGGTTGAGGTCTTCATTTCATTCAGTGTGCGTGCAATCACGTGACCCTTGCTTCCGGTCGAAAAAGGCCCAAACCGGAAGTGGCTTATTATTTGAAAGTGGTAATAGAAATGAACTTGCTTTTAACGGTGTTAGTCTTTTGGCCGATAGTATTCTTGAAATCATCTACCGATGACGTCATGCAATCTTCGAGCGCCCTCTAGCGACAGGTTGAAAATTAGCAAAAATGTATTTTGAATAGATGTCTGTGGCGAAGTTTGTCGGAATCGCCTAAATATTGGTGTATATGATGACCTTGACCCACTTAAGACGTGTGCGAAGTTTTAGGCGAATGACGTCATCAGACCGGAAGTTATAATAAAAAGACCCTTTTTCGTTTGAAAATTCCTGAAAAATCAACTATGGCAGTTTTTCTATTTGTTTTTACTTTAATCGTCGATTGAAGGGTAGGTCTAAAACATTTCAAAGTTTCGAGGCGATAAGCGAACTTGAACATACCCTACGCACGCTTAAAACTTCACGTTGACAATACCTCTGCTTCAAAACACGCACAGGACAGGACGTCCACAATGTACATGTACATGCACGTACGTTGTACATAGGCACATACATCGTATGTCAGTCAGCCTGCAGTGCACGTGTTGCTGAGGTTAAATCCTGTCCACAGTGACCGTTTTAGCCGATTTTCGGCTAACTTTGACAGATTTTATGTTCATGCATGCGCATAGACAGGGACGTATTATAGCACTTTTGGCATTAATCTTGTCAGATATCATTGAAAGTTGGCATAAGCATAGTCCCTATAGCCAAGATGTGTCCCGAAGAGTGACGTCACGGTGACGTCATCAAGTGATTTATTATGGGTTTATGAATAATTAATTTTTCTCATAGACTTTGTACACAGCTTTCTCCACAAGTCTTTCCCTATACAACACTGATATATCTTACTGAGTAGTTCTGAACTTCGGCCGAGAATTACTATGAGAAGGAAAAAGAAATCATTTTTTTTACGTTTGCCATTTGATTGAAAATATTCCCAAGAGTTAGAATATCAAGTAATATTTTATAAAAATGTTTCAGTTTGAAGGAAAATCACGTATTTAAAGGTGCAGTTTTTCTGCGGTGGGATTTTTAACCCATTGACTTTGTACACGTTTTCAAGCCACCATTTTCATAACTTGGCGATCTGGAATCGTCATCAAAGTTACAGCCAAGGTAGACCCTCATACAAAAATTATGCCAAGACTATGACGTCACGATGACGTCATCACCTAATTTTTTTTATTGACTTTTGAAAATTTACGTACATATTGTGAAGTCTTATATCTACAGAAATGTAAGTCCGATTGGGTTGAAACTTGGTATGTGGCTATACCAGGATGTGTTATAGATTAAAAATGAGGTGACGTCATGATGACATCATACTAAGATTTTATATGAATATTTATTTTTTTGGACCTTTTAGCCATATCTCCCGAACGCAACATGCAAAATGCAAAATTCTTTTTTGCATTTGGTCTGTTATGTAATAGCTATTCACACAAAACTTGAAAAATGTGTGACGTCATCATGACGTCACCAAAATGCGATTTTTCAAAACACATATAAGGAAAGGTCCGATTGTCATGAAACTTGGTGGGTAGGTAGTTAATCATACTAGTATGCAAAGTTCGAAGTGACGTCAGGATGACGCCATCAAAAAATTTAAAAATATTTGTCAATTTTCAAGGTGCGTTTTCGACTCTTTGCCAGTAATTTATATAGATCACTCTTTGTCCAAGCAAAGACCTTGTACACACGCACATACATCGTATTGCCGAGGTCAAATCCTGTCCACAGTGACCGTTTTAGCCGATTTTCGGCTAACTTTGACAGATTTTATGTTCATGCATATTCAGGGCATATTATTGATTAAAAAAAATCATATTGTGGAAAAGCCCTATGTTCTGTTGCAAACAGACATAGACCTCTAGTTTTTTTTCTCTTTTGTTTTTCAGACTTTTTTCTCATAGGATAACACGTGTTTTCGTTCTACAAGTCACTTTTGGCTTTTTTTCAAATCTGATCGACTTCAAACCTGGCACACACATAGACCACCATCTGAAGATGTGCGCCGAAACTTTTCGTCATGCTGACGTCATCACGTGATTTATTATAGATTTTTGAATATTTAATTTTTCCCATAGACTTTGTACACAGAAATTTTTTAAAAAATGTCAATTTTCAGAGGGCATTTTCGACACTTTGCCAGTAATTCATTTACACCAATCTTTGTCCAAGCAATGACCCTAATTCAAACAACATTGTGTAATGATGACGTCATGATGACGTCATCTGGTGTTTATTTATGGCCAATTTAATTGTGACACTTTTAATATTTAAAAATGCATAAGAAATCAACCGTACGCGTCCGCAGCATTCTGTTGCCGGCAAGTGGTAGAGTAGGTTGAGGTCTTTATTTCATTCAGTGTGTGTAAAATCACGTGACCCTTGCTTCCGGTCGAAAAAGGCCCAAACCGGAAGTGGCTTATTATTTAAAAGTGGTAATAGATATGAACTTGCTTTTAACGGTGTTAGTCCCTTGGCTGATATTATTCTTCAAATCATCTACCGATGACGTCATGCAATCTTCGAGCGCCCTCTAGCGACAGGTTGAATATTTTCAAAAATGTATTTTGAACAGATGTCTGTGGCGAAGTTTGTCAGAATCGCCTAAAAATTGGTGTATATGATGACCTTGACCCACTTAAGACGTGTGCAAAGTTTAAGGTGTATGACGTCATCGGACCGGAAGTTAAAATGAAAAGACCCTTTTTCCTTAAAAAATTCCTGAAAAATCAACCATGGCAGTTTTTATATTAGTTTTTACTTTAATTGTCTATTTAAGGGTAGGTCTAAAATATTTAAAGCTTCAAGGCAATAAGCAAACTCGGACATGCCCTGCGCACGCTTAAAACTTCAGGTTGACAATTACTCTGCTTTAAAACATGCACAGTCCACAATATACATGTACAGTACATGCACCTACGTTGTACATATCGTATGTCAGTCAGCCCGCGCGCAGCGCACGTGTAGCTGAGGTCAATCCTGTCCACAGTGACCGTTTTAGCCGATTTCCGGCTAACTTTGACAGATTTCATGTTCATGCATAGTCAGGGACGTAGGATAGACACTTTTTGTATAGAATACGCATGTACATGTTCATTCGACCTGGATGAAACTCCTTTACGGCAGTCATTAATAAAACGGTCGAAACAGCTCAGTGTTTGTCCACAAACACATTTCTAGTTTTTTTTGGCTTCTTCTTTTTGTCGCCTAAACCCCATAGACTTTGTGCACGTTTTTTCTCAACGCCACTTTTGGCATTAATCTTTGTCATACATCATTCAAAGTTAGCATAAGCATAGTCCCTATAGCAAAGATGTGTCCCAAAGATTGACGTCATGGTGACGTCATCGACTAATTTATTATAGATTTTTGAATATTTAATTTTTCCCATAGACTTTGTACACAGAAATTTTAAAAAAATTGTCGATTTGCAAAGGGCATTTTTGACTCTTTGCCAGTAGTTCGTTTACACCAATCTTTGTCCAAGCAAAGACCCTAATTTAAACAACATTGTGTAATGATGACGTCATGATGACGTCATCAGGTGTGTATTTATAGGCAATTAAATTGTGACACTTTTAATATTCAAAAATGCATAAGAAATCAACCGTACGCGTCCGCAGCATTTTGTTGCTGGCAAGTGGTAGAATAGGTTGAGGTCTTTATTTCATTCAGTGTGCGTGAAAACACGTGACCCTTGCTTCCGGTCGAAAAAGGCCCAAACCGGAAGTGGCTTATCACTTGAAAGTGGTAATAGATATGAACTTGCTTTTAACGGTGTTAGTCTCTTGGCTGACAGTATTCTTCAAATCATTTACCGATGACGTCATGCAATCTTCGAGCGCCCTCTAGCGACAGGTTGAAAATTAGCAAAAATGTATTTTGAATAGATGTCTGTGGCGAAGTTTGTCGTAATCGCCTAAATATTGGTGTATATGATGACCTTGACCCACTTAAGACGTGTGCGAAGTTTTAGGCAAATGACGTCATCAGACCGGAAGTTACAATAAAAAGACCCTTTTTCATTTGAAAATTCCTGAAAAATCAACCATGGCAGTTTTTATATTTGTTTTTACTTTAATCGTCGATTGAAGAGTAGGTCTAAAACATTTCAATGTTTCGAGGCGATAAGCAAACTCGAACATACCCTGCGCACGCTTAAAACTTCACGTTGACAATACCTCTGCTTCAAAACATGCACAGGACAGAACGTCCACAATGTACATGTATATGTACATGCACGTACGTTGTACATAGGCACATACATCGTATGTCAGTCAGCCTGCAGCGCACGTGTTTCTGAGGTCAAATCCTGTCCACAGTGACCGTTTTAGCAGATTTTCGGCTAACTTTGACGGATTTTATGTTCACGCATGCGCATAGACAGGGACGTATTATAGCACTTTTGGCATTAATCTTTTTCAGATATCATTGAAAGTTGGCATAAGCATAGTCCCTATAGCCAAGATGTGTCCCGAAGAGTGACGTCATGGTGACGTCATCAAGTGATTTATTATGGATTTATGAATAATTAATTTTTCTCATAGACTTTGTACACAGCTTTCTCCACAAGTCTTTCCCTATACAACACTGATATATCTTACTGAGTAGTTCTGAACTTCGGCTGAGAATTACTATGAGAAGGAAAAAGAAATTATATTTTTTTTACGCCTTTCATTTGATTGAAAATATTCCCAAGAGTTAGAATAGCAAGTAATATTTTATAAAAATGTTTCAGTTTAAAGGAAAATCACGCATTTAAAGGTGCAGTTTTTCTGCTGTGGGATTTTTAACCTATTGACTTTGTACACGTTTTCAAGCCACCATTTTCATATTTTGGCGATCTGGAATCGTCATCAAAGTTACAGCCAAGAAAGACCCTCATACAAAAATTATGCCAAGACTATGACATCATGATGACGTCATCATCAAATGATTTATTATGGATTCATGAATAATTAATTTTTCTCATAGACTTTGTACACAGCTTTCTCCACAAGTCTTTTCCAATACAACAAAGATATATCTTACTGAGTAGTTCTGAACTTCGGCTGAGAATTACTATGAGAAGGAAAAAGAAATCGTATTTTTTTACGCCTGTCATTTGATTGAAAATATTCCCAAGAGTCAGAATATCAAGTAATATTTGATAAAAATGTTTCAGTTTAAAGGCAAATCACGTATTTAAAGGTGCAGTTTTTCTGCTGTTGGATTTTTAACCCATTGACTTTGTACACGTTTTCAAGGCACCATTTTTATAACTTGGCGATCTGGAATCGTCATCAAAGTTACAGCCAAGGAAGACCCTCATACAAAAATTCTGCCTATACTATGACGTCACGATGACGTCATCACCTAATTATTTATTGATTTTTGAAAATTTACGTACATATTGTGAAGTCTTATATCTACAGAAATGTAAGTCCGATTGGGTTGAAACTTGGTATGTGGCTAAACCAGGATGTGTTATAGATTAAAAATGAGGTGACGTCATGATGACGTCATCCTGAGATTTTATATGAATATTTATTTGTTCGGACCTTTTAGCCATATCTCCCGAACGCAACATGCAAAATGCAAAATTCTTTTGACAGATTTTATGTTCATGAATATTCAGGGCATATTATTGATTAAAAAAAATCATAATGCGGAAAAGCCCTATGTTCTGTTGCAAACAGACATAGACCTCTAGTTTTCAATATTTTGTTTATATTTTGGTGCCCTTTTTGTTTTTTATGCTAATGAACTTTCCATATTCATGAGCAAAACTGTGATGTCATTTCAGGCAGAAACCTCAATGTTACAGCTATTCAGCACAAAAAGTTGCTAGAATTTTTGATATTTTTGCTGTCATAAATTTTCTTTTCTTTGGTCTTTCATTGTTGTGTCAATATACATGGCAGTAAGCCAATGAGTTACTCTTTCTCACAAATGTTTTCAACGAGCAAATGTTTGGTTTCACAATTTAAACAGAAAACCCTTAAACTAAATAGTGTCTTCCAAAATTTACATCACAGCAACAGTGGCCTCATTTGTCGGGAAAAGTATGGAAATTTTTTTAATGTTTAAAGAAGTGCACTTTTCTGTTCAATACAATTAACCAAAAAGGAGTGCCAAATAGTTTTCAAACATTTAAGAGGAGAAAGTTGCACAAACTGTGTTCCTCAGAAAATGTCAACGCATGGACCCTTTAATATACATGTAGTCGTGTAATAACCCTTCCTGTGTGCATCAATTGCCTTTTTTTTTCTTTTTCTTTTTTACTTTTCCCTTACATTTGTAACGTATTCAGATTCGATAAAAAAAGGGTGAAATTTGCATCCACGCAGCTGAGCTGACTATGAGGTGGATGCAAGTTTCCACTTTTTTCCCCGGTGAAATCTGACCATTTTTTTCAACGGCATCCATCTTCTGGCTCCAAAAAAGACATTGCAAACGGATGGAGTATCGCATGTGCCTTTATTTACATCGCCATTAAATTCCCACATCTTATGCTGGAAATCTTACGACATTAGCCTTGCACTAAGCGATGAAGATTCACTATATTGCAAAATACTATAGACTTAGTTTGAGAAGTTTTATAATAATTGTCCCACGTTTCGTCAACCCTCATTATAGACCTTATTCACGAGGAAGCCATTTTGGATCGTGTTCCCTGAATCTGTTTTATAGATTGTAAACTATTGAATGGGATGGTGCCAGACTATTTTTTTATTGGACTGGGTTGCAAACCTCGCTTCCGTTTTTTTTATTTAAATGTTGATCAAGACATTAGGGTATAATCCCAAATTGTATGTTATTCATCAGAGAGCAGACGGGTATTACCCGTAATGAACTTTAATTCGTTGCTTTTATTTCTACTCGCTAAGTTCTAACAAATTAAAAGTTTACCTCGCTTTCAATTTAATATGGCCGACTCGTGATAGGGTCCCGTTTTCGGACCCCCTTTTCTGCAACATAAGCTCCGCCCCGAAGTGAAAAATGAACTCACCCTCAGTGGGTGTTGATACGATACCTTTTATATACATGTATTTCATTCTTTTGTATCGTTGTAGTCACTGTGCTGAACACCGCTGCGCAGACGACAGGAACTCCAACTGCAATGACCACTGGTGAGGGCGCTATTTCTCTTGAGTAAACATATTTTAGGAGCTACCACTGTAAGTTCTAGGAAAGTAGAGGTTTTTCCGTGTCCAGAGTATAGGCACTTCTCTATTGTTTGATCGTAAAAGCATTTTGTAATTCCGCTGAGAAGAAGAGGGTATGTGACCCTGTTTTGAACGTCAAAGACATTATTTTTTCGTAATTCCGCAAAATACATTTTAGGGCATCTTTGCTCTCATAAAATAAAGAGTCACTCTCTTCGATGTTTGTTTTGGTCTCCTTTCCAATTTTGCCTGTTTTATCGAATAGGGTTTTGTTTTCGGTTGCTTTTGCCCTTCTAACGAACCAAAAAATCCGTCTGAAATATCTGATTTGGGTTGCTTATTATTCTACCTTCTGCAGTAGTTTTCATTTTAAACAAATGTATTACTGGAAAGTATACTTTGACCCCAAATTTGAATATTTTAGGGATGAAACTCAAAAATAGCATGGGGAGATCAGCTTTACTGTTTTATGCAATGAAAGGATTTTAACAGGTGTCCGTGGTGGATTTAAAAAAATATATATTTCAGATCACTTTGCCCGCTTTGTATATCGTGTTTGTCGTAGAAGGAATTGAATTTACGACTGTCCTTTTTAACGCCACCGTAGAACACTGAGAATATTTTACAACCACATTCCGGGGCTATACACTTGTTTATTGTCCCCGTAATTAATGGTACTCTTGTAGAAATGGTGCCATTTTAAATAATAAATGATGTGCGGCATTCATGTTAAATGTTAGACATTGAAAGCGCCATACATTGTTTCAAAACAATTTGAAACCCAATGACAAACAACTTTTAGGCACGTTTTCAAACAAAACCAGTAAAAATCCCTATTTTGCTCCGACCCCCAAAACTGGAAACGTCAGCATATACCTTCCACGAAATGTTGCCCGTGTTGAGTAGAGGTAGACGATCTTGTATGTAAAACACAAAAAGGGTTAGATCCATGTTGCCAGAAATAAGAAATATGTCGAGAGCTTTGAGGAGGGATATGTCCTTCAGTAGACTGCTTTTTCCTAACTAGATAATTGGGGTTTTTTTATAATCTGAAATTATGTATTGGACAGGTATGGACACAACTCCCATGGCAAGTGATGAGGCAACTGACAACAGCACCGCTGCCGCCGCTGACGCAACAACTCCGCCTCCGGGGATGTCTACGGCAGGAGGCGGTAGGTGCCTTGTAATGAACGAGTTGCTCAAGAATCGCACTCCTTTTGTATCTACACCTAAAACCTCTAAAAAAAAAGATTGGAAAAGAACCATGTCTGAAATCAGTCATTGAAAAGTGTTTCATTCAATACTTTTCCTTTCGCGGATCTGCACTTCTCTTAGCAATCGTATCTGAATTTATTCATTAAAAAAAAATACAATGTAAAATAATATCACAGTACATGTACGGGTGTTTATTGTAACTATCCAATCGTAGTATACAGTTAACACATTTTCAGGATACTGAAAACGAATTATTTGCCTCTTCAACAAAATGAGAACACCTGTACCCTACTCCCAAAAATAATTGTGTTTAATCAAACATTTTCTTTCTTTTTTTCTCTCACTGATAGATTCCACTCCTGAGATCACAACTCCAAGTCCGGCAGGCAGTACATCTGCTACCACAGATTCGCCAACTGACACACAAACAACACAAATGTCAACTGGCGGTAAGCTCATTTCGAAATTCCAACGGGAAAACAAATCTTGCCGATGTTTAAAACTTTTATAAGTCCCATCCGCACGCGAAGTCCCAACAATTCTTTCAAGAAATCCTGCTGCTAGAAAATTACGAATGATGCACCTAGACCTGGTCTGGCGAGAACTTGACACGTTTGTGGGACTCGTATTCCTAGTCGCATGGAACTAAAATTCTTCCGAAGACTTTCATTAAGGTAATGATGCTTGGAAGTTTGAAACAGTTGCACATGGGAGCGACTACAATCGTAAGATCGGCTGCTGCATTTGTTGGGAACGAAGTCCATGGAAAATCAATCCATTAAAGATACACACCTGAAACCAAAATATATTTGGGTCGACCAAAGTCGCTATGGGTACCTTTTAGTTCAACGCGCGTCTGAAATGTGTGCAATCGTCGGTTAAATGGAGTATTGACCGACGCGGAATTCGAACCGACACTAAGCCCAAATAGAAGAATGTAAAAGTAGCAACCAAGTCGATGCTCTCAGTGCGAACTCGTAGACCTTATTCGCGAGTAAGCCATTTTAGATCGTGTTCCCCGAATCTATGTTATAAATTCTAAACTGTTGAATGGGATGGTGCCAGACTATTTTAAGATTGGAGTGCGTTCCAAGCCTCACTTACACTTTTTTGTTTTAAATGTGGCTTAAAACATTGGGGATATATTAAATCACAAAGTCTAAACTATTCATCAAAGCAGGCTGGTTTTAATTCCCCCAACTCCCAAGGGGGTGTGCAAAATCATATTAAATTGGAGGATTCAGGACTGCCGAGGGTTAGCTAATGAACTTTCATTTCATTACTTACATTTCTACTCGCAAGTTCCAAAAAGGAAGCGTTTACCTCGCTATCCATTTAAAATGGCCGACTCATGAATAAAGTCCATTGTATGCCAGTTGGGACGTTTTCTTTTTGAATCCCGACCACAAAAGAGAACATTGAGATCATCAGTAATCGGTATCATTGACATTGGAAATCAGTTTATTGCACTGGTGACGTCCCTAATTGTCGTTGTCATCCCTAAGTGACAGTGTAACTGTTTGGGGTGCTCGCTATGTAATATTGACATAGTAATTGATTCATTAAGTTTATAAATAGCGTCACTTTTTCGTTCGTACAGACCAAAATCCTACTTCAGGTGGTCAAATGACTGAGTCCAACACCACGCCTTCTGGAATGGCTTCACAAGGCGGTAACACAGAGGGTGATGATGGGAGCACGCAGGCTCCAATGACCGGAATGACTAGCGCTGTAAGTAGGCAAAACAAAAGGAGGAATCTACTCTTTGGATTGATCTCTCTTTTTTTCAGAAGGCATATCTATAGTTGGGTGGCTGGGTATAGGTTGTTCGTTTAAGTAGAGATCTTCCCGAGACATCACACCGGTGCTCATAATTATCAAGGAACATCAGATTTGATTTAAGTCCCAGATGAATGAGCAGACAGTCTTGATCCTTTTACTTTAATGACATATTGATTTAATGTTAAATTGGGATTTATAATTGTCATTCTATTTGGAATGGATATCTAAATGGTCTCAAAATGTCTTGAGAAGGTACTCCCGGTGTGACTTTGGCTCTGAAAACCAAAGGAATGTTGACTCAAATGTCGGTATTTCCTCAATGGAGAAAAACAAATCTACATGTATATGCTAGTTACATGACCTGATTGATCTCTGAACATTTAACTGATTGATCCAAAATAAGAGGTCTGTGAAGGTCTTGTTAAGGTCTGGACTATACAGTACTGGACAGCTGGGTGATTAATTAGCTCAATGCTCGCCATCCAGAATGTCATTCTAGCTAGGCGGTAATGGTTGGCTAGCCATCGTCTCTCAGACAAGACAGTTTTCAGTGGGTGGCTGACCCAACCACCAACTCCCTCCTAAAGAAAAGCTGTTTGAGTTATTATAGTACTGGACAGTTGGTTGATTAATCAGCTCAATTCTCGCCATCCAGAATGTCATTCTAGCTAGTTTTCTAGTATAGGTAGAATAGTTGGCTAGCCATCGTATATCAGTCAAGCAAGTTCTCAGTTAGGTGGCTGACCCAACCACCAACTACCCCCTAAAGAAAAGCTTTTGAGTTATGGCGGACACAAGAGGACGCTATTTGGAGTTGATAAATATGGGTAAAAAAAAACACAGTTATCCATTCATAAGAGCGCCCTCCTGTAATTGTTCTTGACGTATCTCAAAAAAGCTAATGGCTAGCTGGCTACATGATTTTTCTTCTCGGTTCATTGTTTGTTGGTCAAGTCTTGTTTGAGTTTGAGCGACTAATTGAATGGCCGGTTATTTTTTCTTTCTCACTCCGCAGGCTCGCCTCAGTTGCTATACATGTGAAGCTAACATGACCAGTGACCCTTGTTATAAGGAGCAGAATGCCGACCAACCGAAGGAAACGTGTGGGGCCGGGGAGAGATGCTGGGTAAGATTACTGCTAATCCAATCAGTTGTAACAATCATGCGCCATACTGTGTAAATGATGTCAATGTACATTAATTTGGGGCTGGGGTCACTTACTTTTAAAGGCTATTCTGCATTCCACTCATATATGCCGGATAACTGAGGAGAAGAAAGAAATATTGTTGTACTCAAAATGGTCGTTGATTAATTTTAAAGAGGTTGTGGAATGCTCGAAGACATTTCCGTCATTTTTCGGGTATATGTAGCCTAAGGTGTGATGAAATAAAAACGACTATTGTGTCTGTCATGAAATGCAGTACAAAAGGAACTTTTGAGAGCTGTTTTCAGGTCCTGTTTCGACCCGAAGGTGAAATTTGTGTAAAAGTCGTCGTTGGGGGCAGCAAACAAAACATACTAAATCGTGACGTAATAAACAGGACTCGTTTATACTACGCTGCATCGGGAGTCCTGTTTATTACGTCACGATTCGCTATGTTTTGTTTGCTGCCCCCAACGACGACTTTTACACAAATTTCACGTTCGGGTCGAAACAGGACCCGAAAACAGCTCTCAAAAGCACCTTTTGAACTCATTTAATGACAGACACAATAGTCGTTTTTTTTTTCATCACACCTTAGGCTACATATACCCGAAAAATGACGGAAATGTCTTCGAGCATTCCACAACCTTTTTAAATCCAACTTTTGGAGGAACGCTAATCCTGATTTCAGCCTTGAAGATGTGTTGCAACTCGACTTTTTGAGCTATACGTGCTTCTAATGCCTCCAAACATAAAGTATGCCCGACGTAATTCTCCTAGTTAAAAATCAGTAACGACCAAAGCGAATGTTCATGTTGGGTCTTTTGCTGTTGCTGCAAAAGTTTAAGAATATATTTGTGCAATTTTCAACTCCTCTTAAATTTATGACAAAATTTGACATCCCTTTTCTGTAATTTTATTGAAAAGTGCACTTTTTGAACATTAAAAAAAAAATCCATGCTTTTCGGACAACTCAGGGTGCTTTTTGCTGTGATGTCATTTCAGGTAGACACAGTTCAGTTTAGGGCTTTCTGTTCAAATTGTGAACCCAACTTATTGAAAACAAAAATGTGTGAGTAAAGTTTGCTCTTTGGCTTACTGCCATGTTCTGACACAACAACGAATCACCAAAAAAAAAAGAACACTTACGACAACGAAATATGCAAAATTCTGGCTACTTTTGGTGCTGAAATAGCTGTAACATTGAGGTTTATGCCTAAAATGACACCACCCTGTAGGTACAAAATAGGAGATTCTAAGATTGTTTTTTTTTTATGTATCGCGTTTCATCCTTCACTTTTCAGACTACTCGCCGTAACCAGGACGGCAAGTTCGTCAACCTGACCCGCAGTTGCCTCCCAGACGCGTGTAAAAACGAACACGACACCGCTTCTGCCGTATTCTGTGAGACAATGCGTGAATCCGAAATCTGCACCCAGTGCTGCGAGGGTGAAGTTTGCAATTCCCACGAGAACTCTGCAGGGATGGGTCAATCAGGGTGTCTGTCGGGGGTTCTGTTATCCGTTGTGGCCGTCTTGGGCTTAATGCACCAGTAACGTGTGCTGAGGGTGTCGGGATGGTCTCTCCGGGTTTTTGTCTGTAAGACATTGTTGGTCCTGGAAGCAGTTAGGGACACCAAGTTGGTTGGAATGTTTTTTTATTTTTTATTTTTTTTTCATTTATTTTAGATTTTAGGGTTCGGCTTGTGGGTTTCAGTAAGTTGAAGTTTGGGTGACACCATGTGGCAAAAAAAGAAGATTTTCTGAGTTAAGTGATTTTGAGAAGAATTTGTAAACTCATTATTTCAAGACGTGTGCCCTGGTTGGTCTCCTGAAGACATGGAGCATACCGTTCATTGAGTGTCAACAGGTTTCTCTCACAACCACATCATCTTTTCAAATTGATTTCTGGACAGATGGTGAGATTTATGCATTTTTGAGGATACATACCCATTTGATACCGAACCCCCCCCCCCCCCCCCCAAAGTTGAAGCGCACCTCCAAAAGGAGCAGGACGTTGCGGTAATGATCAACCTAGATTGTGTTTAAAATTCGATAGTTTTTTAATGCGAGCTCAGACCGGTCACTAGTATTCCTTGTTCATGAAATGGGATGCTCTGTGCCCGCGATCATCTTGTGTTTGCAGAGCCAGCAGATACATTCTTGCGCTCAGCCAAAATGTAACAATTGTTTGTCGCACGAAAAGCTTGCTTGCCTAAAACAATAAAACATGTCTACACTCGATATACTGGGGCAGATAGGGGACATGTCTTTGATAATACACACACACAGTCAGGGTGTGTCTCAAGAAATAGGGCCATCGCAGATTTGTCCTTTGAAAAAAATATAGGTAGACAAACAAGCAAATTAAAAATTGGCTGCCATTGCTTGTTATTCCAGCCACATTTTTTTCCGAGGACAAATCTGCGATGGCCCTACAGCCAAATATCTTTCTCATGACATACTCTGACTATGTGCCAAATGCCATGCTTGTATCATCAAAGGCACATCCCACCACCTATCTGCCGTAGTGTTATACACACTTGGTAAGACATCATCGTCTTTGTATAGACCTTTTTCGTTACAGGTATGTCAGAGGATGTACTTTGTTATTTTAATTTGGTAACAATGAATGCACCCAAAGATTTACTCGTTCCTATCCCGGCGATGCAAAGGCATTGCTCTCTGACTCAGCCTTAACGCATAAGGTATTATATAAGAGCCAATTCGTCACATGTATGGTATACAGAGTTATGTAATGTTTGGTAAGGCAACCTTGGTCGGGACAGTGTTAGGCAGTGATGATCTGAAAAATAGATGGTATATGATTTAGTCATGAGAAACAAACTTTTAAAAATGGTTTATTGTTTTGATTTGATTGGTTGAAAATATTTCCGGTTAGGTTGCTCTTGTAGTTTGAGGGTTTCAAACACAGTGAGCTATCGGGTGGGTTTTAAATGTTCGAACCGTAACCCTGTTTTCCCGTGATATGGGGGGAAAAAAACAGGCATACGGTTCAAACATTTTCGATTTGGTTCAACTTTTAAATGTGAACATTGTTAGCTGCAGACTCTTTTCAACAGAAGTGTCGATTTGACTTAATTTCTTCTGAATTTTAATGCACGTTTTATGAAATCGATGTTACCTTTTTTCTGCATTTGTTCAAAATCAACGGATCATACTTGCACTTGAAAAAAAAACAGATTAAGTTCAAATGACAATCAAAGAGGAAATATTAAAGGGAAACGCATATGTTTATTCCCCGTTTTTGTTTTTTTTATTACATTGTGTCTGCAGAAATATGACATCGCCATGTAAATGTATGTTTGAAATAGACAATTAATTAAGATACACAGATCGCATGCACCAGCATTTTTTTTGTAAATAAAACGCTAGTTTATTGTTAACAAAATTACATTTGATTCTTTTTAATTAGCGTAAACATTTTAAAATTGAAATTTATTGCGAAACGTTTTGGAGAATTGGGTTATAGAACCAAATAAAACATTTTTTTTTCAAAGTTAGAATTTGAGAGAAACGGTGTTACTGTCATTCACATAATTTCACAAAAGAGGCCTTATATCTTTGGTTATAACTGTCAACTGTAATGTACTGTATAATTATATGTAAATAAACTCCAAGAGTTTAGAAAAGTGATATTTTTAATACAAGGATAAGTATAGTACAACGTACAACTAACGGTGATACAGCGTTTTGATAGGGTATGTTGTAATATATTTTTACTAACACAATTTACGGGTTGACGACCATAGACAGAGTTGTAACAAAGGAGTCTTAAAAGCTGGACACAAAATGGATTCCGCAGTAGAACAGCGCACTTGAAGCCTTTCGGTGTCCCCTCGCAAAACGCTAATTTACAGTTCAGATGTACAGGCAATGTGATTGGCATTATTAAACACAAAACATGTCAACATTCGTTTTACATTTTTTTTTTTGGGGGGGGGGCCTGGACGCAGTAAGTGCGACTGTGTAATTGTATGGAATTATGCAAATTCTGTCGGAAATGGAAGAATTTGAGTGGTATCGCCCATCAAAATGTTGTGCTGCTGTTGGATTACCTACCAAAACTAAAAATTTAAAACGTATTTGGAAATTAAAATCTTATAAAGATATATGCACTTTTAATTTAAATTATATCGTTGGTTGTTTAGTACCTTAAGTTCCTTAAAATGTCGAACCTTTTCAGAAGCTTTCTATAGAGGCTTGGTATATTTTCAAGTTTTTCTTGTAAATTGTAAAACACTTTAAATTAGCACCATAACTTAATTCATTATGCTTTTAAAGATAATTTTATTTATCAATTTTAGCCTTCAGTTTTTATTATTCACTATTATTATTCACTTTTGTGAATTTTATTTGAAATTTTTTAAAGCCCTTTTGCAAAAACATTGCACGCTTGTATGTATGTGAATAAATCAATTACAGACATGATCATGAAATGTTCATATGAAGATAATCATGTTCGAAAAGTCCAAAGGGAGGATGATACATCTAATGCTAGGCTGATCCAGTATATTATTAAAATTATACATGTACATTGCCAATCTGGACGTTGTTTAAAGGGCAATTGATGGCAGGCAATGCTTTGCCATTTCCAAAGGTTAATGATTTTGGTCGACGGAATTCTCCCGGGGAAAAGCCTGGTTTTTTTATTTTTATTATTATTATTTTTTTATCGGGGCCATTATTTCGAATGATGGCAAGTGTTTCATTTTGTGGGTGTTTCCTCTTACCTCGTGGAATATTTCTGTATACCTGTCATGAGGACCGCTTACATCACTGCTTTTTTGTTCACACTTTGCATTAAATGGTTACTCGAATTCGCAATTGACGTTTTTAGACTGGCATTGATCATTTTGTTAAGCGTTTTAAAGTGTCCAGAAACTATAACGAATATCAGTTTGGAAAAGTGAAATTACATTACATACATACAAAAAAAGTGTAAGAAGGTTGCAAAATGCGAACATATATTGTTTAAAATAAGCTCGCATTTAAATAAATAATATTCGAGAGCCAATCACGCCAAAGATGACTTAATTACATGTAACATTTCCCAAATATAATGTCAGTCATCTTTCGGAGTTTGCCTTGTTCTTTAGCTGTTTGGAAACAGCTCGTAATCTTGCATTACTCCTTTACGTATTAAACGAACAGAAGAAATACCTTGTTTGCAACAATGTCTGTACTGGGGAGTCCATTAAGATTATGCTTTACGAATCGTACAATTGCGAAATGGAGAAAAAAACACCCGCAATTAATAGACGTGGGCCTAAGTCCATCGTACGGGCCTCCTCATCCGTAAAATATCCCGATATCGAAAAGGGCGCCAAACTGTACAACGAATAGTGAACTACAGGGGGCGTCCTTATATTTCCATATGAAGCAGGTCGCTACTGTGACTTCGTTATTTCACGTCAGTAATGGTGAGGCGCTAACCTCTTGAGGTATATATGGTAGACACAAGAAGAGGGCGCTGTTTGTTTTATAAACTCTTGTATTTACCCAAAAATACCGAAGCAAAATAGCGCCTTCTGTTGTGTCTGCCATAATCTCAATACAAATGAACACCTTGGGATATTTCTTTTTATCCCGTAAACCATAACATGTTTTCAGTGGTATCCATTTTCCTATACCGTATACCTGTGGCTGGCTGTAGCTTTTTTATTTATTATTATTCATGAACCATAGCACGCATGCGTATTAAAAATTCATGGTAACTCGGTAAGTTTGACATAATTTTACATAATTTTACATTAGCTTAATCAAATCAACCCTTTTTTCAATCAAATTATTTTCAATCAAATCATACCTTTTCATCAAATGGATTTGTCCTGGTCGGCATTTCTGGCTCTGTGGGATTTAAAGGAAGTTATAAAACGAGAACCATACTGTTCACAGTTGGCCGATACGAACCATTAGCTACTTATTGCTTTTTAGTGATTACGGTTGCGAAAAACAATATTTCACACCGGTCCTGACATTGGGTGTCAGAGATTGTGCATGCCCCATTTCACTCCATTCTTTACTCAATCGTTATTCATAAATACCTCAGACAGTTTAGCTATTCCTATTGGTCGAGAGCCCGTCACGTGTCCGGTCTTAAACGGATGATAAAGACATGGCTAGCTGGTCTTAAACACTTTTTCAGTGTCACATAAAATGTGGACTCCTACAAATCCAGTGCCTCTTACCGTTTAATTGGTTGAACGTTCACAATCCTCACGTAGGCATGCGCAACACTACCAGCGAGTCAGAATTTTATAGTTCGAAATTCAAAACGCAACGCCCCAGGTGCGTTCTGCGCGACATCGCGCAGAACATGCTACGCGCGCGTCAATCTCCATAAAAGGGTTGTTTACAAGCTTACTCGCCAGCTGAACACTCCATTATTTTGCTAGAGGGATGTTTAAAAAAGCATAAAGTGAACTTGTTAAACAAAATCGGGATTTTTTGAACGAATAATTTGATATTTTTTAACCGAAAAGGTATTTATGAATGGGAATAAATATGTGCTCGGTCGGTATTTATCACTCTGTTTAAGACTGCTTAGAGTCTCGGTGCTGATAATTACCCTCGCCTCCGGCTCGGGTAATTATCAGCACCCAGACTCTAAGCAGTCTTAAACAGAGTGATAAAAACCTCCGGAGCACACATTTATTCCCTTATTATCCATCATGTTACAAGTAAGAGAGCGCCTACTTAGAAAACTATACACTCTCCAAACACTGGTTAATATTTGGTTAGTAAAAATAATTTGGTTCAACATCGTGTAATTTTTCCCCCCAATTTGACCAATGTTGAGTACACTTTACCCTATGTTGGGTAAACTTGGTTAATATTTTTAACTAACTTTTCATTTGTTGGGCTGTTCACCTGGTAACAACGGTTGGTTAAAATAGTTGACTCATCCAGCGTTGGTCAAATTTGGTTAAATTTAATCAACGTTGGGTAAAATGACTAATTTGAACCAACTGTTGGTTACCAGGTGGTTAATAATGAACAAATTTTACCCTACTTTGGGTAAAATGTACCCAACATTGGTAAATTGGAAAGCTTTACAAAAACGTTGGTTACAATCTTAACCAACTTTTTTTTAACCATTCCTGACCCCCCCAAAAGTGGAAATTGTCCGTTTCGAAAAGAAATTTTCACCGTTGCTCCTGGGAATGAGTCAGGGTGTATCCTAGGTTAGATCAAGAGGGAGTCAAGCTGCCAGTTGGGGGTTTAGCTGGCATTTTTTTTCTGTACAGTGTTTCTATTTTGTTTGCCGGTCCAAGAGGGGTGTTTAGACCCCCTACCCCCTGTAGATCCGCCCATAGAGGTAGAATTACCTCCATGATCCACCACTGCATGCACATGTACAGGGTGCCCCCAAAAAGTTGTACAAGTAGATGTCCTTTAATTTCTCATAAACAACTTAACATGAGTATTTCATCTTTTGGAGCATATTAATTGTACTCTTCTGTATATTCAGTAAACAAAAATATCATGGAAATTCGTTCATGCAAACCAGATATCTAACAGATTATAAAAGGCCATGGGTTTTTCACCCGTTCCAATGGGATGGGATTTACACAGTCAACTTAATTTACATCAGAGTGAAAAGGCGCATGATAATCTGACGCGCTGATATCACTAACTGTGTAAACCCCATTGGAATGGGTGGAAAACCCACAGCCTTTTACAATCTGTCAGCTCTCTGGTTTGCAAGAACGAATTTACATGGCATTTTCATTGATTATACACAAGTATATAATTAATATGCTCCATCAAGATGAAATACTCATGTTAAGTAGTTTTTGAGAAATGAAAGGAATCTGCTCGCACATTTTTTGGGGGAAACACTGTACTTCCGAATTGTCAATGCATCAGTGTTGAAGCAGCGACGGATTTGCGGCCTGGAATTGTTGCATATAAGATTTCCCCCACCCCCATTTTTACCCAAAGCAATGAAAACATCATTCTGCTTTATTCGAATGACTTCAATGATTCTGAGCGTTGATTAATCTGGGAAACGCAAATGTATGGCAATAATTGAAGTGCGTATATGGATTTTAATCTATTTTATTTTCAAGATTCTTATTTTCACTGTCTTTATAGCTCAAAGACATTTTTCGTCCATTACTTTTTTTTTTATTACAGTCGAAACTGCAGGTGTGGTAGACAAAACACGGGTAAAGTGCTACCGAATCTGCCGTGCTACCGCCCATACAATATTGTTGAAAGACATCACCGGAGATAAAGAAACAACATATGAAACATAATAATGTTAAATATTTATACAGCGTGTTATTACCGAACACCGACTGATATTATGTTATTATATGCATAGTATTTTATGCTGGCGAAATATTTCATAGCAGCATTTGTTTACATTGGCCTATCTAATACCCCTCGAATCTTTTTTAATAGTAAGCCTAGTGCACTTGATTCACAGGTGATGTGATTGCCTTTTTACTTGCGCATGGCTCAAGGCATTGTCATTAAATCAACACACGGAGACACGTTCTCTGAATATGAACTCTTTGTTTTAAGAAACAAATTCATAACATTGGAATTCGGATGAATAATCAGAAATTGCTGGGGAAATTGAGTTGAGTGGCGCCGGGTATCTCTTCTGGGAACGGCAGGGGGAAGAGACGAGACCGCCTCGAGTAATTTGGGAATGTCGTATCCAAATTGAACCACAAATCAGGGCGGGAATTACGTCCCTGGGCAAATCACCGAAGAGGTATTCGCAGTGCGGAATGGCATCAAGTTCAGAAGACGATGCGTTTATAGACGCAACGCACCAAGCACTTGATTAATTTGGTGCGGTTCAACTATATTACGCGTTCTTTGTGTATGCACAAAGCGCTTGGTTTATTTAGTGCTATTTTTGGCTATTCAACTATAATAATCATTATGCGTCGAGTGGAGTTTAAAGACTTCTTTGATTTTCAAATCAAGAAAATACCAAATCAATACATGCAGCTGCAAATTAATAACAAACATGAAACAAAATTAAGTACAATAGTTAACCATGATGCTAACCAATAAAGCATTTGGAGTGGACAGGAAGAAACGCAACAATGCAGTACATTCAGTGTATATTCAATGTAATTATGAGAGTAAACAAAACTTAGAATATTCCTCGAGATAAAATCTGATTACACTGACAATAAAACAATAACCATTTTGAGTAGAAATGAACAAAGTGTACAATGTAGTGAGTTCAATGAATATATAACTTATTTATTTATATATTTGTTTATTTATTTCGTGTTATTTTACCAGGGTAACCCCATCAGTTGTCAATGAACGTACGTGTTCAAACCTTGTCCATCTTTGTTTCATACATGTTGAGTGATCGGCCGAAGCCAAACATTGCTTAATTTCAAACATGGATGAAACAGAAATTAGCTGTAATATATGTATCTTTCAACTCACCATTAGATATCGCATATAAAAATTCACGTGTCACATATGAATATTCATATGTATCACATTATTTGTTGTCACATGAAAATTCCAAAATGACTCATACACAAACCCATTTATCGAGTTGTTTTTTTTTAGCGTGAAAATAGTCTTGCTGATTTTAATGTAAAGCTTTACGGAACCGCTGAATTTGTTTAGTTGGCATGACATGAAAGAATGCGTTTTAAATGACATGTTATTGGTAAAAAAAAATCTGTATATTTGTGCTTTTTTAATTGTTTAGGTTAAGAACAAACTGATGTTTAAAATGGTTAGTTTTTTATGTTTATAATTGACGTGTTTTGTGTTTAATTGATTGCATCCACCCACAATAGGCGGGACGGCATTGACATAATTGAAGGACAATGGCCAGCGACGATTGTTGGGAGTGAAAAACAGCACAGGATTTAATTTCCAGCCAGGAAACCAGATTGACTACGCTGTTTGGAGCATGCATAATATTAATAAACAAGGTAGGCTGTTTGTCTATTCGTATATATTCATTCATGGCTCTCTTTGTGGCATGAGAAGAGTATAACTCCAATAAGATGATAAGTGTGGAGTCAAGTTGTTCAATGTGTACGGTGCTTGACCCATGTGCAATATTTGGGTTGGAACCCTGACAGAGAACATGGTGCTTGTGTTCTTGGGCAAGACATTTTACCACAGTTGCCTCTTTACTCCCAGGAGTATAAAATGGGTACCTGTTTGCGACCAGATTGCGTCGATCTCGAGCTGCTGCAAAAAAAAAATGGTCTCATGGTCTGATGAACTGGAGTAATGTGAAGCTCTTTGGTATAAAGCCCCCAAAAAAACACCGAACATTAAAACCACAAATAGGACCTTTGGGAGACACCTTAACGTCATATTAAAGTTACACCTTTGGGAGAGGTGGAATCAGTTCAAGTCTCCCTAATACCTCAGCTCTATTTAGGGGCAGAATGTTATAGTTTTGTTATTATAACGGCCCAGAATTCCAGTAACTTAAAACATAGCACATTGACAATACCAATTGCAGTCAATTCCTAAAGTATTAACTATATAATTTCTGTTCCTGTTGCCTCGCTGAGAAGTCTGATAGAACAGCCCTGGCTATAAATCTTGGGCAATTGAGCCCTTTATGGATGTCAGATTACAAGATTGGCCAGAACGGATAGAGTGTCAGTGTGTTATGCCCTTTGCTTATAGGTTACGCACTATTTCAGTGCATTATTCCGTCATTTTGTCGTCATCGCTACTGGCAAGTCTCTGTACTTTTGACAAGTGGGATGAGACGAGACAGCACTCAGCGGAACGCTCAGTCGGCAGGTTAGAGTTTAGGAGATTAAACATGCACCTGCTGCCGGTTGTAACTAATGAGAATGAGATTCTACGTCCGCTCTGCATTTCGTCCCGAGTTCATGCAGTCTTTGCTCTGGACGGGTGCACATTTCGCCATGACGCGTGTATACGCATACGCTTCTTGGCCGCATATCACTTTGTTAAAAAAAGGATAAACATAAACAGATAGCCAACTGTATGTGTGAATTAGACTTGCTTTCGCCGACACAACCGACGTGCATTGTTCAGCAAAGCACCGTAGGCGTGACCGTTGACCGAGTATGGTAGATTAGCATATTCATTATCGTCACACGGCGCGTTTTGGCGTGGGTCTCAGTATCGACCAATGGAAGCCGGCAAAAGGGTAATATTTATCAATTAATAACTCGTGAAGGAGGCTTTTCTCCTAATTTATACTGCATACCATAATGAATAAGAACCTTATTAATATGTGTGTCTTAAAAAGATATTGCAACCGCTAGTGTACCAACTTTCAAAAGTGCGCGTATATAGCCAGGCCTTTTTTTCCAATTTCAGCGAAAAGTAATGAACACATCACAACGCTTTTTAGCACATACTTGGATCATTATGAGGAAAACTGAAAGTTGCATAAAGATACGGTCTTCCAAACAGGAGAAATTAATTTTCAAAGATTTCGCCCGCCAACGTGAACATGTGTGTGTACATGTAGTTTCATTCAAAATGAAGTGTTGCGTAACCTTTTTTTTAGAAATCGCCCTTTGCAACCACATGGCTGTAAATGCCTCACTATAGACTTTTCTTCTCAGCTTGGGCCTACCTCCATGGGCCAACAGACCAATCCGGACGTTGAGCCATTGTACCCTTACGGAGGCCCCCACTAATGGCGGAAGCATTGTGTCAGCTGCTGTCAGAGTAACTGACATGGAGCGGTTGTTTTCAATCCATCCAACATCATGATATCCTTAATCCCGTCAGCGCATTGTGTTTGAATGTAAATGCGTTATGCCAGTAAGCTGTACAACAGCCAATTTAATTCACTGACAAATACGCCGAACCATCAAATCAGGTGTTTAAATTAGGTTGTAGGGTGTACATCGGCAGGGATTGTTAAACATAATTTTAAAACAGTGAAATTAATGAAATATTCACCCTACAATCAAAGTGAAAACCGAGAGCCATTCATTCAAAAACCTAAAAAGAAAATAGTGTCAGAACACGCCAGAACCATTTTCCCCAAAATATGAAGGCTGGCAAAAATTGTGTCCAATTTAATAAAACAAGAACCAGTTCCACGTATGTAGGAGAGCTACCGGCCAAGCATTTCAAACAAACAAACAAACAAACAAACAAACAAACAAACAAACAAACAAACAAACACCCCAACAATCACCCCAACAGCCCTAGCAATCAAACAAAGAAACATTCTGATTACAAGCACCCAACAGGCAGCAAGTCTATAACAAGCACACAGAACATGCAAACCAACAAGAGAACTGGTATAAACACTATAAGGACGCTTTCAATCTTTCTGCACTCGCGAGTTGCCCTTGAGGGCGGCCAATCGGTAGGTAGCGCAACGAAACATGACAACAGATTAACAGCCATGAAGAATTATTAGTTCCCTTCCATTCCCCATTCCCCCATGCCACTGCCGGCTAGGGGCGAGAGAATCGTCAAACTGGAAAGAAACGACAAGTGAAATTGTTAGTACATTTTAGGTCAAATCAAAGCATCGTAGCCGAATCACCCTGAGCCGTAACGATCTTTTTTTTTCAGTCGAGGCAGAACATCTCCGCTGGGTGATTGCCCACCGAACGCCCCCCCCCCCCCGAGCCGCGCGTTTCCGTCGCACGTGTCTCTTCAAGATTTCCCTGGGTAGTTGAAAGAAGCAGTATTGCGGAACTCAATAACAACAAGTCTGTCACACTTCTACCTCCCCTTCTTTAAACCTTGGATGTTGCAATGGCAATAATTCCATGATGGGTTTTTGTCGCTTTTCTAATCGGGTTCAAACTGATGGGTTTGGTAACGATCCAGACTTTCTGGCGTGTGGCACCGTGCTTTGTAGTCCACATCATGTAAAGCAGTTACGGTCGCGGGGGAAAACTAGTTCGATGCAATGTTGTTTTCATCGAGGTCCATCTTTTTCCAATCCTCTTGAAGAGGTGTCCCTTGCTGTATAGTGTCATCTTCCACTTGCCCGAGATCTTTGACACTCGCATGGAGGCTGAGACTTATACGTCAATAAATCAAAGTATGCCGGCTGGATTTCTCTCGAACTGTTATTAAAGTTTAAAATGAAGTCGTTTAGCCTTAACAGTAACCTGATGCGTCAGATCTAAGATTGATCAGTGAAAATTGACTTGCTTCAATTCGGTAAATGATGTCCCGTAAAACCTTGTTTCTTCTAAGTATACCATCAGGTGTGTTGCATATAGGTATGTTCTGTCGTTATCAATAGAAGAGGAACCGTCTTTTCCAAAATAAAATTATGGGCTTGACTGAATCCCACGTTTTGCATTCCTCTGCCACACAAGAATGAAAAGAGTGTTTTTTTTTCCAGTGTGCGGAAGAGTATTTTCAAGGGACATCATAACAAAAAAAATCGAAGGTGTGTTTGTCTTTGCTACTGTCTCGTATACAAGCGAAATCCATACAATTCCACTGATAAACTAGAAAGCACTCAGAGAGCGCAAACCTCGCCACGGCTAAACAATTCCCCGCCATATTGTCAGAAAACCCAGAAGAAATACTCGCATAAATGGTGAAGAATCCTTTTAAAAAATCCTGGATCCAGACTCAGATCCACATCACTTGTACCAAGGACTACCATTAAAAAGATTTTCATGCAAATCTGGCCATAACTTTTTGAGTTATCTTGTTAACAGACAAACCAACCAACCAACCAACCCAGCAACAAACTAACCAACGCTGATGAAAACATAACCTACTTGGCTGAGGTAACTACGAGTGCAGGGACTTAAAGGCGGTCGGTTAGTTGGCCAGGAATCACGACCAGAAAACTGCCCGGGAACAAAGTTGCGCAGTTCGACTCAGGCGCGTAAACGGGAGGAGTTCTGATCTTGACAACTCAGTCATGCAACAATGTACAGACAACTGGTTCCAGGCAGTTTCCAAAAAGATAGCATCACAATCTTTTGTTATTTTGACGCACTTTACATTCTGAAGAATTTCCTTATACTGTCAAAAATATATTTTGTTCCTCATGAAAATTCCTCTCCCTTGCAATTCATTTGGTTACCTCCAAGTTGTCTGTCAAACTTTCCTACTGTGACCACGCCCTAACACTGAACAAGTATACTATAGGTATATATACTTTTTATACTTTTCAAAAAAAAAAAAAAATATCATATCAGCCTGCCAGTTTTGAAGATAAACATGCAAGGATTACTCGATATCGAGATATGGCTGAGGGGGGGGGGGGGGGGTGACATAAAGTTTTATTCGAGCAGTTGCAATCGAAGTTACACCGAGCAAGCAAGCTACAGTTAGGCCTGACGTAAGGATAACGTAACTGCACAAACGGGATGGAAAACACGCGAGATTTTGTGTATAAGGAGGACGATCGAGGGCTCTGAAACAGGCAAAAGTGTAGCTGAAGCCACCCTGATAATCACTATCCATGTGACAAGACAGTCACAAGTTCACTTGCAAGACATCAATTCATTATTAACAAACGCACCCACCTAAGTAATTGATCATCGGCCTTGTTCCTTATACAGATCTTTTATGAAAATGACCGACGATCATGCTGAACAGAGACCATTACAAGGGACACACAATGTGGATGTTCCATTGCTGATGACATTTGCACTGTGAACGACTCTTCACTTAATCGAGAGGACACTTCAACACAAATCCGCGCAGTGTTCCATGTGCTTCCATGACAAATTCAACAATCCCAAGTGAAATTGAAACCCGATTTCCTTCCCAGAAGTACTTTAGCAGGCAATTATGCCGCTGGATACCTATCAGTGACCCAAATGCTTTGTTATGGGAGTAGTCACCTGCTTCCTTTTTACCCATTTGCCATTATGGCGATGCTCTCAGTGTGCGAGCAATCACACACAAAATAGTCATCTCACTCAGACTGAAGGAGAACACACTGCTCGTTGCAATCCGACAAACATGCCATATTTTGCAAAGGGTGTCGAGGTTTGTGGGTCAGATAGAAGAGTCGCATTCAATAAAATTGTGTATGAAAGGCTTTTGCATTTTGCAGACAGTTTAGAAAAGAATGACATGGTTTTGTGTAAACAAGAAGGGAACCGTTACTGCTGTCCATATACACTCCAATTAACGACAAACAGTCTGCTTTATTTATTTACTTTACCTGCCATTAATTTTGTAGAAATGAAGAACCTATGAAATAAAAGTAGGCCTGCGTAATTTTATTTTTCATTAATTGCCCTTAACGGTCTTTGCACGCATGAGATACGCCGTAGTTCTCGGGGGAAAAAAATCGATATCTGGCGGTTCTTTCATCAAAAGAACACAGTTTTTTGCATGAAATATGCAGTGAGACCTTTCTTTATGACCAAAACAGCAGTCAGGAGCAGCAGAAATTTTATGAAAAATTAAAAAAGATTCTCTTTGTTAATATTGCTACGCGAGTGGTGATGAATACGTAATAAACAGCGACCACATCTCCCACGTGCGGCACACCAAGCGTGAATTAGGTCGGAAAGACGCGGTAAAATGCCAATCTTAATTTTGATGCACGTGGAAAGGTATAGGGAAGGTGTCGCAAACAGTTTCACGGAAATTAAATTATCATTTGGATGGCGTTGCCGCGGGGGGCCTGCGGCTAATTATATCCCTGTAATATACACATTCATGAAAATTGCTTCTTCTTTTCCCCCTTGGTGCACTCCGGGTTGCAACGCGGTATTTGGTTGCTATTTTCTCGTTGGTTTTTTTTCCCGCGCAAAATTAATTACTAGGCAACGGCCGCTTACGTTTGTGAGTTGGTGTCTTGGTGAGGTCACCAAGGATGAACCAAGTGTATTAGACCGTGGTGTTCAGGCTCTATACATAAAAGAAACAGATATTTAATATTTGATAACCGAACAGTCCCAATCGATTAAGTAAAAAAGGGACCTTTGAAGATTACCAATTCATGACAAGGGAAAAATCGATGACATTCACTGATAATATCAATCCACACAGACGCGTCTTGTGTAACAAGACAGTGGCACATTGTGGTGCAGTCGTCTTATACAATAGAGCAAGCAGGTCCTGCCAGTTCACGCTCACTTCTTTTTACGTGAAAGTCTTCGCACCAAGCACCGCCTTGAATGAAAACATATAATGCTCGTATTTTCACGATTTTCTGGAAGAGTATCCTCTTAAGCTGAAACTCTAACCGGTCAAAAACATCTGGCTTGCAAATCTATCTATTAAAAATGAAATCCGTACCCGTAAGACCCCAATTCGCCTAAAGAGGTGTTTAAAAGGGTTTATCAACTTAGACATGGGTCCGGTATTCTCAAGACACTCAACGAACATCCTTGTTTTCATGTCCATCTGAATACGGCAAGAAGAGAGGGGTCATCACTCCTGTTCTCATTTGCACGGATGTGTGGAAAATTTGACCTGATTACAGAATTATACACACTAACGGTGAGGATAACGGTATCATATTATCGTTAGCCTTTGAAAATCCTCTCCCAATGGAGATGATCACGACAAAGGTTTACACGTCGGCACGGTCTCTCCGGAGCAATTTTGACTTACACAAGTGGGTTTAATTCGCTTCCTTCATCAACTTTTCCCCTCAAAATCTTGTTGTTCCTTTTTCAAATTTACGAACGCATCTTTTTTTTTTCCCTTGCGCAACTCCCTTATGAGGACAACGTCCAGAAGAGCTCATATCCCAGGCAATGAAAATAGATCCAACCTCATTGAAGCCATTTTTTGGGGGGGGGGGGGGCTGGTAAAGTTGATTGCTTTTGAACGAGTTTGCAATCGTCGGCGAGAATCTTAAATTTGTTGTCGTCTGGTACTCATCGAGTTGTATAACATTGGCAGTTGTGCATAGGCACCAGCGATATAACTGCAGTCCAATTTACAAGGGGTTACTGGATGGGGATTCATATTTTTCTGGAGGGGACACTGAAAAAGGTCGCATTGCCTTAATACCCTTAATTACGTGCGGGGCATGGGGCGGGGCAAAGGCCTCGAAGGGGGGGGGGCGACGTGCCTCCCTTCTCTCTTAACTTACTTATTATAGACGTAGGCTTTTTTGGCAGCATTTGTTTACTCTTTAAGAATTGCCTGCCTGTTTTTTCATCTTGTTTTATTGTTGGTTTATTGTGTCATGCCAAAGACATTTTTCAAAAAAGATTGTGTGATACCTTTCGTCCTTTTTGGCACTGATAAACTTTTCTATATCCAGTTTCATTTTCACTTTTTTTGTAACAGTGTACAATGTATACGAACATTGATGTGCTGTAAATCAAAGCTTTGGCGTGCATAATCATGAACAAAAGTACAAAACTAGCGATAAACTAGACCTTACGCAGACTTTATTAGGTGTCAAAACGTATCACCTGTTTTAACAGTCGTAATTTTGATTAATTATTGGGTTTTTTATTAATTGTTTGTGAGTGTATTATAGTATCGAGAGCAGGACTTCCAGAATTAGGTCAATTATCGCTCCTTATCATAATTTAATTTAGCTAATATCGAAGCTTGCGGCGTGACATTAAAGAATTTCCCGTTTTATCCATGACTGGGATCGCTGAATTGGAAGAGAATATTCACGTCTACAAAACAGGAATCCCACAAAGAGTGTGTTTTTTACGGTCTGTTTCGTTGGCGTTCGGAGCAATTAAAGACCATCCAATATCTTGCTTGTGAAAAGAAAGAAGTCAAGGCGATAATTAATTTCACTGTCCAGAGCACCTGTTGTGTTCAATTACAGTTATAAGACCGTCGTTTCAGTCCTATCGAGGTGTGGAAGTGAGGAGCCTGCAATAGCGACCACTATTCACAGTACACGGTTGCTTTCCGACCCATTTGCAAATTATGAGGGACAGCTTTTAATATGAGGACAGAGAGAAATATGTGGGAGCACTGCTAATTTCATGTAATAAAGCCAGGTAAGCCACGTGACCCGCCCACATTAAATAACGTCACGGCTCCTAGACTGTTTCTGATAGCTGCTGTCTTTATAACCTGCACATGCGCAGATGTTGCATACTACATTAGAAAGGTAACTATCGGTTGAGCAAATTTACACAAGATACCTTTTAATTTTTATATCGAAGTACATGTAATTAGCTATCGAGGTGATGCCAGTGGAGAATTTAAGTGTGAAATGCACCGCTACGTTCAATTCCCTTTAGGAACAACCGTCAGGAGCGATCGTCAAAAGGGATGGTAAACATTCAGTCAATTTCATTCGGACGAAATCGAGTTTTACGTAATGTAAAATTGATGACCGGGTTGTGAGTCTTCCACGATATACTTCATGAATAATTCATGGGTCGCCGCCAGCCAACCACAACCGGGGAAACTCAGATGCGCGGCGTCTAGTAGTGCTTTGCCCGGAACTCCAAGCGGCCAATCGTCACGCCTGCTCATCCGCCGCATCGCTTAGCACATCGTACGACGATAACTGATGAAGGCGGTGAACCACAGGACGCGCAGTCAACGTTGCGCCGGCAGTCGGGCTTGCTGAGTTGGGCGCTGCGAACGCTTCAAGGGGGAGAGAGAGACTCTGAAAACCGATTCTACCAGAACCCAGCTGTAGTTCCTCTAGAGTATCAGCCATCAAGCGCGTTAATTGGACTTGGTCTGAAACCACCGGAGCTAGACAAGGTATGTGCACATGCAGTTCGATTCTCATAAATCTTGCAGGTATTATCTAATTGCTTGTGATGTGAGGTGATGAAAGAAAGCAGTGGAATAAAACTGTCAAGCTCTCGTGGCTGATAGATACTGGGCATATTCTTTATCATATCATAATGTTTGAAACAATATTTCCACTCCGATTATGATGATGATGGTTAGGAATCACAACCTTGACTAAGTCTGATTGGACTTTCGGGCCCATTTTAGATTTTGTAATTTTGAGAATCTAACGACAATGATGTTTACGTTGTCAAGAATTGCAGACGAGGTCTGAGCTAATAAATGTAAATGTTGTTGAGCGCTTATTACTCGAATGACACGAACACAATGTCCTGCAGGCGATGATATTTAAAAAAGGTTCTGAAAAAATTCAATCCATTTTCCACCCACCTGTATTGAATTTGGGTCTCTTAAAATTTTACGGTTTTTCAGTTGTTTATGATCACAAGTATAGGATCCTTACTATAACTTCTTCGATGCTGTAATATTAGGAAACCAAATTAAACAATGGTCCAATAATCATAAATGTATTCCCAATATGATTAACCTCATGCAGAAACTAAAAGGCTGAGAAAATGAACGAGTTAGCCGAGAAAGTCGTTCGAAAATTTGCGATTCATGAAGTTTAAAATGTAAAGCTCAACATCAATTGGCGCATAAGAGCGCCATAAACTCAAGTGTTCATACCCGACTTCAAAACTGTCAAAATGTGTACTTCACTGGCCTACATTTTACCGCTTGAATGATCGATAGGCATTCCACAGCTTTTCCCTGTGAATGTGCTCGTGAACAGCGCCTAATGAAGATTTGTTTAAGGACTTGTGGGCTTATTTGATTACCAGGTAATTACTACAATGCTCGCCTCACTCCATGGCTAAGTGGCTATACCAGGCTAACCAATGGACATCTTAATGAAACATAATGTGTCTATGTCCTATGGTGCTCATATTGTGTGGTCTGCCGTTGCGGCGTTGCCTCCTTTAACATCTTTCTAAAATGGACTGAGTTTAAATTGAGATGTTACAGGACGCGTGGTAGAAAGATTTGTTAGAATAATACGCTGAGTTCAGCCCCGTTTTAATCAAGATCATTATGGCAGGCGTGCCTTCTCATTATCAGCACCCAGTGTGTGGAATAGACTTCCTTATTTTATTCGAAATGACCTTCTATTTTATCTTTTAAGTCAGCTCTAAAAACCATATTATTTCCGTCAAGTCAGCACTAAAACCATGTTATTTCCGTCAGGTTTTTAAGTAATATTCCAAGTGATTGTGATTTAAATGTTTTTCTAATGAGTCTTACTGTGGTTTTAATCAATGTTTCTGATCCACCGTAAATTTTATCGAGCTTTTTAATGCTCTATTATGACTTTTTTATGCGATTAATTTTGTAAAGGGCATTGAGATTTTTCTTTTGATGTGTTGCGCTATATAAGAATGCATTATTATTATTACTATTAATAATTTCCCAAGGGATGCGTATAAAAATCTCTTATTTCAGCTTATTCGAGCACTCTTGATCATTATTCATAAAATCACTCTCAGAGCAAAATCCTTCCATATGTTCTAAACATACATCTGTGTCATGGCACCTTGCTGATATGATCTTTTTGGTTGCTCAATGTCGAGCAATTTTTGTGCCACTCTAATTGCTGAAATATTACTGCAATATTTCCTTTAAAACTCCTCGATATTGCTCAGTCCATTCTATCGGCACATGCAATCCTTGGCATGAGTATGCCACTGATTATTACAATTTCAAAATTGTGTAATCGAAAATGAACATTTTTGTAAGGCAAAACAAATAAAAGCATGAGACGTGAAGGATTCAAACTACTTTTAACTTTCCAAATGTTGTTCCTGCACTGTAAATTGGTTCAGTTAAACACTGTTGGGTAAAACTTTTTGCCCAATTTTTTTATGAATTAAGTAATTTTTTTTGTTAAATCAGAGAGAAAGTGACCATTTTTTGGAGAGTGTAGAAAATTGACCATTTTTGCCGGAGAGTGTAGGCTGTTGGTCTGTTGACCGACGATTGGCAAAATACCAACTTATTCAACTACATTTTTTAGTGTCACATAAACCACGTTATCCTCACCTTTTTCTTCTCAAATTAAGTTATCAAAACCACACCATGAAGCTTGATATGAGATGCTTTACAGGGGCGGATCCATATTTTTTGCAGGGGGGGGAGGCACGTCCAATTTTTTATCAGGAAATCAATGATGAAATCTGGACAGGTTTTTTTTCTCCGTACACTTGGTCACGTGCAATTTCAAAAAGTGTGTGCGTGTTTATGGTGAACACACACGTGCAACATCTTCTAGGAATTAAGGACAGTAACCAAATCGAGAATCACCTCGATTAGAAAACGTGTACAAAACCAATGAGAACTGTTGCGAAAAAGTTGAGGTATAAACAAAGGAAAAGGGAAGAGGCTGTGTGTGGGAGTGTTGCGGACAGGCGGACACAATTATTATTTGTATACTTGTCATGGGGGGGGGTTCAGAACAGGGTTTTTAAACCCTCCCCCCCCCCCTCCGCCTCTGGATCCGCTCCTGCTTTTAGCGCATACCTGCATGGTTTAGGCAGGCTTTAATATACACAATTCACCTAATTATTGAACTAAAACCTTGATTTTCCAACCGTTGGTCCTCAGATAAACCACGACATCTTCCTCACCTGTTTCTATTTCCTCCCAACCAACAGTGACCTAATACCATATCACCCTTCAACCACCACCATCATCATGAACCTTGATCTGAGATGCCTTAGCGCCTGCCTGGTCCTCCTGGCCCTACTGGGGATCTCCCTGGCGGTACCCATAGACCTGTACGAACCCGAGGCCTGGCAGGAGACCGACGCGGAGGGGGTCAAGAGAGGCGACGCTGCCGGGGGAGACGGCTGGATGTACCCGCTGGTGCCTCCCCGGGAAGTCCGGGGCCGTAAGCAGTGGCGGTCCAATCCTTACAAGATGCTCAGCAGGGTGGACGACAGCGTCAAGACCTTCAGTTCCAGAATTTCGGTGAGTTGAAGACACTCATTTTGATTTTTAAATCGCATTGTACCCCACCTTTGAAGCAGTTGGGAAATTGTATGTAACAACATCTGTTCCTTACATCAGTGGTACAATTTCCTTACATCAGTGGTTAAATTTCATGTAACGAAACATGCCTTTTTTTTTTTAATTACACAGCTTTCTTAATTGCCTATAACACGGCTAAAGTTGCGCCAGAGTCCACATATACAGTAAAAAAAAAACGAAACACAAATGTTGGGACCATTGTTTAGGGAAGTTCTGCATGTAGCATTTTCAAAATCTAGGATATGAAAGCCCAAGTCATAAGCTTTCTTTTAGTACAAGAATCATTCAAATCACCTATGTACTTTTCAAGTTACGGAATTTTAAACACAACCACCGTTTTAAGGTTCTGTCCACGGATCACAAAAAAAGTTCAGTGTTCTTTCAGCAAAACGAAAATGAATCACATAGGGATGTGTGTGAATTGTGAATTTCGTGATCCGTGGACAGAACCTTAAAACGGTACATAAGTGATTTGAATGATTCTTGTACTAAAAGAAAGCTTATGAATTGGGCTTTCATATCCTAGATTTTGAAAGTGCTACATGCAGAACGTCAATAAAACAATAGTCCCGACATTTGGGTTTCGTTGTTTTTTACTCACCCTGTATTGTGCTGTGTCAAATTTGAAAAAGGAATTTAACGCACAACAAAACAGATTTGAAAATGTTACTTTACAAATTTCTATTTTATACCCATCAACGAAGTAACGAAGCAACTGCAATGTCCATGAAACCCTTCACTGATTTACATTTGTCTTAGTTCTTTCCATACAGAGTGAGGCAAAAAAAGAAAGTGATCGAATTAGGAAAATAAAATAAAAAGTATTTGGCTCGCTCCATTGCGTAAAAATAACGTCGGGATGACGTATGTTATTGACTATAGCAACTGTGAAAATTTCACGTAATTTGCATTATCTACTCCCAAATTGTGTCAATTTTAATAATTGTAATTTGCACACGCCATTCCCAAGTTATGTCAATTTTAATAAAAAGATCACAAAATTGAGCTGTCCAACACTGATCATTTACCGTTCTACGAACTGATGAATACCCATTAAATACAATGAAACGTTGACGTTTTCCCACCTCCCTGAATGAACGAAAACTTGCAAAGGAAAACAGATAAAAATCGCCATCAATATTTCAGGAAAAAAACGAGAGTTGACTTGTTCCTCATGTTAAAAACACAAAATCTTACAGTACAAATAATTTTTCAGTCTTGACTCAAAATGATTAAAATCTCATTTATATTTGAATGCCTGTTTGTAATCTGTAATTCTCACTCAGCTCAGTAGCTTCCAATGGCATGCGCATTTCATTGACAGCTATGAAAATAGGTTCTTTTAGTAAAACATGCATAATTTCTGATAGCATGGATCAATGTCAGTATTTTTTGTTTCACATGAGTGGAGTATCATGCTCTTTTAAGACATGCTTTATTGGTGTATCAAATTTGATAGCTTTTTAAGAAAATAATCATTAGTCCTTGTCACTTTCTTTTTGACTCACCCTGTATAATGGACAGTTGATTAGATGTTACTATGTCGCAATGACGATCCACGTAAAGTATGGATAGCTCTCTTCATTTCGTTTTTTCAAGTTCGTTTTTCCTTTTCTTTTTCTTTTTCGTTATACATAGACGTACTTTTCGTAACGAACACCTCTCGCCAATGACATGTGTCTCCTTTATTCAATCGTCTTCATTTTATACGATTTGGCGGATTCTGATTCCTTTAAAAACGTTTGAGATGGAACGTGCCCCACAAGGATTTTTTTGAACGTTCTGTTTGGAAATGTACTTTTTTCCCCGTAAGATTGAGTGTAACAGTCCCATTTTGGAACACGTGGCATTTCCAATGATAACAAAACATACTCTTATCGCCGGTATTCAACCGTTTTGAAACAGGTGGTGTTTCTCTAGGAATGTTCCACCTGTCGTCAGTTTTCAGAAGTTCCGTAGAAATTATGCTACTCAAAGAATCAAAGGCCAAAGAATCAAAACTGCAAATTAAGAGTGTGGGGAAAAACAGCATTTGGCGCAGTTATTCCCCTTCCCCGTACTGTATAATCTAAATTGCATTCAAGATAGCACCTGGTCATCTGTTATGGTATTTGCTTCGTCGCTGAATTTGCACGATATACTTCGCTACGCTTGTAGTTGTACGCATGACGGACTCACGATTTCAAACGGACGATCATAAAAGATCACTTTATGAAAAACGGATGCACTTTTAAATTTCAGGCATTAAATGTAAGCTTGAGAAATGCTAATTGCGGTTGACTTTTGTACTCTAGCGGTGGTCTTGGATTTGTAAGACTGATTGCTTTAATTAAGAACTGGTTCTGATGGTACTTTGTGCTTAAACATCTAATTTGAATGTCAATGACGCAAAGGGGCCTATATCAACTTTTTTTAAATTTAGATAAGCCGTCTTTTTTATACGTATTATACGTACTCTATTAATTTATTTCTAGCAAGAATATTCCAGTATAACTTGAGTTATACGATTTAAACTGAGATTTAGGAAAATAGGATGAAAATAGAAAATCTTGCCCATTTTTTTAATAAAAAGTCAACAGCCAAATAAAAGAGATATACCGACCAGCGTTGGAAATTAATATAAAAATACAAATGTTCTTGAAAAAGTCAGCACACCAGGTGCCATGATTTCACAGGATGCTTTAGGCCGTCATTCACTAACAGTCCATTAAGGTATTTCGTGATAATTGATGTTTGCAAATGTTGTATACTCCCCTTTAAGACATCTTAAACCTTGGCCATCTGGGATGAACGTTCTGCGGTTGGCCTTGATATGTGTCACTTGATGATGCTTGGCTGACCATTGCTATTGATGCGTACTCAAAGCCCGGTGCACACCTTTCCGTTTTTACCGGTTCACCGGATCACCGGGCAATCGTACAGAGGTGTGATGTGCACTAAATATTCGGACCGATCTGACCGTGCATCGGGCGACCGGATGAAATCAAACATGATTGATGTTTCGCATTCGATGTCACCGGATCCAATGTCACCGGAAAGTGTGCGAGCGGGACGTCGATTTCACCGGACGCGATATATATGTTTATATATTTATTACATTTCTTTACTTAGGGTATGCCCAAACAGTTTAAAACTGGTTTCCATTGGGACCCTGCATACACTACAATAATGACACACTTTATGTACAAATGCAGTACATTACAAATACAATACAGCACAATGAAATAAAATAAAAGCTGATGGGATTACTGCACGATTGTAAAACAACTATTATTAATATTGTACAACTATTACAAAGAAACATGTACAGTTTGAAACGACATCGCTAACAGACTTTCCTAAAGGCCAAGGGTAAAATAAGTGAACACGACGAATTTGGACATTTCTTGTGACATCGTCAAAATAAATTTCTATAGGCCTACATTCGCTGATGTTGACCAATCAGATTTACGAGGAAAATCACATGGTTGCAGACCAGTAAATAAACTGCCATTGCCAAGTGATAAATACGCCCACTTCCGAAATTCAGAAAAAAATACTCACAACTTTTGGGACACACATCAAATTAAAGCTAATTTCATCATCCTCCATTTTCTGTTCAATTTTCCGGGGTTTAACCTTCAACTTTTAGGAGAACATTTCATCCGAAGATAATCACCGTAAAATGTAGTCCTGTAGCCCATCGCCATTTTGAAAAAAAAAAGGTTGCATGCGCTCCATTGCAAAATAGAGTTGTAATTCCAAATTTCATTCGAATTTCACAGAAATACGAGCTTGCAGTCCTGTGCACGTCTTCCTCCCTTCTTTTTAGTTTATGTCCCACAGAATGCTCTAATGTATACCGGAGAATTTGAAGGCATGCAGATCGTGACTTGGCCGGCGTAAGCAACTTCGGACCTACTTACTGGCCTGCAAGCCCAATCATGATTCACAAATCGACGGCTGCCATTTTGTCATCATGTGACTTATCATCATGTGACCGATTATAGAACAGAATCGGGCATGTGTTCGGGTGCGTTTCTGTCCGGTGATGAGGTGATCCGGTGATCCGGTGAACCGGTAAAATCGGCAAGGTGTGCGCCGGCCTTAAGGGATACGTAGCGTACCTTCATTCTGTCAAATTACTGTTAGGAGCACCAAACTTACCGAATGATTTTACATGGTCTACAGACAGTGGGTGTCACATGTCCTCAAAGGAACCTTTTGGGGATTCTTCTTTTCGCTATAGTAGTAATTTGTTGCACGATGGCTTTAATCTACAGGACAGGGGGTTAAGTGAGTGTAGAGCCGTGAAAGCTGAGTGTATTTGACACGGTAGCTGTATCAGAGAGCGTGTATCAGAGGCTGTAAAGAGCGTGACAAGTTCTCGATTTATAGGTATGCTGCGATAACCTTACGGGGGAAAGTATTTCAATTTGCCAACCATTAAGCTATTAAAAAAAATTGTAGAGATAAGATGATGCTGTTCCGGATCCGTCAGCTTAAAATGGGAATTCTGCTGGGGAATCTTGTCCAGAATGTTCATAATCTTCCGCACCATGGGGAAATATGGGATGCTCTTAAAAGTATAGACCTTTATCATGCTGCCACCACTTTTAGTCATGTATCCAATAACAGTACTGAATGATAATGCTTTTTTGTTCAAAAAGGAACCAGACTGTTTTTCCTTCCATCCTCACTTTGGTTACGTCGAGTTGAATTGGAAAAAATTATGATGGCCGCAACATGATAATGGTCTATTGAATCGTAAGAGTGAACAGAGATAAAAGAGGAGAGCCGGATTGCGGTTTACTGTTGATAAGAGTATTACAATTTGGTGAAAGAAGGGTTAGAAAAATGTATCACTTCGGTGAGATTGTGCCGGGGAAACCAGAAACCCGGAAAGAATTATCGTTTGTACTTACTCCAGTGGGAGACCTTTTAAGGAATTCTACTGGTGATTACCCGCCTGCTGTTGCCGCGGTTTTTGAGGATTGAATCGAAATCTGATTACTCGGAGATGTATCACTGCGTTGTGTGCTACACAGAGTGTGCCAAAAAAAGTGCAACATTGAGAAAACAAATACTTTTAAAAATGTCTTCAATGAAATTATATAGTACATTAAAGCCCGACTATTTTTTTAATCCACTGCTTTTCACCCCATTCCCTTTTTTGTGATCCATAGACAGAACCTTAAAACGGCGGTTGTATTTAAAACTCCGTGACTTGAAAAGTGCATGAGTGATTTGAATGATTCTTGTACGAAAAGAAAGATTATGAATTGGGCTTTCATATCCTATATTTCAAAAGTGCTACATGCAGAACCCCACTAAAACAATGGTCCCGACGCTTCGTGTTTTTGTTTGGACTCACCCTGTATTTCGCATTGTATCATTACACTACGTATGTTGTTTTGTCTATTTGTAAGTTGTACATTCGTTTCTGCAAAAACCGATGCTTGTAGGCCTCCTTGAACACCCTTGTGACATAGATATTGTGTCAACACCGGAGTTCTTACTGTGCAAACCGAAGACAAACTTTGGGAGGCCACCAAATCATTTTGAGAACCTATTTGTTTTTTTAGGTATTAATCAATTATTCTGGTAATGAAACCAAGGATTCCTCAAAAGCGCCCAAGGCACTGTGAGCTCGCAAGCCTGAAGAAACCTGTAGAGAGAAGACAATGAGAAGAAATTACAGTTTTAGATGTTGGATGAAAAACCCAGACGAATAGTCTGGGGAAAACTCATGAAATCGGGTAGGGACTGAAAACCTAATCCACATATTGGCCCAGGCGGGATTCGAACCCGGGTCACAGCGGTGGAAGGCGAGGAAAGTACCGCTACGCCAACCTGACTCCCCAACCTACCGTGTGAACAATCAAGTTATCAGCAGAAGCTTAATCGGTGAGCGCAATGTGTTAACCGCCCAACACTAAGTACCTGTACAATTACGTCTTGCTGAAAAATCCCTGCGGAACAAGATTCACGGCAGAACTTTGTACAGGGTGTATTGCAGATGTTTGTGGGTGCATCCGCGCGATGTGTGAATGATCGTGTGGGTGACATAACAGTCCTAGTTGGATCCCTCCCATGTCAACCTGTCTGTATACACACCACCGGCCATCTCCAGACATACAGCTGGTCTGAATAATAAATGTGGCGAGGAACCGCAATATATTAGGATCATCATTTGTGGCGAAGGGAGATGAAGTAAAAAAGTAATGATCCGGTACCCAGAGAAGAAAAGGACAGCAATATCCTGTCGAATTTGGCGCCTGTGAGCTCGGACTCTTGAGTCGAAGCTGTCAGCTGTAAATATATAATAGGCCTATGTGGGTCGCAGAACTTTGCTGGTTTTCGTGAAACCTAGATAGATAATTTCATGAAACATTGCACGATACAGTGCATTAGTCCTGCAATCCTGTCAGCTCCGATTATTGTGAAATGTTGCTCTCCACAGCTTATTGCGGATCGCTTTGCATTTTGCTTCTTTGGAATGAGGTTAACTTTAGACCAATCCAAGCACACGCTATCAATGTGCACACACGGAGGCCCCCTTCAATGGCGAAGAAATGACACCAGCTGTTGTTCAGGCAATGCGTCATGCATGTATACAGTAACTGGTACAATCCTTCCGCCATTCAAGGGGGCCTCATATGGCCCCCAAAAAAGTGTCCGTCTGACTGTTTTTAAAATAACTACAAAACCATGAGGTCAATTTTGAAAATGTTTGGTTGTGCAGTCCTAAGCCATGGCCTCAATCCCCGTGAGTTTCATTTAATTTCAGTCACGCATCCCTGCCAAAATGTTAATTGATCACAACAGCATTTTTGGACACTGTGACCAAGTTCCATGCCTTAATCAATTTCAGTGCTGTGTTATTTTAGCTGTGTAAAATCCTGCATGGTGTGAAAAAATGCTGATGTGGTTTGGGGTTGGAATCATTTGCCCTTGAGCATTAAACTGATGTCTTGCCATGATGACTGATAACCAGGTAAATGATTCTAATCCCAACTGCATCCCCTTTCACAACATGACGGATTTTACAGAGCTTACTTTATAACACACTACTGAAATTGAATAAGGCAAGGAACGTAGTCACAGTGTCTAAAAATATTGTTGTGATCAATTGACAATTGTGTAGTGATGCGTGACTGAAATTACATGAAACTCATAGGGGTGGGGCCAAGGCTTAGGAGGATCTGCACAACCAAAAATATTAAAAATTGACCTCATGGTTTTGTAGTTATTTCAAAACCAGTCAGACGGACACTAGTCTTTTTGGGGGACGTACTGTATGTGCCTTGATTGGTCTTGCAACGTAAACTCGCAAAGTTAACAAATGATTTAATATCAATACGAGCCAGGCTTAAATTATCTATAGAAAAACCAGACGCATCCTTGTCGAATCCGTACTCGTTCTCCAAGGGAGAATACCATATCGGTCACGGGCGAGCAATTCACATTCTTCCATATCCCAATCTATCCCTTTTACAGCCACAAAATAATGGAACTATCAGTGTAATGAAGATGAACTGTTTCCATGGATCTTCTTTGCTGTTTTTTTCTCAGACAGTGGCAAAGTCATAATAATCTACCGTGACCGGATAACGATATGGGTAATGAATTATTCAACGAGCATCCCCTGAAAGATTTATCATGTTAATAAGAAATTAATCAACACACAGTAGGCCTATAGGAGAGGCGCATCTCCCCAAGGGGTCTGTGTGTTTATAGCGGCAATGTTTATTACGCGCAATGATTTGCCTCCCGATGAAAGAACCTCGGAAAATTACCTCACAGTCAGCCAAGTTTGTTTACAACAATTAAAGCAGTTGAGCAAGTGCAACAAAACTGAACAATTCGGTTTACTTTTCCTAACTTTCCAAATCGATTCCAAAAGAAGTCTTTTGGAATAGTTCTTTCTGGTAATGAAACCAAGGATTCCTCAAAAGTGCCCTATGCACTGTAGCCCGAAAGCCTGACGAAACCTATAGAGAGAAGACAATGAGAAGAAATAACAGTTTTAGAGGTGGGAGGAAAAGCCAAGAAGAATATTCTGGGGAAAACCTACGGAATCAGGCAGGGACTGAAAGCCCAATCCACATTTTGGCCCAGGCGTGATTCGAACCCGGGTCACAGCGGTGGAAGGCGGGGAAAGTACCGCTACGCCAACCTGACTCTTGCTGAAATCCTTTAATACCGTATCCCCCAAAACGCCCCGATGAAAATGTGATACACCGTGCCCTCTGGAGACATGCACACAATAGGGAACACAAGTTTTATTACGTCTCCACAGTGCAATTTCTACAGATGAATACGCCTCCACCAGGTTTTCACAAAATAGATATGTGGATTTTACCAAAAACAAGGAATTTCCAAGGTATGTTGACCTGTCGCAAATGGAAGAGTTTTAGAAAGGGGATATTAAGTCCGAATTTCAGCCAAGGAAATTAATTCTAGTAAAAATAAGAGCACTTTGAAATTACACTTTCAAACTCGAAAACTTTACTACACGAGAACAAAGAAATGTCTCCACAAGGACAAAAATTTCAGTATGAGTGCGTTAAACGGATGTACTGTTTAGTCCTACTGAAATTATCCCAAAAAAAATAATAATAAAGATGGAGAATGAAATAAAAAAAATACAAATACAGGTGTTAAAATCGCGCAAGGCGTGGCAGGAACCAACATTGCGCAGCAAGAGCGTATCCTTTGGAACGAGGTTGTAGATTCACTAACATGTGCTGATGAAATAAGGTTTATTGAAGACTACCCCCAACACGCAGACAATAGGAGCATGCACTGAATATTGCTGCCAATGGCTCTGAACATGAACCCCATATCGGTTGTTGGTTCATGTTCTTATCTGCCACTTCATACCATTGAAAATATTGATCCGATTTCAGGTGTGTGGGTTTTATATCATATTACGGACCCCACGGAAACTTTCTACACAGGCGCATGCTCTGCCCTGACGCACGCCGGACGTCTAGCCGCTGTGGGGAATCATCACATCAACTGGTGACGATACACGGGATTGGTTTCCAATTACGAGAAACACTCAGCGTTTCCTCCGGAAACCCCTCCTTTTTCATCCGCGCGGATTACTCAAGTCCAAAGTCATAACGTCTAAGTGGGTTCCGGTCCTTAGGTGCGCGTGCAATATATATACCTTGCGTCATTCTTAACTGATGTGAACAGAGGTAAACATTAAGAGTGGTTCGTAATTGGAGCGCGTCTGAGTAAAGCTAGCAGGACAGTGGCAGAGCTTAGACAGTATTTTAGATCATGCGAACGAAAGACCACCAAATAAACAGTCGGACAAAACCGGCAGCATGGGCCTAGTAACACCGGAGCCAAGCTGTATCGAACCTTACACCGAACTGATCCGAACTTATCTAAAGTGACTTTAACAGTCATTTTCCTTGAGTGATATTTTTGTATTCTGCCAAATAAAATTATCTGGCTAGAACAAAAAGTCAGCATGACCACAACTTTTATCCCTTACCACAACACCTAAAGGCGCTTTAGTTTGTTGATATTAAATTACGAAGTTCCCTTTATTGTATCGCACTCTTCGACACCATGATGTTTCCCGTTATTTTTGAGTCAATTGGAGGACAGCTGTTCGGTATTCCTGGGGCCAAAATAATCACAAGCAGCGAACAGGTGAGAAGGAGCACACGCGCTGAAAGCCTAGCTCCCAGTTTGCTCCAAAAGAACTGCAAGTCACAATTATACAAGCGGGGAATTATTTCCGTACAGTTGAGGTAACCGACGTTATCTCATTAGATAAAGTAGTCTGGTTGAAAGTAAATTAAACTACTGCGAGGAGAAGAAAGCAGCGACCTTTATTTAGTAAAACGCTCCGAGCATTCAAACAATGGTTCCTACGTTGCGAAATAACGCTCAGCGATTTGTGCAAACATCTCAATCGCACTTGAAGCATCTTCCCCACGTGCGCGAACATCATTGCCAATGGCAGGTCCTCAAATGACAATAGGTTTGGGACGCTTTCAATCTTCGGCAACTTTGCACAGTCCCAAGCCAGACTAAAAAAGTCTTCCATAACGGACTTGCCGTCCATTATCTCGGATGCACCCACTGGGAGTCAATACCACAGTGGTTTTCCGTCTGCTCTCTGACTGCGATTCGTTCATATACAATACCCAAAAAGGCAAGGAACAGTCATTCACCCGTAATAGTGATTTCGGTTTCTGATCTGTAGCGCGCACGGTCATTGACGCCACTTGGCAGGATGATTCTTCTTGGAGGCTGGGCGCGAAAATGCCGATCTTCAGTGACCCATCCCATGCACTGTTACTGGCCTAGTGTGGTAGGGTCGGGGTACTACCGCGAGAAATCCCCGGAGGAAAAGGCCCACAATACGGAAGTCCGAAATTGCCACTTCGCTACACTCCGGGACTCAAATGCCTCCGGAGACATCTGTGAACGGAAGTGGATTGGCTATTCCATTTCGAAATCTTTTTTTGTAATACCTCTTTCTATCAATTTCTGCGTGAAGGACATTCAGTTTCCTTAAGTTCAGCTCACTTTGATCGCTTCCGAATAACACCCGATGTCTGACGCAAGTTTAAAATGAGATGCTCGAGTGAACATTGAAATTAGCTTCGTGAAATAGTCAATATTCGTCTGGAAGCCAATATTCGTTGGATAGTTCAGTGACAGTCATTGAACACTTTGTAGCTTTGGGAAATATATTACATGCTCCGGTGTACTTACTGATTCACACTAATGAGAATGTATCATCAAACATGTTTACGTATTAAGCAAACCACTCCGAAAATATGTGGAATAGTATATCCCGAACACATTGCCCTTGTTCCTTACACAACAGGAATAACAGACTGTATCAGTAAGAGGTTGCTTACGGAATGATGCTAATTCTGCGTGGGCTGCGTTTGCCGCGGAATGCCGCCACAACTGAAGCGGTTAGCCGTAAAGGCTAGAGATACAGTTCAAAATAACTGAAAGAAAACATCCACCCACCCCCAAATTAAGTGGGCGATAGTTAAAGTTGTGGCCGATAAGAATTTGAGCCCCCGTTGCAAGTGGTCATTAAATTTTAGACACCCCCAAACTAATATCCCACGCCCCTCACTTTTCGATTGAAAAACGTTCTTAATTGGTATTAAAAAAAAACCCAAAAACAACAACAATTATTGCATGGTTAATTGACCCACGGACCACGGTCCGCGATTGACCCCGACTGTTATAAACAGACCAACAAAACTAATACCAACCTTTGATTAGGTCATAAAAATGGGAACATGTTTTCTCATGGCATTAAATGACAGGCATTGTCGTCTATGGACGTCCTATAAATCATGTAATTTCTACTTTACTGCCTGTTTTTGTACCGCCAACATGAGCCCCACGGGTACAATTCAAGGAGGACATTCTCCGGCAGTGATCCCTTGTAAACCTTCTCTTACCAATTGTGCTCTTGTACTCACAAACGTTTCTCCTGATGACCCGTCGTTTTGCGGGTGTCAAGCCCACGGAATCCGCCCCTTGAGGCTTGACGTACCCTCAGTGGGAGGAAACAACACGGCCCTCGGGAGAGGAAGGATGAGCCGCTTCGCTGTATCCTCGCAAAGAATCCGGAAGACGACATTAATGAGACCCGAAGGATAGGCTGCGTGTATTCACGCCACTAATATGCCACACGATGCTGCCTTAAGAGCATCTATTTCCGACAATTACCATCAAAATGTGGCAATATCTGGGCGAATTGGACTTGATTGAACAGTCGCCGGCGGACCCTAGCGCTTTTCGACCTGCACGATGTGTTAGTCGGGATAACACGGTAGATTTGTCATTACTCCGTTATTGCCAGAGAGAACAATTTAGCAGGAGTTGTGTTGGCGTGCGGTAATCATTATTATTATATTCGAGACTGTTGAAGCCGATTTCTGAACGATCAGTGTGGCTGGCCTCTCGAGTGTAATCTAATTTGGTCATAAATCGTCTGCCAACGACGCAATCGAATGGCTGTGGAGAGTGACTGTGGAAAACTACTAGTATTGAATTTGAGAATTCTCGTCTGTAACTATTCGCTTTAGCGAGGTAAAATCTCTGCTCTTAGCCTGATTGATTGCTGTATACGCGAGGCAACCGATAGCCATTCGCAGGGGAATAAAAGCGGATATTTCCGTATATAGCTCCTCGGTGGTGATGTATTTTACCAGTGACTGTTGGGGCACAGTGAAAGTGATGCTTATAATTCCAACAAGTTTCCAAATCTGTGTTCAATAAAAATCACAAATATCTGGAGAGGGAAAAAAAAGCATCTTGCTCAATGGTGAGTGGTTGCCATCTTTATTATTTGATCCCGTTGCTGTGGTAAAACCTGCAAATTACGAATAACTACTTCGATTGCGGAACTGTTAGAAATAACGGCGTCATTCAAGATTATATTCAATAAGTCACGGAGCCGATTATGAGCGCTTTCCTATATCGTTGGTAAAATCATGCATCGGATATTTTGATTCGTGACAGTTCATTAATCGTTTCAAAAATTAGTCATTGATCCTTTGGATGCTTGTACCTTACGGAGATAGGTCATTAAAAAAGTCCATATACTCCAAAATTTATCGCCGATCCGTAAAAAGACGAACATTTTTGTTAAAGTGGTCTACTGGTAGAGCACAGGCCTCATGATCATGGGATCGTGGGTTCGAGCCTTGCCGTGGCCATTCGTGTTGTGCCCTAGCTTGAGTTAGGTGCTTTACCTCAATTACTCCTCGCAACCCAGGTGTTATGGGGTACCGCCATTATTTAATGTTGGGAAGGTAGCAGACTCGCTGTGGCGATCCCCCCACAGCAGCAGCATTAAACTGAGAGATGGGCACTCCGTTCCTGTGAACACAGGTTCATCCCCTTTACCTTTTTTACCGTAAAAAGACGTTGCGAATTAGATCTAAAACCACACAATCTGGACTTGATATACCATTACGTATATGGATACGCATGGATTGCGAAAACAGCCGGAGAGCTGCACTTATCATCCGGATGATCCCGCATGAATTATGCATGAGTGCGTGACTTTCAGGCCATTTTCTGTCCCCGGTCCAAGAGACGCTCTTAAGTCCCCACAGACACGCCGGTGAAAAGTCCTCGGCAGAACCGAGACGCTAACACACCACCATTACCCGAGATGCGCCCCGTCTGTTTTTCTCCAAACACGCTGGTATTGGTCTTACGCTGCCGTATAATTACGGGATTCGCCTCGATACCTTCTCCCCGGGGAAATGCTGTCTTTTTTGTAGCCATCCGACGGGTCAGTGTTTCTCTGGCTTTGACGACAATCGCGAACGTGACTGGGGTATTTTGCTTTAATTTTCCTCGCTAATTTTTTTTGACAGACCTTCGATGACCGTCTGGTTGGCTTACTGAGTGATGACCCGGCAAAGAATTAAGAGCAGTGCAACTTTCTTTACCAATAACATGTTCAGAACCTCCCCAAACCGGCAGATTTTAAGAATCGTAGGATCAATATACACTGAGAGGAATGGCAGAAATGATAGGATGTAAAGCTCGTAAATCATCACAGGTTAAACCGCCATCTTGATACGATACAATGTACCAGATGCTGTCTGAGTCTGCTAGAATGATGATTGTAATACGAAGGTTTTTAACACCCTGTGCTTCTCGTCAACACGATAAGATTTTGATTTCGGTGTAGTCCTGTCAAAAGTTTCTATCCTTGTCCAAGAGCGCTGCAATCTGAAACGTACCGGTCAGCTTCCACCCAAGTCCGGGTCGGCTGCGACCAGATACATTTCTCTGGTTACTTTTTCGGGACATTTGATCCGGAAAAGTGTTGTTTTAAAAAAAATTACCGAAAAGTGTTATTGTTACACGACAAAATGTTTGTTTTGTTCCAGAGGAGTGTAAGGTTTAATCTGACCCTGATTCGGGGTCGGGTCTCACCCGGGACTTTCAAGAGTGTGGGGTGGCATGTCCTTTGGGTGTCGATTTTTATTCAATTTCTCGTATGGACGCGCACGCACGGTGAGATGGAAAAGACACTTCTGGATAGAATACAAGAATTGAACTGTGTTTTTTTTATTTGAAAAACCAGTGAACGATACGAAGTTCGAAAAAAATGTAGTTCGGAAACCGAAACGTACTTAGGAAACGCAAACATAGTTCGGAAACGCAAACATAGTTCGGAAACGGAAACACAGTTCGGAAACGGAAACGTAATTCGTCGATCATGTAGAATTTGCAACCAAAACGTACATGTGGCATTGATTGTCGTGAACTACAACCATCACCCATAAAACTAGGTACCTAAATGCTACCTTTCAACACACTGTCAGCTTTCCCTCCAATCTAATGTGGCTCGCGATACTGAATGAGTGCGTCTCCCAGAAACGTATGCCAGAGTATCGCGAAGTTCATCCATGGTTCACCGTACTCTCGCTCCCAAGTAGACCGTGCCGTGAAAACCGTGCCTTGCCCCCGTACACATTCATCACCAGTGGGTCCCACAAACAACCCCTCCGCAAGAAGTCCCTGGCAGATCCTCTCCTTCTCCTCCTCCTCCTTGACTCGTCCTGTCCTCGGGCCGGCAATGAAAATATTGGCTGGTGGCCACAAATCAAACAGCCATTTAGATTGTACACTATATGATGTGCTAATCAAATCAGGCCTGTAATAGGCAAGTCACGTTCTTTTGCATTTTGTCTCTGGGTTACACAATACTATGGCAAAGACTAGCAATGACGGGCCCATTTCGATCAACCCTCGGCCAAAACAGTCAGTTGTTTATTTTGGGCTCTGGTAGAAATTTGCAAAAGTCAAAAGAAAATTGTATTGCATAATTCACACGGCGTGGGTAATCTCTAGTTTCTTTTGAGTGATTCTAATTCTCTATACCTTTTGCACGCTGTGTGTTATTCCTTCATGCTTGGTGGGTCATAAATACTTTCATATAACATACTCTGCTTGGCTTTTCTATCGTACCAGTACACAAGGACATGAGGTGATACGCAAATCAAACATGAGATGATATTAAACAAATCAGCAGTAAAACATCTGTCGTCGCCCTTAATAGCTGGTGGCAATCATTGCCATTCGATCGTGTCCTCATTCTCTACGTTTTTTTTTTCTTCGAACCTTTGGCTTTTCCTACGTATTAGGGCATGTGGACTTGAGATGTGGAGGCCCTAACTCAGATAACCGTTGCACAATATGGGACCGTGGAACACCAAATCATGGTATTAGGCCAAAGTTTTTAGTATCTAAACTTTAATTGGTTTGCTTTTAATGATCTTAAGCTAGGGATGAAGTAGAATCTACAAACGAAGCCAAGATTTCGAAATCGAACCTAGCTTCCCCTTTCAAGACTACTCTAAACCGCATCAGTCACAAGCTTGACGCAGTTACGACGTGTTCCACTGCCAATCGTTATTTGGTAATCGACCATGTTTTTACTAACTTAGGGCGCTGTAGGTTACAGAAGTGAATGCACTTGTACCCAAGCGAATTAAGATCAAATGACATTCTTGAATTTCAAGACTACAGACACGCGTTTTTCCACATCGTTTCAAAGTAGCAAATTTGGGGTACTTCTATCTTATAGCAAGCGATTGTCATGAAATTGAAGCCCGTATATCTGGCGTTACACAGGGGTACCCGTACCCGGCACTAGGCGGGAATGGTGGTTAATCGCACCTGTCAATTATAAACATCCACGATGTAGAGGTCAACAACTCCCTTGTAATTAAAAAAAAATATGCTTATCCGCAACTTAATTCGGGGAAAGGATGGGTAGGCACCCACCGCCGTTAGCATTCTTAGCCGGAATGTTTCTTTTTTGGATTCGCCTCGGGGATTGCACACATGCGTGAAATTCACATCATCCAACGCCGATCCTAAAAAGAGAGAGAAAAAGAAGAGAAGTCCCACGCATCTAGCCACGAGCGGCAAATTAAATGGAAGTGCGCGCGCCGTTGTAAATGGCGGCAACATTGTGCCACACGTGTCACCATCCTGGGTATCCCGTGGGGGAATCAAGGAAGACTGGGCCCGGACTCACACACACACACACACACACACACACACGTACACACCCAGCTTCGGCCGCGCAATTAGTCCGGGGTCGGGGCCCTGGGGAAATTCCTCCCTCGCTGGCGCTGCCTGTGCCAAGATGTTTGGCATGTTGTGACAAAGTATCCCGCGTGCTCTCTCGCGCCCGAGCGGGGAAGAGTCTTGTTAATATTTGAGAAAACTGAAGGTGGCTCATACATCATGATCGACGTCCGGTTGCGAAATAGATTGTAAAATGACTGTGTAGCAATTCCTCAATTTGGGTAATTGCATACAGCAGGTGCATGCATCTTGCCTGCCAAAGTCTATCTAAGAATTGGAATGATGGACGTTACAATAACCAAGCCAGCTTAGAGAGCGCATCTCCATATTCTATTAAACTTTTTTTTCGGGGGATGTGTTTCTGATTCACCCCTTTATTTTAGGTTCAGTTTCGAAATAAATAATTAACATAATGATGGTGGTATCATGGGTCTCATATTTCTTTATTTACCTTTCTTTAATAATAGACATAATCTCCAGGGCCTTGAGTACCTAGTTGTTGGTAGATACGTGCGCTATATAAGACTTCGATATCATTATTTTGTATTATCAGATTTTCTTGTTTCACTGGCGTGCCAGTAGAGACATTGCTTCAGTGTTGCAGCAGCTTCCGCATCATTTGTGTTTCTTAGATTTGTTTTGTATATGACAACAATGCAGTAAACAACAAAAGTTGTTCACAAACGTTTTCATTGAGCTTCATTTGTGGTTTCAAGTCCAAAATTTTGAGTCTGTACCATAGTCTGTATCTTAAGTGACATCACAGCAACAGCGCCCTCATTTGTCAGGAGATAACATTGAAATTGTAAGTAGTGGCGAAGGTAAACTATTAAAAACCAAATTAATTCAAAACAGGGTGTCTCGTCTTTTTTTCACACAGTTGAGAGATGTTGATATACATTGTACCTTTAAAAAATAGCGCCTTATTGCATATAGATAATGTATTCGCTTCACCGAACGCAAATGCGCAAACACGCACATGAATGTTTCTGTTTGGAAGGTTAGCGATGGACCGAATATTTTACACTAGCACAGTATGAATCAAGACTAGTATATACTCAACATTTTCGTTGTGAATATATCCGCATTTTTTGGCACCATGTATTTAACCGGCAATATTAGTATACTTTGACGTAAAAGGTAATATAGAATCAGTTGCGTTTTGTGCATTTTTCTTCCGTTTGAAACAACAGAATAACCTCAAAATCCTAAGAAGAGTGCATTAGCTTACTTGTTGACGTTTCTGCCTAGTGGATACTAGGCTATACATTTTACGAAAACAGATACATCGTATGCACATTTTTTAGGGTCTCGTTACTGGATTCCGTTACTAACACCTGTAAAACAATGTGCCTGTGTGCACAATTTCTTTTGAAGATTGTTTGCTTCCGAATGATGCCGTTTCAGGTGGAGTAATTTTACAGGGTATTTGGTACATGTACTAGTTAAATCGGTAGGTGCCTTGATTTCCGGGCCAATGTTCGTACGTGCCTTTAACAAGAGAAACTGGTCAACGTACAGCGAGCAACATTTCTTGAGCTGTTTTCACGATTGTGCTAAATGTATATTGTTGCCCAATATCGAAATCAATTTTTGTCTCCGAGGAATGTCCTTGGCCATGCACATCAAATTAAACCTGATGAGAAATCTTTGGTATGGGACTGACTCACACCTTCTCCCACACACCGTCTTTAAAAGGAAGCCACACTACAGAGATGTCACTCGATATTACTGTCATATTTCAAGCAATGAATTGAGTTTGACATTAGGGAGACGGAGCGGGGGAAATGGACGCAATTCTCGTGATTTCAATTACTTCGAGTACGGTAAATCATGGCAGGTATCGGTCGGTCTGTTTGTGCTTTTTTTTTAGTGTGACGAACGATGCCTCGTGGCTCTGAAGATTGCACCGTACGGTCAGCGTTGTTTTTAAAGTAAAACAAATTACAAATTTGATTTTTAATATGACAAAACATGGCTTACAACTGTGAAAAAAAACATATCTTTGCAAGTCATGGGACACAATATCGTTCAGAACTTCCGATTATCGTAAGTAAATATTTCGTCTTGCATAAAAGCGAGGAAATATTTATGGTTGGCTTTAAAACCAAGCATTTTATATTTGAATCTTATTGAAACAAACAAGGGCCTGCCTCGATTTTAATATTCAAATTCCTCTGTTGATAAAACATTGAATATTCATACCCGTTGTATTTTATCGAGAGGTTAGATCTTGCCAATTTTTATTTTCTTTTGTAAAATGTGTACTTTGACAAAGTTAGTCCAAATTTGATTGAGACTTGTTTTTTTTTCTACTTGCAAAACTGCTGCATGCTCTCTATTCGAGCTTTTACGTCCGTCAAGTGTGCAGATGGATTTTCAGAGTACGCATCACGCATGCGCAAGTTGAAAACGCACACCGCAATACGCACATCGAAAACGGACTCATGGATTTTTCGGCCTTAATACCTTTTAAAGGAAAATGGAATAGAGATTTCTGTTAGTTGTAACCAAAGTGAAGGGTTAACAGACTTTTAAACACTCAAAGGCGTGCTGGTAGCAGGCTTGCAACATTCGATTTAACTCCACGAACCTTGTGGGCCGTAAATTGGGCCTCAGTGCGCGTGGAGCAGCTACCCGATTGTCCGGGTTTATATCGAGTACCGGGTCGCATTTGTATCTGTTCAATAACCCGTAGCTGACTGTGAATTCCAAAGCAACATTTTATTAATAGCAAGTTTGGAAATGTTCGATGGTGCCTTGGCCTGCATTGATATTCTATAGTGGTGTGTAAAAACCTTCCACAAGGGTTACTCCTTAATAGGTCTCGTTGCCGATTTCTTCCTTAACTTTCTAACCCATCACGCCTTTCTTGCTTTCCAGCATGGGTCCAGATAGGTCACGCGTGATGTTTATCGGATATCGCTAGGAGTACAGAAGTGTGACGTCATTTAGAACCAGAAAGTGTAGTGTATTCTATATCTATGAGTGCAAACAAATGGAGTACGCGCGCGTGTTGGTTCACGGGCTGAATCACGCGATAATGTCTTTCACACACATTTTGTGCGCGTGCAATTCGTATGCACTTCGGTACTCCCATAGATAAAGTCTTTTTATTCTATATCTATGGGTACTCCATACCAAGGTATACGCGTAAACCATAGAGCTATATTAAATTAATATAGCTCTATGGTGTAAACGCACTGTTCCTCTTCCTGTGTTAAAGGTAGAGTACATCCGTTGTCATTTGTTCATTTATAAAGCTCTGGCACGAGCTTCTAAGTCACCTGGGTGTCGGTCGGTCGGTCGGTCCCCGAAAATTGAGCTACAATATTTTACCAAAATTGAGCAAATGTCATGCCGTCGTGGGTAAATGCACTCTAAAAATTGTTTGTAACAATTCGTAAAGTTGTTTATGAACATTTTGTAAACGGAGGCAAGATATTTGCAGTGATGTTGTTATCACGTGGTATTTTTTGTAGTGGTTAGACGGTATCCAGAAGGAGGAAATAAAAATTGACCAAAAGTATGGTGTTTCATACGTGCCATCGGCGTCGCATTTTTCGCCACAGTTTTAGTTCAGTGGATGCTGTATATTCCGAGAAAACAATATTATAGGATCTAGATTTCAATTCAAAAGTTGCCGAGTCATGTTTTGAATTACCCCGAAGTCAGCGTCTGGGACACGTTCTTGTTCAGCCGATTGCAGCTACGCGATGTCACGCACTGAACCGACGAATTAAAGCAATCATGCGCGCGTATGCGTCGCCGCAACACTTGCGCGCACTCATTCACGGCTTCGCCGAATAAAAAAAGAAAATTCCAAGGAAGTATAAAAGGGATTCACTTGAGAAAACGACACAAAAAAATCTACCGTCGTCTAGTTATTGAATTATTTTTTCACTAAAATCGAATTATTTGATGCCGGACAACAACAAAAATCGTCTATCGAAGGACGTGTTAATTTGTGCGCTAAATAAAATCCCCTTTTCAGAGGGCTGCAGACGCCCAAAATCGGAATAAAGTAGTTTTTCTTGAAAACAAACAAACAAATTGAAATTTCGTTAGGAGAGAAAAACGCCATTTTCCGACGAGCAAGGGGAGTGCATCTTTAATGTTTACGAAATTCGCCTAATTTGTATTGGGTATCACAACAACTCAATGATAGACAACTATTTCTCGTTTTCACAGCAGCCACATGAACTTGCCCCGAGTCCGTTGTCATTGTAAGTCTACAGTCTCCCCAACCAAAAATTAAAAAACACCGACCGTGTTTTCCCGCGGAACAATTGCGCTCGATCGTTGTGTGTCAATTGGCGGTAAAGAGTCCTTCCCGCCCGTGGAAGTATTCTCGCTCTGATTGAGTTAGAGGCGTCAAATACAATTTTCTGCGTCATTTTGAATTTATTTTATTTTTGGTGGGTCTCGCCGTCGGCATTTTCTTTTAACGACCGACGGGTCTGTGAAGGATTCTCGCTCTTTCCCCGCCATAAATGAGGTGAACAGAGGAAGGAATTGATGTGGAAGCCTTGACCGGCGAAACTGTAATGATTTTTCGCGCCCTTGTTCCCAGTAACCTCTGTTAGAAAATGGCAGACACATTGCTAATGAACAAAGTGTTTGAAGGTGTTATTGTGTTAAATTATAATTTGTAATTGTGTTTATGAATGTGCTGCTTTTATTTAGTTCTTGTACTCAGTACGGCGTGCGTCATTTATCTCCTTAACCAAGTTAAGTAATAGGCCATGTGATTTAAAAAAAAAAATTTTTTGGCGTGTTCATTGACATTTAGTCTGATTTGATAATTGAAAAACAGATTTACACGTGCTGTAAATCTTTGAAGTGTCCATGAAATGAATTTTTCTTAGGAACACATTTTGTGCAACTTTCTACTCCTCTTAAATGTATTAAAACTACTTGACATCCTTTTTTGGTTAACTTTATTCAGAAGTGCACTTCTTTAAACTTTTATTGTCCATGCTTTTCTGGATAAATGAGGGCGCTGTTGCTGTGATGTCATTTCAGGAAGACACTTCATTTGGGGGGGGGGGCAGTTTCAAATGCGAACCCAAAAAAATCTGCTCATTGAAAACATTTGTGAGAAAATGTGCTCATTGGCTTACTGCCATGTACCGACACAACAACGAATCACCAAAGAAAAGACAATTTACAACAGCAAAAGATCCCAAATTCTGGCACCAAAATACCCTTTAAAAATGGCAAATCGAAAATTAAAAAATAATGGTTAAATGGGACACTAGGTGCATTTTCAACGATTGCATTAAAAAAAAACATTACACTGCATGAGCCCTTTAACTTTTAAGAGAAAACGATAGTTCGAAACACGTGATCAAAAAAAAAATCCATTTTGCATTTAGTAGTTGGTGATATGAGTTTCTCATACATTTTGAAAGCAATTGATATCTTTCCAACCCCCTTAACCCCCTGAAGGTGTTTTGAAGTGGAGGGAAACATCAGGTGTTTCCTGTAACGGTCAAGTGATCCTGAGGTTGTCCACGCTCGATAGTCATACTATTTTCAATTCAATTTGACGTGCGGGTCTTTTGGGTTGTCATTACAAATTTATTGTTGCGTCGCCAGACAGACGAGGCCACGAGAGCAAAATGTGCTTTTTGAGTGACGGTGAATGATGATCAATTATGGAAGACCTGTTCATCATCTCTCATTTATCAATCTGCCAATTCGTCAAATCGCTCAATACTATTGTGGGCGCGGTGACCCACATTTCATGCACAGATGTTCAGATATGATTGGACAGTACAGCAAGTAGTTGTCACAGTAACGACATTGAGAGATACATTTGTGGCTGTGTGTTATGTCGCCAGCGATAGCTTTTGGGGTTTTGTGTTTCGGGCCCAAGACGTCAGGTAAATTAAATGCTATCCAACAGGGATGGAAATATATGCAGGAAAATAGTTTCTGATTGCAGGAAAAAACTGCTTTCTGCCGGTAATCATTTCTAGTGTGCTATATAGTCTGAGATGTCATCAAAATGGTTTTATATGACTCCTGGCCAATTAGCTCGTACAATTGGGGCTTAGAGGACTGGAAATGTGACTCAGTAGCGTGTCCAGGGTTGGGGTTGGGTTGGTTTAGGGTGGGGAAATGGGTACATTTTCTGAACAAAGGTGACATTCTTCGTTTGTAATGGTTAAAGTCGAAGGAGAGCATTAGAGGCATTCTACTAGTAGCGGTTGTAAAGTGCTGGCGCTGTCATTTCCTTTAACAAAAATTTATTGTGTCTTTAGGGGGCAAGTTGCCCAGCCCCCAATGAATACGCCACTGGCGTGACTCGCGTTACAAACGTAGAACTCACTAATAGTTCGGTCCGTTAACCTTCTCTTGTGACTGTACTTAAAGAATAGAGATCATCGTTAAATTTGAGGTCTTTTTAGTTTCGCTTTGAGTGAAACACGGTATCACTTTTGTTTTTATTTGGAGGAAGTAAACGGCCTATTTGATTTCTTTCCATAATTTTTACCCTAAAAAATCCGGGATGCATCCACCCGTGTACATTTTTAACAACCACGCATTTTGTTATGTGCATGTCGAGCCTTTTCAAGATTTTAGGCTGATTTATACCGCACGTTCTGGCACCAAGTTTAATTCATCGTAATTAGAGCGTACCGATCCCGCCAAACGTCACGTTTGGAGACGCAGGGTGGTATAATGAAGTTAACAGTTTCACTGACGGTGCGGAAAGAGTGTGGTGCGAATAATCAATGGTGGCATGGGTGGCATGTGCGTAAAGCGCTCGCCTCTCAGCAAGGTGACCACGGTTCGAATCCTGGCCGCGGATCACATGTGAGTAGAGTTGTGCGTTGGTTCTCTCCTGTGCCACGAGGGTTTTTCTCTGGGCCCTCCGGTTTTCCTCCCTCCGGAAAAATCAAACACTTTCAAACTCAGGCTGTGCTCCGTGGTCATATATGGGTCGATGTGGCCGGCAGCCATAGGCGCCTTTACGTGCCAGCGGCCCGACCACGTTGTAGCCGCGTCCTTCGCAATTCAGCATACCAGTTGCGAGTAAGGATGATTAGCCTCCCAAATTATTATTATTATTATTATTACATTTTTGGAAACCTTTGATATATTGTGCTTAAAGGTATGTACAACATTTGCAAACATTAAAAAAAATGAAACTGCCAAATTCTTCTGAAATATCTTACTTGACTGGAAGTGAATACTCGTCCCACTCACCTTGTGAAATCGTTGCGCCTGGTCTGCTGTCATATTCAGAAAAAGTGGAATTTTGCATAAAATTCCAACTACGGTTGGCCAACCATAATTGACCATAATTTAGTTTATCCACATTTGGTTTGCAGTCGGTTGTATTATCTATGAACGGGCGCAAGGTCTTGTTCCCTGGCCTGACAATTCCCTGATTGTATTATACATTATTCAATTTCGTCTGAAGCGTCGGGTTAGGAAACCAGATCACAAAACAGCAATTTTTCCTTGTTTTTTTTCCTGTATCCATGAACACAAACTTTAAACAGCTCAGTGGAACGATATTTGCTATATAAATGCCAACCCCGTAATCCATCCATTTCTTAAAATGACACCAAAAGAAAATGGTGTAAATTACCTTGTGAGTTACCTTTTAACTGTGTAGACGTACAAACCATACATGTTAACATGCATCACTAACTTAATCAGAATCTGAACTGCAGAAATCTTTTCTGGTTGTTAAAAGGGTAAAAAAAAAAATTAACGATATACAGACGACCGACGGACTAACTTCTGGAAGGGCAGTTGGTGTCATCTCTCAGTTGCGATGATCAGAACTTACAGGCCTTTCCAAATTATTGATGAAAAGTTGTGTTTTGTTTTTAAATGTCAAGGTCGGCGCCTCTCATTCTGTCATCCATACTTCATACTATATCGATACGCTCTCGCTGTTTGAACAGTAAATGAAATTCATAAATATTTCAACGTCATTAACTATCCCCACGACTCCAAAGCAAACGGCTTGTGTACATGGTCCCTCATCCAACTTTTGACTGTCCGGCATCTCAAAATGTGTTTGGCTTTGGTAACAACTATACCTATTTGATGTAGTTAAATGACAAATGAATTATTCATAATTCACATCCTAAGCTATATGACATTATTGTATAGGAGCTGATGTGGATACACTGTGTTGATCTATATACACGATCTTCAAGTGTGTCGCTTCAGGGCGTAACTTAAATTTAGCCCTATTTTAGAGTCACCAATTCGCTCCTAGCACGGAACCACAAAATCGACAGAGAAAAAGGAGGCTAAACAACGACAAAAGAAAGGCACAAGTATTTTAATGCAGAGCCCATTAGCTTTTTGAGGCATGATGGAGACAAAAGAGGGCGCTGATTGGAGTGGGCGAAATGTGTCATGATATTTAACCAATTTACCTACAATAAACAGCGCCCTGCTATTGTATCCGCCATTTCACAAAAAGCCTAATATCAAATCCATTGGATGTCGTTTAGCTGGAATTGGACTGACTTATTTGTTGAATGAGATTGCCAACCTCGAGGGGGCGCGCGGCTATATACAATAGAACAATGGGGACAAACAGAAAGAAGCGAGCAATTAGAGAGAAGGTATCTGTTGATGTTGCGTTCAAACTGAGATAAATTAAAAGGAAGGCGAAAGCAAGAATTTGAGTTTGCCAAAAGGAGGGAATCGAACGGAAACACCAACGGTGTTTATTTGCATCTTTATTGGCTTTTATTCGATGGGGAAACCTCATGGTATCATACGAGTGGGTGGAGGCAATATTGCGCAATTGGACGCCTAATCATCGTACTACGGACAGTGACAAAGAACGCACTGACGTGAAAATAAATAGATCCAGCCCTGGCACAACATCAGGTTCCATCCAGGAAGATCGAAATTTTGGACAACAAGTTTTTATAAGGCGAGGGCGGGTTTACGAAAACACAACAAGCCTATATGCATTCGCAGGGAACTCCTCAACTTCTGTTTAACAATAAGTGCAGACTCGAGAATATTCCGTTCCAAAGAGACTGAATGGAGAACTTTTGGGGTTCTTCATGAGTCTGTACGCCAGCATCCCTTGGCTGAGAGCATGTCAAACAGAGTTTACCAAATCACTGTGTTACACTGCCAATTGTACACTGTGGGTATCTCTATCCTCTGGTTCCACAGAGATGCCAACATTGTTAAAGACACGTGGAAACATTAGTAATTGCCTAGAAACGTACCACCAATTCCACACCCTTGCTCAGAGTGAAAATAGGTCTAAGGCTAGTCCCAAAAATTTTGTGTAATTATTCCGACTAAAATGGTGTTCAGCAAGGAAAACAATAATTGAAGGTGGTTTTTAAAACGTGTTCCCGTGTGCACACATCTTTACGTATGATGTGAAGGGCACTGGATTCGTGGTCTGTGGGTAAAGCTGCAGGTTGTGGGTTCGAGTCCACCCAGGAGTAAATGGGTACCTGTAAGGGCAGAGATGGTTATTGTGATCGAAGTAGCTTCCTATGCTGCATACTCCCCAGGGAGCTGAGATGGTATTTGGAATGTTTAATTGGCCCAATGAACAGGGGTAATAATGTAATAAACCGCTTTGATCTTAGTTAAAAGCGCTAAATAAGAATCCAGTCACGTGACTCGTGAGAAATTGTGCGCAATGATTTCTGTTTTCTAAAAACGTGTAGTAGCCATTGAGGTAAAATTCCTACTGCTAAAGTTCTTCTGCACCCTACTAAAGATTTTGAGTACTTTTCTTCTAATGAAGCAAAACTGCAAAAAGCAGATGATCTTATTTACTTTGAACTTAAAACAATACTTGATGCAGTTGCACTTGTGGGCTGCCGCCTCTGGTTCTACTAATAAACTAAACGCAATAATACTAACACCGTGAACGTACAATGACTGTTTAATTGCTGAAGTATTAAAATGAGCTAGCCGCATTCACAAGACTTAATTGCCTCCATTACAATACAAGGCGGGCATGACATCGAAACCCACCAAGCAAGAGGACGAACTGGTGATGTCCACTCGTGCATGAACGAGTCATTGTCATTATTTTGTTGATCAATTACCGCGTTCCGTTGTCAAGAGCATGGACAGGCCTCGTGCAGGTACCGCGTATATGGAGTGGAATTCGTGTGCAGAATTGAAAGCATTCCTTATATAATAGAACATTTAGACATTGCGGTTGGGGGGGGGGGTGGTAGGCAGTTAGGTTGTATATCATTCTAATATGATTACAATTTTCATGTTGTGAACTTTACTGGGTGGGATTTTATTGTAGAATATGAAAAGGAACACTATAGGAACGATACTCAAGATGATCTGCCCTTCTATTGTTTTTATATTTTGTATATTTCAGGTTAATCCAGTCAGTAAGCGGTTTTCAGCGGTTTCATTCATTTTCATGATATTATCCAATCGAGAAAGAGACGACAAAAAGCCAGTTCGGTATTGATGCAGACAGTCCCGGTCAAAGTTCATTCGGGTTAAAATCGCTGACTCGATATTATCACGCGAACGCCCATTTTGCTCGTAATTAACGCGCGAGCGTCGTGCGATCATATTACATTCTATATCTATTCCGCCAAAGGGCTTTCTACACCTTTTAATCACGAAAAGGGCATTCCCTTCAGAACCACGCGTGATACATTATTTATCGGATATCCTGCAAACTTTTGAGTTCAAATCAACCTGCGGGGTTTATACGCAACTAATCATAAACAACGGGAGTGATTGCATTGACACGGTTTGTTTAGTTTTAACACCCTTGTGTTTATAGTGCGTTTTATACATTCATGAGTCGTCTCCGATCGAAATGGAAAGCGCACGCATGCTGTTCTGCGTGCTTTTCCTGTGTACACTTCAAACAACCCCATAGACATAGTCAACACAAAGCAGCATTTTATACGATTTCGACATGTTGGTTGTGGCTAGTCCTCATCAGATCTTAACATTGTCATCGTAAATTTCCGTCGAAAACCAGTTATAAAAAGAGAAAGTTTGAGAAGGGAAGAGATTAATCATGCAAGGAAAGTGGACATCTATGAGTCAAGATTTGATAAATGTCGTGTTTACTGATATACTTCATATTTTCTTCAATTTTAAAGGTGCTGTATAAATACACAATCGTGTAATTTTATTTTCGAGAGACCTTCAAAAAAAATTAACAATAGATCGTGCAAGTCATGTAGTTCTTGAAAATTTAACACTGATTATTCTAGTCACAGACTCCCGTGTTAGAATTTGCCCAATTAGTTATCTGCGTGATCGATTAAACAGAAGATGACGTGAACATTTAATCATTCTATTATAGTCATCATCCATTCTCAAAATGTTCAATAAGTAGTAAATTATTGTAATTATTTCTTTCTTTTCACGGATTCCATCTTACAGCCTAGTCAGGGCACAAAACGTTGAATGCAAAGAATGGGATGTTACACGCGTTGTAGATTTTATGCATGGTGCCTGGATGTACTGTTTTCCCGTAAAATCTCGAAGGTTTTTGAGGTCACCTTACACACTCTATTAAAAAAAGGACCACACTTGGATTATTCCATGAACTTTTTTAAATACACGTTTGAATCTTTTCAATGAGTATTTCAAAGGGAACAGGTGTGGCTACAGTAAACCTGTGTGCACAGTCTTCCGCACTTCGATACTTATTTGGTAAGTTTGTCATGGGACTGTTACCACAATACGAAACTCATTTGTACGTGAACTATATAGGCCTACACCCCGAGGACAGACAGACAAAGGGAGAACAACAGATTCTTTGTTGTCCTCGAGAGTTCATCTTTTGTTGAAATCGGTCCCCGGTCGTGCGTTTGTGTGCTTAGTCTATGGGAGAGTGTTATATTACAGGGACAAAGGAAAAGACAAAGCATTGTCCTCGAGAGTATAGTAAAACACGACTGTGTGGTTTGGACCGTGTTTTTGTAACCAAAGCCTGCCATTAGAATTGAATGAAGTAGTCAAAAATAACAAAATAATTAACAGAACGTCACCGCAAACTTATTTTCAAACAGAATCTCATTAAAAGCAAAACGTACCACCAGCCCGAAACGGCTAACCCGGAAGTTGAGCTGTGGGCAGCGACACCTCAGGCTAACGGATGATAATTTCACGGTGACTGGAGTGCGCGATGCGCGCGTGTGACTCGCGGGCGACAGCGGCACGCAAAACATCGTGTATAAGTTTGGTACTTTGATCTGGGCGTCACTGTACTTGTCGCTTCCTTTTCTTCCATCGTATACCTCCTCAGGCTCCACCAAATCCAGTGGGTGGACGCCATGACTGACAAAATCGTGATTCCCTGTATACGGTGTTGGGCCGGAAAAGGACCAATTCTAGACATCTGTCACGCTGGAAGCGATGGGCTGTTTGGGCGTTATTTCGGGTCAAAGGATTTGGTTGTGCTGCTGCTTACTGTGTCTTATTGCTTCATGCTGTAAACAAGTTCTGAGAATTTTGTTTTTCCGGATATATTCTATGGCTCATCAAAAGCAGCAACAATTTGTAACACAATTTACATTTTGAAAACTGTTTTCTGTTTCTGACGCTATTTTCCTTGCAAAATAGTTTTTATTTCTGTACTTTTTGTTGAAAATAACGGAAATGCTGTACTTCCTCAAGGTCATCGACACAATTATTTTCCACCTGCCTAGCCTCATCAGACATTACCGTCTACATACCCCGAGAGTTAACGGTCTGTGTGTAATGGTCTGAATTAGTAACCTCTTGGTCCTTCGCTCCCGTGGTACGGCAAAGGGTGGCCGACTCCGATTAGCCACCGTTGATCTCTCAGCCATTGATAACTACATTACGCCGTTCCTGGCCGCTCGTGCGTACCAATATAACAGTTCTGCGAACCCCCGGACGGACATCGTGTGAGCCGCTCGATCTATTAAAGCCCCGCCCAATGGTGTTCTGACCAATCACAGCCGTGATTTATGTCTGACACGCGTGCACACAAGTTCGACGGGCGTGCACGCGCGTTTGACGCGCGACTGGAGCATGCTCTGTGGCATTTGCGAGAAACACGCGTTTATTGCCCTGTGCGCATTTGGCGGGGCTTACTGAAACTGTCAATTATTGGTCAGTTATCTGTTGGGTTTTAAAGTTTGGCATTCGAACAAGGCCAATTGGAGGCAATGGGAAATGATCAAATATTGCATAAAACAGAACTTTAAATAGTTTTTCGGACAGAATAAAAAGCAAAAGGAATTGAAGTCTTATTGACTTTTACCTTCACCTGAAGATATCCAGACTTCAGAAATCCTCCTCTAAACAGTCGAAACCCTACGAAGCCCTTGTGGCTGACCAATAGATGTGCCCTCCTTATCAATCAGAAGATTCCGCATACACGTTTCTTTGTGTAAAAGTTTCGCGAAACCAGTTCTCGCAACTTGAAGTTATGCCTCGCAAAAACTTTTGGAAAAAAAAAACTTTCGCTAAAACCGGTCTGAGCATTTCCAACACTGAATACAATTTTGCGCTTACATAACTTTAATAGTTGCCTGTCATTATCCTTGTCTGTTGTTAATAGACTTAGTGTCATGACTATAGGTACTTATTAAAATGAATACGCGCATCGCTGATTGTTCTGTGCCTTCGTGATCCTGCGTCTATCAATAACCGTCCCTCGTTACATTCCACTCCATTACTAAGAAACACAAGCCAACAAGCTCAGTATTCTCCTTGCCGTCTTCATCAATCCTGTGAACTGTCGTTTTGATTCTCCGTCTTTTTTTAACCGCGCTTTTCAGTGCATTCTTGCACTTCCGAACTATTCTAAGAACCTCACGAAAATAACAACAAATGCCTCGTGTTTCCCCAGTAGTGCCCACCATTTATGTCAGTGCTCGTTCTCCTCACTCTCAAACAGTTCTGTGGCAAGGTACAGGTCTGCAAACAAGCCGAGAAGAGTACCTTCAACTGCCGCTGTCCCATGTACACCTTCTGCGTGGCCGACGGCCGGCAGTACGACGCCACCTGCAAATACAGCCAAGTAGGCCTGGTCTTCAACCAGCCCAAGTGGTGATTGGGTTAGCCGAGCAGGTGGGTTATATTGACCCGGCAGGTGGGTTATAGTTATAGGTCAATATAGATATTATGAGGTAATATAGGTGATTATTATACCATATCAAATAATCGCGCAACAAATTGTCTCTAATAGGGCAGTGCCTGCACAGAAATACACAAGTCAACATTTGACGTAAGTAAGATGAACAGGCTTAAAATGTTAAACTACATTTTGAAAATTACTTCTTAATCCACATGCAGATTAAACTGAAAAGAATGAGAAAATGAAATGTATTTACGTATTAAGCAATTTTAACATTTATCAATTAAACATCAGTTCATATTCAAGTGTCCAGAAACTGATCAGACTTTTTTTTTGGTAAAGGATACCAATGCACACTGTAGAACATTTAACACTGAACATTATTTTATTGATTTTCTAAAGCCCAAATTTTGTGAAAGAAAAAACATTTGAAATGCTTTACACTATCGATATTCCACACGTATACTTCCTGACCTCATTACTTGCTCTTGATTGTAGGACGCTTGCACGATTCCGTATGGCTTTCATTTTAATAACTTGAACGAATGGCCATTTGCGAATAACCTATACCCTTTGCGAGTCCAATTTGAATAACATCTGGTACACTGACTTGCTCATAATGCTTGGCACGTTTTTAACTTTGAATTCTCCAGACCAAAGACACTGTTGCTATATCACATAATTCGGGGCAAGCTCTTGCAAAGTTACGTAAGAGACGCTCAGCGTCAATACATTATTCACAGTGGGTGAGAATGGCTCAAAGACACCAGACCATTCCGGGGCTGGGGGTTGCCAGCATATTAGGCTTACCCCGAATCACGTGAAATAGCCACGGTCTCTTTGGTCTGGAGAATTCAAAGTTAAAACGTGCCAAGCATTCGAGCAAGTTAAGTTGCCAGATGTTTAATACTCAAATTTAGTTCCTGAATGGCTATTACCTCATATTGATGGTGTATTCTGCAGTCAATAACAAAAAGGTACCTTGCATCTTTCGAATTAGAAAAACACGATGCCGAGAATCAGGTATATAGGTTTTCCCGGCCAATTTCGTGAAATGTTCATTCACTTCTGAAAATCGGTCATTCGTTTTCGTGTAAATTTGAATGCACGTCTTAAATCCCATTTCAATTTAACGAAAGTTCAATCGTTTTCATTGTCCATGCATTCGGTTTTGAGAAACAGACGGCCAATTACGTTACCTGTGCATTCATTTACACAAGCATACCTTTTTTTTTTTAAATTGATTTCAGGCACAGCTAATTTGAATGACGGTTAATGAAAAAGAAACCACTCATTGTATCTGGTGCCGATGGCATGAAACTAAAAGCGAAATAGAATGGTAAATTTTTGAAATCGCCCTCTAAAAGCGAAAAATAAGTCTTGTAAACGAATGTGATTGGACATAAACGCAAGGTACTGCTCAATCACTTAAAAGATTGAACTGAAATGGAATCGAATACTCTGGTAGCGAAAATGAAACGCATATTTAGAGCGATTCTCAAATTCAGACGAAAATGACTGACCGATTTTCAGAAGTGAATGAACATTTTAGAAACTTGGCCGGAAAAACCTATATTAAAAGTAATTTTTTTTTAAATGAGCAAAAACTAATGAGCCAAAACTGATTGAGATTTATAAAATTCAGCATTTTTATTAGCAAGGGTTGTCGAGCATATCAAAAAGCGCCTCACTGGGATTTGAAAGAGGCATTTCTAAGGCATTAAAATAATGTGGCGTATTAAAATGAAATTGGCCTGTCTCAAGCGAGCTTTTAATAGATTAGCCAATCTAATAACGATGAAAACGAATCTTGGTGGAAATCAAAAGGACGATTAGCCTCTCCATGCTTTAATCCTTGCTGAAAACCAGTTACGATACTTCTCGACTGATTCATTTTGGCTCGCGCAAATTGTCTCATTTCCGTGGCGGGAATGATATAAACGTACTCATAATAAGCTATACGTTAACGTGCTTTAAGTCCCAAGGAGATTGATGAACTAGTCGCATATCAAGGCTGCTGTCATTTCAACACACAACCACAGCATTTCTTTTCATCTGTGTCGCTAGAGGGGGCTGTGGTGGGTGCAACCCCCCACCCCCTATTTATCGTTACTGTCGGTAAAACTGTTCACTTCTAGGCTGATTGTGTGTCTATACGACATATTGTCCATAGTGTCCAGTGCAGGCCGCCTTGAGCAGAGCCCTAATGGTGATATGGTGTCCAGCCCAACCCCTCTCCTCTTCATACTGTTTTTTTCCGATGGCCGGTTTGCTGGGGAAATAATCTCTGCCTATATGGAGTAGTTTGTCGTTAATAATAGGAGCCATGTTAGAAATTGTACACGTACGGGATCTGGAGACGTATGCGGCTAGTGGTTATTTCATATCAAAATGTTGAGACGTTATGCATGTGAGTTCGGTGAAATAATCACACAAAGTGGTGATATATAACCAGCTAGTTTTTTTCCCGAGCCGCACACGTATCCCGTTCTTAAACCATTTCTAATGGTTCAATATTGGTCTGGCGACGCTCGTGCATTTTTATCAAAAATTGCTTCCAGTGCCTTGGTGCAATACAAACGCATTTTAGACGAAGAAAAGGAACTGCTAGCGCTTCATTGTATTACTGATAATGTAACCCCAGTTTTTAGCACTTCCAAAGTATAACGTCTGAAAAATAAAAAAAAAACCAACATATATCTGTTTACAAGAAACGTACAGCTAAAACTAACAGTACAAACATTAACGCATACGCGCAGCTCAAATTACTGAACGAAGGCTAAAGTTTATTAAACCATGTCACAAGAAACACCTTCATGTGTGATGGTAAACAGCCCAGTTTCGTCATCAGTCAACTGTGGTGATTATCACAAGATTTCTTCCGCCAATAGGAACTCATAAACTGATTTATTAAGCCCCGCCACGATGTTCCGACCAATCACAGTAGTAATTGCGCAACTGTCGATCAACGTGTGCAGTGCGGGGGGGGGGGGCTTGGTGAATTGGTTTATCGTCTGGATGTTAATAATGTTGAAGACATTGTTTATGGTAAAATTTACTTTTACTTTGACTTTTTGTTTCTTCCTTTTACAGAACCGTTTGACTGAACAACCACGGAAATCACCATAATCAAGCGAGGGAAACGGTTAAATGTACATCACTACCCATCCAACCTCAAAGCGTTAATTTAAATCACTGGGGGAATGAGCAGTTGTTGGCATATAAACTTGAAAACTTGAAATTGTAAAAAAAAAAAAAACATAACTGAAATTGAAATTGATAAACGCATATGAATCGTATGTTTTGCCCTCGGGTATCGTAAACTTAAATATAGGCTGATTTAAAAAATGAAGTGGCATATATGGCATTTTGTGTTTTAATACTTCTTCAATGCCACATGTTTTCGTTTCAAAGGGAAGATTTATCAGTGTATGTCTTATTAATTGTCTTAAATTAAGAATACTTCGCTTACTGACATAATATAAACATGCTTAATTTTGTGACTGTTACAGTGGCCATTACATCATGACTAAAGTAAGTAGACTGGTACCCATGATGTAATGGTCACATTTAAATTGCGATCGTCTTTATGCAGTCTTGGAACCACTTTCGAGACGGGCTCCGTGTGTACATAATAGTTCCGTAGATGTAATTGCACTTTAGAATTCGTCATAAATTGAAAGAAAAAAAATTACTTGTCTTAATAAGCAGAATAAACTTCATGTACTTGAAGAATAGTATAGTAATTAGAAAAGAAAGGGTTATGTTTTATCCAATTTCAGCCTTGGAAAGAAAATATGTAATCATCAGCGGGAAGGTCGGCTACATGAGCCCACCATTATAGGGTATTGATCACCAACCAAGGGAATTATTACTTCATTAACGTGCATATGCGATGGGAAATGCGTCGCTCATGAGTGAGCAAGAAAGGGAAAACACTCTAGATAATCAACTATGTTAATCCTGTTTTGCAATCGCCCTAGCTAGGACCATTTACAATATAAGGGGGAGGGAGAAATTTTAGATGATTGGTATATGAATAAAGCCTGTTATTACTCCCTGTATTTTCGTTGTTGATTTCGAGGTTTTAGATTAATGCAGTAGGCACTTTATCTTCTTGTTCAAACTGGAGAAAAAAAATGATGGTTTATCAAACATCGGTGCCGTTTCGGCGTCGGCTGTATCCAGGGTTCCATAATCAAATTTCGTGAAGTGCCGTGGCCTCGTGGTCTGAAGCATTAAATTCGTGGTCTGTGGGTAATTCTGCAGGTTGTGGGTTTGAGTCCAGCCTGGGGATATGGTGCGTGTGCCGTTGGGCAAGGCACTTTGTCACTCATTGCTTCTCCCCACCCAGGAGTAAATTGGGTACCTGTGAGGGCAGAGATGATATGTTGTAGTTGATTCTAGCTGCTTTGCGCCGAAATGGCAGCATCGAGCTGTATACTCCCCAGGGAGCTGAGACGGTATTTGGAATGTTTCATTAGCCCAATGAGCAGGGTAATAATGATGTAGCGCCTTGAGCACCAATATTGGTGGATACGTGCGCTTTATAGATACACATTATAAAACCCAAATGGAAATACTTACAATTTTGGTTTCATATTATTGGATTCAATGTACCCGTACCAGAACAATGACACAAAGTCAGGAACCCTTTTTTTACGAGGAGCCGAACAGAGACGAAGCCGTGGCTTTGGAAATACCTAATTGGCACGGAGTAAAAAAAGTAGACCGGTGCCCACGATGCGTTTTTAATGACACAGTGCCGTGAAGTCTGGGAACCCAAAAACTCGTCATGAACATTTTGATTTGAATATGTTTTTGTGACAAGAAATGCCGGTTGATGTTTATTAAAGAAGACTTTGATCGATGTATTCAATTAAAAAGTAATATTGTAAATAATTATGATTATATAGGAACTTATTCACTGTGCCCATTTTAGACTAGACTTTAAAAATAAAGCGTCATTCCGTAAAAGGGCTTTAATTATCACCTTTAATTTAAATGTGATAGAACAGCTAAGTATAGAAATTGTTTCTTGCCCTTCTAATGATTGAAATCAACAAATCCTATCAGAACGTATGTACCTGCAATAATGAAATAGTTTTATCCATTCCCTTTTCTCTGTACAATTTTACCATGCACAAACCTTCCCCTGCGCTGGGGCACCTACTTTCCAGCATTGTATTCATAGTATACTGCCTATTTAGTGTGTTAACATTTCCTGTTGTTAATTTTAGCGTTATCACACATAGACTTGAAATAAAAGTTAGAATGGACATCCCCTCTCAATGTTGCGTTTTTTATCTATATATGTTTTATAGGTTTTCCCGGCCAATTTCCTGAAATGTTCATTCACTTCAGAAAATCGGTCATTCGTTTTCGTCGGATTTGAATGCACGTCTTTAATCCCATTTCAATTCAACGAAAGTTCAATCGTTTTCATTTTCCGTGCATTCGGTTTTGAGAAACAGACAGCCAATTACGTTACCTGTGCATTCATTTTCGCAAGCATACCTTTTCTAAATTGATTTCAGGTACAGCTAATTTGATTGACGGTTTATGAACAAGACACCCCTAATTGTACCTGGTGCCGCGATGGCATTAAACTAAAAGTGAAATAGAATGGCGAATGTTTGAAATCGCCCTCTAAAAGCGAAAAAGAATTCTTGTAAACGAATCGGAATGGATAAACTAAAGGTGCTGCTCAATTACTTCATTGATTGAACTGAAACGGAATCGAATGCTCTGATAGCGAAGATGAAACGCGTGTTCAGAGCGATTCTCAAATTCAGACGAAAATGAATGACCGATTTTCAGAAGTGAATGAACATTTTAGGAAATTGGCCGGGAAAACCTATATTAGGACAGGAAAAGTAGCAACAACATTGTCATAAAAAAAAAATTAAAATAGCACTTGGGATTTTTTTTTTTTGGGGGGGGGGCGTAGCCCTTGTTCTCCTCCCCCCCTAAAGGAATGATTCCGCCCGTGATGATTATGCGTATTTAATTTGTCCACCCGATCGATGGAACAAAAGTCGATTCTCAAAGCCAGGGAGAATTCACAGCAATGTCATCAAGAGCGTAAGATGCTAGACTTATCATCGATGTTAATTTACAAATCTGCTGACTTCGAAGTTTGCTGGTAAATATGAAATATGGAAGACTTGTTGCTTTCACCTGCACACGTTATGTAATTTCTCATCATTTTTGATCTTGCAAAAAATACTCTCATGCTGTTAATTTCATTGTCATGAAAATCAAGAAGTACACACATTTGTAATCTCTCGAGTTAAACCCATTCAAGAGATTTTTTTCTGGGGGCATTTGTGTTAACCTTCTTGTTAAATATCTTATTAATTTTATACGATCAATCATTGATACGAGCAATCAATCGTTATGTTTCTCTTTTTCTTTTAACTGATCAAATATCTGATCCGCCAAAATTGTAATACCACTTCATATTTCAAACGAAAGTATTTGTTCAACTTGTTTTTTGTTTGTTTGAGGAACATTGTATCTCAAACTCATTCATTTTATTGCCAGCCTCCCCTGTGGCTCTTAATCTGCCCCCGTCGATGGGGATGGGGGTAGAACCGAAGCCATGATGTGTATCTTGCTTTCTGCTCGATTTACCCGTTAATTGCCCGTACACGGCCAACGATCGTCCATCACCGAGTGAAAAGCTCATTTAAAATGCACACATTGGCTATAAAACTAGAGAAAAGAGTTAATAAAATCCCCGTTGATATTAAAATATGCGCTTTCAAGCATATCTTAATGACTTGTCCTTGGGAGACAATAATCGTTTTTATGTTCCAATTGGTTCGTTGACAGCCGATTTAAAAAAGAAAGAAAGAAAAAAGCAGTTCCTACTTACGGGGGAGCTTAAACGATCAAGAGACAATTTGGACCGCATCCATTTCAGTTGAAGTCTTCTTATGCTGGATGATAATTGCAATTTGCGGCGGGGTTTGAAAAGCATAATAGCGGCAATGATAGTCGAGACCCGGGCAAGAAACATCGATTTCCCATGGGTTGGTTGTAGGAAAGGGTAGCTGGATAATCGGCCAAGTCATGAAATTCGTCAAATTTCATTTCAGCAGATGATGAAGAAGTCAGAGGCCCTTTTTTTCATCCCGTGTCTCCCCTCGGGCGTGGGGCACGGTGGGGTTATTAATAAAACCATAAAATACATTGATCATCCGGAGTGATCTCTGGATGACTTCTATGTGGGCCGTAATTACATGAGCAAGCCATCTCTGGCCTTTACAATCTTCCCCTGGGAACATGACAGGGTCCTGATCTTGCCACGGGTTCTTAGGAACGCACGAAATCTTTTGCTCTCAATTCCACCAAGCAAAGCACTGCTCCTTTCCTTACGTTTATATAGCGCCCCCACTCATTTATTGGCGGAGGTTGAACGTCAGTCAACATAGGCCAAGTTCTGCCAAGGACTATTAGTCGACTAGTGGTTGATTTGTGACGTACCTTACGCCTGAGCACTAATAGCAACGTGCGAGCGTCTCTAGTCAAACGCTGGTCAAAATGTCATCGCAAAACTTCTGGATCCTGGCTTCCTGCTGTACGTTATGAATGCGCACGGCTATTGGTTACCAGCGATGCAACCAGCCCCACTTGGTTCGAAATAGTCGACTAACGTAGTCAACCATCGTCGACTAGACAGAGTTCGGGCAAACTTTAGTCGAACTATGGTTAACCAATGGTCAACAATAGTTCTTACGCGAACTTGCCCCTGGTGGAGCCTATACAGATAGTGAAAAATGTGCAGTGAAAGTATGTTGCAATTGACAGAGTTTGCGCTATAATAGAGCGCCCTCATGTGGACAGGTTTTGTTACATTGTATTTAAATTCAGTGACGATGAAAGTGCAAGGTGTCTAACAGTGCGTATCAGTGCCCATCAGTGGAAAAAAATGTCTTCAATGAGGGAGCTCTTAGCAAGTGGTCTATCGGGATTCGCAGCACACACTGTCCTTCCTCGAACGCAATGAGACTGTTGCCTCACGAGGCTGTGAGTGGGTGGATGATATTCATCGAAATGGCTACTTTCAAGTCCAGAGTCCAGTACAATTTTTTTTCTCAAGGAATTTTCCCATTATGTATAATTTACTGCTCCCACCGGCATTTCATCGCCTCACGAAGAACAACATTCTGTAACAGCGCCCTCAATGTATCGTAGTTCAATAGGCCGTTTCCGAATAAATTGGCTGCGGCCGGCAGCCCACTACATGTACAGTATTACGCTTCTATATGGGAAGTGACTTAGCCGCTTCCATGAGCTCGTGCATTATTGCAAGATATAGCCAAGTAAAATCCGGATGCGTTCTTAGACTAGTTCCCGTTCGTCAAAAGTTGCTGTGCAGAACAATAATGGAGGGTCTGGGAACCAGTCTCCTATCCATCATCATCGGAATATATATTATATTCGCACCATAGACCACTATCAGGTTGTGGCCATCTTGAATATTTCCATTCGAATCAACGTAACCAAAGCGAGGCCGGAAGGAAACATAGTCTGGTTCCTTTTTGCACAAAACATTATCATTCAGTACTTTTATGGGATATAGGGAACATGACTGAAATGGTGGCAGCATGATAAAGGTCTATTCCGAAGACTTGGCGTAAATACAAGAGGGAGCTGAATTAGAATCAGACAAACAAACAATTCCCTCGTTGATATTTGTAAACGGATCAGTAGCTCAATATTCATAATGTGAAGAAGGGGATTATTGTGAATTGCTAGAATTTTACTCCCTGTACAGTGAAAAGGTCGCGCGACGCAAAACAACTGATGAGACAGAACGGGTCGAGCGAGCATGTATGATAAGGCTAATAAGCCTCTGTACTTCTACTAATGACGTCACACTTTGTTTACGTGTGTGCTTGCCTATGGTGCTCAGTGGACCGTGGGCCCCCACTGGCTCCATAGGAAAGTGCACATGTAAACAAAGTGTGACGTCATTAATACAGAGGCTTATTGCTCGTACGAAAACGACGTTGAATAGCCAAGTGCTGTAAGAATGAATGAAGAAAAGAGTTACGTAACAGCATTCATGTGAATAGCGCAATGCATCTTTAGCGCAGCTTTGAAACACAAAGAAACTCTCCCACTGCGGAAATCAATGGCCCGATCTTATCGCCACAATACGCACATATGTTTTAAAACGCAAGAAGAAAAGCGCCTACTGAAATAGCCTAGTGGTTAAACTGTCTAACAGCAGATCTAAGGTTAGGGGTTCGAATCCACGTGGTGTCATTTTTGGTTTTCAACGCACGTAGCTTTGTCATTGAATTTAAGAGTATTACTTTCCCGTCGTCATTCACCAACAGCAGTTAGCTCGGTCGGTCGGTAAGCTGACTCACAAGTTGGGACTGTCTGCGAAGTCCAGGTTGGCGTCTGCGTATAGGTACGGGGTTCTTTTGCTGACTCGGCAGCAAGGCTTAGGGTGCCACCTCGTTTCCTCCCTTTATGGTGCCTGACTTTCGAGTTACATGGATAGACAGGGAAGGAGGTGTGGTGGGCCGGGTACCGAGTCCCAGAAGAGTTCTATATGGAAGTCGGTAAGGGGCTCATTGAGTTAGAGTCATAAGTCCGACTCCTGAAGACTTGGCCATCGCCACATAACTTTTTGTTTTATTTTTGTCTATCCGGGGTTTGCAAGAGTGATTATTTTTGTTTATATTCAGAGCTTGTACTGTCATCATTCGAGAAAATAAAAATTGCTCGGGAAAAAAAAAACATAATGCCTATAATATAAAAAAATCTAATCAAAAAATCAATTAGCTATAATGTTTTGAGTGGAAGAAAATATGTGACATGTTATCAGTTCATAGATTTGGCACCGACAACACCGAATGCCTAAAACTTCGTTAATTGAGTACCCCAGTAGGTTCCGTATATAACCACCAGCACTAGCCAATTCGACATAAACTTAAAACTTAAAAGTCCCTGTCTGATCAGAAGAATAAATAATTGCCCGTTGGCGATAGCAGTACGTCAAGACTAAAAGAAATGCGATTACATTGTGCGTCGCGCGCAAAACGTCGCAATAAAATTTTGTATCAAAATATTGCTCAAAGACTGTGCAAAAACCAAATGTAGGAATAAAGGCGGAAATCGGCCTATTTATTGGAAAAAAAACCTTTTGAATCTGAAGTTAATTTTGATACAGCTCGGCAAACGGAATGCGACTGGCCACCTTCACTGCACCGGTAGTCGCGTCAGCGGCAGTATAGACGTTGAAGGTGAATCGTCTCCATCAGAAATTTTGGGAGATGTATAGGAACTGATGACACCAGTGAGGCTGTATGAGGAAATTAAAGAGGAAACATTTATGAAAAGGAAAAATTGTCGAACACCAGATTAGTGGAAATGCAGAGTGTGTGCACTAAAGGGGAAAAACTGAACGTAGTGACTACCGTAAAACTTTTTTTCAACCACTTTCATAAGGGGAATACATTTGCGAATCTATATCTATTATCATTTTTTATGGGGCTGAATCAAATTCTACTCATTCATTTTGTTCCTTCCTGATCTGTAACTTCGGAGGATTCTTGAAAGGGAAATAAAGTCCGAGAGCATTTGGTTGATAGTCTGGTTCAAAACAGAGCCAAATATCTTGATGTTTAATATTATTCTCAGGTCGGGGAACCAGACGGTCGACTACCTGAACTATAGCCCTAGCGAAAAATAAATTTACATTTTTTTTTAAAGCCTGCACCATTTTCAGAAAACAGTTTCATGAATTAAGAGTGTTCATCATCATCATCATGATGTTACCTACAACATAACTAGTAGGGGAAGTCACCACCATGGGATTAAGTTGCAAGGCAACAAATGTCACGTGAAGAAGTGGTAATGGGGCGAAGTGGTTAGGTATGGGATCCCTTTATACCGCCCAGTTCCCACAGGGCGACCGCAGTGTTCGGAGCGGGCGGCAGCATACTGGGCGGGCCCAGCTCGTCCGGCTCTCGAACGGTCCCATTCAGGATCTCATACCTTATTTTTTTCGATCTAGGCTATTACGCCAAACTAGGGTCGAACAAGGTAGGCAAAACACTTGAGTAGTGTTTCCAAGCAAATTACCCCAGAAGTTTCAAGAAATATGCCACATTCTCAAAACGGGAGGTAGCAGCCTAGCTGGCACTAGCAGCAGACGAGTTTGGGGGTGCAGACCTCCTCAGTGATTATTAGATTTTGGGTCTTTCTTATGTCCTCATAATTATCCATTCACTTATATGCGTTAGAAAATGTTATTGGGGGCAAGGATATGTAGGTACAATCCCCAAAATATACTTTTCAAATTAAAAAAAATATATTTATAAGCCTACCAAAATATGGGAATATATTGTAACAAAATGTTCGCTAGGGGGCGCTGCGCTCAGCAACTGTAAAGTAACGCGCGCGGCCTCGCTGAATTTAGGTCAGTGTAATTGTATACAATTGTATACATTTGTACTACATTTGGCGCGCGGCGTGCACATTGCACACGTACTCTTAGCTCCGTTTTGGGTAGGAAATAATACCGTGGACTTACCATTTGTCGTGAGTAATAATATAATATTGTTTTGTATCATTCTAAGTTCAATGAATAAGCAGAGATTACCAAAACAGTATGCATAGTTTCCGTTCCTGAGTCCTTTATTACCTTTGGTCGATCCCCAATAAGTTATTCTGTCAGTTAACATTTCATTCCGGCCGTTATATTCCCCTTGGTTTAACCAACTGAATTCTCCCCTTGATTTGCTGTGTCGTGAAATGCCTGGGACCGCTCAGACGACTTACAATATATATAACACGGAGGCTATTTACGACTTATGAAAATTAGGCACCCTTCCAAAAAGAATTTCTTCAGGTGTCACCCCCTTCTAAATATCTTCTCTAGGGCTATAAGAATCTATCTGCCAAGTTTGGTGCTTTGGACCAGTCGGTCCCGATTCTGGCCATATGCCACCTGACAGTGTAAGAGCGTGGAAGTCTCGCTAGTCCGTGTTCACTTTGTGAACGTCTTGGTGCCAAACACTGACTTGTCTAGTCAAAGAGTCTCGTATTTAAATTTACCCAATTATTGTTACCTGCGTGGTCGATTGAACGGAAGTTGAGGTCAACAATTTTGATTATATAAAAGTCATCAATTTCCAAAAATTTTCAATATTCTGTAAATGCTTTCTTTTCTTTCGAAATACCCATCAATTTTATGCTCTTGATTGGATGGTCCCAGCCAGCCAGGACACAAAATAAATACAGAAATGGGACGTTACACACATTGTAGAATGGTGCCCGGATGTGCTGTATTCTCGCACAATCTTACAGGTAAGTTGAGGTCAATTTGCACGTACGTTCTATTGCATGTTTCTTAATCCATACGCAGTGACCTGACGCCACTTGCCGGTCTTCACCCCACATCGCTTGCCTCGAACGAAGGTAGGTATGGCAGAAGAAAATGTTACCAAAGACCAGATTAGAATTAGTAATGGACACTGATATTTGGATCTTTCAATAAAGCGAATGGCATCTCTTTTTTTAAGCAGTTTTGTTTCCCCTGGATCAGAAATTCCCAATTTTAATTTCTTGGTAAGGAGATTATAATGATGCACGAAAAAGTATGTCAGTTTTCTATCTACCATGTGTGGCCTATTTAGAGATAGTAGATTGACGGCGGTGTCATATGCAAATCAGACTCCTCTGAAAATCGGACTCCTTTTTTTTGTTAAACCCTCTCATGTGACCGGTCACCTCCTAATTATCTTCGCTTAGGCATGCGCACTACTACCAATGAGTCCGTATCCATAGAAACCTAGTTTTACGCTGCATGCACCGGCTTCATGGGGCTATTCTTATTTCACTATTTTCAATCGGTATGCATTGCTCTCGCGCTCACAAGGTGGCGCTCTGCATCCTTTCCGCAAATATGTTTGTATTAACGTGAAGCGCAATAATTGTACACCAAGTTTGGATATATTGCACAATCCCAAGTCACAGCTGGAATTAATGCTATACAATGTATCTGTTTGTGGACCGGTGTGCGTAACAATAAAGGAGTTTTCATTGTGAGTAAAGTGCTCGCGCTCAAGCATTTCCTGTGGAATGCGAATATCGTCACGTTGAATAGAAACGAGACAAAGCATCTTACTTCCAAAAATTGGGTCACCGCCTAGAGAGGGGCGCTATGCACTTATGTGAATTCCATTCGGTCTTCGGTCGCGAAATTAATCAGACCAAGAACAAAACGAGGCATTTCAAACCTAACTCTGTGTTTTGAATGGCTGTATCAATGGCCATTGGCGATTTCCACGATAAGTCAACCACCACCAAGAGCTATGTTTTTTTCTCTCACCATACAGGAACGTATATGTGAGGAGAATCTGCAAATTCACTTTTCTGTGTGACGGGAGACGAATTAAGAGCTGAACAGTTGAGACAGAAGGATGTATTGCTTCTACGAGTATCAATATTCAAACCACAGCCACCATCGGAAACATTAACACTCAATTGGTCCTTTGGGGCAAAACCAGTGAAGCGGAGTGCTATCCGGCGGTGATATTCGAGTGCAAGCTAACATGTAAGTCAGTCATTGAAATTCACCTGCCAAATATTTTCCCAGTAGAATTATGGAGATAACATTTTATTGAATTAGACTTGAGTCTGCATTGTCATTGTAAACCCTCTGCTAAATGATTTCTATCACTTGAAGGTCTTTCATGAGGTAATGGGTCAACTCGTACTCAGGTCAACTCGTATCCAGGTTAACTCGTACCCAGGTCAACTCGTACTCGAGTCAACTCGTACCCCAAATATACACACGGGTCAACTGTTATACCTGAGTCAACTCGTAACCAGGTTAACTCGTATTGGAGTCAACTCGTATACCCTCTTAGATTTGAACTCGGTGCGCGTATGCGGGGAACGGCAACTTTCCTGTCCCGTTCCTAGTTGTTCTTGAAGCCAAACCTGCATGCAACCATTAAATTAATCTTTCTAATATCGCGGATTACACCTGCCTTGTAATGGTGCCATCTTGTGACGATAATTTGTTCAGCTATATAGTAAGCCCTATACGTGACGGTATTTTGTGCCCCGTCCGAGCCTGTTTTGCTCATTCCATTTCAGAGGGACACTTTTGACCCCAACCTCGTTGCCAGGGGTTACTTTAGTTTCAACCTCGTTTCTTTCTTCCTGTATCCTGTAACATACAGCAATATCAAGTAACGAATTTATATCGTGCATTTGGTGTTGTTATTTCCAACGTGTATTACGTATTTTAACGACCAGTGTGAATCATTACGTCACCCCATTTCAATCCTACCCCCCCCCCCCTTCCATTTTGCTGATAGCAATGTGTAATGTGATGCTGCATATAGTGGCTGGATAAGATTTTAACTTTGAAGAGAATCGTGTTTTCAGATCTAACGCCGCGACAAATTGATTCTGTTTTTACACCAGACACCGCCTACCAAAACAAACAATGATTTAAAGCACAGCCAGGCACCATACTTTTCCTAATTTGTGAACAATGTGCAATTTTTTGAACATGCAAGTGATAAAGTACTGCAGGTGGTGGAGTAGGTAGTGGTGGGAGCGTACTGATCGGCACCATGAGAACGAGGTTGTTTTGACCCTTTCAGTGGTTAGGTTGGAAGAGAGGGCTTCATTGTCATGGCAAGTGCATGCGCGAAGAAGACCCCCGGCAAAAAAAGACTTGTTAATTGTACACACCACAGAAACTCTCGCGCAGGACACTGTGAGCCTAGCGCCCTCTTTCTAATGAACGGCGGTAGTATTCGTTATTAAGTAAAGACCTACGCCGTACGCACACCCGTGAATACGTGAGAAAAAAAATCCAAAGAAGTAGCGCCATCTCTTGTTAGAGCTTGGCAGTTGATTGATTTCATAATTATGAGGCTGTACCCGTGCAGATACTGAGGAGACAGTTATGGCAGTTGAGTGTTCAGAACGTTTAGTAAGTAAAAACCGACTCAATTGTTGCTTATGAGTTCACTTGGACATGTTCAATTTTTCAATGATTCGATTTTGGATGAAATGGAGGGGTCACAATGGGACAAAAGCAGGCATAGCACCACAGAGGACAGGCTAGGAATGCAATCTTATCCGTGGAAAATCTGGGAAAGATGGACGTGGCATCTCCTTTTAACTCATTTACGCAGCTGATTTTTGTATTTTGCTGATCTTGAATTTGATATAGATTTGGTGATTTCATTGTATTCTTTTATGAGTAATGATTTAAATCAAATTTGCGGGCGCGAAAACGCCAACAATTTTAAAACATGCCAGACTGGCACAAACTGGGCGAATGTTCACGGAAAGCACATCATATCGGGTCTCGTTTTAATTTTTTTTTTATTGTTGAGGGATTAGGGAGTTTGTTGGACATGGATTCTACAGGCATCTCTGTCACAGGCAAAACCAAAATGCTGCCAAATGCGCTCCTTGAACCACTCATCCAAAACAGCTTCGCAAATCACCGCATATTTTGCATACAGAAAGGCACAGCCGTGAACATGACCAGCAGCAGGACCAAAAATCATCAGCGAGCTATTACGGAATCAGCCCTTAATGACACTTCCCACGGGTCTAATGACAATTATCACATCAGGTCCACTTACCCCGATCACTTAAAGAGTTACAAATTGCTGGGCGATTACCTGATCCCCCTGGTATGTCACCTGGGAGCAACTCAACTTCTTTTCCCTCTTTCTCCTTGTTTTTTTTTTACCTCTCGAAGTCATGATCTGACGGCTGTTCCATGATGTACCAAAGTTCAAGTAGCCGCACTTTACTCCTGTAGGATTATAGTTGTGGCGGTTCGTGCACAAAAGTCATCTAAAAGTAATTAGGAAAGCAACGACAATTAATTAAGACGAGAAGGCAGTTTCGTTCCCACGAACGACGATATTATGTCGCAGGTTGTGTTCAGTATCTCGTAGTTTTTGGAGAGGATCCTTCCCCAACTCCGTTCATAACTCGCCAACTTCAACAAGGAAATTTGAATAATTCCCGAATCAGCAGCTCTTCAACTTTCAGTCCTGTGATGTGACTTCAGAGTTAGGGCTCAGAGTGTCCTCGCAAATGTTGCTTTATGCTGTCGTAGTTCGTCAGGTGCTTTTATTTGCATTGTGATGTAAAACCAATAATGAAAGATTAGGCCCACGTCTTTGAGTTGAGTTTATTACTCCCATATCTGTGTGCAAAGCATGCATGATTGCGTTATTCCATGCACAGAGATTTTGCTATGATTTAGGGGGGGGGAAGAGGTAAAAATTAGATACCAGCGAAAATATAATTTGAGGTGCGTTGCTCGTTTTCTGCTTACTTGTTTGTATAGTAGGGCCTATACGTAATTTTGGCTTGGCAATAGTTCCTGTTTAGCAGCTCAACTTTCAGCATGTCAGCCTTGCTGAATCCAAACTTCCTTCCCATGTTAGTAAAGATAAGGCAAGAAACAGCCGTTGGTTTAATATTTAGAATTGTCTTAAAATTCTAAGACGAACCCAAGCACCTTACCGCGACCAATTACCCAGTGGGCGGTATCTCCCTGGAGTTTGTTTTACCCCTGGGCGAATGATGACACACGCGAATATTTGACTCTAGTGAGTCAAACTTTTACCGATAATTAGAGTTTAGGAAAAGTAGAAGTCCTGGAAATTAGGTCAGAGTCGGTGGTTTGTCTTTGTACTAATCGGAGTGACCGTGTTTGTCTTGCGTTGGGCGAGGCGCGAATCTTGAATCTTCCCACGATTGGCTGCATACCTTGGCCGGGTTCTCACCGTGACGCGATCGGTCGGTCGCTGCGATCGCACGGTATAGGGTGTCATCGCGGGATGGCATCACTTCGTAGGAAACTCCCGGACCTCGAATTCTTTTCCTGGTAGAATTGCAATCGAAGATTCTCTTTGTTGTTCGTTGTGCAACCAGAATGCGGGTCTGAGATAAAAGAAGACATGCTTCATTTTCTGAGCGAAGATACTTAATACATGCAGGATGAGTCCCCCCGCCCCCCAAAAAAAGAAACCCAAATGGCATGACTAATTTTTTAATGAAGTTCTGCATGTAGCACTTTTTAAATTGGGGATATGAAAGCCCAATTAATAAGCTTTCGTTTAGTACAAGAATCATTCAAATCACTCATGTACTTTTCAAGTTACGGAATTTTAAACACAAACACCGTTTTAAAGTTTTGTCCACGGATCACAAAAAGATAAGTGTTCTTTCAGCAAAATGAAAACAAGTCACATACATCCATTAAAAAAATGGTCCTGACGTTTGGGTTTCCTTTTGTTTTTTTACTCACCCTGTATGTGAAACTAAGAATTTGTCTTGCAAAGTCTTTAGTAATTCATACACCATGGATACTTTATGGATTTCCTTCGTTTTATTGAACATAAGCAAGGCCGTTTACGTTCTTAATGAATGAAAACGATTCACACCCATTTTTGAGGGGAAAAAGAGACTTAAAGACTGCTCTGCTGTAGCCTTTTCAACTCGTGTAGTATTATTGCCTTACATTTTTCATTTGACTGGACCGAGAAATTGGCTGAATAGCCGCCCATTCAAAAACTCATGCGAAAGCGTATAATCGCATACTACAGTATCATGTTGTTATAAATAAATTAATGACACTGTAGTAAATAATTCAAAAATCGTCATGACACTGTCGTAAATAATTCAAAAATCGTCACAGGCATTGCTTTCATAATGTTAGAAGAAAGAAAAAATCCCTGGACCTGGCACGGCTAAAGCCAGGGTTGCGAGAGGGAGCTCAAGTGGGCCAGAACACAGCGCCTGTCGTCGCTTCAGCCACTGTGTAAGCCTTGCACCTGGGCTAATTAAGGGCCGGCTCGTGTTCATAATTGAGGGGAACATTAATGGTTGGCACTTGATGCCAGTAATAATATTATGGGGGAAGTGGGCGGCATTATACGCGGCACAACTCGGTTTTGCTCCGGTGTTTGGTGGCTTGCTGCGTGGTTTTTGATTTAGGGGTTTTTTTTATGATGGGTCTCATGCGGTGTTTTTTTTTAAACAGATATCACCCATTTTAAGTGACGAATATTACATTATAGGTCATTATACACATGAATGTAAGCCATTATGATCTGAATTGCGTGAGATGTCTTGTCCAACGTTCATGGATCACACTTAATTGATAATGTCATTTTCTTTCCAAATGGAAGTTTTGAGGCTGCGTTAGGTAATTATATTCTGATTGGATTCGAAATGTTTGAATACATGTTGTAATGCGAAATGGTAATGTATGCACATGTTCATAGTCGCGGAATGTATACAGGATGGTGCAAAAAGAAACACACACACTTTTGGCAAAAATTTGTACCTACTTGTCGAGCATAATTATTTCAAAACTCAATTTTGATTGTGTAAAAATATTGATCTTTCAACATAAGTGACGAAAAAAAGGATTGCTAATGCATTTGTCTCCGAGATGTGGTAGTTAAACATTTCATGTGCCAAACCTGTTTGTTCACGGACGACAGCTTTATTCCATCCGCTTGACTGAGCTCCGGAGCTTGATTTGAAGACAAAAAACACTACACTAGACTGACACGTGGTCAACAGTGATTTTGGTGACTTGCATTCAAATTAGTATAATAATACTATTCTTGCGATTGTTTTTTAAAGATTTGTTCACCATGTATGGTTGAGGAGCTATACTTCACCGCATTATAAAAAAAAAACATTTCAAATAAATTAAGTAAGTACGTAATAAATCCTGTCAAAAGTGGGTTTCCTTCTTTTTGCCCCACCCTGTAGTGCGAAGAGGTATAAGCATTTTAAGTTAAAGGGGTTCATCGGTATCAGTGCTTAATATTAAAGGCGAATCTCAAGGCAAAAAAACAACAATTAGTTCAATAACCAATCCCTAGCCCTAATACATAATGGGACATCTCTTTTGGTTTAAATTGGAGGTCAAAGGTAATTTAGGGGTCATTCGAGGCATAGTTGTTAAAAAATCCACAATATGTCACTTTTTTAAAACCACAACACATATAGGGATCGACCGCGGGAAAAGGCGACACATGCGATCCGCGGATCACTTGTAGTTTATCGAAGAGATTGGGCGAAACCAAATTCAACCAATCAATGCCTCCCGTTAACGGACACCAACGGGGAGGGGGCGGGTAGCCCCCTTCAAGTAGCAAGTTGACAGTAGAAAGAAAAATGAGAAACGCCGTAATTACAAGAAAGTCACTACATCCTACACTGATGCATTAGTGTATACGTCGACTCAAACAAAAACTAGTACTCTTAAAGGTCCAAGAAGTGGATTATTCTGAGGAACACTTTTTGTGCAACTTTTCCTCTTCTTAACTGTATGAGAATATTTTACATTCCTTTTTGGTTAATTTTATTGAAAAGTGCACTTCTTTAAACATTTATAATTGACCATACTTTTCCAGACAACTGAAGGCGCTGTTGCTGTGATGTCATTTCAGGAATATACTTTTCAGTGTATGGGTTTTCTGTTGAAATTGTGAACCCAATGATTTGTTCATTGAAAACATCTACGAGAAAAGTTTGCTCACTAGCTTTCTTCCATGTACTGACACAACAATAAATCACCGAAGGAAAGAAAATTTACATCAAAATATCCAAAATTCTGGAAACGTTTGGTGCTGAAATAGATGTAACATTGAGGTTTCTGCCTGAAATGACATCACATTTTTACTCATGAATACAGACATTTTCATTAGCATAAAACCAAGAGGGCACCAAAATATCCTCGAAAATGGCAAAACGAAAATCGAAAATAAGGTTAAAATGGGACACAACGGTGCATTTTCAATGACTGCATTTAACAAAATTCGTTGCATGGGCCCTTTAAGTTGTGTGAGCTACAAGAATTGAACCATTATTTTGATCAAGATAAAAAAAAAAATCTTATTCGATTTGCGTGTAGTTCGAAACACTTCAATGTTTCGATGAAAAGGAGTCTTCATGGTACATGTATTCATGATCGCTGTTCTCATTGACCACTCTAACACATGCATTAATATTCATGTGTCTAAATGATCAATGATTAATTTCATGGTTCTCATGAATGTGATGCTGATCGAGTCTACGCACGAAACGCCGCCAGACGACTGTTGCATGCGAAAATGCTGAAAGGAAAGTAGCTGCCGGTGCCGCCTATACAGAAACTGAAAGAGCAGTTAAAAACATTCGTGGACAAGTGCTTTAAGAAATGCGGATTTGATAATGGCAGTTACCATAAACAGATGAAAGTATCAATACAGTAAGTTTTTCATAGAAAATGTAATCTTTTAGTGCCCATTTTTGACGACTGACGACCAATTTGAAAACACTGGATACGGCACTGCCACTTGAAATACGAGGGCCGCACCAGGGCGAGTCGCCTGCCATGCTTACGCCCAGACACGAGGACCACCCCCAAAGTGGGATCGGAGTGGGCCACATTTTGTAAACAGTCAGACTTTATAAATATGGCTTTCACTTCACGGCGGGCCCATCACGGACGTGAAAAATGAAATGACCGGGATGAAAAAAGAGGTTTACCGACCGGTCGATGTGCTGTGGCTACGGTAACGAGACCCCCCGTCTGCGGTGGTGCTGAAGTGGGTCCGGGCGGCCGCCACGCGAGCCGCACACGAGCGGGAGATTTTTATCGGTACTCAGTGTCAGTTCGCCACTCGAGGAGGCAACTCACCCCGGCGGATGGGGCAGGGACCTCCCCGCTGCTGCGCTCAGAAATCACTTTTCTCGAGTCAGCCCGGACAATGTTATCTTATCGCTATCAGTTGAACAAATGGCGTGTGGGGGAAATGGGACGTTTGCTCGACGTTGTATAATATCCGTTGCGGCCTTGTTGTGCTCCCCATTCGCAGGTGATCGTGGATCGTTATATGACCGCGGCTTCTGTGCTTCTCCTCCCTGAAATATGCCCCAGAACCACGGGCCACTTAACCCACATTCCACGCTGAATGTTTCCATGTTTGTTTACCCTACATTCCTCCTTTTCAAAATTCATTTCCATCAACCATAAACTTCTCAAGAGCCAAGAGGGTATGGATTAACCAAAAAAGTGAAACACGTCACCCCAAAATGGAAAATATAACTTTTTTTTTTAATTGAATGAGTTGGTTGTTCATGATTACTCCAGTTTAAGTCAAGCATTCAACGAATCAAGCAAGCTGTTATAGTGTGCTCTAATGCTATTACCGATATCGTCTGCTCTCGGCAGCTTTCTGCATGCCGGGCTCTGATTGGTCAACACAACTCGCTATCCCCGTGTAAGCCGCACAGCCATTGGTCGGTTTCGTCTGCGGCGCGCACTTTCCCTCCTCGCGCGCACTCATTAACGAATGGTGATCATAAATCAACTGGAATTAAAAAGTAAAACATGCTAAAAGCCCCCGTCCGTTCCGTGCCAGTAAGACAAAGCCGTTCGCACCTCAAGCGATAACATCTCAAATCCAAAACAGCATCTTCATCCGAAAGAAATTTCAAGTTGATTTTTTTTTTTTCAAGTTGATTTTTTTAACTCGATAAAAAAAAATGATAAATTCGGTTACCCATCAGCAAGTGGGTTCGAAAACCCCCTTCTCAATTGAAAACATCCTTGGACTAGGAGAGGAGAAGCGGTCACTTGAAAAGTCGACGAGACACATCTGTGAACATCCATTCGTAGGTGAGTTGAAAATATTTTAAAATTTCATTTTTTAATTTTTCAATTTGGCACTGCCATTACTTTCTCGTCTTCAATTTGGTTTAGAAAAGGAATACTGCTTGTATATTGTAGATGTGTTTAAGAGGTCTTTAATTAAAGTAGATTTCGATGTTAACTTTTGGGTTTCAAAACTATCTATTAAAGGGAATGTACAACATTTGCTTTTGCTGCAATTTTCAGAAATAAATGGATTCGGAGGAGTAGTATGTTATAGCAAATATTGTTAAAATGACTTGTTTCACGTTTTTGGCTTGTAGATGCTAGAAAAACCAAAAACACCAATCATGTTATTGTAGTCTGGTTCCCTGACCCCACTTAAGATGAAACGGAGCAATTTATAGACGTTGGGGAATCGTATGTTACAGAGAATCAGTCTAGCAGGCTTGTACCCCAAGAAAATGCGGAAATAACTAATTATGAAAAATTAGGAACAGTTTTTAAAAAAAAACAGTTTTCTCCAACGCTGGTGACAGGTCAGCCGACCAGCGCTGGAAAAATACCATTTTTAAAGTCAGCACACAGGAGCCATGATTTTACAGGAAGCTTTAGACTGTCATTCCGTAACAATCCAGTAAGGCATTTTGTGAAAATTTGATCATTTCATTTTGTGATGTTTGCAAATGTTGTATCTTCTCTTTAAAGGTTCAGCATAGGCCTATCTTATTTTCCTGCAGTGTTGTCGGCGAGTCCATTTTAAGTCCTCGCATGTCCTCACAACGGCTCCATCACAAGTCCTCAATTCCTAAATAGTCACAATCCAGGCAGTCAAGTAATGAACTGTGACAAAAATCAATCTAAGTAACGTGTATTGTTCCATGCCTTTTTACTTGCAACTGGAATTACGCACAAGCATTACATTCACAGTGTGGACCTCTAAACAAAAGAGGTCCACACAAGGTTTTCCCCTCTCCAGTAAACAGGTTTAGAGGCATTTGGGGTTAGGGTTATTCGTCGCAAAATGAAAAGGAACACTTAAGGAAATCATGGTGAGCAATTTGGGTTGAAAGAGTGTTCACAGTGTGAGTAAAATGAGTTTTTAACCCGGTGTTTCTTTACACGAAAACAAAGGAATGTCCACACTAGGTGTGTAATGTCAACATGCGTGAACGGCCATGTGAATTACTTTTGATCGGACTTGTGATGGACTTGGCTACCACACTAACTTCCACATGTATTTTTATATTATGTATACTCTCAATACAAGAGAATGTCTTTGTGGATTTTAAATTTGTTAGGAGGAAAAGTTGATTCACCTGAAAAGTTTATTTCATTGTGTCACTTTTGCGGTAGGAAATTGCAGGTCCGACGACTAAATTGAACTTGTGTGCTTTCCGATAATCCGAGTTAAAGATTAAGGGCAATGATTTTGTCGGCTTTGGTAATTATTAATTACTGAAATTGTAACACACTTGGTGATTAATTCCTGAAAGTGGACTACAAAGATTGTCCTTAGCAATTGAACACAATCTTGCTACCACTTTGGAAACATGTTTAGAAGCTAAACATGATGTGTCCAGTTCCTGAACATCAGTGTTCAATTGCTAAACACTATCCGTCAATACTGTAAACATCTTTAGTATTTAAACATTTTAAGTATTTAAGTTTCTGCAGTGTGTAATACTTTTGGGAGCGATTCTACTATTCGCTTAAGAGAGGTTAGAGGTAATTCACATCAACCTGTTTTTGTTTCAAGATGAATTTTAGGACCTTACAAAAAATCAAGTCATAATGCACTCACCTTTCACTCAATGCAGCTTACCGGACCATTGTTGATATTCACACGTTTTCCTTTAATTGCCATTGGCTGTTGTGATAATGGAAGCTAATTGGCCTTTTGTCCAACCTTGAAGTTAGCAGGGTATGGTTACGATTATTCATCATCTTGGAATGTTGGCAGGTCGGGAAAACCATATCAAATATTGCTGCTCCTTCGGGCGATTTTGCTTGGTACCTGGCCACGATCGTGGTATAGTGTCTTCTCAAGTATCACAATATCAACTATACCCCTGTCTGTTATTTAATATAATTCAGTTGATTTTCATCGGGAAGTGGTACATAGTTTTCAGTTGTAGCCTCCATCGTTTCATTTGTCTCCCATTATGGGTCATTCTATAAATTTGGGGTCCACGTTTTTTTTCCTATCCCTGTTGCATCTGACATAATGCTTCTATAATTCTGATGCCCTCATTAATGCAGTCGTTTTCCGAGAGTTATTATGAATCGCTAACTAACTACCCAACAAATAAAAAAAAAGTTTGAAATCTCTCGTGAGGTAAATTACAAAGTTTAAACAGGGACAGGAAAACGTCACACTTTGGACCCTCAATTTATAGAATGGCCTACAGTGTTTCTTTGAAGTTGGACTAAAACATTTTTGTTTTAGGTTGTGCTGAAACATACATGAAGGAATAATGTACTTGTCCTGAGCAAAGAAAAAAAATATGGAGTAAATATTTTCTGAAACCGAATGATTTTTCATGCTTTCTCTCTCTCTCTCTCTCTCTCTCTCTCTCTCTCTCTCTCTCTCTCTCTCTCTCTTTTCTTCAATTCTTTTTTTAGTTTCCTTTTTAGTAAAACAATAATATGTATGTTTTGTGGATGTGGAAGGCCTCATCCTACAGGCTTGTTTTCTTTATTCCACCCACGTTGATTCTATTTTTAACCGGCCTAAGACTATTATCCGAGCTTTAAGTATATTAAATGAATAGTCACTGTTTTCTTTTGTTCTGACGCCTGTTTCGGCTCCCACTTATAAATGCGCAACAAACAGACCGCTTCTCTCTTGTTACGCTAATTCTATTTCTAGGTTAAGCCTATTATTTCTGGGTAGTTTATCAATCTTCTGGGTTATGACACATTTTATGACGCTTTTGGCATTGTTACTATGATTAATTGACCCCATTGTTCACCATGTTTGCAAGCCCCGCAGAGGCCCGTACCGTGTCGATTGTCGTACCCTCCTGACCAGAGAGGCGTGATAACGCCCAACAAAAGCCGCTAAAACAAGAAACAATACAATTAGACAAAAACTTAGTTTCCGTTTTTTGTTTCGTCCATCAGCAGGCGCGCATGGTGCCAGCGACGAGAAGCGCAAGCCCAGGCGCATGCGCGTCAGGACGAATTTCAGCGGCTGGCAACTGGAAGAGCTGGAGAGGGCGTTTGAGACCACGCACTACCCGGACATCTTCATGAGGGAGGCGCTGGCCATGAGGCTGGACCTCATGGAAGCAAGAGTGCAGGTAAGCTGACTCAATAATTGAGGTAGTTAGCGAGGTATCTTAATAGTCATTCCAGTAAACTGAATTTCTTCTAAAGGGGGAGGGGTTTCTCATGAGGCGGGACCTGAAGGGAGAGAGAGGCACCTCTCGTATGAAGAAAGCTCGGTTGAGAACAGAAAATTCCCACACTAACCTCTAATCTTGTTTTCATGAGGGGAAGCATCATGGCCAGCACCTCTCTTTATGTAGAGGCCCGGTTTAGAATCGTGCTGAAACCTCTCACACTAACTCAATGCTAAATTAATCTCGATTATTGTTTCCATGAGGAAAAAGCTCCTGAGAAACACATCTCTATAAGTACAATTTTGCTTTCACATCACGCGAGAACTTTCCAAACTACATGTACTTCAATTTGTAACGTATCTCTCCGTCGTTTCCTGTAGGTCAAGCCTCATCAGAAGCATCTCCCTCTTATGTAGAAACGTGGTTTACAATTGTGCGAGAGTCCCCATTCAACCTTGGTCAAAAGTAACATCAAACCATATTTCCTTGAGCTCAAGCCTCATGATCAGTGCCTCATTAACATGTGGAGGTTCGGAATAGAATCATGCAAATATAGATTCACCCTCTAAACATCAATTGTCAGCTAACCTCAAGCCTCATGACAAACGTCTCTTTATGAGGACGATTTTTGGACAACTCCCATAGCACCTCAGTGTTAAACTGATTAGTTGCTTCCACGAGGTAAAGTCGAAGTGCCTCCCTTATAACGAACCTTGGTTAAGAACCATGAGAGAACGTTTCACACTACCTAAATTGTTCAACTTCCAAGTTGTTTCCATGAGGTCAAGCCTCGCGACAAGCTCGGTTAGAATCATGCGGGAACCTCTCCCACTTCCTCAATTACTGAGTCAACTCACCTGTACCCTCGCTTCCATGAGGTTCGGCATCATAAGAAACCCCCTTCCCCTTTATATGAAGAAACTCGGTTGTATACAATAATGAGGGTACCTCATTAGGGTTGTAAGTTGGCTTAAAATTGATATTGTATTAGGATAGCCGGTGTTCTTTTAACTATAAGCATCTTCCAGAGAGAAGCATTACGTGGCAACGAGGCTGGACCTCAAGGAGTGCAGGTTACATTTTGAAATGGAGAGAGATATGCAAGCTTAGCCTCATGCATAAGGGAGATGCTGAAAACATGTTAATGCAATATACGTTAAAGGTTAGAGTGAGTGGCCTAACCTTTTGCGCCTGTGAATTAGACTCGTCATTGTGGGTTTCACTGTCACATACAGTATATTCCTTGACTCCCTGATGCCACCGTTTGCTTGATAGTATTACACAGTAGCACTTATAATGTGCAGCCAAATCTGAACATGCCCTGCCCTCAATTTTACTCGGGGTAAAGCACAATTACCTGGTTATTAATAACATGTATTACATTAACAAACGGGTAATTCAACTTGGGACACTGATGATGGAACAAGACGTGTAAGCCTGTCCGTCATCGTGCCCGACACAAGTAGTAAAACTGCAGTCGACCAATGATGATGATGATGATCAATCTGCTTATACCTCAAATTTCATAAGCTCAATACTGTGACATCGGGGCCATTTAAATTAATTTCAAACAAGAGTTAAATGACACTTGGGCAATCTTTTCGGATTCGAGACCGGGTGCAAGTGTTAATCACGAAGTTTTATCTTTGTAATTGATCAGTTTGTAGACGATTATTGTAACCTATCTTGTAATTGTTAATCCCCAACAAAAAAGGTCCAAGTGATTTTTTTTATCGGAGGGGAGAAGACACCTTTTTGTTTTACCTTTTCAGGAAATAAATTAAAACGTTGCGTATCTTTCTCGCAAGCCATCAGCTACACATACCTATTAGTTTTAATGTGACAGTGTGGAAATAGCACTCGATACATGTGTACTTAATTTCCTTCCCCTCTTTGTATACAAACAAACTCGAGCCCTCTTGCCCCCCCCCCCCCCCCGAAAATTTGGTTCTGGACCCGCCCTTGTGTACAGTGTAATCTTTCATTACGACACCTCACACGAAAACCATAGTTGCAAATTCACTGTGTGACGTTGAATCATAAAAACCCGACCCCGCATTGTGGGCACGCGCTCGCCCCGTGCCAAGCACCAAAATTACCCGTCATAAAACGCGCACACGACGGGTCATCACTTGAACGCGCCACACCCCCACACGTGCACGCAATCGCTGTTTTTCATCATTCTTCCCCTCACTTGCATGCGGCGGGCAATTTGGTTATGTTTATGGCCGGCAGCCGAAGCCAACCAACACTTGACGGGCCACTCTTGGGCCCATTGCCTCCCGCCAGTCGCTTAAATCAACCTCGGAAAATTGAATTAATCCGCAATAAAATGGCTGTAGAAATAATTACGAGGCTCTTGTGTGAAAACCCAGACAAGAGAATAAAAGCTGAAGGTTTTAAACTGCTATACGAGTTTTTAAAAAAAAGTGTTGGTAATAAAGGGTAGTTAATGGGTAACTGAACGAGGAGGTTCGCAGGTGGCCAAAGAGAAATTCTCTCCCATGGATGCTGAACTATCTCGTTGCAGAGTTATAGTCGATGAAAACTCCACTTTCTAACGATATTAAAAAAAAAAACTGGACGAGAGCTGTTCAAAATGTGCTGCTTTCTTGCGAACACTACGATAGTAATCATGTTTTATGGCATTCACTTAGTGGGTATTCTATTCCATATTGACACCTGTGCTTAATTTGATGTTTTAGTCAAAATATAATCCGGAAAACGTAAAGCTTTATAGGCAATGCTTACAACAAAATAATTGTGGGCGTTATGTGCGTGAAGATGCAGGCAACCCTTGAGTGAACGACTTTAAACGTCATCGTGAATGCTGTCTTTGAGTTCAACATTCCGTAGTATGGAATAGGAACCCTTTTTATGATTTTAATAAAATTGTGTAGACTGATGTCTTGTGGACGTTTGACGTCACACCGAATGTCACTTTTTTGAGCTAAAACATTATAAGAATGAATGTCTTAGTAATTCCGAGATCTCAATGTGAAGGAATCTGCCCCCCCCCCCCCCCCCCCCGTTAAAGTGAAATAAAAGAAGATAACGATCTTTCGAGCGCTGTAAAGAAAAAACCAAGCAACCGGACTCGAACTTGACCATCGTTTCTCTACCAGGGCGTCAATCGCTTCTCCAAAGTGAGTTTGTCTTACATACGCAGTGTGGACTTCCGAACAAAAGACGTCCACATAATGTAGGTAGCACCGACGTTGTGTGGACTTACCCCACGTCCACACAGTGTTTCCCCATTTCTGGAAAACAGGTTTAGAGGCATTTTTGGGTTAGGTTTATCTGTAGCAGAATGAAGAGAAACACTAAAGGGAATCATAGAAAAAAAATTGGGTTGAAAGAGTTTTCACAGTTTGAGAAAAATGAGTTTTTTCACTGGTTTTTCTTAACTACACGAAAGCAATGGAAAGTCCACACTAGTCATGTGAAACAAGTATGTGTGTGTGTGTGTGTGTGTGGGGGGGGGGGGGGGGGGGGGGGCTGGGGGACATACCGTGATCAGAAGTAATGCGAAAAGTAAAGCCCTTACGGCGTGGGGTTCGGGGCCCGCTTAAGGGCCCGGAACATTTTGGATTCTAGACGCTCTGTGTTGCGATCGGAGGCAATTTTTGACCACTTTAACCATTTTTGTTGAACAAAAGATCATCAATTAAACACTTTCGGGTTTGGAGTCATTGAATGAGCTATCCTGAGCGAGAAAATCAAATGTAGGCTACTTTTGTTTGGGGACAAACGATATGATATCCCCCACGGCCACCCACTTTAAAACGTGCCCCCCCCCCAACCCCGTCCCCCACCGATTGACGCCCATGTTTCTCTGAGTCCATTTAGACAGTTCGGTCTTCAAATTCCCAAGTTATGCTTACATTCATTGTGTACATGTACTATCCGTACTATTTGGCGTTTCACTCCGGGGGAAAAAGGATTTGTTTGTGTAGATGGCTATTTTTCTTAATTATCCTGAAGTTCTTCCATTTATTAAATGAGAAATCGACTGAAACATTCGGTCCACTTTTAGTCTTGGAATAATGAATGTAAGCATTTCCAATTATTTGCGCCGGATTGACAATAACTCTGCTCCCATAGGGTAACTGGTTCCCGCGTATATTTTAGAATCGATAATAAAATTATTGGGACCGGGAACCAGACAATACGAAGCACATAAAAAAAACCTGTGTTTTAACACAATTTAGCTCTCACTTTGTAAACATGTGTAATAGCTAAAGATAACGTGTCCGATTCCTAAACACCAATGTTCAATCGCTAAACACTATCCATCAATACTCTGAAGCAAATTTAGTATATAAACATGTTTACAAGAGAGCAAGAAAGTGTTCAAAAAAGTGTTTAATTGCTAAACAAAGTTTTTGCAATGAGGGCATGCAGCTCCCTATGCGCAAAAGCAAACCTAAATAAAAGGTTTTTTTCTAAGAGGGTTGTATATAGAAGTCCAAAAACCCAATTTTGTTTAGAAATACAACCTTCAAGGATCGGTAAAGTTGGGAAAATTCGGATTACAAGTAGTTGGAGAGCGTGAACAGTTCATCTTAAAAACTCCCTTTCAGTTTTATCATAGAAACTGTTCCTGGATATCAATAACTCTACTTATTCAAAATCGCATTACTGGGCACACTGCTATTGAAGGTGCACTTTTGCTCAAGTGGAAAAAGCGAACGACTAATCCATGTCCCAATTTTCAAAATTGCTTCCTAAAACACCGAATCAATTTCAGACGTTAGTGAAACACCAATTTGGTCACCGAACTACATGCTTTACACACGCTATCAATTAATAGTTCTGTTGCCATCGTTTTGAGACAATAAACACCTTAATAGCAATGACTATGGTTCCCCCATTACTTGTTCAAACTAGAGCGACCAGCGTTTGTAAGCGCGATCAATCAGAAATGACGGCGAAAATATGGAATGGCCATTTTCTTCAGGCATTGGCAGTGACAGATCGATGCTGTCCTGGAGAGAAACACTCCATCAACTTAGTTTTTGATCCTTCCACCACAGGGGCGTGTCAAAAGGGCAGTTTCCTGTCATATCATACTATTATTTAACCCCCCCCCCCACCCCCGGAAAAAAGAGGTCATCAGTAAGTGTTGTAGTCGAGTCTATCATATTCCTCACAAGCATTCACAAGTCCTGCACAAGTCAATCACAAGCCATCAATTCTCAAGTCACAAACTATTCATAATTATGAACTTTCACAAAGACATTCCTTTGTTATTATTCATCCCATGTTATTTAAGACCGGACTTGCGCCTACATTAATGATTTACATGTGATCGGACTTGTGATGGCCACGACTATACAACACTACAACGATCGAATCGCGGAGAGGATTGCTCATACCTAAAATTAAGGGGAAACAAAGTTATCCTCCCTGTACTGCATTTCTGAATAGTTGACAATTATTTCTCTGAGTATCAACTACTCTTGTCACACATGAAACACGAGTCTTATGCCTGTAAACTTGAAATCATTACATGGTTTCTCTATAGTTGATGGGGGGAAAATAGGTACATTTCGGTAGGGAAATAACAGCCGTTTTCTCGTGAACCATTCTTGTGATAAATGCTTCTAATCGGTTGCTAATATTGCTTAAAGATTACCCCTGAGTCCATAACACCTGCTCCTGCCGGCGACAATTACCTCCCGGACCTACTTGGCTAATGACATCATCCCTTGTTCCAAAGCCGAGTGTAATTCACTTAACTCCGTTTACCAATGTCTCGGTTGTTTCTTAAGATGTATCTATCTATTACGCAGCCGATCGCTAATACACTTTGCCCGCCCGCCCGCGCTCCAATTGCCCCCTCCTTTTCTCTCTGTCTTTTCTTGCTTTTCCTCCCGCGCTTTTAATTTTCCCCGATTCCGCGCCAGTTTGTAAACAAGCCGGGTGCCGGGTCCCCGTCCGCATTCCTACGGCGTCTTAGAGCCCGGCCAGTTAATGCAAACACTTTTTGCTTTTTCAGGTGTGGTTTCAGAACCGGCGGGCCAAGTGGCGCAAGCAGGAGAAAGGCTCCGGGGCCGCGGGACGGGAGAGCTGTCGTCACCTCGGCGGTGCGGGCAGCGTTGCCAAGCAGCCCACGAATCCGTCCACTCCGGCCGCGGCCTTCGTCAAAATCAACGGCAGCAGACAGCAGGTTACCACGAGCTGTCAGCAGGCAGTCACGGGCCCCCTCCTCCTCAAACCCCCCTCTTCTTCGTCCTCGCTGTCACCGCCCCCTTTAGCCTCCCTTTCCTCCGGAAAAGCCCTGCCTTTCATCCACGTTGTGCCTCGCATCCTGCCTCCTATGACCTCGCGTGGCTCTTTGTCCGCTGTCCTGGGCGACCTCGTATTGGACCGGAGTACTCCGGAGAGCCGGCGGAGCACCAGCATCGCTGCCCTCCGCGAGAGGGCGCGAGAGCATCGGGACAACCTGCGCCTGGTGGGGTTTTCTCCTGTCTTCTCATCACGTGCACACTGCGACACCTGAGGGCGCCAGCAACTTGAGAAAAAGAGAAATTAATATAGGCTGCGCTGGATGACGGTAAAAAGTGCCGTGTGTTTCTGTACTTGACCTTGATGACTTTTGCCCACCGGACATTTTACGAGCGCGCAACAAGACCGAACAAAAGTAAATCACTAAAGTCCTTTCGCAAGTCATCGAGCGACATGGGAGGAACAATTTACAGAGGACTGCTACTGTCTTTTCATTAATTTTAACAGCTAAAATGATTTGACTTGAGACCAGACGACTTGTGATGAACTATACAGCAGTTATTATCACTTTAATAAAAAGTTTACTTGAGTTCAGATTGTAATCGCACCGAACACTTTTAGTATGAAATAGACAATAAATTATGTTCAATTTAAGTAATTGAAGTGTGATTTCTTTAATGCATTTCCAGTGGCAATTGCAGTGACTGCCTCTAGCTCTGAGATTCATAGACATATTTATTACTATTCTCTGCAGGTCATAGGCTTCAAATTGTGTATTTTAATTCAGACACGCTGCTTTGATGCACTCATAATCCTTTTCGTGTCCACCTGTTGATGTGTAATTGTTGATTGGCTGATCTGCCTGTATCAGTGTTTTTAGTTGAGACTCTCGGCGTGAACTGTTTAAAACAAGACTGGTGTGTCTTCTCCCAAATTTTTATCAAAATAATGTCCCCATGATATCTGGAAAAAAATATCTATAACGTGTAAAAAAAAGGAAGGATGAAATCAGATCAATTGTTAAGATGTAATGCTTTGGAAAGCCAGGGGCGGCTGAACCGGGTGGGGGGGGGGCTGGGGGAGGTGCCCCTCTCGCGGATAAAGGTGCCCCCTCGAGATGAAAACAAAACTGCCTCTCAAACGCACACATATGAAAGCATTATGGTCGCGCTACAAATAAAATTGTCTCTCTTGTAATGCAAAACTGCCCCTCAAAGACACAAGTACCCCTCTTGCATTATCAACATTGTGCACAAGTTCTCGAAATGGAAAACCAACCCTCGAAAGCACAAAATACCGCTCTCGCAATACTGAAAATTTGCCCCTCTCGAGATGGAAAATGGGCCCCTAAAAATAATAGTACCCTTTACGCGAATAAAATTTGCCACTGAACTGTCCATCAAAAGCAACAGTGCCCCTCTCGCGATAAAATACTAAAATGAGGTGCCCCTCTCGCGGTTATAAAGGTGCCCCTCGAGATGAAAATATACTACCCAATCACATCAAGGAAGCCCCAACCCTGGACATTTTCAAAGCTAATCTTAAAACCCATCTGTTCACTGCAAATGATATATAATGTTAGTGTTTTCCTGTGTTAATTGTTCAGCGCATTGGGACCCCGTGTAAAATGCGCTTTATAAGAATGGTTTATTATTATTTTAAAAAATGGTGTTGCTACATAACTATAGGTAAAAGAAACACAAAGAGCAAGATGGAAAACTATTCATAATTTGTTCCTCGTCATCCTCCACTTTCACACTGACGGAAGGTGCTCCTTTTTCTGAGCAAGTGCCCCTTTTTGGTGTTGCCCCCCGGCTCCCCAGTTTGAAAAGCGTTCCAACGCCCCTATGGAAAGCCTATATCGTTGAGGTCAAAATATTCAATTAGTTAGAATGAAGCAACAATAATTATTGAAGATTTTCCTGAGAGAGGTAATTGTTTTTATAAGTTTAGACGAATTTAGGCACATGATCACTGTACCCTCATGAGGCCCCTTAACGGAGAAACCATTGCACACGCTATTGTACAAAGCAACTGCCCCGAGGCGGATTATCTGAACAATAGCTAGCACAATGCTTTTGCCATTGAAGGGGGCCTTCGCGATAGAAGCGCATTCTATAATATGCAAACCCCTAAGGAAGATTCAGAGAAAGATGCAAAGTTCGTAGAATACACGTTTAGTTTATTATGATTCGAAATTACGCCTTGTGTAGATGCAATCCGATTTTATTTAAATAATTTGTTAAGGGAAAAAACTTGCAATTTGAAAAACTTGGGCATTCAACGTTCAGATATGGGCCAAGTCATTCATTCATTAACGCCAATTTGTCGCACGTCTCTTTGCGATTATAACTTGCTCTTTTGTGATGGAGAAAGAGCTGTGTTAAAAATAATGTCCACGCATGTCCATTTTGCTTGAAAAACGCCCTCTTTCGGGGACGCTCTGTCTCGCGAGAGTACAGATGAACAAGGCAGAGGGCGCAATAACTAATAGAAGCAGCATGAGTATTCATTTATAAATGATAAGTTAGCAGGTGTTTTGTGTGGTGCGGTCAATACGTGCTACAACTCGGGACTGGTTCAGACTGGTTGATTTGAAAGTAAGGGGAAACTGGAATTCAGTACATGAATGAAAATGGATCCAGTGGGAAAAGTTGGAAATGAACGTGTAAATGTATTAACAGCTTTTTCTTTCTTTTTTTACTTTATTTAAAGCTATTTAAGAATTGCGACGTGCCTAATTAATATCAATTGTCATACATGTATTTAGTTCAGGATACACAATACGATGAAAATCACTCTATTCTTCCGTCCGAAAATTAAACTAAGCACTATTAACAATAAATAAATTATTCATTGAGATATCGAAATCGTAAAGCGAAGTCTTTTTTTTTCTTGTTCCTCTGTTCCAGGACTAAATTTTCTGTTTTTGGTGATTCATCGTTGTTGCAGTAGGCCTACATGACTGTAAAAGAGCAATTTGTATGCAAACTGTTCACTTTCAGAAAAGAAACCCCTAAAGTGCCTTAAATGACGACACGGCAACAGCGCCCTCCCTTTGTCAGGGGAAGCATGGAACGTTTTAAATAGCTTCATAAACTGCAATATTTTTAAACTGTTTAACCAAAAAGGGATGTCTCATAGTTTTCATACATTTTAGAGGAATGGATATTTTTATGCACGAAATATGTACCAGTATAAAACTCATGTCAGGACCTTTTAATTAGTTATCAGAGTAGACGGCATCACTGAATGCTGCAAATCTTGATTCATATACTGGACAGTACGAAGAGCATCGTTAAGGTAAAGCCCGGTTCATACTCCCCGCGAAAGCGAAAGCGAACGTGAAATTGTGACGTTATGGTAGGTATTCGCGCTGCGAATTCGTAAAAGTTGAACACATTTCAACTTGGGCGAATTTCGCAGCGAATGTTCCATGACGTCAAATTCGCTTCGCTGTCGCATTCGCTTGAAGTGTGAAGCCCGGTCCAATTTGCTTACTGGCACAGTTACCCTATTAAAACCTCATGAAAAATCATGTGAACAAGGATAACATTGTGATAATTAGCTCAGCAAAAAACGGGAGGAAACGAGCTGATGGCTGTCTGTAAACTGTGCTTAAATTAGGCAAAGGGTCGCCTAACGTGGGAGACTTAAGTTCAAGGAAATCCCCCCCCCCCAAAAAAAAAAGCATTTGCAATAATTATGTGATTTGTCAATGTCAAAATGTGTCCTTTCCATTAATTTTCTTTCCAATAAATTTGGGAATTTCCTTGTTCGTTTTCAAGTCTCCAATTTCAGGCAACCCTTCCCTAATTAGGCCAATTAACAGACACCTCGTTTTTCCTTGTTATTGCTTGCTGGGCTAAATATCACAACGTTATCATTGTTCACATGATTTTCTATAAGGTTTTAATAGGGTAACTGTGCCCGTAAGCAACTTGGTGAATTTGAAGCTCATCAATGCTGAGGTTTGGCAAGACTCTTTGATGATATCTGGAGACAAGATAAATGCACGCAACTTTTGCGTGTAATAGTAGCCATTTTGGATCGTTACTATGTCCTCATAATTATTCAGTCACTTATAAGATTTCTATGATTCTATGTGTAAGTAGAATCACCAAAATTAATTTTTCAAAAAATAAAGCAATATATATTATATACCCAAATATGGGGGAAATATATTACACGGCAGGGATTAACAATTTATGCAAATTAGGGTCAAAATTAACGATGGCATCCACCCACATCTTGTTTATTATGGTTCGAAAAATGAATCTAGCATGGATGCCAGCTGTTACCAAAAAATGCCGTGAAATTATTTTCTAGAGAACTTTTCCACATTTGGCTGGCCTACTATTACGTCTTTGGTCTCTTTATGCGTTAACTTAAACACGTCAGCCAAACCTCCCTCCCTTAAAATACATCTTGGACTTCAGCACTCAAGAGACCCCTTTTAGAAAAGCCTGCATCCGCCACTGCCACTGGTAGGAAAACACCGCATCGTTAGCTGCCTGGCCTGCCGCTGAACGGCTGCCCAACAACTCGCCCCGAGGCCCTTCTCATTCTATCTTTTTGACGTCTGCTACACGGCTCCCGTCAAAATATGAAATTGCTCCGTGTCTTAATTTTTATCGTAATTATGCATTCATCCGGAATGACTGTTATTTCTGCAATCAGTTATTGCCAAGGATACCTCTCGTTTCGTCCCAATCTTCTCGTCATTTTTCCCATCGAGGGACTAATTAAACGGCGCCTGATGTCCATCTTGCCTTGCTTTTTTCATTACCTGTGTTGTCATAATTGGAGATTTCATTGTGTTCCACAGGTGACATTTCCGCACACCCTTGTGTCGTTACCTGCTCCATCCAACTTTTTTTTTTTAAATGATTTTTACAGATTGGCTAAAAAACGCTTAAATATGAATGAATCCCTATACCCGTTCCCCCGATGCTCGTTATTTGGACAATCAGTGAGATCATTTTGTTGACAATAAAGCCACAAGTCCAATTTCATTAGCAGACGTGAAAAAAACATACGGCAGACGCCTTTTTTTATATCAATGGCCGTCCTTGGGTGTACGAGCGCGCCAATTCTTTTCCCGCCATTTTTTTTTTTTTCCTATACTCGCCTATCCGTGGTATAATGGCGGGATTCAATGAGCCGCGCAGCCAAATATGGCGACGTTGTTTTTCAGCGGGAGAGAAATTGGAAGAAAAATAATGATGGTTTCCGGTGGGTGGGTGACTAGTGCGCAGTCTTTGTTCATGGAGGGGAAACTGATGACCAGTAATTGGACCGTGATATGAGGGACTGGATGATGGACATACAGTCTGGACAGTCGCTTTGTCCGTTGCACGTGGCTCTCTCTGTGTCTGTGTCCAAGCTGGCTCAATGGACGGTCAAATCTTAGCTTGACCATTGACATCAAAACCTCCCCTGCATGCAAGTCGCTCTTCGAGATTATAATTATTATTATGGCAGACAGCAGGAAAGCGTTTTGGTAAATTTGGTGCAGGGGCGGCGTAACGCTTTTCAAACGGGGGGGGGGGGGGCAACACCAAAAAGGGGCACTTGCTCAGAAAAAAGGGGCACCTTCGTCGGTGTGAAAGTACAGGAAAAAAATATTGACCCCTTCATTTCGCTATAAACCTATATGACTAGGAATAAATTATAAATACGTTGTTCATCTTGCTCTTTGAGTTTCTTTGACCTAGTTAAATAGAGAGACAATTTTTTTTTATCGCGAGACGGGTACTATATGTTGCTTTTGATGGCCAGTTCAGTGACCATTTTTATTGGCGTGAAGCACACTATTATTTTTAAGGGGCCAGTTGTCCATATTGAGAGGGGGCACAATGTTGCGAGCGGGGCAGCATTGTGCTTTCGAGGGGTAGTTTTCCACCTCGAGAAGGTGCACAATCTTGTTAAGGCGAGAGGGGTACTTGTGTTACAAGAGGGAAGAGACAATTTTATTTGTAGCTCGTTCATATGCTTTTACATATGCGTTTGAGGGGCAGTTTGTTTTTATCTCGAGGGGGGAACATTTATAACCGAGAGAGGGGCACTTTTGTTGGCCTGGGAAAATCTTGGGGTGGGCAAGTGCCCCCTGCCCCCCCCCCCCCCCCCCGTTCCCCCCCCCCCCCCCCCCGATTTGGTGAAATATACCTTTCTTTCGTTTGTAAATACTGACCACCATTTTGGCAAGGCATATTGATAAGGCACCCCCATCGTTTAAGAAAGAGGCACTTTTATTAAGTCTCGTGGAAGCGTTTTTTGGTTGTTTTATATTTTCAACATTCAAATGATAATATGTTCGGAAACATTTATAACTATTATTTCTTTTCTGCCAACCACCGAAAAGAAAGGTCTTTGTACACAAAAGTTTTACCCAAACCAAATTGCGGCCTCCTATCGTCTCCACCATCTCATAAAAGCTTATGATATGCAACAGCTGATCAATGTTGAAACTTCGAAAAGCGAGGGGGAAGGGGAGGCATGAGACTTATGTTGACGCCTTGGGCGCTCGATTTTTTGCCCGTTATATTCTGCGTACTAGTGGCGTATTAAGTGGTAGGGGGCAGGGGGAAGTGGCAGGGGGGAGGCGGGGGGCGGGGACTGCCCCAGTGACACTCTTTTTTGTTGTTGAAAGCGCTTACTCCTTTTACCCGTTATACTTGTAGTAATACTCTCAACCGCACCTATAAGTCATTTTAAGTACCGTAAAAAAGGGGGCCACTCTTTCATCAAATTTTCTCCCTCCCAGAACCCAAAACGTGGATCCAAAAAAATACTGCTACGTACATTCGCCCCTAGAGGGCGCCACGTGCACGGACTGCCGCTGCTGAAAACGCGTTGTATTATATGTATAAGTTGACGAACGCGTCAAAGGAAGTTGCCTATTAATCCAAGTCCCTACTAATCACCTTAATGTGGTTGTGGGCGTTATCAAGCGATAGAACAAGATATGGAAACAATCCAACTGTCCCCTTTGTCAATCTTCATTTTTTTTTGTCTTTGCTAGCAATTAGTTTTCGTTGCTCGAGCAACAACAGCGTGCGTAATTGCGTAAGTAAATACGAGGCTATTGTGAAGTACTGGTTGGGAAATCAACAGGCCTAATCAGCAAAAAGCCTGGACGTAGAGAAAACTCTCATAACTTACAGCTCCCTGCACACAATAAGCCTAATCGATTCTGCAATTTGTTCCCGTTGTGCTCGGAATTGTCATTATTAGTTCCCAAAAAAATGACGACGTTGACTTTTTTTTTAATGAGACTTCTGTGAGTTCTTTTTTTTTCTGTAATGGATGCGCTCACTTCCAATTCACGTCACTTTGTTTTTGTTTTTTCCAATCATCTAAAAGCATCTTCCCCAGTTCTTCTTTCGTTTTCTGGGTCACTTGAGGTCGAGCTTGGACTCGTGTGCCACCTGTGGGAATGTAATCCACTGAGAAATGTTAAACCTCCAACGCAACCAGAAATCAGAAAATATCAAGAATATGGCTGTGAGAACAGCTTATTCTGTTTCTTTTTTTAAAGATGAAAAACATACAACATTGTCAAATGATTTAACTGGGGACATGCTCGACGCTTGGGCGAGCATAATGTGAAGACAAGAACATCCTATATTAAAAGATCCTACCCTGTTTGTCTGTCTGTCTGTCTGTCTGTCTGATGTCTGTGTGTCACGTTTTTCTGTAAAAGGCCTGTAGAGTGTGCGGAAGCCACATGGTCCAGTGGTTACGGTGTTTGACTTATGTACGAAGGTGCGTGGGTTCGAACCCGGCCAGGAACATGGTGCTTGTGCCCTTGGGCAAGGCACTTAACTACAATTGCCTCTCTCCACCCAGGAGTATAAATGGGTACCTGTGAGGGTCGAGGACCGATTGAGCGCTGATACCAGCTGCCGCGTGGTCCCATGGCCTGAGGAACGGGGTAATAATTGTAAAGCGCTTTGAGATTGTTGATACGATGGAAAGCGCTATATAAGCACAATTATTATTTATTATTATAAAATGCAAGGGGAATAATAGAATGGTGTCTAGTGTCAGGGTGACCGTAAGGTCATGACCAAATTCTGCTAACTGCACTTCGAAATCTGTCAGATTGATCACAAATCTGCCAGATTCCCCAGAATTACTCGAAATGCACTGTAAACACTTAACATCACATGCAGATATTGTATTATTGCCTTAATTAAGGTTCCAATTACATTATAAACAATCTAAAGTCACATAAAGATGTTATGAAATTGCGTAAATTTCAGGGAAAATGCGGTTGCGTCACGACAAAGTCCGGTTACCAGTGAACCTGAGCACCTAGACCAGGCAACCTGTCCTATTATGCAAGGGTTTGTTTGAAAAGATTGAAGCTTTTTTAAACGAAATGTGCCATTTTTTTTTCAAATTTGCCGTGTTTTTCTGTTAAATAACCATTTTTGCAGAAGTCTGCCAGAAATCTGCCCCAAAAATGCATTCTTTTTAATTTTCTGTCAAACTCATTTTTTAACAAAAAAATCTGTTAAAGTTAGCCAAAAATTGGCTTAAAAAGGTCATCATGTCCAGTGTATGCAGGTCCTATGCTACGATTTCATTGTCCTCTGAAGTCACGGTTGGCACGTGAAAAAAAAATGATTGATTTGTTTTGTTTGTTTGTTTGTTTGGTTTTTTTTTGGGGGGGGGGCAAATTTGTTTCTTTGAGACATTAAATAGTTCAATATTAAAACATTATCTTTATGAAAACACTCCAAAATGTACCGCTGTTACGCAAAACAAAACGTTGATGATGAAAAATATGGCGGAATTGCTTCAGCAATTAAGGTTCACCACGCCCACTTGGGGTGAACATGCAAATTGAGGTCAAAGTAATACATAAGTATATAACCCTTTGACCGTCGATCGTACGAATTCGTACGATATGAATATGCATTTCGAAACCTAACTGTAATAAACTCCAATATGTTATAAAAAAAACAACACTGGCCCATTGCGCGCTGTACACACATTATTTTGAAGCTGCACGCTGGTTCCGAATCTCTCAATTTATGTTTGTTGCGGGAGCCAGTACAACCACTCCCAACGTCCATTAATGATAAAAAAAAGAAACCAATTCAAGTATATAAAACAATGTCCATTTCAACAGAATTTGCTATAAATAATATTTAGGTCATAACATGATTTCTACTATTTTTTAATAATAAGCCTACATTTATTAAACTATATAAGACTGTGGTTAAATTAGGATAGATTATTTTGTTTACAACTCCATTGTTATGGGAGTTGTAACATGGCAGACTGTGACTTTACTTTGAACAGCCTGTGGTCTATCCACATGTTTAACGTGAAGATCAGTGAAAACCTGGATAATCCAATATTAATTTGCTTGCATTCGTCCTGTACTCATACAGACTATATCCTTGTAACTAACATCATCCAATATGTCAGCATGCTTATTACCACACTTTTCAAAACATTCTTTTATTTCAGTTAAAAAGTGTAGGCCCTAGGCACTATTTTTAATTTGGAGACAGCTTTTGTCCATGAAATGATTTTTTTTCAGAGAAACATATTTTGTGCTGCTTTCTACTCTTCTGAAATGTATGAAAACTACTTGACATCTCTTTTTTGGTTTATTTTGTTCAAAACTGCACTTCTTTAAACATTCGAAATACCCTTTGCTTTTTTGACAACTGGGGGCGCTGTTGTCGTGATGTCATTTCAGGGAGAAACTGTTCAGTTAAGGGGTTGTGTGTACAAATGTGAACCCAGAAAAATCTGCTCATTGATAACATTGATGATGAAGGTTTGCTCATTGGCTTACTGCCGTGTACTAACACAACAACAAATCACCGAAGAAAAGAAATTGTTCAACAGCAAAATATCCAAAATTCTGGCAACTTTTTGTGCACAAACCAATTGCAACATTGAGGTTTCTGCCTGATATGACATCACGTTTTTGCTCATGAATATGGAAATGTGCATTAGCACTAAAAACCAAAAATCACCAAAATACCCTTGAAAATGGCAAAATAAAAATAGTAAGGTTAAATGGGACACAAAGGTGCATTTTCAAGAATTACATTAAGAAAAATCTACGTTTCATGAGCCCTTTAAGGATTTGTTGAAACCTCAACGAGTTCCATATTTTGTAACGATAGAGGGCGGAAGTCAAAAACGCTATAATCATCCGCCAATCAGTTCAAGCATCCACGCCCACATGTTTTACCAGTAAGGGACCACATGATCACCCAAGTGTCTTGTGTTGAACAAAAACAGAAATGCTGATCATGACTTCCTACTATGATTAAGCATGACATCACAAAAAAATTACCGCGTCAACAGTACAAACCACCATGAGAAAACGCGCATATATGTGCATTATGATTCCCCCACGCTGCTAAGATGTCCGCCTTCCAGAAAAATAAATCCTATTTTTGGCGAGCTGCGAAGCAGATGCGAGCCTATGTAATACCAATTTCCGTCCGTCTGTCCGGGCGCCCGTCCGTCCGTCCGTCCGTCCGTCCGTCCGTCCGTCCGTCCGGCCGTCCGCGTTCAGATAAAAATGTTGAAGTTTTTGGTTCTAGTTAACTTGGGGAAAAAATTAAATGCAGTTGTCATGTATCATCTTTATAACTTCAGTTAGGTTCATATCATTGCAGTAAATTTTATGATTTTATTGAGGAACTTAATTCAAGGAAATGTTAAAGTTTTTAATTGTTACACGTGTACATGTATACTGGTATAACATGTACTGTACGTGTGTGTATACCGGTATAACATGTACATGTACACTTTGCATTTTGGGGAAGTGCATGAGCTTCTGGTTTGATCTTTTAGTTTATTGGGTTGGAGTAGGGATGGGGTAGGGGAGGGTGGGGTGGGGTGGGTTGGGGGATAGGGTTGGAGTTAGGGTTTGTGTGAGTAGGATGAGTAGGGGAGCTAGGATGGGTGGGGTGGGGTGGGGTGGGGAGAGGGGTTGGAATACTGGGTTTGGGTGGGGTGGGGATTTGTAGGGGTGGGGTGGGAACAGGTAGGGAGAGACGGGTAGGGGAGACAGGGAGAGGATGGGCATGGATGTAGGGGTTGGGTTAGGAGGGGGTTGGGCAGGGGGCGGGATATAGGATCGGAGTAGGGGTTGGGTTGGGGATGGGTAGGGATGGGTTGTTGTAGGGGTTGGATAAGGGGAGGGGCAGTATATAGGGATCAGAGTAGGGGTTGCATGGGGTCAGGTGGGGATGTATGGGTGGGGGAATGGGGTGGGCGGGATATTGGAATTCGAGTAAGGGTTAGGGTGGGGATGTGTAGGGTGGGTAAGGACAGATAAGGGAAGATAGGGTAGGTGGGTGTAGGGGGTTGGGGTAGGGGAGGGTACGGGTCGGGGGAGGGGGAAGGAGATAGGGATTGGAGTTTGGGTGGGGTTGGGATGTGTAGGTGATAGGGTGGGGATGGTTAGGGGAGGATGGAATGGGTGTGGGTAGGGGTTGGGTGGGGGAGGGGGCGGGTTGGGGATGGGGTAAGGTTTGGGGGAGGTGGTGATGGTGCTGTGTCTACTTGTACATGTATACCCATTCTTGTTCTGCATTTGTGGTGACTACACAAGAGTTTACCGTGGTAATACAAGTATGGGGAGCAGAAGACACTGTTGGGGCTGCAAAAATCCACAACTGGGTCCTAATTACCCTAACAATGGAAAACTCCCCCATAATACAGTGACGGCTAACCTATATACACATGTATTTATTAGGTAATCTGTTAACTTTTTATGTTGACATTTAAAAACTGACCCCTACACCTAGGCACATCAACAAGAATCCTGATCCCCTTCCATCATGCCCATCCCCAACCCTACCTTCAGCCTCCCTTCCTACCTTGGACAGCGAGCCATGGCGGCTTCGCCGTTCTAGTTAACCACTGGAACCCCTATATTCAGAGCATTGGCACAAACTGGTTGTAACGCCTTGAAAGTAATACACAACATTTGCAAACATCAAAAAACAAAACTACCGAATTATTATGAAATACCTTACCTGACTGCAAGTGAATAATAGTCTCAAGCATCCTGTGAAATCATGGCACCTTGGTGTGCTGCTATTTTCAAGAAAAGTGGATTTTTTGGTATCAATTTCCCAAATACTGTCCACAGTTTACCAACGGTTAGTTAACATTTTGTTTGCAAGCGATCACACATCTGTGAACGGGTGCAAGTAAGCCAGTTAGTCTGGTTTCCAGACCTGACAATTCCCCGACGTCTATAAATTATCCTGTTCCTTCTGAAGTAGGGTCAGGGAACCAGATAACAAGAACAGCATTGTTTTCTTCGTTTTTCCAGCATTCACGAACACAAAACTTTAAAAAGATCAGGTTAACAATATTTGCTATAAAATACTTACCCCAAACCCATCCGTTTCTGAAAATTACAGCAAAAGCAAATGTTGTCTGTTACCTTTAAAGACGTTTCCCTTGTACAAAAAAAGCTGTTGTTTTTCGGATGTAAAATTAGTATAATTTTCAATAGCCTTTACAAACATTGACTTGTGTTCATAGTAGTCTCTTCTTTTGCTCGTTGTATCCCTTCCTCATATCCTGTGATAATTTGAGCTGGACCCAGAGAGCCAGTCTTCTTTGCACTGACCCACCGTTGTTACTCACTGCTACGGACTGACTGCCACGTGTGCGCTGAGCAGTGCTATCGTATAGGGGGCTCTTTCCTCTTTTTTTCATATCTAGTGTTTTTTCCCTTAATTTAAGATCAACAACTTAAGATCAGCCGGGCTCCACAAACTTCAGTGTGCGGCTCGGCTAATTTCCCGTCCTAACAACCCGATACTTTATTTAATGAACGGCGGACCCTTAAAGACCATCTCTGCCTCCATTAAAGATCCATTATATCCCCATTTGGCCGTCTGCCAGCAGGAGAAGAGGATAATTGACGATAATACTTCTTCGTTCTCATCTAGCGCCATGATGGGTTTTTATTAATAACTTGCAATTCTCATTATCACCGAGCCATCTATAATAGTTCTCGTAGCTAGCCTCTGCCCGTGTGTCACACATGACCCGCCGAGCAGCACGGATCTCATCGCCCGTCACTCGACCGTGGTAAATTGCTCACTCCGCGGCCAGCCAGCGTGTCCGCACCGATCGTAATACCGTCAAGCCCCCCTCTCTGCGAAATTAAAAACGAAGACACAAGATAAATAAATCGGACGTCAGTCAGTACATGCACGCCTGGTATCCTGGGTTATCTTATATATTTTTTAAATAATATGCCAAGCTATCGGCGCTTACGCTCCGTTCGGCGCAGCGTGCGCAGGCCAGTGATCGCAGCCGGGCGCGAAGAGCCATCTCACCGCCGGGCATCGACGGTGCTGACCGGTGAATCGAGACCGACCGGAGTGGGTTTTATTAAATGGCTATAATCCAGCCGGGCAAAGTGATTCAGCATGAAGCGAACATATGGATGCATTAAGTTCAAGGAAACTGCAGAAATCTGCAAGATGCATTATTGAAATCGTGAGGATATCAATAATAACAGGCCTCCTCATCGGTGCACGACGGCCCAGCCAATATAAATATGAGGTTGGGGGAAAACTGAACATAGGCCTACCTATATAACGAAACTGTAATTACACGATGAAATGCCACGTGTGTTGTCATTTTCGAGTAATTTTTACATGTACATTTACTTGTTTAACAGAATGGTTATTTAATCAGTCACAAAATATAGTAGAGAAGTTTTTACACATTAATTAAAGCTGAATGTAAGCAAGACTAATGTTAAAACAGTGACTGCTTTATGTTCCGACACCCCTATGATCCGACACCCCATGTTCCGACAATCCGCACATAAGATTGTGTTACTCTCGGTTAGAATTAGTGTTAGGGTTAGGGCTAGGGCTAGGGTAAGGGATAGGAATAGGAATATGTGCACTCTGAACATAGGTGTGTCGAAACATAGGTGTGTCGAAACATAGGTGTGTCGGAACATAGGTGCGTTGGAACATGCACTCAACCAAACAATAATTCCCCCCCCCCTCCTTAATACTTTTTTGTCTAATTCAAAAACTACTGGGCACATCTTGCTCAAACTACGCCTGATGAGTACACCAATTCCTTAGAAATCCATCCATACTCTCTGTTAGGCCCAAAACAGTGATAACGTGTACACAATTATGCAATAATTATAAGACAAATGGTGCCGAAAAAAAGTTGCACTTTTGTATTCGTGCAAGGCGATTGTGAACCACAACTTGCCCGTATACAAAAGTGCAACTGTTTTTCGGTATCATTTGTCATAAACTGCATAATTCGTACACATTATTACTGTTTTGGGCCAAACAGAGAGTATGGATGGATTAAGAAATTTCTGTACTGGTTAGTTGTTATTTGGCCAAGTATGGCAGCATGACTGAAATAATCATGTTGCTAGTTCAATATATTTTAAACGAGGTTGCACTAAGAATATACAGTTTGTTTCTCCAATATGTAGGGCCTATCAACCAGCAAAGCTTTCCTCAACGGGGGCGGATCCAGGTTTGGATCAAGGGGGGTAGCTGTCACAATGCGTATTTAGCAGGTGTTTGCCGAGTATTTTTCTGCAGTTTTTACTCTTTTTAACCCCTTTTTCAGATTCGCCACTGTCATGACCCATCTGAGCGGTCACAAGCTGTCAGGTCAGTCCCCCGTTCAACCCTCTCGTGCAACAGTTCAGAACCAACGTTCAACACCTCTATCAAAAACCGATTAACAAAGAAAAGTACATGTCATTTGTTTTCTGATAAACAAGGTGGGATAGGCTTTGACGATTGGGTGAACAAACTGACAAGAGCATCACAATGACTTTGATCAAAAGTGCAGTAAACCTTGCCAAATTACAAAAGCGCGAAAAGGGTACTTCTTTTCTTTTCTTTTTTATTGTGTTTTTTTGCGGGTTTTTTTTTTTCTTTTTCTTTTTTTTTTTTTTTTTTGGAGGGTGATCCCTCCGTAGGTTCACTGCTCGCTTTGCCTCTCCTGATGTGTTAGAGTGACCCATTTAATTTGCCATATTGTTGGGTACAATATACTCAAGTGTGGATGCGCAATTTTAGAGATGAGATGGACAATACATTGCGCAATTTAGCTTTGGGAGATGATTAGCCGAGGTGTAATATTGTGATGATGATTCAACGTCGAGCCCCTGCACTGTGAACGGTTCAACTCAGAACAAACAAAATTGCTTTGTTTTAAACAAATCTTCTATTCTAGGCAAGACTGAGCAAGAGCAATGTGATCATATCACACTTAGGGCAAACACCTTTGCGTTTGATGAACTTCCGTGCGAGGCTTGATGATCGAACGTGATTGCCACTGGAAAAGTAATCGATTCCGTATGAAATAAATATGGCCTACGGAAGGAAAACTATACTTTGCAGAGTCGTTGTTTAGAATCAAGCACATTAATGTGCAATGTTTTTTTCAGCCCTCTGGTTAGGGCCCGTACAATCAGCAACGTTCTCAGGATTCGTCAGTCAATTTTTATTTTGGTCATTTAAATTTGGTCTCAAAGTTATCCTCGAAGAAATGCCACCCGGAAGCAAAATGTTCTGCTTCATGCTTGTAAAGTCATTTAACTTAATATGTATACGCGTGGTTATCATGTGAGTGAAAGTCGTTCTTAAATTGTGTTAAATCGAAACGTATAATAGTCGATGAGATATATTTCACCTTATTTTCCTGATTCGTGGCTCTGGGCGATTCCTTTGAATAAAAACGTGTTACCGATACTTACGCATGCGCATTATGGTCATTGACTATACTTGGTTTTAAAAACAAAAAATAATGCTTCCATCCCGGACAAGCCAAACTTGAAGGTGCGCTGGTGTGCATTGGTCCAATATGTTTGTGTTTACCAATAACTTAGGTTATGCGTATAGACTAATGTACAACAGCAAAACTATCACAACATAGCAACTTGCTAAGAAAGCAGACTTGCTGTAGGGAATGTCTGCAGAAAAAAATTGTAAACCACTATACTATACAAATTTGTATTAAATTAATTCATGATCGTTAGTATAGTCAATCTCGTAGTTGTGGTAGTTTTCATTTGAAGTCTGTAAACTTCAGTCCACAGAATTATTTATCGAAGCAAACCTAACAGCAAGCCCGAAGCAAATGTGCGTACCTGCTCTACCTAAAGAAAAACTCACAATTTTAGTTACAGCGTCAAATCAAGGAAAGCGACGTGGAAAAAAACCCGAATCTGTATGGGAGATCTTAAGTCCCTTAGGCCTGCTGCTGGGCCCGACACAGCGTTGTTTACTCTTCGATATTGTACAACATGTCTCGCGAAGATCAATTTCCATGTTTTATTCCAATTTTCTTTGCCCCAGGCTGAATGGGTATCTTGCGCTCCTCGTCTATAAAAAAAAACCTTCTTGTCCCTAGAGCACTCCATCCGCTCAGTGCCTCATCCGTTCTCGGCCAAAATCGCACGCGCACACAACAACACACCGACTCGAGACTAGATCATACATCAACCGACCGGAGGGCAAGTCCGTACAACAAGACAAATTCAATTACTGGACGTGATCATCCCTGCAATTAAGGGCGAATAAAAAAAACTGGAGAGAAGATACGGGGAAGTAGAAGAAGAAGATGATGAAGATGAGTGTGGAGTGGAGGAGAGCGTGTTGAGATGAGATCTGACTGAGCCGCGTATCAATTTATGGAATTGCTTTCCCAGCACTCGCGGCCGTCCTGACAAGAGACATTGTAACTGTTCCCCCGCGCAACGCGTCTCATCTCCCAACCTTCTTCCCCCCTCTGTCTCTCTATCTTCCCCCTCTATTCTGTCTTCTCTCACGGTGCTTGCTCTCGTCTCCTTCCCGAAGCCGAATTAAATTCCGTAATTTAATGTGTCCAGCGAAAAAAAAAATCCACTCCCATTATCAATCAATTTTCCTGATGCAAGCTTGGGGTTGAGACTGAGCTGAGCGAGTCTCGCACACGCTCAGCGCCCCGTATCAATATCGTAATGGACGGCCTGGGATGGTCCCCACCACCCGCTCCAATACTCCTCTCCCGTGTTCTCATAGCTAGATTACTTTTGTCAACAGTCGCAGGGGGATTATAGTGTAAACATAAATGCCAAACAATACAAGAGGCAAGCTTGGCTTTCCCGCGTAATTGAAAAGCAAGCTTCTCTTTTTTTTCTTTTCTTATTTTTTCTGGCGGGAAAGCTAGACGAGATGGGGGTTTTGGCGGGAGAAAAAAGCAATTAGTGCGATTAGTACATCTCCAGTGACAGCCGCGCACAATAGCGCCCACTGCACTTTCTGGCTCGACTTTCAGCTCGAACTACGCGCGAGCACGTCCCACACACGCCGCCAGACAAACTCCCGCCGAATTATCTCTCAAAATATTTACGCGGGGAAATGTTCTTCTAATAATCGCCCACGTCGCTTGTGTGTGTGTACGGGTCTTTCCTTCTCCTGCTTTTCTCCCCCCTTTTGTCCTTATTACTCCGTCATTAGAGCACCATGATCGTTGGCAACGAGATGAGGTGAATTATTTATAGTGACACGCAAGCATCGTCCCTCACTTAAGGCACATGTTACACTGATACTAATGGTGTAGTAATCAAATAAGTGCAGCCCAGCCAGGGACGAGTACCAAACACAAACACAACCACAAACGGCTCTCAGAAAAACTGCTTCTGTGAGGAAGAAAATGCGGCTGATACTGTGCCGAAGTTGTCCCATGATCAATTTGCATGAACGCACGTTCTAGGCATGCGTGGTCGCGACAGCCGTCTGGCGAAACCAGGCATAAACAAAATCCACATGCAAACGTGTGTGTGATATATTTGTAATCAATGCAAAACTGTCACGGGGTAAACAGGGCACGCATTGCTGGGAGATACCCGGGCTTGTCAATACAGAGTTCGCATTTCGGGATGTGGACATAGGAGACATCGCGAGAAATATCAATTTCGGCAGGCAAAGTAGAAATTGGTTTGTCACGATATGAGACGGCGCAGCGAGTATCGAGAAGCGAGAGTCATGTTTGTACAATGCAGGCGCTCTGACACACAAGGGTGGTCGGGATTTTCCATGCACTGACACATTGTCAAATCATATCATGTGTTTGAATACATGATGTCTTTCTAACTGCCTGAGATGGAGGAACATAAGCGTAAATTGAACACGGTTCTTACCTCTTAAAGGCACACGCAGATGGAATATTTCGCGTTTTTAAAAGTGTACATTAATTTTGTCTTCTTGGTATCAGGCAAAATGTAGTGCATAATTCTTGGCAGGAGATATTTTTCGGGATTTACAATTAAAATGTTATTTTATGTATCGAACATATTTTTTTTATAATACAAAAGAGGGAACTTAAAGACGTGGATACTTTCCCCACAAAACGGTACTTTTCAAAGCTGAAATCCACGCAAATTTACTGTCAATTTCTCTTACATACTTAGTGTTAGTGAAATTTATCACAGAGAGTGACTTGAGATATGAATCAATCCAGATAACTAGAAGTGAACAGGTGCCGTAAACAGACAACGTTCATAATTTTGCAAATGACAGAGAATAAAAGTTTATTCTTGAGACGGTATTTTGAAATAAACCCAGCGTATAATTTGGAAATGCAAACGAAAGCCATCACACGCTAATTTTTTTTAAGATATTGATGCTTCATTTTCCATTTTTTTTAACGTAGGCTATTATGACCTTATCGCTTCGCTATTTTACATTATTGGTGTAAGTTTTCTAACCTATCATCTGTCTTGCATTGTCTTTTAATTTTATTCTGTGTACCCAATTTATTTCAGCTTTCATGTTTTGCCATCTTTCCACCCGAGTTTCCAGCCTTCCTCATCATTTTCAAAGGTAACTTGGTAATTGTCAGAGTGGTTGTAGTGGTTGTAGACTTTATTCACGAGCCGGCCATATCAAATTCAAAGCGAGGTATAGGTTTTCCCGTCTATTTTTAAAAAATTTCTTTCAAATTCACCAGCTCCAACTTTCAATATCGTCCGAGAAAAATGTCACACTCTTTTAACAAAACCAATTTAGTCGTTTACCATTCAATTTTCATAGTTTAGTCACTCTCTTTAGACACCGGGTCGAGAATATTCGTCATTACAGATCGAATTCGTCTAAGCTGTTGCCGAATGGCAGCATTCAGAGGTCGAATTCGTCGTATATAAATCAATTAGACGGATTCGATTTCTGCATTACAAGGTTTAGCGAAGACGAGACGAAATCGAATACTCGGGACGAAAACATGTGCTCATTGTTTAATTTGCTTGAACTGAATTTGAAATCGTCTGAGGAAAGACGAAATTAAACATTGAAATGAAAGCAATGAAATAAAACTTCATCACAAATTAATACCATGTAGTCTGCTCTGGTGAATAATTTGAAAGTTGTGATTAAACATATCCTACTTTTAAACATATCCTACAACAAAAATTGAAAATTAGGCTTGGAACGCCTCCAATCATAAATAGTCTGGCACCATAGCATTCAACAGTTTCCAATTTATAAAATAGATTCAGGGAACACGATGGAAAATGGCTTCATCTTGAATGAAGTCTATTTGAAACGAAATGAACAAATTCTCGGTAATTAATATTATAAAACTTCAGTGTGTAAATACAACGATTAAAGCATACTCCCGTTTTCGAGATATCAACAGCGAGCAATGGTTTAATCAAGCTGGAGGCAACCACCCTCGCGAAGGCAAAAGCACCAACGCATTTTGACGCATAATTAGATGTATCTTTAAAATACATGATTACTTTAAGCCCAGGTCTGCACTGTCAGTCTAGGTCAACCTCGTTTCCTGGGATGGGTCCGAGCACCCTGGGGACGAGTCGCCCCGTCAGAGTTCGCTTCACCGCTGGCGAGCAAAAAGCAGCAAGCCGTGGTATAATTAAAACTTGCCGAAGCCGCCTTGTCAGCTTTAAAGCTGCCACAGCCCGTGCGCTGTTACTTTTTTTCTGCAACCCGGTATAGTTGCTAACTATAATGCGCATGCGTCAGCTGTGGTTTGTGGACTTTACTTCAGTTAACTTACAATAGTTGGTATCAGACCAATTTGGTCTAAGGGGGCCGTCTAACTATTTATCCGAGTCATTTTAGGGAGGGGTGCAATGCGAGGCTTATATATGTCTTATTTAAAAGTGACAGTCAGTCAGTCAGTCAGTGAGGTAGGTACAAAAAGGATTGAAGGCTTGCCTTTGGGACCAGCCAAGTCAGATTTTGGGCCAGGGGAGACTTATACGAGTCTAATTCACAAGTGACAGTCAGTCAGTGAGATAATGTACGATGAGGACTGTATAGGCTAGCCTGGCCTCGCGGGTCAGCAAAACTCCTCCAGAGCCGTGAATAAGGAAATGAATGTGTGCTTGATCGGTTTTAAACACTAATTGTTTGAGACTGGAGTCTGGATGCTGATAATGATCCAAACCGAAGGCTCGAGAGTAATTATTAGCATCCAGTCAACAGGTCTTAAACATAGTGTTTAAAACCGGCCAGTCACATATTTATTCCTATTCATAAATACCTTTTCTGACAAACAGTCAAAACAAGTCAACAATATACATTTCGAACAATTTTGTGCAAAAAGTTTACTTCAATTTTTCTTAAACACCACTGTATCTAAGTTATGGTGTGTGCCTCTCGCAAGAAGTCGTAAACAACTTCTTATATGGAGATTGGCGCGCGCGTTGCGCGTACTGCGCGATGTGACGCAGAACGCAGCTGTGCATTTCTAGTGTGAATTTAGGACTACGAAATACGTACTCATTTGGTAGTATTGCGCATGTCTAACCGAGGATTGTGAACGTTCAACCAATAAAAGGGTAAAAGGGACCGTTTTTCATAGGAGTCCAAATTTCATGTGACACTGGAAAAGTAGTTAAGACCAGTCAGCCGATGTTTTATCGACCGTTTAAGGCCGGCCACATGACGGGCTCTCGACCAATAGGAAAGGGTGAACTGACTGAGGTATTTATGAATAATTGGGGTTTTTTTGTCTTCCAGAAAAATACATAGAACACGGAGTTGCCTCGACTTGATTTGAATTCTAAACCTCTCAAAGCATGTGATATAATTGTTCCAATCACTGTTTCACACATGCGTCTTAGGGTAGGTGACTATACTTGGTTGCAGAAGAAAAATTCGGAGGAATTGCAGCACGACTTGGCTCCGTTCTCGATGTGGCGCGCTGGCTCGCTGATGTGGGTTTAGGGAATTACTGTTTGTGTATTAACATTAATAACGGTCTTGGTAGGGTTCCACACGTCACATGGCATCGCCAAGGCCGTTCTGTACTGCTGCCTCTACCACCGATGACAGTGCACCGTGACAGCTGATAGGGCTTAAAACAATAATTGCGAGACGGCCCACGTTAATTAATGGAATTCCCAAAGCCTTAATGGTTTCATTGTTTAGGCCTTTCGGGTACTTTGGGACTAATTAGAAAACGCGGATCGCAGGTTGCCCGTGTGCAGGTGATTAAAACATCCCTCTTCCTAATTTGCTGTTTAAAAAAATTATACTTTAGAAATAATTCATTTTCTTGAGGAGATGACACAAGAGTCAAGGTTGCTGATGTATGAGTAAGTCTGTTGTGTTTTGGACTTAATATTTAGGAAATACATGTATATATCTTTATTGGGTGGACACATTATTGTTCGTCGTTATTGGTCAAATGTAAGGGGAAAAAATATGTGCATTTGGCTAGGTTTATACCTTTTGTTGGTGATGTCTGTGGATGTCTGTGATTCTGAAATAGGGCGTGTTACTCAGACAAGTCGGCTTTTCTGTTTTAAATTATTTATTTTTTAATCGCATGAATTCACGGTTGAAACCTAGAAGTGGTATTAGAACAGCTAGATGGTAAAATCCAAAATCTTTCAGCAGTCCATGAGGCGCCCACGATGACTTCATTTTCAACCGAATATCGAGTCACTCCATTGGTTACTTCCTGATCTCGTGACACCCTGTGGGCGTGTCTCCTCGTTTGTCATGCAAATGAGTGGAGGTTATGCAAGCTCCTATTGACGGCTCCTGATCAATTTATGCAAACGGATGCCCGTCGTTGGTCAGTATTAAATGATCTTTCGATCCTCGCGGGTTGCTCTCTCCTCTCTCCCCTGACCCATGAAGCCGTCGGTAGATCCCGCCGACATTTCACAAGACGTGTCAGCGAGAATTAATTTTCGGGCTCAAATTATGACTTTTCGCCGGCCTCGTTTCGGCGTTCGGCTCCGGTGACCAGAGCCCATCAAAGGACCCCACTGCCACCCCGAATCCTTCGGGGGGAACCTGCGCCCCGCGCCCCGCCAAGCGTTTCCCTGCCGGCGCCTGTCCTGATGGCCAATTCTCATTTCTTTCTTTTTTAACTCGGGGGGAAAAAATGAAAGCCAAAAAAAAAAATCATGAAAACTTGAGCAAGAACAGTGGATGCCGTAATACGCTGGAATCCTAATAGCTCTCACGGGGTGCAGCCGCGCCGGGCTTGCTCGGCAATTTATCCCTTCTACTCATTTGGTTTATTGCTAGTTTTGTTGGGGTCCACTGGAGTGCGCCGTAAAAATCCATTCAATTATTGAGAAGTCGGGCTCATTATGACGAGTTTCCATTTCTGGCTATAGGTTTTATTTTGAAGTCCTATTATTTTTAAGTGCTCCCTCGGCTACTTTATTTGTCGTTATCTGTGCACCATTACCGTAAAAGGCTATTTAAGTGATGGGTTTAGGTTCAGGCTGACCGGGTGACCATTTAACTGGAAGGAGAAAAAAAAGTGTTTTCGTCTCTATTTGGAATTCATTGCCTTTATGTAACGGATGATCCGGGGGAAAATAAAGCAGCAATGTCATCGGTTTGGGAAATGCCTCACCTGCCATCCCAGTGTATATCTCAGTTATTGCCGCTCACCCCAAAAAGTAAATGTCGGTCAACTTTCATCTTACACAACGTTTGTAACAGTCCCTCTGCCTTTGGGGAAGTTCCTCCCCAAAGACAAAAAAATGTTGCCCAACAACTGAGATACAGTCTACCAAATTTCGGGTAGAATGGCAGTTACCTCTTCAGTAGGTATTTTGTGACACAAGACCCTCAATTTGTATGTTACTCAACAATAAGTGTGTAAAACAATACCCACGATCTTACTTTGCAGTTTAAAATCCCGATGTCCATTGTGAAATCCATTGAGACAATTCCAGGAGAAATAGGAAAAAAAATAAGATATTTGGCACTCTGAGATCAAAGCAGATTAGACTATGTGCTACTCATTATATTTTAAAACCCTGACTACGCAGAACAGTAATTATTTAGTGGCTCGTCATGTCATGCATGAGCCGATGCAGCGCGCAGTCATTAAGAGCGATTTCATGTGCTGCGTTCAATGACGCATTCAGTCGCCATTTTGGAGATCAAACAAAATTGGCTCCTTCGTTCCGATGCTAGCTCGGGATGTTTTCGAAACCCTGGTTTCGTCTAGGACTGTGGCTGCGGGAGGTTTCATTCACGAAATTCACATCGCATGGGCGTCAATCGGTGGGGAACCGGGGGTGGGGACATGCCCCCGTTCGTTTTAAAGTGGGTGATACCGTATCACATGCCCCCACACCCCCCCCCCCCCCCCAAAAAGAATTGGGCTATATTTGATTCAGGTTGCTTCATTTGCCGTTTCAATACTGCAGTTTAACGAAAATAACTCTCATCAAAAAATTTAAGGGGCCTAATACCTCAGCCCTATAGCAAGGCCTTCTTTAGAGGAAAAAATGTTTAAATTCTCTCAAAAGATATTTTAACGATGATCGAAACATCTGTGCTGAAGACCCACATTCAATGCCGAGGTCCAAAAGCTTTAAATTAATATTACTGATTGTTCTGTCGGCGTCATTCGGAAGGGGGACGGGGGAGCTTCCCCCCCCCCCCGAGAAGCGATCGACACCCATATCGAACCGTAATATGAGCCCAATAGACCTTTATCATACTGCCACCATTTCAGTCATGTTCCCTGTATCCAATAACACTATTGAATGATAATGTTTTTTTGTGCAAGAAGGAACCAGACTATTTTTCCTTCCAGCCTCGCTCAGGTTACGGTGATTTGAATGGGGGGAAATCAAGATGGCTGCAACATGATAATGGTCTATAGCTGGAATATTTCCATTTGATTTTGGCTTCTAATATTAGAAAGCCAGGGATGAGGCACAAGCTGGAGACGAGTGCGAGTTTGGCTTTGTTTTAATATCCGTAACAGCGCCCCTATTGAATCCCGTTGTCTCATGTTTTGAGACAATGATCACATATTTTTAACCCTTAAAGACCCCCCCCCCAAAAAAAAAAAACCCATCAATTATTGTCTGGCCCATTTTTGGACATGATTATAGTTCGTGTGAACTGTTAGAATTTTCGAACGCAAGACGTCATGAAATGTTAACCCTTTAAAATGTGAACCTTGGTTTGCAAATGCACACCGTTTACAAATGGACATCGATTCAAGGAACGATACAATTAATCTGAAGCTGAAAACCAACCTGTCGAAATTTCAGCTCAATAGACGCAAAGCATAAGTTTCCATAAAAGTTATACCCTCAAAATATTCTATATTAGAGAGTTTTGAGAGCCATAAAATTTGGGAATTTGAAGAGATATGGTAATGAACCTCTGGCCCGGACTTGGGGCTTCCAATTCTGAGCATTTTGGATGCTATTGGGCTCGAAAGTGGCGCTATTTTGCAATGTTTTGGAGGGATCGTTTTTCAAGATGGCAACTTTTCCGCTTTGGGGAAAAAAAGGGTCGTCTTCTTTGGGTGAGAATATCTCGAAAAGTCAATGGTCAGCCGACCAAAAATTTAAAAGAAAACGAAAGATGACATGTTGTTGATCATCATTTTTCTGTGCAGCTTGAATACCTGCGAGAGTTCTGAATATTTTTAAAAGAATTTTGAAGTATGCGCACTTAGCACTAGTATCTATGGGAATATTATTGCAGGTTGCAACTCTTGGTGTAGTCCTAACCATCGAAGGGAAATGATGGTAATTCGTCTTTTTCTCGAAAATGACAGCATACTAGGTGCAATGAATTCACAGGATGCATGATTTTATTTACTTACAATCAATTAGGATATGTCATGATGTAAAGTTTTTTTTTTTGAATGTTAGCAAACGGTGTCCATTGCCTTTAATTGACAGTGCAAAAAAGTGCTTATTTACGGACAAGCGTGTGAATTATTGATGGCAGTAATCGCAAATCCCAGCTTCGGTTGGATTGAATTTCTTTTAATTAAACATTGGGTTTTTTGTATGCTACCATTTTTCATTGGATGGCTGAGGGGAACAAATCCAAAGTCAGCGGTTGTGTAAAGTTATATAACTCTTTTAGAAATTAATCTAATTAACCTCGGAAGCTGCGGGCCAACGAATTCGTGTTCATGCATGAGTCACGTGATTGTGCCATGTAATTTCTGGAAGGAGTAGTGTTTTGAGTTTCAAAACAAAATCAGGCTTTTAACCCAAGTGACCCCATGATGACCTTTGACCCCAGTTTGGTCATGTGACATGTTGGGGCTGTGCTACTGATACTTTTGACAAGCTTAGGTTTGGTTGAAATCGGTTAAAATATTTAGGAACACTTGTTACTAACTAATGGACAAACGGAGAGACATGATAGTTTGTTGTGCTACTATCCCGCTGCTAAAATGTTGTGATGACTCAATAAGATAATTGATTTCTCTCTCTTTTTCCTTTTTTAATCTTCGTTAGCCTGATTGTGTGCACCTGAATTACCCCCCCCCCCCCCCCCAGCGGAACCACGGTTGGCTCAAGAGAACTTAAAAAAGTAACTGGATACAGCCTTCAATATCTGTGAGTATATTCCAATTGTTGCTTGTTACTTAATTAATTAAATATTTCACTGACTGGGACGCATGCAACGATTGCGCACAACTTGTAAATACTCTAGGGATTTTTGCGCCTAGTTGGTTTGGTAACAGCGCCCTCTAGTGATAAGCATATTCAGAGTGAGGTCGCGTCCAAATGGCCAGGTCTTAGCTGAGCTAACAGTAAACGTAGTCGTTGCTGTCAACACTCGGGTGTAAAAAAAAACCATATCCCACATCACAGCAGTCAACATTTCTAAAAGTATACGTGATGCAACACCTTATTTCCAGTGGCGTAGCCAGGAAATTTTCAGTTGGGGGGGGGGGGGGCTGGAACATTTCATGGGGGCGTCATGTAGATCAATGATAATTTTTTTAAAACTCAAAATCTCAGTGGGGGGCGACTGGGGGGCGACAAGGTTTTATGGGGCTGTCGCCCCCCCCCCCCCCCCCCCCCCCGTGGCTACGCCACTGCTTTTTTCTATAAGTGTCCGGATATAGAGTACACTTGTCGAAACGTTCATCCAATCAGCTTGTCAAACCTCGGGGCCAATATGTCTTTCTAAAAAAAAGGGGGGGGGGGTGCCTCTTCGCCTTTCAGTTCCCAAATCCCGTCTCTTCTCGCGTACATCTTCACCGTTTTGACTATTTTCTCCCTGGCCCCGTACTTTGCCTTTGTCCGTAATCTGACAGTTTCACTTCAGCCAGCGTCTTGATTCCCTCTAGGCCTACTCATCTGCATTATACTCCCCCCCCCCCCCCCCCCCTGCCTCACCCGTTCCATCATTCCAGCTTCACCCTTTGGACAATGAAACCTTAACTATAACCCACACATGTCGATTTCGTTAATACGCTATCTCCGTCAGAACGCCCATCTCCATTACGCGATGCTTTTTGGTTTTTAAGGCCCCGCACGGATCGTCTAATTCAATCAAAAACGCATTTACCGGTCCACATTTTCAATAATACAATCAACCGCGGGCTTCTCGCGATACTTATCCTTTTTTTTACATTTAGGAAATCCAAACCGAATTTTCTCCGTAATTTTTTGTTGTTCCTGTTCCCCCGACTTAACTCGCGTTAATTCCTCGGTGGACTGGAAACACCGGCGAACGCGGGTGGGTTTCTCCAATCTTTGAATAATAATATAACAAAATATTTTTATTATTCGTAACTTGCTCGAAACGGCGCTCAGATACAATGAAATACCGTCTGTTTTTGTCTGCAGTTTTTGACATTCATGTAATTTTAACATCTGGAAAACGGGGAGTTTTTTTTTTTGGACTTTCATCATTGTTTGTGGCACGTGACCGTTGCACGTGACTTCCATTATTCCACCGCGAAATGATGCGTTGACATGACCATGAAAACACGTCGCATTGTGATTGTGAACTGTGCAATCATATGTGGCAACAATGACATGACAACAATGAATGCAGAGTGTGTCAAACGGTCGATGATTAAAACAAAAGGTCTCCAAATGAAATGTTTTCCCAATGATTATTGCCCTTGATATTCCACCGTGACCAGCGCACTGCACAATGCATGCCCGGGTCGTTAAAATATAGGTCACGCCCTTCAGACGGACGGCCACGGACTACACCAATAACAGCGTTCGGTAGTCTGGTAACTTCATGTGCACTTTGTGACACTCTTGGCCAAAACACAGTCACGGCCGGTCCCCTTTGTTTCGTATTAAACTTGTCGAAACGTTCACCCAATCAGCTTGTCATACCTCAGGGCCAATATTTCTTTCCAGAAGATCAAAAAAGGGGGGATTGCCTACAACAATAACAACGTTCAGTAGTCTGGTAACTTCATGCGCACTTTGTGACAGTCTTGGCAAAATACAGTCAAGTCATTGTCCCCTTTGTTTCGTGTTAAACCGATTCCCCTGTTCACGATCAGTTGATGAGAAGGTGAAATCCGATTTGCGTTGTAAATTTGGGGTCAATTTTGCAACATTTTCAACTTGTTGTAAATGTTAGGCCTATACGTCTTTCATACAGGAAGGTGCATTATGGCATGTAGTTAAGACGTGCCGAGCAGTTTCAAAAAAGAGAATATCCCTCCCTCCCCCAAAAACCAGCAACAACAACAACAACAACAACAACAACATCAATATTGCACCCTCATCCAGCAATCTCTTCAATGTGCAGAAAAGTTCTCTCAACATCTCGCCGTCTTTTTAAAGTCCGCCAACAAGATTGATTGAAGTCAAGCATCTTTGTCTCAGATAGCACGGCTATTTTTTGGCAGAAAAAAAAGGATACAACTTGACCGTCAACAATTCTCCTTTCTGATTCATCATAATTACTGCACATATCGAAACATGCATTTGTTTTATCTAATTGTATTGTTATATTCTTAAATGTGCAAATGAAAACAAGATTTCTGTATATTTATGATGCGGACAATAACATAATGCAGCGCAGGGCCCATTGTATAAGGCGAAACATTGTTAAAATAATGCGACAACCATTCAATACTATCCGGAAACCAGTCATGCCAAATGTTTGTACGCGCATCATTCAAAAATAACAAATCTATATAATGTCACCTCTCAGTACAAAAACAACAATGCTGGGGGAACCATTGCAAGAAAGAGTGGCGCTGTTTTTAGCTTTTGTGTCTCACACGATTATTGTTCGAGCTTTCAGCGCGTATGAACATGAATACAAGGGGAAAAAACGGCTAGTCATTCATTAGGCCTACATGCTCGGCTAAACCCACCAGATAATAATTGCGCCGATGAATTTTGGCGCGCGCTGCATTTGCTCCCAGACCTCCGAAATGGTTTTTGTTCTGGGGGAAAAAAAAGTAACACGGTCAGGTCGTCCAAAGAAAAGAAAAGAAAACCCATTTCAAGGGGGCATCGAGGCCAAGAGGGAGGGGAGCTGGGGAGGGCAGAATGTAATGTTGACGTTTCGCAGCGGTGCAAAACAAACAAGGTCCGACACAATAAACGCAAAATCAATGCGGTTTTGTCCCCCAATAAAAATAGATAAACAAAACCTATCAATCGGCTGTCAAGCTGGGCGCGCGAGCGTGTTGTTCTTATTTCCCTCACGGGTGACTGGCCGGGCGGGAGTGGCCGGCGTATCCGCTCAACACCACTCCGAGTTCGGGGGAGAATAAAAAAACGTTATTGTCCGTGTACGCAATAGCTGTCTCTGAAACTAATCATGGGAAAGACATCATTGCAAATATGAAACGTTCGGTCGACCGTGGTATTTGCATAAGGGAGGATTTTATTCTAATCTTCAATATGTGTGTTATAAACCATACAGGGTTTTTCGTTGGCCAAAAGTAATAATCTTTTACCACCCCAATTGGAACTGAAAACTATAAACATTTTTTTTTTACTCAATTAGGTTATTGATGCTCATGTGTGAAACTTACATCTAATTATAGACGTTCAAAAACAGTTGAATACACATTTGTATACATTGTACGAATTCATGCAATATTGCTTGAGAAACTAAATTGACCTATAGATTGTTTGCATTAGAATATAGTTGTGAATGACTTGAGACCGTTTCTACGAGAGCATGGATACAACTGGCATCAGTGTAATCAAATATAAACTCAAGTATCCTGTACTACTAAGTTTGCTGCAAAATAAAACCTAAACAATACTGACAAGTTGTAGGATTCAAGGGTATAATTTTATTATATTATTGAACAGTACAGGACCCGCCTGCCTGACCCTAACCACGAGCCGTCTCCCCGCTGGAAACTGTTTTCACTTCAGCGCGCCCATTTACAATTCTGACAGAAGGGAACATAAATAATGGAATTAAGTCCCAATAACTATGGAAAGTGACTCAAGAATGTCCGGATTATATGGCTTAGTGACGTCAGCGGTTGGGCAAAGCGCGAGCGATTTGCAAGCGGCTTTGCCGGTAATGACAGTGCCGACTGAGGCCCCGCGCGCACCGCGGACACTTTTGGTTGACTTTCCCCGCACGGTAATTGTATTGTGGGGGGAAAGCTCGTCCAAGCCTCGGTGCGCGGCATTGTCATGTACGCTCAGCTCTCCCCATCTCAACCCTCCCACGGGGCGAATCGGTGCAGACTAATGGGCCCATCTAATGCCATTCGCTTCGATTTCTTGTCAGTGATTTCTTGCTCATCCCCCCTCCCTCTGTCTTCCTTTCTCCAAACTCGAGTCCTTCCTCGGTATAAAGGATGAAGGAAGACGCACACACACAAAAAGAGAGAAGAGGAAAGCCTCAACCAAAGTGATGCCAGAACTGACAACGGCTTTGCGTGTAATGAAATTATCAAGGCAAGAAATCCGCGCGGTGATGAAATATTAATCAAATTTGGTAGCGATATCCGTGCCCGGGCACAATGGAGGGAGAGCCGCGGTGAATCACCGTGCCACGGCCGCTAAAGCCCCCCGTCCGCGCCGGGGGAGTGCTTGAAAAGAAAAATTCAATTTTAAAGGAAATGACATTTGTCCGGGCACCCTAATTGATATTAGCCCTTCTAAAGTGGATTTGAACGGCGCAGGTACGGTGTAATCAGGGGGAGAAAATGCGTAGCCCGCAGGCGAGCTGTAATTTTTTTTTTTTTTTTCGCGCTACGGCTGCTTCGTGATAAGCCGTGGACAGGGGCCGAGGGCGGTTCGCTTTATCTGTCCCGATGAGGACAAGGCGAAGTTATCTCCGCTCACTAACGGCCCGCGAGTCAGCCAGCAAAATCCATTAAATTACCAGAATGTCAGCATTTCGCGGCAAAAACACATGCCCGCTGAGAGTGATTTGATTTCGCTTTTCCCTCTTCTTTTTTTCCCTTCCTCGCACGGTAATAGTGTCCATGCGTGGAGCAGACGCATAGGCATCGCGATCGCATTGATGGCTCTCTGATCCGTTCACCACACGCGTGTTGCCCATCTATCTCGTTAGTTTTGAACCATTACTGGAGCAAGGACAAACCTGTCTCTGCCCAAACAATTCTTGTGGGGTTTACGATTTCTTGGCTTCGTCTCTGTAGTTCGGCTCCACGCTCACAGCGTCATTGTTTCAGTCCCCTACCTTGCAGACTCCAATACAGTATTGGTCGCTTTTCTGCTATAGCGACACCGAATTCTGTCACAAGAACAGTGGTTGGTATATTTCCACTGGGTTTAACGTAGCAGGTTTCTACTGATGAATCTTTGGTTGGAGACGAAGGCGAAGCCGGCAACGAACCCGGAATTTCGGAAACTGTCTCTTTCCGAAAGCGTCTGCGATGACAATGAAACAAATACAATTTAACCAGATTAGTTCACGACTTCTTTGTTTTGAAGTCGTATGAAATGCATTTAAGATCAAGGGGAAGTGCTAAGTTGGTTTACTCGTTCCCTGGCAACGTCACTTGAGTTGCCTAGCAACGGGCATATCTCTGTCAAGGCTGTAGTTGCACACTTTCACGGTGCAGCATCCGCGTGCAGTGACAAGATGCCATTTTGAATTTGTGTAGGTCAAAGGTATCGTAACTGTAAAATGAGAGAGATGGAGAATTTCGATTTATTGCAGGAATCAATAGATTAAAATTGAGTCTTTGGCCCTGTGATTCATCTCGTATTGTCATACATTTCCTTTAGTTTGCATCGAGGATGCTATCACTATAGGATCCTATCCTATATTGTCCTATTATAGACAAATGGACGCGGAACGCGCACAATCTGAGACAAACACAACTTAACGTACAAAATTCGATAGGGTTGTCTAAGGGGCGTGGCTAACTCGCCAACGGCGATACGTCAATTACAAAGAACATCGGAAATATTCAATATCGCGATCGGATCGCACTAGGCAACTCACGATATCGATACGACGCTAGCTTTGGTTTTCCTAATATATACAGACGTTCTTTATACAAATAAGAGGAAAGTAGCTCTTTTCCCATTGAATTTTAATATTGCATTTTGGAGAAAAAAAAATTGTTTGTAAGTTCAACATGATCTGAACACAATCCAAATAACCGATTCCATTTGATGCAGCTATTGGCACATGAATGGACCGTCGCATTTTGTTCGTAGCAAATCAGATGTCCAGTCCAACATTTCATATGATGTTAATTTACACTCGGTGATTGACGCCGGTTTACAGTGACTACGTCTCCTAGTTGCTTAGTTATGTGCCTTGAATACGAACGTCTCAACAGGATACTAAATGTGGCCAAGGGCAAGCGCAACACCATGCGAGGTGTCAGTGTGCGGCTTTCATAAAGTCAACATTACAGTTGGAAATCACATACGATTTCGTATGCATGCCATAGGAGCACTAAGAGTATCAGGCAAGCTACTCTTATGTGGGTAATTCCACGGTAAATCGCGTTACGTTTGGAGGGGATCTTCCGTCAACTCTGTGCTGGTGTATTCTATCAAGTCAGAGCATTTAGGGTGGATTTTTCTCACAGAAGATCCTTTGAACTTAAGGAACTAAAGTGCGACAACTAAAAAAGGCCGACGAAATAAACTATGTTGGTTTAGCTATACGTTTTTGTATTGGTAACTCACGTTACACAAAAAGAACATGGACACAAGTTAAATCACTTGCACTTGTAAGTTTTCGTCATTCTGTGCACGGATTGGAAAAATGTTTTCAGTGCCCATATTCATATCAGTCATATTCTACCATAACAAATTATGATTATAAAAAATAATCGTAAAATCTCTAGAGGATATTTTCCGTAACTCACGTTGCGGTAACTCACGTTACAGTTTGTTCGCCCATCTGCGGTACAAGTTTAAACATTTAAGAACCTAATAATCTAACAAAAAAACTCTTTTGGCATAAAATATGAATCTTTTTCTTTTCCATAAAAACAGACACTCACAACAACACTTGCAATTTGCCTGGTTTTTATGACAAATAAAATACGCTTAACACTATTCCATGTCACTGGTACATCATTTATATGAAAGGTCTTGTTGTCCTCTTAAATTAGATACCACATTTGAGGTCATGGTGCTTGTAATTTTGAAGATTTCATAATTTTTCCAGTTTTCGGCCATGTCCATATTCTCATGAATTCCCCATGCCATTACTACAATTTGTCACTGCCAGTGTCGAGTATAACTACATTTCCTTGTGCTCAGAATGTCATGCATTATTTTGTTCAGAATATGTAGAGCTGAAAATTGACATGAAGTTCTCATCAGCTAATGCAGAAAGACTTGATTATACTCAACAGTCGAAATGTACATTATCATAATATTTTTTTTTCTGCTTTAAATTTACGTCTGCATGGTTTAGTTCATTTCCTTTTTTTTTTATTCCAATATCTGTAAGTCTCAGTCTGGCTTCTTGCAGTCACAGCTTGAAAATGACAATAAAGACGAAGGGTACGAAAAAGCGCAGCCGGTTTAATTGAATAAACACGACGGCATGCGGGCATGGGATGTGTAATTTGTTTCCACGGGATGGGGAATTAAGTAAGCTGGGCGTGCACGCCTGATAAAACCGCCTTCAATCAGCCGTCAACGCGCACGCACGTCTGAGTGCGCTCAGCCTTATTGCAGGGGACCGAGGCTGACGCGTCGCTGCGTGGCAGGACGCAATGAGGCGTCAACCTCGCAACCCGTCGTCGAGGAAAAAGTACAGGTGATTGATACCCCGGTAATCTCCCCCCCCCCCTTACATCCCCGTTTCTGAAAACTAAAAACAACACACATGGCTAATTGGCTTGTCACATTATCATAATTGTGATGTAGAGGCGTTCGTTCGACTTCCTTTTAGATAGCATAAAGTTGATTGAATTTGGTCTGGGGCAATGCTTAAAACTCATTTCATCAATGATGTGTCTATTTAGTTTATCATTTACTGTGAATGGTTGTCGTAGCCCACGAACAAAATCCGAGCCTGAACTATTTCCTTTAAGACATTTTAAGTTGCATATTTATTTTTCTTCTACTTGAAGCAAATGTTGCCAAGTCTTGCCCGAATAACCAATTCGTCATTGTCAAGTGTCTTCTCTGTAAATATCTCACTGACTGATTGACCACCAACGACTGACAGTCACTTATGATCCGGGCAGTGCTATCATATAGGATTATCATATACACCTTACCGCCAGTGAATGGGCTAAATTCGGCCCATTGTACAGACTAGAATGTACGAAAAGACTTCGGATTGATATAGGCCTAATCATGTGCACTCTGGGACCAGCTTTACTGATTTTTATTTATTTAATTTATTTATTTGTTTGTTTAATTCTTTCTGGTAATGAAACCAAGCATTCCTCAAAAGTACCCTTAGCACTGTAGCTCGAAAGCCTGAAGAAACCTGTGGAGAGAAGACAATGAGAAGAAATTACAGTTTTAGAGGTGGGAGGAAAGGCCCAGAAGAATATTCTGGGGAAAACCCACGGAATCAGGTAGGGACTGAAAACCCAATCCACATATTGGCCCGGGCGGGATTCGAACCCGGGTCACAGCGGTGGAAGGCGAGGAAAGAACCGCTACGCCAACCTGACTCCCCTACTAAAGGGGAGTCAGACCCCTTTAAAGACATTCTTCACTTGACTCTCAACTGATGTAAAAAAAACATACTCTTCATTTGCTGTTATTATTTATCATCTGGATTTACAATTTAATTGCATTACTCAGTGTAACCGCCTGTGTGAATATCACTTAAAACACAAAAAATCAATTCATATTCAGTTTAATTCATTCGTTCACCATATCAAAACGGTTCCTGTTGTCAAAGAAAGGTCAGATACCTTAGAATATAATAAGGAATAGAAAACAATAAAGTCGGTTTCCTGTTTCGATAATTCTAAGATGAATTTATTCAATTAAAACATGATTCATCGCTAAGCCTCCGCACAATCTCGTTAGCCCAGTTGTTTTTTGTTGGTGGTTAGTTCCCGCTCGATATATAACTCCCTAAGCTGGGAAAGATTAGAGACGAGAAAGACCACCGTTCAGCCGCTGTATACGTAAACCATTCATCAATTTATTTGTGAATTGTCAATCGTGTAGCATTATGATATTGTCGTATTAGCGGTGGCCCTCTTATGCAAATCGGGGTGTTTTTAGTGCGCAGTTTGGACTATCATAAATAAAAGTCTGGTTTCTGCTGCATGTCCCATGCGTATACGTTTAGGCGGCACTCAAAAAAACAATATCCAAGCCAGGACTTTAAACTAATGCATGTTGGTACGCCATGCCAGATTAAACCGAAATATAATCCTACTGGATTTGCATTGCTTATAGAGGGGGAAAACTCGCCTCAGATTTGGCGCGCATATTCCCCTTAATCCTCAGGATAGACTTTCCCGCCAAATCCAAGTCATGTTATGAATCACTCCCGATACTAATACCCCACTTGAATTTGAAAAGTAGGCCTATAATACTTTAAGACTCGCGTATAATGTATTCTCCTCAAACTTCACAATATATAGATTTCAAGGGGCTTTACTTTTGTGTAAGGTCGCATAGGGAGGGTTTGGGGTACCTTGGGGCGAGGTGGGTACAAGGGGCTTTACTTTTGTTGGTTAGAGGAGGGGTTTTGGGTACTGTGGGGTGAGGTTGGTACAAGGGGCTTTACTTTTGTTAATTAAGGCTGACGATAAGGAGTTTGGGGTACCGTGGGTGGGGTGGGTACAAAAAAATGTTTTTACTTTTGTGGTTTAAGGCTGTAGAGGAGGAATTTGGGGTACCATGGGGTGGAGTGGGTACAAGGGTTTTTCACTTTTGTTGTTTTAAGGCTGAAGGGGAGGAGTTTGGGGTACCGTGGGGTGACGTGGGTACAAGGGGCTTTACTTTTGTTAATTAAGGCTGAGGATGAGGAGTTTGGGGTACCATGGGGTGAGGTGTGTACTATAGGGGCTTTACTTTTGTTATTTGAGGCTGTAGAGGAGGAGTTTGGGATACCATGGGGTGGAGTGGGTACAAGGGTTTTTACTTTTGTTGTTTTAAGGCTGAAGGGGAGGAGTTTGGGGTACCGTGGGGTGGAGTGGGTATAAGGGTTTTTACTTTTGTGGTTTAAGGCTAAAGGGGAGGAGTTTGTGGCCCCGTCGGGTGAGGTGGCTATAAGGGGACTTTAGTTTTGTTATTTAAGGCTGAAGAGGAGTTTGTGGTACCGCGGGGTAAGGTGGGTACAGGGAGCTTTACTTTTTTGTTAATTAAGGCTGAAGATGAGGAGTTTGGGGTACCTTGGGGTGAGATGGGTACAAGGGTTTTTACTTTTGTTGTTTAAGGCTGAAGGGGAGGAGTTTTTGGTCCCGTATGGTGAGGTAGCTATAAGGGGACTTACTTTTGTTATTTAAGGTTGAAGGGGAGGAGTTTGTAGTACCGCGGGGTTAGGTGGGTACAGGGGGCTTTACTTTTCTTAATTAAGGCTGAAGATGAGGAGTTCGGGGTACCATGGGGTGAGGTGGGTACAAGGGTTTTTACTTTTGTGGTTTAAGGCTGAAGGGGAGGGGTTTGGGGAACCGTGGGTTGAGATGGGTACAAGGGTTTCTACTTTTGTTGTTTAGGGCTGAAGGGGAGGAGTTTAGGGTACCGTGGGATGAGGTGGGTACAAGGGGCTTTACTGTTGTTGTTTAAGGCTGAAGGGGAGGATTGTGTGGTCCCATTGGGTGAGGTGGCTACAAGCGGACCTACTTTTGTTATTGAAGGCTGAAGAGGAGGTTGTGGTACCGCGGGGTAAGATGGGTACAAGGCGATTTACTATCTTTACTTTGGGCTGAAGAAGAGGCGTACGGGAGTACCGTGGGGTAAGGTGGGTACCTCCCCAAGTCTTCAACCACTTGTTTGGCGCACCAACACTTAGGACAAGTTTTGTCATTTAAGTTCAGTGGCAATGAAACTGCAAGACGTCAAATCATGCGTTTCACAGAGGAGCAAAGACCTGCTCACAGATATGACGTCAGATGCAACAGATCTATACATTTAACCTGGGATATATTTGCAATTTCGACCGATCAGTTCTTCCTATTGCCTCTTCATTTAATATTGACTGGCGAAAGTCGATCTGGCCCTTCAGTGTGACGTCATTCCATCACAATCCACGCCCACTTTGCAGGGACTAGTTCCACATTATGCAGATCAGTGTTGTTGTAGTCATACTCGTACTCGTACACTCGATCGTACGCAAGTTTATTTTTTGTTACTCGTACTCGTTCTCATGAAAATGTACTCGTATTCGTACTCGCAAGACAAAAAATACCCGTACTCGCACTCGTACTCGTACTCATGACAAAGTACTCGTACTCATGACAAAGTACTCGTACTCATACTCATGCAAATGTTCTCCCACCGGCAAGAATTAAAAACTTTTTAAGAGCTACATGCAGGAAAAGATCCAGTTTTCTCATGTCTGAGAGGCTTCTGCTTTTGTTTAATGCCTAGTTTGACTGTCAAAAAGCCCCTGAAAACACGTGACACATTGTTATTTGTTCCTTTTTGCAGACTGACATGACTCGTGACTCGGGTCCCATTTTCAATGAATCGGACTCGGACTCGTACTGGTACTCGTATACTGCTACTCGTACTCGAGTACATTTTTTGGTACTCGTACTCGTACTAATGGAAACAAATTGCCTTGTACTCGTAAATACTCATGACAAAGCACTTGTTCTGATGGAAATATACTCGACGTACAACAACGATACGATTAAAACGTACTCTTCATCAATTCTGTACGTCAAATTGGAAAGGAAAACCACGACTTGCAGCAGTTTTAAGAAAAAGCACCTTTCGTTAGTTGAGAAAGTGATAGGAACCGTGATGAACTGCTCCTCAAAATAATTCTATGCAAAAATCCGTTATATCAGACTGCTTGGTTTGAGTGCACCTGTATGGGTGGACAGAGTTGCATTAGTGATTGTAAGGCGAGATTTAATATACTTTGCTTTGCACACACACATACTGAAATTTGTATCCTTGTGGAGTCATTTCTTTGTTCTCGTGTACTAAAGTTTTCGAGTTTGAAAGTGAACTTTCAAAATGCTCCTATTTTAACCAGAATTAATTTCCTGGGCTGAAATTCGGACTTAATATTAATCCCTTACATAAAATATTTCAATTTGCGACGGATCAACATACCTTGGAAATTCCTAGTTTTTGAGTAAAATCTATGTATCTATTTCGTGATAAACTTGTGGAGACGTATACAATATTTTGTTCCCTATTGTGCACATGTCTCCACAGAGTACCGTGTAACAGATCACATCAGCCAGCAGTTATTAGGTTGTCACCTTTGTCGGATAGTGCCAATTTCCTTATTACGGCAATAAGGAAGTCGTAGCAGTGATTGACCGTCCACATCAGTCTCGAATCACATCCTATGATCAATTAAAAGGCATTGTTCCTCCAAAGATATCAAGAGGGCGTCCTAAATATTGTGAACTTTGACCTACCAGACCGGAAGTGTTTGCTAACGTGATATTGCATTGTGTAATAAGTCTTGTGATTGGACTGCACGTACCAGACCGCTTTATGAGGTGATCTAAGCTAAATAGGCAATGTAATTCGCTCGTACCACCGCCTTATCCAGTCTGTGATGCTTGTAGTGGAAAGATTATGGCCCGGGGTCAACTTTTGCGCCTGCGCACGGAACGCACATGCGTTGATCAATGGTGGTAAGTTACCCACAATTCTTTGCGTTTGTGAAAGAGGTCATTAGCCAACGCCATTTGGAACAGCGAAGTTCGGTGTTATCCGTCAGGTCGAGAGAGGGCGTCTTAATGACTATCACTTGCACCTAATGGAAGAAAGACTAAAGTATAATAATCATGTAGGTCTACAGCTTTCAAACGCATGCGTTGTTGTGCCGCGCCTACGCATTATTGCTATTTTCCATGCTATATTTGTTGGAGGGCCGCTGTGTCTAGTCTGGTTCCCTGACTTGGCGATTCCTGACTAGACCGTAGGACAAGTACTGAGCCGTGACTTGAAAAAAAAATAAGAACATGACGTAGCAATGCAAGGGAAGCCCAGCAGTCGTCCGAACTTGATGCGAACTTGATGCACAACGCCAACAGGACTTAAAGACGCAGATAATGTGCAATACTCAGATCTGTATCATGAAAAAAAGTACAGGGCCTCCCCTGCCGTTCGTGACCTTTGACATAATACCGTGACGTCTTGCCGAATCAGAGCGGGTAAAGTTGAACATGTGTTTAACCACCACACGTATACACATTTGCGTACTGCTTAGCCTGCGTCTGCACTGTGCACAATGCATCTGCATTGTACATGTACACTACAAGTTATAAGATTCATAGTCCATCTTTCTCGGGCCAAAATTATGATCGGTGCGATTTGTAAGTGTCACTATTTATGATAGGACGCTTTGCAGAGAGCAGAAATTATAGAGAGCATGTTTTGAGTATGATTTTTGACTGGTAAATTACATTCATAATGATAAATGGATTGATGCTGTGCTCACACGCGCAGATGGAAATAAGGAGTGTCATTTTGGCCCATCAGCAGTTCTCAATTTCAAATGGAGTTTGTCTGCGTTTATTGTTGCATGAGTACCGTGAGCCATGCGCGATGCCCCGAAGACAAGAAGACGCACGCGTGCCCGGTACGGATCAGCCCCCGAGGTCCGTCATTGGCTAAGCGTGAATTGGATGTCACTCCCCCTCGGGAACAACACCGCGGCGGCGCTGTTACAATATCACCGCTACGTTCGCTGCGCCCGCCGTGGCCGTACCGCATACCGTCTGTATAGTAACGTGCGCACGTCCATGCGCCCCGTCAAAACGTGCAACTGCACAACAAACGATGTTTTTTTGGCGTGTATTAAACTGTGTTTGGTCACCGCGCCACGTTTCAATCAGCCGGGCAATTAAACCCTTAACAAAAGCAAGCAAGGACCCACCGCAGACCAGCAAGTAGTTATGTAGCAGTGGACCTTTTTTGTCAAGGGGTTGTACTGCATATGACCAGAAGAGTGCAAGACTATATGAAAAAAATTGCCAGCAACTGCTATTAAGGTGCGATAATATTCAACGCAGTGTTAAATTGGACCTGATGCCACACTGAGCGGTGGTACTCACAAGAGCAGATATTTTGCAGCATCACTGCTGATGCCTGCAATTTTGAACCACCGAGTCTTGAGCTAAAAACTCCTAAAGTCAGAAATAAATGTGTTGCTAAAAAATTCAACTGCGAGATAAACGCGGCATCGCAGGAGTTAGAGTTCACACAGACGGGGTTATCGGAGCTGCAAGCCCCGCTATGGATTCGTCTCTCGTCGGCGGACAGTTACCGCACTCGCTGGGACCGCTCGGACTGTACGCCTTCGGCTCGCCGGGGCTGGGGTTCCCAGGCTCCCGCGCCTTCGACTTCGGCCTGCCGGTCTCGGCCGCGTCGTCCGGGGCCTTTTCGCCAGACAGTTTCTTGGGCAAGAGCGATGTGTCGTCTTGTGGGTCCAGCATGTCCAAGGCCAAAGCCAGTCCCGGTGGAGATTCGATGCTTGGTGAGTGTGCAATCTTTCCCTCCTGTTAATAATTCTATTAGTATTCTCTTACTATTTTTATATTCTTTTTAGTATCATGCTAGTATATTTCTGTATTACAATGGTCTCCTGTTAGCATTTCTGTCTTTCCATTTCACTAGGCTTAATGGAGAAAACGCATGGGTTCAATCTGAGCTGAGCGAAGCGATTCTCCTGCAAGGTGTTTATCAAAAATGATTTATAATTCATATTCCGATAGAGAACCTCGACTTCGGTGCACAAGACAGTGTGAAATCGTAGGCCTATAGGATTCACATTGTAAACCCTTCGACAAAGGATTGGGAGATTGAAGACACATTTGATATAACGACAGAAATCAACAATTTAGTATCCTTATACACATTCTTTACAACAAGTATCGATGTGTTTGTATTAGTGGAAAAGAAAATATTTGGGAATATATTTTGGGTATTTTTAGAGGTATTTTCGAGCGAACGTGTGTCAGTCACCGACTGACTAGTCCAAACTATTTCAGCTATATATAGTCACAATAGAAGGAAGCAACTCGAGCGCAGAATAGTGATAAAATACGAGAAGAATAATTTGAAAATCGAAGACGCTCTACAGTTTGATATGGCGATGTTTTTTTCGCCGTCTTACGTCTTCATTTTCTTTGCTCCATAGTCGAAATCGGTAGTAGTTATAATCTCAGGCTTCTGCCGTGATATTCGTCTGACTTTCTTTAAGATTTATCACTCGCTGATATTTAATATAGCATTTTCAATTTTTCATGACAGTGACGCTATTTTATATCGTCCAAAAGTGCTAGTGAATCTTTTTTTATAAAAACAAAAAAAAATCACCACATTGAGGGAGAGTTTCCATGACGAAATTGGAGATATTTCTCAGAGTCACAACTGTTGTCTTAAGAAATGTTGTCGTCCGCAACCATTTTTGTCCAAGGCATGATGTCATGACAGTGACTCAACCTCTTCCCAGGCACCCTAAATCCTCTTAGTCTTACAAACAAAATCGTCTTAATCCCTTCTTTAGTTGAAATGCAAGTGCAGCGTATCAGTCTAATTAGTTAATAGCGGTTAATTCGGCTGTCTTTTTTGTGTGGAGCAAACTGCACCGCCCTGTGCGACCCTTGCAAATGATTGGCGCCTCCGGGATTCTTAAAACGGAGATCAATCGTAATTGGACCGACTGCAATCTCATGATTCCTTATCTCGCAATTGTCAGGATCTTTTTCGAGATCCTCCTTGAATATAATCACAGCTTAAAACCATTACAATGCCTGGTGTAAATTGAGTGATTTCCACCGCTTTGTGACCAAAGCGACAAATCAAAAAGTCGCGATGTGAGAGAGGGGACTAATGCACGCGTGAGAGCAGTGGTAAAAAGAAAAGATGTTTTAAACGATGGTTCGTACACTGCAAAAACTGCAGTGTTAAATTTACACCATTGGTATCTATATAGGACCATCTGGTGTTAAATTTTACTGGTGTTGTCCTATATAGATACCGAATGGTGTTAAATTAACACTACAGTTTTTGCAGTGTATAGCATTAAACAAAATCACTGGCTTATTGAAAATGCCTTGACACTGCATGTGTAAATTGAGTATAATATGTATTGACATGTAGTCATTGTGTACGAGATGTCTACGTTGGCAGGTAGCGAATGGATTTTAAAATAATAACAGTCGCCTGCCGTACTGAGCATGTCCTTCATGCCTTAAAGGCATATAGGATAATTTGCTTTTCATGCATTTTGTTCGTTTCCAATAATTACACCACTCAAAATCCAAAGCAGAGTTATCCAAACCTAACCTGTTGAAGTTTCAGCTCAGTGGATATTACAAGTTTTCAAGAAAACAGTGTAAAACCATGCACAACCTTTTGATCACGAAACGCGATTTCGTCAATAGTCCTCTTGATTTCCAAAAATCAGTGAGCTGACTGATCGTTGGAAATCACCTACATTTCTTGATTTCTTGTAAATGACAGCAAGCCAGACGGAATAATTTCACGGGGTGTTTAGTACCAGTTCGATCTTTCATTCAAGCAGGCCTAAGGATTTCATTATTCGGTAGGTTACGTTTGAGATAAATGCAAATGATCCCATACACATTTAAACACATTTTTTTAGTTACCAGTGTTTTAAGTTCTCATTTGCACAATGTAACTAAGCCAGAATTGGAGGAAACGACGTAATTAACGCTCCTAATGAATTTATTGTTAAGGAAACGGTTAAACCAATACAATTATCCTTGGACTTTGCTCCCCTGAGATAGCTTGTTGTTTAAAGTGTCAACTAGGTGTTGTCTAATTAGGCGGTCATCACACGCCTCTTTGTGTCAGCTTATTTAATTTAATTGGATTTAATGCGGTCGTGCCTCTTTAATGATCGGTTCTCCTGCTGGGATTTCTCTGCATGTTGACCGTGCGATGACGAGGACTGAACATGCATGCTATATTCAGACCAAGGAGATTTGAATCGGCTACGCAACGCTAAGTCTGTGGTTCAATTATAGCTAAACCTGTGTAATGTAGGCATAATGGCATAGGTTCGACTCCCGACCCATGGGTTTCTATAATACTACTACTAATAATTTGAACAACAATACAGAAAATGTATAATGCGCCAGATCCATCGAAATGAGATGCTCAAGGCGCAGATAAACAATAACTAAGAACAACACAAAATGGATCATCAATTCATCATGGAACAATTAGATGCACACACATAGAGTACGTAAAGATGATACAACAATACAGCGTGAGGATCAAACGAAGGATTTATTAGAATGCCGCTTGACAAAAAAAACCCAGAATCACACACGCTCAATCGTCTCCAAGTGCCAGGCTTGTGTGTTTGTTGCACAGAAAGGTAGATTAGACACATGCACTTGCAAGCTGAATGGCCTGGGTTCAAATCCCCACTGAGCTGCATGTTATTTACCGATACGCGACGCAGCTGGCGTCCCGGCAAATTGGCAAGCGGTTACAGGTGATCGCTTCATGTTGATTTCAACAATTGTGGAGATAGGCCTGTGGTAACTCCAACATGAAAGAAGAAGAAACAAAAACAGTTTCGTTTCGTTTAGTCTGCGTTTCGCTCCGTAACCTTTCGTTAAAGTAATTACGTGATTATGAACATGGGGCTTCTATCACCGTTATTTTTTTCGGGGAGTTTTCGTTTCAGATCTCATTCCAAAACCGATTTGCACCAAAACTGATTTGATACCGGACCCATTTCCCCACTAGCTAACCCATCCACTGACTTCTTCTCCACGAACTGCTGTCCCAGACAGACAGCCAGAGACGAAGCTGCAAGCCAGAAGTCATATGACAGGCCCAGCTAATTGCGTCCCGTCTAGCGTTCCTCAAGATTCTTTTTAACCAAGTTCTTCCCCCCGCAAGGAAGAACTGTCCAGGCAGAGTCGACGGCAGGCGGTACAACCGATGACATCCCCGTGCGCAATACACACACACACGCTTACAGATAAACACAAAGCCCGCCATCAACCTACAAAAAAAACCCAGAGACGGTTAAAAAAAAAAGGTAGCAGAAAAAGAGAGTCAGTAAGAGAGAAAAAGGACTTGTTTCCCCGGAAATTAATAGAAAAATCTGCCCGCAGGTCTGTTAGAGAACCTCTCGCCTTCCACCGTCAAGCTCGCACTGACGAAGGCAAGGAATTGTCATATTAATTGAACCAAATCTGTTGCTTTCTGATACAATTTGTTTACTTTGGCCGCGGGGGGTGAGGGCAATTTTCCGCCGTCGACAGCCGGATAGCAATACCGCGCCAACATCGGAAAACAAGAAAAAAATCCCAGTAACGGTGAATGTCTACCAGCAACCCCCCCCCCCCCCTTCCTCCTTAAACCTGTTTTAAGATTCTCATGGACTTGTTATCACTGTCGCGTATATATGCACGGTTGTCTGAGATGCGTATACTGCTCGAAGCCTCTGTGTGTTAAGCACATCTATGAGCGAGAGTCTGGTGATCAGGGAAAGCTACAGTGTCTGTGGTTTTCTGTGGCCATATGTCGTCAGTGGGGACCAGGGCTCTGAATGAAATCCCCCTAGCGGGCAACTCTCTCTCTCACACACTCTGTCTGTCTCTCTTTCCGTCTTTCCTCTCGCTCTGATAGCTTGTATACCGAGCGGCTGCCAGACGATCTAGCTCTCCTCAGATGCATATATTCCGAGGAGATTGCGGCCTGAGTCCTCCGTTTGTGGTCGCAGGAGATAGAGAGGGGGGCCCGAGCCCCTCACCCGAGGGGACGGCCCGGGGGACACGAAGCCATTCAGAACCCCGGTGATGAAAATGCATGAGGGGGGAGAAGGTGGACAAAAAAAATGTTCCCTGTCTCCGTCACCGTGTCGAGGAAGTTGCCTCGGAATCGTCGAGTATCCAATTTAGAGCGCGAGGCAGAGGCGCTAGAAAGATGAGAGCCAGTCCGTTTGCATTCAATCATCCACTTTCAACCCCGGCAATGATTAGACGATTACTGCTCAAATTCCCAAACCAAAAAAAAAGGAACTCAGAGAGAGAGAAAAAAAAAGAATACCAAGAAAAAAAAAACCTCACATGTCAGAAGAATTATGAACAATGGAATTCAATCTGCCTTCCTCTCCTAACAAGTCGGCTTAATAATCCAAAATTGGATTTAGCGGGGAGCTTGTGTCAGGTAAATTTATCATTTAAGGCTCACTTGACGGAGATTAGGCGGGGAATATTCCGGCGGACTGTCAGCGGTTTATTACGCCGCCCCCGGGCGGGTAAACCATCCTAGGCGCGCGCCGCGCGTACATAGATACTGAACAAAGAAGTACATGTATGGCCCACGGCCATCGGGCTTTTTTTCTCTTCTTCCCCTCATTTTCCGTGTTTTTTTGCATCGGTGGTCGTTGCTCCCTTTCAACTAGGAATTGAAAGAAGGTAGTGGATTCGGTCGAATTCTCTATTTCAGTCAAATTCGCTATTCTCGTCACATCCAAAAGATGTTTTCCCCTATTTTATAATTGCTTGCATTTTTTTGTATCAAGCCTAAATTTTGCACTCTTTATGATTATGTCTATAGGGCCTACTCGTATCTGTATAGGATGTTATGGTTTTAAAAGGATGGGACTCATGGTTTTAAAAACGAATGCCTTTTGGGTAGCGCATTTCGGCCGTCATTCTGACTTGAGCTTTTTTACCACGCTTGCATAAGTCGGTTGAACAATTTCTTGACAATGATTGAAGTTTTCACTGCATTTTGTTTCATCAAGCCTGACTTTTGCACTCTTCATGATTATGTATAACTCGTAATATTTATATAGGATGTGAGAACTCATGGTTAAAAAAAAAAAAAATTCGCATTTCGATCGTCATTCTGACTTCAGATTTTCACCACGCTTGCATATTATAGGTGCTCTCGGTTAAACAATTCTTGACAACGATTGAAGTTTTCACTGGCCTGACTTGTTGGAGATTGTTTGAATTTAAAAAGACGCATAAAATGGGTAACCACTCTCAATGACAAAGTAAAGGTTGTTCTCCATTCACATTTGTTAAACTATCTAGGCCTATATAATAGTGTAAAATGTAGCCTATGTCAGTTTGCATGTTTTAATGTTTTTGTTTTTGTAACTTGCAAACTGTTTTTGTAACTTGCACGTTCGAGCATGCCCACGTAAGGTAAAACACAAGGGAAAGGAAACCATTACACATAAAATCGTATAAACAAGTTTTAATTGATAATATCTGACGATTTTAAGATCCACATTTTGTTCTAAAATTTCATGGGACGTAATGTATTCTAATCTTGAAACCCAAATCTACAGCATTACATTTCTTACCACCGCGTCCCTTTAAGGTGCCATATCGCACTGCGACCCGGCTAGCAAAAATATTACTTGTATCAATAAAAACCCGTGTCCACATAGAAAAAAAAATGCCTAATTCCGCGTTTAAGGTTTCTCATGTAACCTCATACCCTGGGATCAGTGCCGTCGAGCGCGTCTACTCGCCCGCACGGCTCGCCCCGGCTTAGCCGCTAAATCTCCCCGCGTCACCCTTACGTGACATGCAAGCCAAAAGCCCCTTCCGTCCCTTCCACCTTGATATTGAAATGCACCTAAAATGCGTCTTACAGTCAACAAAGTACATATTTCTGTACTCCAGGAAGCATGCTTTAGGGCCTTTTTCAACTTTCACTTTTTGTTAGTTTTGTTTTAAAGATTGCTGAGCCTCATGTTTTACTGTCAGTGGCGATAATCTTTGACCTAATTGTATTACTGGATTCTGATTACTCCCACGTTCCCATATTAATTTATCCCATCACTATCGGCCTCTGGGGCTGTACTTTTCCTCAAGTACGATTTAAGTTGTAAAATTACAGAGGCTTTTTTTCCGCTCGAAGAAGATAATTTAACTAGTCTGAAGCAGTAGATTTACTGATATATAATACTGATAAATTGCATTAAGGGAAACACATTTGAAATTAGGTTGTATGCCTCATGTTTCATAGGCCTGCCATAGCTTATCTTGCATGTTCGCCTAAATTCTAAGGATTCAAAAATGCAAAAAGAGAGCAGCGTCTATAACTTGCTAAAAAAATTTTGTCTCATCTGTGTTTTCCTGAGTAGCAAGTCCAGGACGTCTGTCGAACTCAATTAAGCATTCATTAAATATGCATCAAATTACAATTTCAGATAATCTTGAAACAAAGTACCATTTTCATAATGTATCTCTTTCGATTGACTTTTTTTTTAAACTACCGATGAGGCACTTAAATGGCTTTTTTTTGTTTCACAGACATTTGTCATATAGGCGTGGACGCCAAAATGGCATTGGAATGAATAAATGATTCCACCTCAGATGAGTTGAAATATTAAATTAGTTCAATTATTGTCGAGTAATTGCGCCCTTGGTCGGTTCACGGTCGGCCCATAAAGTGCAGTTGTACCGACAGGTTCTCCGTCTTTGTCTAACCCGCGACCTTGTTGATTCTATACCAAAAGTTGCCGAGCCCAGCGGTCTGCAAGATGTCCTCACAATTCCTGAGGAAAAAAAGACATTCGTCGATGTGTTCTGCTCGCCCTAACAACTGTATAGTTTCATGATGCTGACCAATACCCTTTGTGTCTTTCTTGCATGTAACTGCGGCGTTTGGGCTGTGACACTTGCGTTTTTTTCCTGATTCTTTGCACCTATAGTCAGCCCCACTGTGTGGTGTATGTCATTTTTCATTTGGACTTACATAACGAAAGCGCCGATGCATCGAGAATGCCACAAGTTTTAGTGACGATGCAGCAAAACCGATGCAGACTTCACTGAAGCTGGCGAAATAGCTGGCTTATACCTCTGCGGTTAAAAAGAGAATAATGTAATTTTTGATATAACGGTAGGGGCACATAACTCAGTTATTTCTGATAATGGCTGTAATCGGGTCGACTTTAGAAGGGGAAAAAATCGGCTCAAACTGAAACCGGAAAAGTGAGATGCTTTTATTTCAGTAGCCATCAAAATGACATACTACAAGGTATAAATATTCACGAATTCATTTTACAATTTTGTTTTTCAAAACTTCTATATTACAGTGTCAAAAATGATATGATTCAAGCGTAGCAAGATAGCGAAAGTAAGCATTGGTTAAAACACTAACACTGTAATCGTCTGGGGAAAAAAACTCAAGAGTAACCAAATGAAGTCTGTATAGCAATTGAAAATACCTTAGCTAGAAGTAACTATAGTCAAAACTATACAAACCATTTGAAATACCTCTGCTTACAGGAAGATGGAGGTAATTCTATACTATGCATGATAGTGACCAAGTCAAGTCTGCAAACCATACTTCAGCTAGTTGACTAATAACCAAGTATAATCTGCCGCCCAGTAGCCAAAAGTTACTAAAGTCAAAGCTATAAACCATATAGGAAATACCTCAGTATAATAATAACAAAGCCAAGTCTTATCTAGTCATAACCAAGTCAAGTCTGCAAACCATACTTACCTTTAGTAATAACCAAGTCAACTCTGCAAACCATACTCATCTAGTAATAGCCAAGTCAAGTCTGCAGACCACTGGATAAACAAATATTAGCATAGTCAAGCCTTAAACCCTTGGCAATAGTAACGAATTAAAGCTAGCAGATCATTCAAAATACTTCAACCATTAGCAACCAAGTCAAGTCTGCAGATCATTGACAACACAATTAGGTTTGCATAGCTTAGTCAAGGTTCACCTCATTAAATGTATCGTATTCCCACACAAGGTGATTAGACAGAAGTTCCCGCACACTTTACTCTTTTTTTTTTCATAAAAAATTTAACGACCATAGAGGGACTCTTTCAAAAAGAAAGAAAGATACGTGCTCTTCTGAAATATACAGCAGCAATTAGAGGATCTCTGGGGCCAAAGTAGACATAGATAGAGTGCACCTAGTTTTTTAATCACTTACGCTAGTGTCATAATGCAGGCATTTAATGTACCTCTGCATAATTAATTCCAAATGGGGCAAATTGTTTTGCCCGCTAGCCAAGGAGGCCTGAGGCACTTACAGCACCGCGGCAGTGTCACGGCCTCGTGCATAATTCATGAGGAGGCGATTAATTATGCAAGGATGCGCGGGGATAATAACGAAATTAGCCGTGCAATGAAAAGCGAGGCTTGTGAATAATTCAGCGACATCGTTATAGCCCCCTGCCTCGTAATGAATACAGTGCGCGCCAGGTTCCAAACATAACAAAATTAAGTATGAAGTTGCCGCAGCGATAGCTTTTAAGTTACACAACAATTTATAGCTTTAAAGTTATCTTTAAAGTCTTTAAAGATTAAACTTAACATGAATTATTTGAGATTTCAAATTTTCTTGTCATGTCATGTATATCAAAATAAAACACTATGGTACCGGTCTTAAGATCCAACAAGTGTGAAAATCACATTATAATTTTTTTTAAATACAAATTACCGCTAGACTTCATTTCGTACGATCGGTTCACCAGTGGTTGTCGCATTTTGACATTTCTGGCTTTTTAGAACCGAAAATTCCGGTCCAGTGAAAGATGCATCGCGTGTGTTTGTTTAAAGGGAACGTAACCGATCCCACTTACAACTCCGCCCGTTATGGTCTCCGCCGAAATGGCAAGTGGATTCATTGTGAGGTCTCATTAACGGTGCTTTGCGAAAAATACGACTTTTTGGTCATTCAGATCTGTGGCGCCAAATAACTGCGTTGATATTGTACTGAAGTTAAGTGTGGGCAGTGAATGTGCACCTATATTGTGCTGAGATACTTTCTTCTCCATCAAAATGAAACCGAAATCTGTACTCTTTGATTATGTTTTATAGTCTCCATCGTTGAGTTTAATCACATGTGATGTAGCTTGTCTGTGTTGTAGGCTATACTAAATGGCGTTTTATAGTGGATTTTAGATGTATTTTCTTGTACAATTTATAAATGCAAAACAGTTTGTGATTTGTAGTTGTGGTTCTCTCCCAAACTGTATGTTCTTCAAGCGTCCATCTCCGACCACCATACATACTTTTGATGTCGCGTCTTCATTTCTTCAAATCATGCTCAGGGAGGGAGACAAAATAATTGATTACTACATTGTTTACTAGGCACAGAGGAGACAAAGGTAGTTAGGAGGAGGCAACCTTCGCGGGGACTAGATTGTCATTGTTGTCAGACGACACAGATAAACACAGGCACTGCTTTTGTCTTGTTTATTTTTTGTTTCTTCTTCTTTTTTCTGCCTTCGTGCGAGCTTCATTACCGAAACACGAGACTAGCTTGTAAGGGGAATAATGGAGGACATCGCGCACGCTTGATTGTCTAGATGGATGACCCTAATCAGTGTGGCCACAAAAAAAGCAACAAGGCGTGACCGTTGTCCAAATGATTCCCCGTCCTACACGGCACATTAAGTACAATTAATGGCCCATTCCTCCCTTCCTCCACCCCGCGCACTCGCGTGTATACCAATTCTCACGCCCCTTTGCCAGCTGCCCTGGTCGTACGCCTCTCCACCACGCGCTTACCGAACCCCCCTTCCAAAAGAAAAAGTGTCAAAAATAATTACCCGCCTAAAAACAAGTAAAAGCTTTGGACATGGCCAGCTACGCGTATACGCGCGCGTCGACCTTGACTGCAGAGCGATGTGATTGGTGGACGCGCAGGCAGGCGGTGGTAGCAATTAACGCCACTGATTAATAGTAAATCATCTCCATTGTGCTGGGCTTTGTGCTCCAAGTTTCGCTCCGTTGGGTTTTTCAGATTCGAAGGGCGGAACTTTTTTCTGTTTTTTTTTTTAAACAAAATAAACGAGGGACATGGGGCGTATTGGCAACTGTTTCCGCGCAGGAACCTATCGTCTTTGTGTATAACTGATTTATTTTTTTGTCGTTGGTATTGTTTTGAGTGCAGGTTTCATGCAAAAATCATTGCAGGCAAAGACCTTTGTTGTTTACAACACGAAACGTTCTTCGATTTTTATCCAGCCATCTTTTGAATTTCTTTGCCCAAAAATGAATGAACAAGAATAACCAAGCGAATCCAAGTTGAAAATTACCTTTGCCGCCCGTTTTGCTCGTGTAAACGCATACAATCGAACTGTAGAAGCATCACGACTGCAGTACGTGTCATTGCCTTGTGACACGTGTTAAAGTCAGGGAGCTAGACTGCACCGCGGTATCGTTTCGAATCATACTTCAATTTCTCTACTTTATGAATCTTTAATCGTCGCTTGATTATTAACAAGGCTTAAGTATTAATGAGGTACTGATGACAAGCAAAGGCCACTATCATAGACACTGAACCGCATCAGCCAAGTAACAGTAATATAAGTCTTGTTTGCGGTCTTTTTCTTGTCGTGTGTTGTTGGCATCGTCAACTGAGGTAATTTTAAGTCAATATTCAGTCCTTTTTAATTAAGAAAATGAGAAAACAAACTGAATTTAATTGAGAATTCGAGCACAAGGGTATCAATATACTAATTCGTGAAACAAAACGTTCAGATGAATGAATACTATTAATTACTGATAAAATAATATAGTAATAAAATTTCTGTCCCCCAAAAAAGAAAAACGTTTTGCAATAGTCAACACTGTGAAATAACATTCCACAACAGTATCATAATATCTCTTTGAAAGCACAAACAGTGTCTGACTCTCTTCTACTTTTCTTTCAAGTTCATAGTGTGTAGATACATTTCAGTTTGTCGTCTGTCTTCTGTTTTAACGGAGCATGTTAATGCCAAAATTATGCAAATGAGATGCGCGGACAAGTTTTGGCCCCGACCCCGGCACACTTTCACATCTTTCACCCTTCAAAAGAGTAAATGGACCGAGAAGGTTTCCCGTGAGCTGATGACGATAAACCCCGGTAGTCCCTCGACATGATGTCTGCCCAGGAAAACTTAAAGGTTCAGACCCGCCATATGGCCATACAAAAATGAAATCATCACGATGGGTGATACATGGTTTCTTTTCGGATACTTTTTAATCAATAATTTAAATTAATGGCTATATTTGTGGTTGGGGTTGGAGATGACTGTTTTTAGCGGAATTTAAATAGAATGATTTAAATAGGCATGATTACCAACGATTCAGTCGTGAATATAAAACCATCACCTAGGCCTGTATACGGTTTTTGTTTCGGATACTTTTTAAATAATAAAATCTGGTTTCTGTTTCGGATACTTTTTATATCATAAAATCTGCTATATCAGTACCTATTCGTGTTCGGCGAAATTACCACCGTAGGCTTGGAAAAGTAAGGTAGCATTTAAGTGACTGACAAGAATACAAGTTTGCATAAGCTTTCGTAGTTACAACTTCATCAGATGCCACGAAAACATAATGATCCAGAAATGATTTTGGCTATGAATGAGAAAAAGTCCCGTCCGCACGTAGGCCTATTCTGCTTCTTGTTCGCTGTATAAATCAGAGTTTGCAAAAAAAAGCTGTGCCTATGTTTTCTGTGTCCAGCGGAATTTCCATTGAATGCTATTTTAGTTAAATCAGCCGCTGTGAGTTACACAACCAGTTGTGTTAGTGCGCGGAGCACTTCTGCTATTTTCCTGCCGTTTCAACTTTGACACTGCGTGTGACCACTACATCAGAGTCTTCGATTTTCCTTCTCAAAAAAATGGCTCAACTAGGACGGGGTTGTTATTGTAAAATAATGGAAAGGGGAAAACATAGCTTTAAGTATTCTATATATAAGCTTTCGAGTCAAAACTAGATCTGTCAGTAAAGGCATGCAGATCACATCTGTCAATAAATCAGGTTGATGAACATTTCCGACCTTGCGCTTGGAAGACCATTGAAACTGTAAATGTAAGACGGAAATACCTGATGGACTTGGAGACATCGCATGTCGTGGAGGCTGGAGCTTGTGTGAATCTCATGACTCAGTTCAGCTGCAACCAGTAATGGACACAGTGAAACCCGACGTTTCGAGGCAGTGTGCCAGAATCGTCTCCATAAGAAAGTCAGTTGTGGCACAGTGGTACTTTCCCAAGGCCCTTTCGCACTAACCAAAACCTTCTTGTTGGACCCGTGGCCAGCACGGAGATTTCGAGAACACCTTTCACACCAGCAAGAATCCAACACGGTTCCTACACGGGTACGGCACTCTATACCCTGGGTAAATTCCAACCCTGGTCGTGTTGATTGAGAGGCATTACACGGGTAAGAAAATCCAAAATCTTCGGCCGACCCGGGTACAACCCGGTTAGGTGTGAACATACTCCGGTATGCCTTACCTATCTGTGTTCGATTGGAACCGGTTGTGCTATGGTAGACCCGTGTTGATTTCAACACGGGTAGATGAGACGAGAGTGTGAAAAGGCCCAATGCCTCCAAACTGTGCCAACCGGGTTCGAGCCCGACCCAGGCCTACACAATTATGTAGGTGTTTTTACCCCAGAATATCATCTCAGTGTTTTCACCACAACTCCATATAAGATATGTTAATCGTCTTCTCCCGCTACATATAAAGACCATGTTACGATTTGTTTACAAAATTGGGCTTCTGTGGTCACGTGATGCCAATTTTCAGCAAATTGTTCTCCTCTGCACTGCATGTATATCTCTTCAAATGTGAGGCAAAATAACATGCAGAGGATGAGCCACTGTTAGGGTTGCCTGTTGGTTGCTCTTCGGTATGACGTCAGAGGTATTCTTACGAAACAGGCTTATGAGCTACAATAAGTGTTCACATTTCAGGAGCCTTAGGTGACTTTTATAGTAGAGCTCAGCACTGTGGAGAAAAAAAAATGACAGGCAGAATTTCTGGCGACAACTTTAAGAAATCGTGATCGAACTGCATCTTTAATCTGAACTTTGCTAAAGGTCCCGGTTCTTGCGGGTGGTCTGCGCCAGTCATTGATGCATCGGCAGTCCCACTGACACATTCGATATTGTCCGCCGCGATTCACACATAGGTTACGGTTGAGGGAGGCAAACAGAGGGAACCATATCAATACAAGGTGGCAAATATAATCAGAGAGTCGCCTGCTTTACGAGCTCAGTGCAAATTGATTATGAATAATAGTTTCTCATTATAGAGTTCCTGAAATCGGGAAGTCTGTTTGTTTTCTAATTGGAATGCAAGATTAATTCGTAATCTGATCCGTCTGCGATAGCTCTTCTAAAACGATTTTGAAAAAAAAAATGAAATGGTATAATCACACTATTGAACATTTTAATTTGTTTTTGGAGGATCCAAGGGGTGCCGTTAAGACATGTTTGGACTTGTTTTTCATTTCATTTCATTTTGGACGGTGTTTTTGTGATTTCTTGAGCCAGGCGATGAGGCGTTTTAATTAAACCCTGCTGGAGCCAAATTAAATTGACATTAGCTTTATGAAATGTTCTGGTTAGTTTATTTATAGGTCCTATGGGGATACAAAGTCAAGAATCGAGACTATTAATAATCCTGGTTTTTTTTGAGAAGGTTTATTTGCCACTTTTTAGATCTTGTCTGAAACAGCTTGTGATTCTTGCCCGTGTAGACATTTTGATTAGTGTATAGAACTTAAGCCGCTTTGATTGAACTCATGTAATTTTCATACCGAGCGGTGCTAATTTCCGGCGCAAGATGTCCTGTTATTTCACAGCGCAAATTATACCCCAAAAATGTCGTCAGTATATTTTGTTGGTCTTGCGACATACTGTCGAGGTTGTGCAGGTTGGTTGTGTAATGTACACCACCTACATGATGTCGTAAAAGGAATACGGGATCATTTGCTTTTCATGCATTTTGTTCGTTTCCAAAAACAACATCAAACGAAATCCAGAGATGAGTGTTCAAATCCTGTAACCTGTTGACGTTTCAGCTCAGTGGATATTACACTTTTCAGGGAAACATTGCAAAACCATGCACAACCTTATTGATCACGAAACACGATACGATTTCGTCTGTAGAACTCTTTATATCAAAAAAAAAAATCAGTCAATAATTGACAGATCGTTGGAAATCACCTACATTTCTTGATTTCTTCTTAATGACAGCAAGCCAGACGGAATCATTTCACCGGGTGTTTTGAAAGTACAAGTACGATTTTTAAAGGGAATATACAACATTTGCTTTTGCTGCAATTTTCAGAAATAAATGGATTCGGAGAATTAGTGTGCTTTAGAAAATATTGTTAAACTAGCTTGTTTCACGTTTTAGGTTCGGAGATGCTGGAAAATCTAAGAAAACCAACCATGTTCTTGTAGTCCTTTTTTTTTACTTTACTTAAGATGAGACGTTGTAATTTATAGACTTGGGGAATTATAAGGTAAGAGAGTCAGTCTAGCAGGCTTGTACCCCTACACAGATGTGTCATCAATTGCAAAGAAAATGCGGAATGACTAAATATGAACAATTCGGAGCAGTTTTTGAAAAAAGCCAGTTTTCTCCAACGATGGTCGGCCGACCAGCGTTGGAAAACTACAAGTTTTCTTAAAAGTGTTAGTACACCAGGAACTACGATTTTACAGGATGATTTAGACTGTCATTCCCGAACAATCCAGCAAGGCATTTCGTTATAATTTGATCATTTCGTTTTTTGATGTTTGCAAATGTTGTATCTTCCCTTTAATCCAAGTAAGCTTTTTGACAATATTTCAGTAGGTTACTTTGGTATAAATGCAAATGATCGTATATGCCTTTAAGCATGATTTTGGACCGACCTTGCAGCCGATCGTGCGTTGCGGATGTAGTATCTTGGCAGCCATCGACCCGCCTTATATTATTTATTCCCCTGCAGCTCCGCTGCAGGAAATGCGAACTAATTCAATCAGAAGTAGCCTTAATGTTCCCCCACTTAGAAGTCAATTTGCCTCTCTACCTGAATCAATGGGGATAATGCCTTGCAGGTAGTTTATTGATACAGTGTACCTACATCGCCCAAGTTAATTAATCAATTATAGTGTCAGGGTTGTTCTAATAATAGGCTATCTATATCAAGGCATGGCTATCTGTTGCTTCAAGTTAATTTAAAAGGCTGAGGGAACACAATAAAACAAGTTGAAAGCGCTGTAATTTGATGCATGATGATATAGCTACATACTTGACAATATTTCAGGTGCACTGCAAAATAAAATATCTAATGAAACAAAGATTTACGCGTAGGGTTAATTTAAAACTGCAGATTTTGCAATGTTGAATTAATCTGAATATTGTTTCCAAAGAAATTTAATACTGAGATAAAACATGAATGCTTGTTTTACCCTTATAGGTATATTATTTATTATAATTAGCCTTCTTAATCGGATTTAGATTGTTATTTTGGCTGCGATTCCCGAGCTACTTGGCAGCATCACATGCCTGTAGCCCAGAAAAATACCACATACATTTTTGGTAAAGTACATAGACCTACCAAGAGCCAAACCTGTTCGGTGTGGTCTATCTGCTGCGTGTTGACCTCGGATCGTATTTGCAGATTACCCGAAATACTATAGTTGTACATTTTGTCTGACACTACTAATAACTCATATTATAGTCCGGCACATTGGTGCAAAATATGATAGAGTTGCTCATTTGATGATAAAAGCACGAAAGTTGGCACACAGTAAGAACATGCCCTAGAGAAACCTTTTAGCTATGGGGCCTTCACAGATTTGTGCTTTGAAAAAAAATATAGAATATCAAGCAATTTTCAAAATGTTCACCATGGCTGCCATTGCTTGTTATTCTACCTATATATTTTTTGCAAAGGACAAATCTGCAATAGCTCTATAGCCAAATATCTTTCTCATGACATACCTGTATTCTGACTGTGTGTCAAATTCCATGCTTGTATCATCAAAGGCACAATCCCATCACCTATCTGCCGTACTATTAGGCCTACCATTCTACAGTGTTTTATATTCAGCAAGAGTCAAACAGATTTCATTTTATTCTGCTTTGTATATTAGTAAGACTTAGATTTAATATAGTTTAGGCCTAAACCTAAGAGCAAACTGTCAAAAAAAATGCCTATTTTATTTTTAATTTTAATGAAGTGTTCTTTCTGGTACATTTTTGTTCACACAGTATAAACCAAAATAAGCCATATTTTCGTTTCCCATTATTTCACATGGTACAAACCTTACGTCAAAACGTAATGCAAAAGTTGCTGACAACTTACCTTACTGTGTCCATTTTAATGATCCTGTGCGCGTAAATAAAATATTGTTGTTTGCCGTCCATAATAGAATCATTGTCGAAAAAAATATATACGTCATTGTCTGCAGCCGTATATTTTAATTGGCAGGCTTTGTTACATGTAAATGACTTCTAGCCTTTCACTTGAGTAAACAGTATATCTTAAATCACTTCACTTTGTCGTTTCATTCTCTGTCCTTCTAAACTCAAGGAATTAAACGCCGAGTCCGATATTGTAATCAACACGACCCTGCTTTCGCCAAAAAAACCAAGCGCTTTCACCTCCATTTATGTCCCGACTATAGAAAACCCAGCTCCATTCACTAGTATTTGTACGACTTTTACGTGTATAAATAGTTTTAAAAGGTTGGGAGATGCACACAAAGTAAAAAAAGAAGTATAGTAGCGGTGTAGTGAGCAAGAGAGTCAAAACACCGGACTGGGTTTTTTTCTGTGATTGAAAGCCCGCGTGTGTGCGGGGCTGGCCCCGGCCAGCACAGTCCCTTTCGTACACCGTCTACCCTCTCTCTCTCCGCTCGAGCGAGGAACGGCGCGGGTGTATTATCGACCGGGCCGGGCCCAGCTACTTCTCCTCAAATTTCATTGCAAAGAGCGGGTTGTCACTCATCTTGCAACTCGCTACAATGCAGCCGACATTATTGATGGCACGGCGCGTCATTTTGGAGCATGTAATAGGGAGGGCATTTCCAGTCATCAAGATTTGAGAACGATGAAGAAGGGGGGAAAGAAAAAAATATCAAGACTTCTCAAGGAAGAAGAAAAAGTATCCGATTTTATAATGTGGGACATTCATGGGTCCTCGTGTTTAAAGTGGATCGCTAGACCATTCGGTAGGTGGTGATAAACAACGCCACCAGTCCTCGGTCTAGAAGGACCGATAAATCCCACACCTCCCGTGTAACAAATCTCCCCCTCGCCTCTCAAGAAACTCAGAGCGAAGAGTTACCCTCGAGAGGTAAAGGTAAAAATTCCAGGCAATTAATCATTCTACTTTCTTCCACCTTGCTCTATTTCTCTTGTATACAGACGGGGAGGGGAAGGATGGAAGCGGGTCCAAGAGGCGCCGTAGCCGGACCAACTTCAACGGCTGGCAGCTGGAGGAGTTGGAGAGGGCCTTCAATGAGAGCCATTACCCGGACATCTTCACGCGAGAGGCGCTGGCCATGAGGCTGGACCTGGTGGAATCTCGAGTTCAGGTGAGGTGGACTTCCTTTCTAAATCCTCCATATTGGTTGTGTTCCGCGTCTACTTGGTCGCTGTCACAATAATACACCGTATCGGTACCAGTCAGACATATTGGCGATGATTCCATTGCAAAGCATGCCATAGGCAATCACGTCTTCGAACTAGCCCAGGGCTATAACATGGCTCTTCCAAAAGAATAGTGCCGAGCACGTGCACTAAACTTTAGGTAACCATGCCAAAACCATGGTATATGATACATATTGCCATTGACTCTTTCTGATTCTCATTTTTTTCTGATCCTTGATCGCCGTTTGACTATTATGAAGTTGTTATATTGGTACCTACTGTCGCGAAGGCTTGGTAATTCATGCTTCAGTTGCAAATCAGGCCCAACTTCATTTTACAGCACAAGGTCAAGTCCGTGCCACAATTGTTGTTGTTGTTTCCCCCTTTCTTGCACGTTCATGGGTGAATAGGGAAAAAAATGGGCTATTTTTTTGGGTCTTCTTCCCTGACTGCTCCGCAAGTCGATGTTAAAATGCACCAAATGTCACCGGTGCATCATTTTGTTAAAGTTGTGTGTTAAAAATCGAGATGACCAAATTGATATTGGGTTATACCATTCTCCACATGTCGTAAATTTGAAACTTGAAGACCATGTCGCGAGAGATATGTCATTTATGATGTTTACTGCGGTATGAATCCTGAGCACCCGACTAATAATTATACATTGCAGTATACAGTTGATGTCATATAGAATTGAATACATTTGACTTTTAATGTCGTCATTAAGCACACTAAGTACCATTACTTTTCTGGAAAGCGAGTCACATTCCATTTTCTTGCCAATTTACGGAACTTGAAATTTTACTTGTCGACACTTACCCGTCATGTAGAAAGCATTGTTTGTCTCCCTGAAAACAGACCTCGCGTCGAATTATCAATTTTCGGAACAAACGTGTTCACCATTAGGCCTAACAGTACTTTTCCGCGAAAGTGCCATTTGTATATTGTATTAGGGGCGCTTAAAAATTGTCCTCCTGTTAACAAGATATCATTGTTTATAGCGATTTATTTGATAGATATTTACGACAAACTTAGCGCGGAGTGTATTCAAGTAATGGCTACTCAGAGGCGCACATTCAATTTACTTTAGTCTAAAAGCATTCCTGGTTTGAAATTGATTCAATAATGTGTTGTCGCGGTAACTTTCTTTATTTTACCAAAATGCTCCCTCAATCACTTTAAGGATTTCTAACGGTAATCCGAGAATACACCCATTTGTCGGAAATGTCCTCATTAATGTGGCTGTCTACGCCGTGTGTGGATTTGGACAGTGAACTGTATACAGCGTTATAGCTCGTCCGTCATGATTTTGTGGCGCAATTTACAATCCGCACTTGAAAGCCCCCAAACCACTCGGCGGCATAAATCCCAAATTCTGTGATAGATTCCCCCGCCATAATTCTGTCACCGTCCGGAAAACACACAGTTACAAAACGGCAATTACTTCGATCAGCGCCCGGCTTGTTTTTACAACCCTTCTATTTGCCAATATGGTGAAGAAGGAGAGGAAGAAGAAAAAAAAACCTTCGCAGTTACCGGGCACATCTCTTCGAGCGCGACGGGCCGGCCGTGTCGGCCGGCCGGCCCCAGATGAAGTATGGATCGTGGAACCGCTGGGCCGTTACATTGACAAGAGGGTTAAAGGAGAGAATGACAAGCACAAATATATGCATAATATTTGCCAGTTGGCTGGGCCGGAGGGGAAATTAATTGACATGCGGACTAAATTTTAGCCCCGGGAAAAGTCAAGGATATAGCGTTACCGCGCGCGGGCCGGCCATCGCGCGTGACGCGCGGCATGGACCAATAGAAACCAAGGAAGAGAGGGGAGATGATATTAAAAACATCGGGAAGTCAAAGGAGATCTCCAGATCGCATCAAACAATAATCGTATTTGGCGAACCTGATGTATCAGCGCTATCTCGAGCGGCAAACATTATGCCTTACACGCGTGCGCCTACTAAATGCTCGGCAGTCATTGCGGGGACCAACCCCGAGAGATAACATATGACAAATCACGCCCGCTAGTCCCCTTTCTAATTTAATAAAAATGTAATTTCAATATAACACAGGAAGCTGAACTGAGAAAGTCTCATATTTTCCCCTGTATAAAGATCAACATTACACACATGAGAACCATCAACGTGAAATAAGCGCTCGCTCTAAAAAAAAAAAAAAAAAAAGGTAAATAAAAACAAATGACGAGCATCGATTTTTAACTTAAAACCACATTAGCTAAAACTCTTAACACACCTTCACTAAGTTGCACTCATAAGCCAGCCTCTTTGCGTATATTTACACCGTTGCGTCACAGTGAATCTTCGTCACTTCCACCAATTCAATCATCCTCTCTCATTATGTGCACGGTAAACATCCCCGAAATTAATTTACTTCAAGGGCTTAAAAGCTACATCATCCGTTTCTCTCCTCCCCCCTATCTCCGCGACAGAAACATACCCACGGATGATATGACAGACGTTCGGGAGTGCATGTGAATATTCTATAAACTCTATGTAAACTCTCTAATTGTCTCATTGTGTTAACACAAAGCTGTTAATGTAACGCCTCCCGGTCCTTTGTTGCGTGAAACAGCCGTTTGGGTTGTTCTTTCTCCCGTAATTGCCTCGGTTGGCCTCTCGTGGGAACCGTACAGGGCAAATACGTCGCGTGTTTGCCAAATCCAGGGCTTAATTCTCCACAAACACTTGCATGGATGGACAGGGTTATATTGTATTCGAAACACTCCAGAACTTTTGATTTTGGACGATGCTGCTATTTTTGCGCACTTGCTGAAACCAACGCACTCCCACCAAAACACACAGGTCGGTGTATGGTATGCACTGAGGACAGGTCATTGTTCTTCTGGCGACTTCTTTTGTCTGGACAAGCTTTTTTTGCAACTGCTCTCATAGGTTTTGTACGCAATTTCTAATTCGTGGTCGTCCTCAGATGGATGCCCCCAATTACCATAATGAAACTTAACACGTATGTCCCCGTTTGAACATAAACATGCACATCGAACTCTACACGTGCCAAATAAAATAAAAGTTCGTGTTTTGATTGTCACAGAGGGCCACCCTTGTGCCCTTTGTACCTTCTCTCTGAAATGAGTGTAACTTGTGAATTAGCCTGGCACCAGTTTTACCATAGGCTTGCCGTGTCTTGCTTCATCTTGTACAGTCGTCTTGAAAGCCACCCACCCTTGATATTGGACAGTTTTTACGTTGTATACCAAGCGAATAGTAACCAGTTGTCCATCCCCCAAGATCGTGTTTGCTTTGCCCACTTCCCGGACGCAGCGCGTCTTTTCACCGCCGGCATGAATGTTTCTAATCTCCTAACACACGGTGGCCACTTTGCACCCTCTCTTTAATCTAAAGTCAACTTGGGGGCACCGTTATGAGACCTTTTGTTGACCGATTTGCCCACTTCGCCGTGTATACAATCCCTTTCTTGTAAACCTGTTTTCCTGGGCATCGCTGAATAAGAAGGTTGAAGTAGGTCCGAAGCCATTGACTCGTTAACTCGATACCCACTTAAGGTGCCAGAGGCGGCCATTTTATTAAGCTACTCAGCACACACTTTTGCAATACTTTACAAACTTAGAACAGTTGACTTATCCATGACGTTTTTGCAGCAATTAATAAAAAGGTGGTGGTTTTTTTAGGACGGCGGGTCTGGGTTGCTCTCTGAAATTGATTTAAAGAAGATGTCTATTAGGGCGCTATATTGACAATGCGCATCGGTGCTTCATGTCTCAATCAGACAAATCGGGTCGAAATCCCTTACTTTTCCCCGATGTGTTTTCTCCGCGGGTCCTTCAACCTGCATTGATCCAGTGCACGGGGCCTGCCAACTGACAGTGCTGTATTCGAGGTACTTGTGATCGATCACGGGTCGTCACAAGTCAGTCACAAGTCAGTCACAAGTCAACTCATAAGCTTTTCAAAATGTGAATACGTTCCCTTGTGTTCATCTCACGTCACTCGTGACCGGACTTGTGAATTGCCTTGTGATTGCCTTGTGATCGGACTTGTGATCGGACTTGTGATCCATCACGATATACCTCGTCCAACACTGTCACTCAACGTCTCCTTCGAAATATGTGACCCATTATAATCGTAGTAAGGAAGTCGTTCATGCCGCAGGTTATATACACTGACCTCATCATAATAACTACGAAAGTACATTTGGTATGGCTTTTCAATAAATAGACCATTATCATGTTGCAGCCATTTGATTTTTTCCCATTCAGATCAATGTAACCAAAGCGAGGCTGGAAGGGAAAAATAGTCTGGTTCCTTTTTGCACAAAACATTATCATTCAATACTGTTATTGGATACAGGGAATGTGACAAAATTGGTGGAAGCATGATAAAGGTCGAAACTGCATAAGTTGGAGATTGTGCCGCCAGCTCGTTTACTCGGCTTTGGTATTGTTCAGCACAGCATTATCTGCTTTGCTATCCGAAGCAACTGCTCTTAACAAGATGGTACCTCCATCACACAGGGACAATCTATGAGTGTACATACCTCACCATAAGGCCATTAACGGTGACACCTCGGAGAATGCGTAGTTTACGTTTCAGCTCAACTCCGACACAAAGGACCGGGGAAAGAGCAAGAGCGAACCAGTAGCCGGGCGGCCTCTGATGGAATCACAGCCCGGTGTTAGCTCAGGGAACACCGGCCTTCTAATTTAAATAAACAGCCTGATTGCCTTGGCCCTAGTTGTTTGGAGAAATAAGTCAAAAACTTCAGAAGCCCACTCTTTTTTCAACTCGTGTTTAAACACTATAGGATGGAAACATTCACACGGTCGTGTTTACCTTTCCGTTCGGTAATACCATTGTTGTTTTTGCGTCTTTCTTGTGGGGATTTCTATACACAGTTTGGAGGACGGACGGATTTAGAGAGATGATCCACAAAATTGGTTTCCTTAAGGGAATTTGCTGCGTAATGCAATTTCCCATTTATTACATCAAGTGTGGGGCATAACACTCTGGCAAAATGGGTTTAATATTTGATTGTTCCCACTCTGTATCCCCTTTCACCGAATAATTTACTTGGCTTGATGTCTTAACTTCATCCAGTATTGACACTGCCCGGTAAACTCACAAGGAAAATATTTTTCTCACCGATGGGTGCCAGACTACTCTCAGCACGTTTTGTGTGTATATCGCTTATTGGTGCCCTGTCCGAGCGAAGCTGTTACAGTTAACTCAGCTGACAAATTTACAACCCTGGTGCATTCTGAGATATTTCTTGACGGAACTTATAACGTCCCCATAAAAGCTTGAGTATTACATGTTCAGCATTGTAACCTTGTATACGATTGATTTTTATTGATTTAAATCCTAACCCTCCTCAATCCTACAAACTCCTCCAGGCGCTTTTGATGGATTTTGGAGGATTGAGGCTGAATGGCAAAAAGTGTCGGTTGATTTTGGAGAATGCATTGTGTCGAGTTCGTAGGCTGTACCCAGCATTGTTTATGTTCAATCAGTCATGCATAATAGAACCCTGCATTATGCTTGTTATCATCCGCACTGCTTCTGAATGACATCGGCACTGCCTCAACCCAGCAACAGTGATTGTTGGAGGATTTTGAAGGATTGAGACAATGGTCGTCCCTCCACTGAACAAATTCAAGAAATAACGGGTGATTTTGGAGGATTGAGGCTGAATCCAATTTTTACATGGTAGCCAAACTTATTGAAAGGATTTTGCAGGAATGAGGATGGTTCCTATAGCCAAAAGGGCCTGGGAGTAGGCCTACGTAGGCTTCTCTATCATTCCCAATTTCTGTAAAGAAGAACATGCGTTTGATATGTTCAGATGTTGTTTCAAGTTTGACTTCGGAGTAATTTTGATGTGGTCTGTTAAAAAACTGACATGTCAGGGTCCTTTCAAATCTGATCGGTCATAACTGTGGGGTGCACATTCAGGTTTTGTAATGTCATGGGGGTTTTTTTGGGTGGGGGAAGAGATTTGAGTAGAGATTGCATGTTAGATTGGTTGAAGGTTTGTTGTATTGTCATCCAAATTTTCCATGAGTATTTGAATATCAACGAGAAAACCAAGACATATTATACCCCTCCTGTGATCTATAGGTGTACCATCTCTTTGGTATCTCATATTTGAAGTTGATATGGAGTTTGAATTTCGAGTAAAATTGACTTGGATTGTTGATGAAGCGACAACTGTCATTCCTTGCAAATCTAAGCCTTCTGATTTCTTAATCACAAACCGTTGCAAATAAACTGTATCGCATTGTATCCGTTTGTCTATAACTATAGTGTGGCCAATTTGGGGAGGACAGAAAATCAATAGAGACGAGTATATTCGAATGTGTACGGGCAAGGAAATGACACCAGTGAAAACGTGTGGATTCGGTGATATCGGCGCAATTGGAAGTTTTGGCACGGAGCTCACGGGCGAGCGAAGGCCCTACCGGCTGGGTCCATTTGCCGGGCAAAGCTATCGGATCATGTTTGTGTAGGCATCGACGCTACGGATTGTGTACCTTGGTGCGGGGCTAGTGCAGGCCAGAACAAACCAACTACGACCGTTACAATATCACGGAGCAGCAAGAGAGAGGGTATGGAGGGAGAGCAAGCAACGGGTTGTATATTCTGCGCGCAGGCCGGCTATCATATTGAATTAAGCTGCCATGTAACATTATAAGTTGCTCCTTCCCGCGTTAAGTGCTCTAGTGTTGTATTTGGTAATTGTCACAACGAGCTGGTAATTTAATAAAGGAAGTAAGAACATTAGCGAAATTGTATTTCATTTCATTCGAGGAGGGAGCGACTTGGCGCTGGGTAGTGGGTAATGGATCCCCGCAATGTACGGGCGGGTGGTGGTGGTTGGGTGTGTGTGTGTTTGTCCTTCGCGCCAAAATAGACAAGGGAACACGCAGCGTGGACGAGTGTTGCGCGTGCACACGGCGCGCGCAGCCCTACCGCATCGGTTGTATCGGGAAGACCTGTCGCTGTGAGTTTATCACACAACCTCGGCGATTTGATGACATTACAAGAGACACAGTGGTGTAGGTTTCAGTCGAACACACACACAAAAAGTGGTTACAAAAATCACCGACCCTGCCTCGCACTCACTGTGTTTCTCACCGGGGCTCATGTTGGAGGCGGTGACTAGACCGCGGGCTTCCTTTGTCTGAGCACTCGCCGATAACATTTAGAGGAGTGGATGATTTAAAATCTCTAGTCGTGACTACAACCGATACAGTGTGGCGTGTGAGAAGTGATCATTCAAAAACGCGGACATGTTTGCGTTTCCATACCGTACTTCAATCAATCCCGCGTTTCGATTTTATAATGGATAGTTCGGTTATACGTATAGCCTTGTCTTCGTGTCGCCCTATCGGCGGCGGCATAACCTATCCCTAGGACAATTAAAAACGATTACAGACGCGGTTGCAGAGGCTCTCTTGTAACTGCAATATAACCCGATGAGTATGAAATGAATATAATGATCTCGTCACTTGCTGTGCCTACAGGCGACAGCCGATGTGTAAACACTGGCCTGTGATACGGGAATTAAAACCCGTGTAAGCCATGATTAAAACTTGCAACAGCCGTTGAATTTACAATTGGCCACTTGTTATTGCAGCCGGGATATAGAAGCTATATAGAACTGTATCCGAAACATTGTTTTAAAATATTGCGACCATTTGCCTTGACTTATGAAGTTTGTAAAGGTTGATATTACTTGATTAAGTGGGTTATTTGCAATTTTATGTTGACAATGAGCTGAAGTGACATTTGATTTGAAATTGTTTCTGGGGTTCTACACAAAATACTGACCGCTCAACTTTGATCATTGTTGTACCGGTAGTTCAGTCCTAAATATAAAAAATGTCCATCTTTCTGAAGCCTACACCATGATCTGATGGCTTGATTTTGGCGCGCTTCTAATTGGCAGACTTCCACAATTCAACACGGCGTAGATAATGTCTGAACCCAAAAAAATGAGCAGCAGATGCCCAACCGATAGAAACAATCGGATCCATTCATGGATCTTTGAAGATGATTTGTGAGACAGACACCAAACGTGAGTTGTTGTATGACCGAAGTGGAAAAGCAACGCCACACAAAACATTCATCATGGGTGTGTCTGTGTGTGTATATGGGAGAAGACCCAACAATAACGGCTATGCGTGGTGGTCTGTCAGACCTTTTCACATAGCCCCTCCTCTCTGAGTAGTATTTTTTTCAGTGCAAAATGATGAATGAACTCGCATGCATTGCACTTAGCTCTGCACTCTGTAGCAGAGAGTTTTTGGAAGCTCCCTATAATATTATTGTCAAAACAGTATTTTCCACACTCTCAAAAGACCCGGGTCAGATTTGACCCGGAATTTGGGTCCTATGGGGCCTGACACTTTTCCGGGTCGAAATGACACTTTTCCGGGTCAAAAAGACACTTTTCCTGGGTCAAAATGACACTTCTATGACTCACCTTCCAGGTCATTTTCGGACCCGGTAAAGTGTCATTTGGACCCGGAAAGTGTCATTTGGACCCGGAAAAGTATCATTTGGACCCGAAAAAGTGTCAGGCCCCATATAGGACCCGTATTCCGGGTCAAGTCTGACCCAAACGTTTTAGAGTGGCGTTGTTTGAAAGCCATTTGTTCCTCACTTATACTTTGGTAAAAAAGATAAAGGGAAATAACTGTTAACCTACCAAAACAAGCTCTGTCCCTTCCCCCCCCCATCAAACAGCTGGGAGTTAATTCTCTGAGCATGACTGGAAATATTCCCATTTTTCTCTGATTGGTTGAAAGAAGCGTGACGTAGACGGGCTTGCTCCCTGATTAGTTATTGCCAACTTCGTGTTTTCACAGTGTAACTGTTGTTGTTTCTTTGGGGTGTTTGTTTGCTCGCTTGAGTCAGCTTTAACTATACACTTCGAATGGCCATGTACAGCAGTTGTATGTATCTTTTTCTTTGCCCTTTGGGGCAACGTGTATGATTGGCCAAATATTGAAGGACGCGATTAGCTACCTATGTATTCAACCCGACGGCTTTTTGCTGAACTGTTAATTAACTTTGCTGAGAGCATTTCATGTTTAGAAAGGGGAAAAAACAGGCAACGTTGCGAAGAGTCATTTTCTTCTATGCAGGGATCGCAAGGTTTCGAGGGACACTGTGATACACAAAACTATTTTGGCACTTGTTCCTTCACTACTTTGTTTTTGTGGCTTTGGCATTTGAGTCGATTCCCTCAATATCAATTCCACCATTGTGCAAGACAGGTCTCCATTTTTTTATTTTTTTTTTGTACAGCCTGAATGAAAAAAAAAAGTGTTGAGCGCTTTTGGGGAGCTCGGGGGCAGAATTTTGATACGGCGTTCCATAATCAACAAGCCATTTTTAGTGTCCACAATCTATGCCTCCTTTCAATTGGGGGACCTGATTAAAAAGTCCAAATCGTGTTGTTATCCGGGAGTCTGTTGTCGAGGGGCTGCGCGCGGGAGAGGGCCCGGCGGGCTCGGCGACGGACGAGCGGGCCAGGGCCCGGAGATAGTTAGATCACAGCGTGTCACCCGATAGGTCACTCACCTACTTGCCAGTTACGCCGGGGATCCAGCGAGTAATACCTTGTGATTGCTAGTGTATCAAATGCACTGGCAGACCTCGGTCAGTATAAAAAAAATATTAGTTGGATCCCGGGCACATATTGCTCACGCGCGCATCACGCGCGCGCTGTCTTCCATTCACCGCGGGGGGCCACGCGCTGCCCTCGCCCTGCGGACAACACCCGAGAACACTCGGATTATTTGACGAGCTGGAAATACTCCCCCATGTATCAAAATTCATTGGCTTTTCAATCTGTGCTAGATTGACATTTCAGATCAAAAATAATAACGTGGACGGGGCAACAATGACTGTTTTCGCAACGCCAGCGCGCACCCGACCCCTTCCAAGTGATCTTTGAGAAATCCCAGTGCGCGCCAGAGAGTAAATCATTGTTATTTTTCCATTATGGTCTCCAGAGAAATCCGGTACGAAAATCTGAAAGGCCCCTGAACTTACTCAAGTTTTTTTTTTCACTCTCTGTCTCTCATCTACTCTCCCTCTTCTTATTCAGATCGTGTGGGGCTTTATGTGTTGTGTTTGGATAACCGCATGCCAGCCCCATTACGCCAACGCAATCCCGTTTTGTATCCGGGGTCCCCGGCTGACGGTAGGGGGAAATCAAACGGCAAAATGACATTGTGCCGAGGCGGAATTGGCCCCGGCCTCGGCCGGTCTCTCGGCGGAGCTGCGCGCGGGAAAAGTGCAAATTAAGAGGAATCTGCATTCAGAGGTGCATTGAGTCACAAGCAATCAACGGAAGTCTCTGGCGGATCGCCTTTGTCAGGCGAACAGGGGGGCCATCTCACGTCCGGTGAAAGAATTCTCAGTTCGCAATAATAAAAAAAAGAAGAAGAGAAGACGAAACACATCATCATCCTATTCATATGACATTCTTTTCAGCTCCAAGCTTCTATCTTCTGTCCTGTCCTACATCGCCCATTGTGTAGACGGTCCCTGTTGCAATTGAATAACATCAGTTTTGACCCAATATTTTATATATCTTTTCTTCTCCCTTATGAGACTCTGTCGTTTCTTATTCTGATTGCCCAGCAGGAGGCCCCGTGGACATGACCAAATGTGAAGCTCTTAGTCTAATAACAGTTACCTGAAAAGTTGAAATAAGGAACTGTATGAGAAAGTTATATCGGTATAAGAATCTGACTTGATACGTTGGCTATCAGAACGTTCATTTTTGGTAAAATAGTGACTTAATGCCCGTTATGACTTGTAGGGCCATTAAAAAAAAATGAACTCCAGACTTATAATTGCCTTTTTTTTTCCTTAAAAAGGGTACACTAGTCTTGCTTGAAATCGGTTTTTCAGAGGACAATGCGACTGCATGGCTTAGCCCACATACCTCACGGGAACGTTTGGAATCTTACGTATTATTCTTGATTCGTCTTTTGTTTGTGTTTCTTTTTACAATCTCTGCCCCAAGTTACCATGGTTCGCCTGAAAAAAAAAATGAGGTAATAGTTAGACAACAGTTTTAAAGTTGACCAGTGAAGAGTCTGATAATAAACAGGGACTCGTGAAATTTGACTGGTTGCCTGATCTGATATTATGTGCATGGATCAACTGCGATATCAAAATGGCAACTTTGTGCATATTGGCAGACATTTTGTTAAATTGAAGTTTCCTTGTCTTTTTTTTTTTGGTGCTGGCATTAGGTGTGGTTCCAAAACCGGAGGGCGAAGTGGCGCAAGAAGGAGAACACGAAGAAAGGTCCTGGTAGGCCGGCCCACAATGCCCAGCTCATCACCTGCAGCGGCGACCCGATTCCCCCTGAGGAAGTGGAACGGCGAGAGAGGCTCCGCATGGAAAAGAAGAAGCTGAAACAGCGGGAGAAAGCCGAGAGAACCCTGATCAAGACCAAGAAGCAAGGCGCCACGGACGCAGGGGCGAAGAAGGATGGGGAGGAGGAGGGCTCGGGTGAAAAAGAGTGGGGAGACGGATCTCCTGAGGAAGGGGGCGCCACCAAGTGTTCGCTACCACTGCTGTCCCCGGGAACGGATACCAAACAGGACACTGCGGCTGGTGTGTTCTTCACCGACAAGAAACTCAAAACTCCGGCCGGTCACAAGTCGGCCAAGAGCGAGAAGACGCGACGGGAGGGCAAGCAGAGTCGCAAGCTACCACACCACTGCGCTGCCGATTCGGCCAACTCGGCCTTCCGCAGTTCCTTCAGCATCGACTGTTTGCTCTCACCGCGGCCCAACGATGTTGGCGGCCGCGGGTTCGGACTCCTAGCCGGACACTACGCCGCGGCGGCTAGCCTGGCAGCTGCCTCCCCGTATGCCGCGGCCTTCTCCCCCTTCGCTTGGAACTCTCTGTCCGCGGCCCTTGCTGCGGGCGTGCCCCAGCCCCTCGGGTTCCTGGTAGAGAGGTTTCTGCCGCCTAAACCTCACAATCTCCCCCTTATGGCGCATCCCCACCCCATAACGGACGTCTTTGAGGAACAGAAAACTCTCAGCGTGGAGAGACTCCGGAAAAAAGCCGAGGAACACAAGAGCAAAGTTGCTGTTCAGAAAGAGAGCTGCAGCGACACAGAATCAACCAAGATGGAAATGACATGACAATCTGGAGAGTTTGTTTTCCGGACACTTGAAAATGATTTCAACGCGTTGGAACAAACGATTAACTCTTGAGCCCCCCAAAATATTTCTTTCAGTATTATCGATGCGATTGAACTGTTCAAACGGTTAAGCAACGGCCTGACTTCAATACTTTCTTAGCAAATGTGAATGTTTGAAAAGCAAGTCTTTCTCTCTATTGAAAGAGAGCACTATTTTAACTTCTTGCATAAACAAAATGTGAACAAGCACCTGTGAAATCTGCAACATGTTACCGATCCACGAAGCTTCGCCCTTTGACCTCTGGACCAATCATAACCGTGCTTTATGTCCGACATGCGTGGGCCATGCGTGGCTTTGCGTGCAATAAATGACGCACGCGTCTAGCTCATGCAATGTGCATAGATTTATACAATATTTATGGCAATGTGGCATTGAAGAGGCGCACGTGTTTCTGCCCACGTGGGTAGTGGGCGGGGCTAATGGGTTGGTCTGTATAAATTACTCCGTTCTTTGAGTAAAAATGAAGATTTTTTCTACAGGGCGCTGTGGAAAAGTTTTTAAAAAATCAAGAACTCAAGTTGGCTCAAACTGTACCAAGAGAAGCGTTCAAAAGCCGGTGCATACTAGCGCGAAATCTTGTGCAAAGCGAAATTCATGTCGTCAACAATGGTGGACGCGCTTCGAATGTATTGTTGACGTCACGAATTTCGCTTCGCTTTCGCTTTCGCGTGAAGTATGAACCCGGGCTTCACTCTGGCAAATTTCGCACGCAGCGAATGTTTGGTGACGTCAAATTCGCATCACATTCGCATTCAGGTGAAGTTTAAAGACACAAATGACGCACAAATTCGCGTTCGCTTTCGCGCTTGGTTTTGAACCGGCCTTGAATCGGTCTTACTCTTAACGTGTCCAGGCCTTCGAGTGTTCTCTATTCCAAGAGGATTTGGTGGGGTTTCTAACGCGTGTGAATAGTCTAAATTTATATATTGCTCTTTACGTTTTTAACTCGCGTGGCCTTTCTCTCAGGACTGTATGAAACAAAATCTTTGTACATAAATAATAATATCATCTTTTCTTTTTCTTTTCCTTGTCGTCTGTGTTGACGAGTGAAATAGTGCGGTTTGCATGATATTTTGCATAAATTTGACTATTCTATAGGGTTTGTTTAAAAATGTGCTAAATTGTCATTGTTTTTCGTCCTTATTCACCCTGTGATTTGAGATACAACAGAAGTATTCCGATTGGTCAGATACGGTATTGGTAGCGCACAGCTGTGTAGTCAGCAAGTGTATGGACTATTTCCACTCGATGTGTACGCGAAAGGTGCGAGAACATCAGGCCTTACAATTTCCTTTCCTGATAATCTGTCGCAGCAGCATCGTGTCACGACGTCTGGTACAAAACTCAAATTTTGGCATGGCTTTGTCATCGAGAGATGACTTCGTGTGAGTCGTGTCGTTTAACTGGTAGCCATGCCATGACTCGTAGCGGCTTGCACAACCAAATTTGGGACCAGTCAGATCACGCATTATTATTATCCTGTTTTTTTAAGACGCCATTAGTGAAGGGGTACCAATTCCCATGCGAAGATCTAAATAAGAGGACGTTACTGATTTGTAGAACGCGTACAGCATGCAAGGGAGCGAGATTCCACATTAAACAAAACCGGCTCTTTACTTTGTTCGCCGAATTAGTCTATTCTTGATACACCCTTAACTAATGATAGGTGTGCCAAATGATGCACATGCGTCTCAACTTTCAGAATGCGCGCAAAACTTGCGCTGGAGCCTTGTACCTACCGTACCTAGGCGAGGCTAGAGAGATAGCTTTAATTAGTCAAAATGTGGGCCTGCCTAACTGCTTGCTACCATCTAGACTGATTTTCGTTGGCAGTTGTTCTTTGGTTTATCACCGTATCAAAGCATGCATCGCTGACCACTCATGCATCATCGTGTATCGACCAATTATTAATGTCCTACTTTAGCCACAAGATACACGTTGGTTGACATTTCCCCAAACCTTGGTTTCGTCTCCGATCTGGCATCGGGCTCCAATTATTGTATGATTTCTATTAAATTCATTGTGGTGCGATCGAACGGGCTCAGTATTTGGGTCCATACTGCGCTTCGTTTGAACGTCAAAGTAAAATATTACAAGGCTAAGATGTATTAGTTTCATTTGCTTCGAACATTGTGGACTCCTCGAGTATCCGGAGCTGGAGATGAACCCGAGTTTTTGGAAATTTATCTGTACTTAATAATAATTCCACGTGTTACCGCAACTGTTGTGATTCAAGAAGGCTGCCGAACTGGCAAGCTTCATTTAATGAAATAGACTTTCCGAAGACAGCTGCTTCGCAACGATATCTGTACATCCTTGCGCCGTTGTGTGGTAGGGCCTACATAATCCTAATGTATGATTTTGTTTGAATTCAAAAACAGGGTCTGTTCTCACTATGCAGTTTAAGATAGGTAATGTGACCGTTCAAAATCTCTCAATGTGCGTCGTATTTTCGATACAAATGCTTTCAATTTTGGTACAGTTGTAGAAAACAAATGTTTCGCCCTTTTCTCTCATTTTGGATCAAGATTCTTTTTATTTGTCTCAATAATAACTGAAATATTTGATTTATTTGTATAATTTGTCGACACCGAATGCACGAGATTTGTACGTTCACTACAGCACAGCAGTATTAATATTTTCACGATGGAGAGAATGGTTATTATTGTCAGCGTTAATTACATTATTATTAAATGCAACATTTTGTTCCAATGGGAGAATAAAATTTTAAAAAAACTGTTGTTTGTTGAAAAACAATTACCGTATTCATCGTCGAGCCACGTAGGATCATTTGCAAATTACTCGGAAACATAGTTTCCGATGACAGAAACATTGCTCAAAGTGATTATAATAGACTGGTATCAAATACCCTGTGAAATTATTCCACCTAAAATGGTATCGTTTGGAAGACGAGGGCGGATCCAGAACACAATTTTTGGGGGCCCCCAAAAAATTTGGTCCCCCAAAAAGTGGGCCCCGTTTTTTTTTTTTTTTGGATTCTAAATGTTCTGTGGTGCAATCTGAGGCAATTTCTGACCACTTTGACCAATTTTTTTTGGAGGAAAAGATGGTGGTGTTCGCAGTGCCTGCCTTTATAGCGACTTTTTTGGGGGGGGGCATGGCCCCCTTTGGCCCCTACCCCTGGATCCGCCCTTGTAGGAAGAAAACTAACAATTGAAAGTGGTTTCAAAATAGGGTACCGTGGGCACGCATTTTTACATGCGTATATCCACTGAGCTGAAACTTAAAGCTATAGTCCGTCATTTGCAGCAATCCGAAAAGTAACTGGCGTAATTATTGTTGAAAAAATACTTGGTTGAAAGATAGTAAGTGGACTAAACTCCCTGTGAAATTATTCTTTCTGGCAAGCTATCATTTTGAAGTAATCAACGAAGGAAGGCCTTTCCAACGGTGCGTCTTATAGTCAGGTGGCTTAGATCAAATTTTCGTCAAGATCGTGACCGACTGGTCCAAAGCACCAAACTTGGCAGATAGATTCTTATAGACCTAGAGAAGATATTTAGAAGGGGTGACACCCGAAATTCGTTTGGGAAGGGTGCCTAATTTGCATAAATCGTTAATCCCTGCCGTGTAATATATTTATTCCCATATTTGGGTATATTTTTATTTTTTTGTATTGTTTTGAAAAGTGTATTTTGGGGATTCTACTTACATATCTTTACTTAAATAACATTTTCCAAAGCATATAAGTGACTGAATAATTATGAGGACATAGTAACGATCCAAAATGGCTACTATTATGCCCCAAAATTGCGCGCCTTTACCTTGTCCCCAGATATCATCAATTAGTCTTGCCAAACATCAGCATTGATGAACTTCAAATTCACCACGTAGCTTACTGGTACAGTTACCCTATTGAAACAATGAGAACATTGTGTTATTAAGCCCAGAAAACAAAAACTGGGGAAAAAACGAGGTGTCCATAAATTGGGCTAACAAGTAAGGTGAAGGGTTGCCTAACATGGAAGACTGGAACAAGTTCAAGGAAATTCCCAAAATTATTGTTGAGAAAACGTTTTGGCGTAGACAAAATTATTGTAAACAACAATAATCTCTAATTTGGGGGGATTTTGTTGAACTCGTTCAAGTCCCCACGTTACCCTTCCCGTAGTAGCCCAATTTACGGACACCACATTTTCTCCCCTTTTTTGGGCCAAACATCAAGATGATATCAATTTTCACATGATTTCCCACTTATTTTTGTTAGGTTAACTATGTCAGTAAGTACCTTTGTGAATTTGAAGCTCATCAATACCAACGTTTGGCGAGACTAGTTGATGATATCTGAGGAAAAGGTAAATGCGCGTAACTTTAGGGTAAAATAGTAGCCGTTTTGGTGATTTACTATGTCCTCTTAATTATTCAGTCACTTACATGCTTTACAAAATGTTATTGAAGTAAGAATATGCAAGTAGAATCACCAAAATACACTTTTCAAAAAAATTAAAAAATAAAAATATACCCAAATATGGGGAAAATATATTACACGGCAGGGATTAACGATTTATGCAAATTAGGCACCCTTCCCAAAAGAATTTCAGGTGTCACCCCTTCTAAATATCTTCTCTAGGTCTATAAGAATCTATCTGCCAAGTTTGGTGCTTTGGACCAGTCGGTCACGATTCCGACCATATGCCACCTGACTATTAGGAAAATTTTAATTAGTAGTTCGTTTTGTTATTCGGCGAAGCGCGCGCAAGCATTGGCACGACGCACACGCACGCGCGGTTGCTATAATTCGTCGGATCAGTGCGCGACATCGCGTAGCTGCAATCGGCTCAGTGAGAACGTGTCTCAGACGCTGAATTCAGGCCAATTCAAAACATGATTCAGCAACTTTTGATTTGAAATTGAGATCCTAGAATGCTGTTTTTCTCGGAATATACAGCTGAAGCTGAGCTGAAACTTCATCAGGTTAGTTGTTCAGTATCCTTCATTAGATTTTGAACACTTTTGTTGCTTCAAACGAACAAAATGCACAAATTACAAAATGATGGACTATATCTTTAAACAGGTTAGTAGTCCTGCACCCTGATTTGGAGCAGTCTCGTGGCCTCAAATGGAAAATATAATGCACAGGAAAACAAATGATCCTATGTACCTTTAATTGTGGGTGTACATCGAATTGAAGAAACGCAAGATAAGGTTTACTTTTGCCGCTTGGTATGATACCTTCATATTGACATCACAAGGTGGCGTTTACAGGGTACAAGACTGGAATTAAATAAGGCCGTGTCCGGTCCGAAGCCAGTATTTAATTGATGGCTGCGGCTTTGGTTTTTGCCGTGGAGAGCCGTGTAAACAACCTTAGCCGGTTCAGACACGGCTTAGTGAATATAATATTTCGGCTCTGCGGCTGCAGACCAAATGGAGTTTAGGGTAGTGGGGATTTTTCTGAAGTCAGAACCTACAATTATCAAGTATCCCACCCGTGCTAACTAATTAGAGTGGCCCGCAAGAAACCCACTAGTGGCAGGTTTTCTACCTTCTCGTAAAAAAATGTACTTTTTCAAGGAATCGACGACTGTTCAATAACGAACGTAATATATACACAACGCCCTATCTTAATGTAAGAAACACTCAAAAGATTACATTTATAATATATTACTGTATTGTAAAATCAGGTATGTACCATTATTCAGTAGTGTAGACAAATAAATCCGCTCAGAGAAAAAGTAACTTTTTGGAAAAACGTGAAAGTCGATTATTCCACGTGTGTTGTCAATTTGCCAATTAAGGTAAGAACATTCAGTCAAACTCCGGTTTCCCGACCAATGGCGTAACTAAGGGGTGCATGGGGCACACCCGCCCCCACCCCCAAATTTGGGGAAATAAAAATGACAATTTTCTGTAATGCTAAAAACCTCTTGAGTGCCCCCCTCGAGAAAATTAGTCACGCCCCGTACCCCCCCCCCCCCCCCCCTCCTGCAAATTGAACGCCATACAACATTGCTCCCACCCAACACTATTTTGTGTATTTGGAGCCACTTGGCTCTGGTCGTTAATTTTCGGGGAAAATAGTTTGTGATTGTCCCTGTTCAAGGTTGGGTTCTTATTTTTTATAGTTCTCTCTCTCGACCCAGCCTACATCCGGGCACCGGAAAGTCCGCGTCGCCATTGCAGTAGGCAAACAGGCACCGCGCAGTATAGGTAGTAGGCAAGCCTTCAAAGCTATGATGGGTGGCAAAAACTGTGAGAAAAACGCGGAGCCAACACCCAGTGTTGGGTCAGCACGATTATGACAACCGCACACTACACGGTGCAGGTATAGTGCCCATTATTCCATTTGATAAATAATTCACGTTTATTGTACGTGAAAATAAGCCCTATTAAGTTTACAGCACACGACGTTGTTGCCGTTGCTTGCCTGCTGCAGTTGTGGTCGAGCGACAAGGAAACCGGTTGGTCACATGATATTTTGACGCCATACGATCAAAACCTAAAGAGAGTTGACTGGCAAGCTTCGGCCACTTAAATAGGGTAAATAACAACCGAGCAAGCTACCTTATAACGACGCGAAAGGCTCTGTTATTCTTAAGTGCAGCCTCGCCCTATACCCGTACCCACCACTGCGCATATAGCGATATTTCTGCTTTGAAAACATTTGCCATCACTAACTGAGGCAAATGGGTATTTAAAGAATTGCATGATAGCACATGCCAGTGTATCTTCGGGCTCTAGTTTGCATTTTTTGTGCTAATCAGACGTTAGTGTGGGAAATCTCTGCACTGCATTATTCAAATGGTGACGTAAAGGCATTCTTAGTTCATCATGACTGTTAGTCGAGGGTTGTTCAACCGATCGGCCATCTTTGTTTGACCTAAATTGAAGTCCGCGAGATCACAGTTTGGCTGCGTCAGAATGACATGGCTATGGCCGGGGGGCAATAGCACATGCGCTTATGACAGAGGCCGAAGCCACTTCCATAGACGTATTTGAACGCAGGCTTTTAATAGGCTTCGAGGGAGGGTTATACACAGTCTGGCAGCAATTATCCTTGTTTTGATTTTCATGCATTTTGACATAATGATATTTGGAAGCAGACTCAAAATGGCTGCTGTTATTGTGTATTATGGGTCTACACAGCGAGTTTGTATAATTATTTTGTTCTCCTATGCATCATGACTTGTGAAGTTCACCCGTGTCACTTCATCTCTCTGAATCCTTCGGAGGGGTGAGAATCGTTTACAGTGTCGCCGTGGCGGTGTGTGGCGCAGCGAGCGAGCGAGCGATTGGGAGCCACGGTGCCGAGCCGAGTGTGTGTCACGAGCCTCGAACCCGTACGGAGCAACGTGGTTCCAGGTGCGCCAGTGACTCGTTATCCTGCCCGCAGTAATTGATTGTGACAAGTTAACGCCAATCCAACTCGCCGGGGAGTCGGCGGTATTCGCCCGTACCTGTGAACAATAACCCGGCTAATGGCTCAGCAGAAATTGAAAATAGGTGTGCTGACGGCCCAGGCATGCTGATGCCACGGTAATAAAATAATATCTCATCGGTGTGATCACCGCATTATTTGGACCGAACAGCACGCTGCCGCTATTCTTTATTTTAATAGGCATGAGCCATTTAAAGAGCGGGTGGTGGCTGCGCACAGTGGGGAATCTTGACAACAAAATGGCGACCGACTTATTGTCGACCCCACAAAACACAGAGTGGTCCACACGACGTCAAAGATCGCTCAAGTGTGCTCGAAATTAAAGTTGACAGTGTGTTAATTAAAGCTAACTGGGTGTCATTGAGATTGAACGTTAAGTGGTACATGTACTCAAACCTTTGTTTTGCCATTAAAAACATAGCTTTCTGAGCTGCTAGCCCATACTCGATGCTGACGCCACTGTTGACTGCGCGAAATTGCTGCAGATTTGTCCTCATGCATACGTTGTTGGATTATTATGATAATCATACAAAGACGATAACAAAAACAGGATGAGTAAACCTTGTCACAGATAACACAAAATTGTTCCATTGGTTCAGAATGGCTTTTTAGCTATTCACTGGAAGTCTTTTCATGCATCTGGTCTACGCAATGCGCCGGATTCATTCAATGGCGTTATGGGGTATTCCTATATGATAGCACTGCCCGACTAAGTGACAGCCAATCGTTGAGATAGTTTCAAAGAGAACACTAGACTGATGACCCTCTCGGTGACCGGCAGAAAAATGTACAGCATTGGCCTCATGGGTTCCCTATACTGCAGAGACTCCCATGTACCGAAATACTTGAAGATTACATTCTGCTTCATCGAGTATTTGACTTCAAGAAATGACAATCGAAAATGTCACGTCGAGTGCACCTTTAAAGCCGAGGCTGCACGTTGCAGTACTTAATGACGCTGAATTTGGCGCTCAGTGAAGAGTCAGCAAATTATCTTCTCTTGATAGAAAATTAACCTGACACCTCTTTTCCCGCGCAAAGTGCAGGCTGCCGGGTTCATGTTCTACGACGCAGTATGACGGGCCAAGATGACAGGCTGGCATAAGAGAACGTTGACTTCTACTCCAGCCGATCGACTGCACCGAGCAAGTCTCGCGACTCCACGTTCACTCGTGCATGTGAACGTCTTGGTGCCAGACACGGACTAGTCTTGCCGCGGACTCCCTTGCTGTCTTTCCTCCATAGCAAAGTGTATGATTGTCTGATAATAAAGTTCTCTAAGTTCTATTTTCACGTCGTTGAAAAACGTGGTGTTCGTTTTTTACAACCCTTTTGTAGCAAAATCTTGATTTTGGAAATAATTCAGACCTATAATTTGCGTTGCGCGGGATGATATGTGAAACGGATGAATGAAATTGATATCACTGGTTCTGATATGTGTTTGTCTTCATAAACAATTTATAGGTTTGCGTGTTTAATATTACTTTTTTAATGATACAAATGTTCTTTTTTCACTGGACTTGTCAAATTGTTTACATGGATTCATATAAAGGCTTATAATCTGGCATTGGCTATAAAGGTTTAATGGTATCAAAATGAATATTGTATCTTGTAAAATTTTGATTTCGTGGTGAATTATAGCAACGTGCTGTCACTTTAACCAGTTAGGTTATTTAAGTTTCGATTATGTGACATCAAGGCACTTAGGCACCAAGTGATCATCCGGGTTCCCAGTGATCAGCCACCATTGCAGTAGGCAACCGTTTGGTAAGCAGCTACGCCGCCGTGTGTTGTAAACTAGACAGTAGGCCCCTACATGGCTTAGGCCTATTTTCACGTAAAATAACCGCGAATTCTTTAACAAATGGCATAATGGTCACTTCTTGTGCCGTGTACAGTTGTCATAATCGTGCCGACTCAGCACTGGCTGTTGGCTCCGCGTTTTCCCCATGAGCACGGCTTTCAAGGCTTGCATACTATCTACTGCGCGGTGCACTGTACGATCTGCGCCTACTACAATGGCGACGCTGACTCTCCGGTACCTGGATGTAGGCTTGGTCGTGAGAGAGCCCTACACAGCCCAACTGTTGACCAATTAAGACCAGATTTACAGCTGTGTATCACGGAGCCTCACATGTCAAAGTTACTTGAGGCCGCTCCAAAGTCCTGCAAACTTGTAATCGCTTGAACTTTGTGACGGTTATCGAAGTGTCTCAATTAATTCGCCAATTACATTCACAACGCTGATCCAAAATTCATAGAGTAAAAGCACAACATCGGCGTTTATCTATTTCAAAAATCCACTCAAGTCCTTTGTGTTATACAAGTTGAAAACACTATGCAACTCTCGTAGGTCCCCGTTGTATTTTCTTTCTAAATATGTGCAAACACAGGACTCATCAGGCAGAGATAATATGGTAACGGGACAAAAATGTTTTTTGTCGACTCCCCAGCGAAATGACCGGCAGCGTTTGGCAAAGTATCGGTAGCCCGATGAATTTCAAATGACAGTGTCAACGTCGGGCAGGATAATCCCAAAATCGAATTCCGGTTTACCCGCTCAAACCTCGCAGGAAATCATCTCTAAACGTATTCAATCCCTCATGTTTGCGTAAATCCCGTGCTCCATGCATTCCAAACTTTCGAACTCATCAGAATGTGTGCAGTGTGTTTTGCCAAACTTTCATGACTCGAATATAATTGAAGTTCTTGCGTTGGTTCAGCTTTGATAACCGGCTTGGTGCATCGCAAAAAAAAATGGCATTAGGGAATCGATTTGCACTGAGCCGTTGGATGTCGTTAACGATTCATTGCTTTCCTCATTTGCAGTTAACATTTCCATCCTGAACTCCCAATTTCTCTCCGTTTTGCTAATCTAATACTGACAACCAGGAATTGCCATGGACGTTGATCCCAACTTGCAGCTCGTAATAAAATCGATGAGCATTTTCATTGTTCATCACTTCTCTATGAGCACTTACTTTTATCGGTGAAGGGGCATGCTTGACAGGTTAATGACTTTGTAAGTTTTGATTCTAAAGACCAGACGTGAAACCTGATATCTTGAAATTGATACGAGGCGAGTCAAAAAAAAGCGGATCCCAAAAATAAAGAAATGTATTTCATGTTAAAATAAAACTATGCAGCACCAAAATTGATTATGACTTGGAAGCCCATTTATTAAACTACTTTTTTAAGTGAGAACATTATTTCAATTGCTCTATACGTTAAAATTGTATCACTATTTAAACGAAGTAACCCTAAAATCAGTTTCGTCAAAAAAGCAATTTAAAGTGTGTTCTGACGTCTGGAACAAGAAAGAATATTTGATTCACCAACTGTAGTACACAATATCTTTATTAACAACCCTGCTTTGGCTAACAATAGGATTTATAAAATCCACTTGTTGAAAATTTTTAACTTTTAAACTAAGGTTTTACACTGCAAAACATGCTCGGTAAATGAAAGGTAGGTAACTTCATTTCGGCATTTGTTGGGAAATTTCACGGCAACAAATGGATAACATTTTCAGTTGGGTAAAATAGCATGTTGACCATCATTGGTCAAATCATAATTTCTATGATTTGGGCATGTCCATTTATTGGGTATGGGCCTATATTTGATGGTTTGATGAACTTACTAACATGTTGAGCAAAATAACTCTTTTCCCCCAAATGTTGGGATTTTTACCCGAGAGAGGGCACTTTTTGCTAACTTTGCAGTGCAGTATTATCGCTGGTGATGTTTGAAAACAATTGTAACGACAACTCTTGAAATCGCATTTTTGGACGAAACAGATTTTAGAGTCATTTTGTTTAAATGGTGACATAATTTGAACGGATTGAGCAATTAATTTGAACGGATTGAGCAATTGAAGTATTTTTTCATCTAAATGTACTTTATTAGATTGGCATACCAGTCATAATTATTTTTGGTGCAACATATATTTTTTTAAATATGAAATATATTTCTTTGGGTTTGGATTCCGTTGTTACTTTTTACTCACCTTGTACAAGAGAGCGTGGCTTTGGTGGATTATGCATCAATGGGTTTACGTTATAAGGGCTAATAATTGTTTGTTATCCACACGTTTTACAAGTTTTGGTTCGACCCAATAGAGCCGGTTTGTACCGAGCATGTTTCGGATGTATTATTTAGTGTCTTTAGGTCATTTATTTTGTAATATTTAAAGATTATTTTTGTTCATCTTTTGGTGTTTTATAGAATACAAATTCCTGGGTTTTTTTTTTTTTGGCGAAGTAATGCGAATGTTTCACTACCCCTTGTCTTTGATTCAATTGAACACTCACTTCGGAACCATCTTCTTGAAGACTTCTCTTTTCCTGCTGAGACCTTCTGGGAGTATACCTGTCATACACATAATGTGTATTTATACACATCTACGGCGCTATACTTGGTTCCCGTTCACTGCCCCTTGCTTTGATTCAATTGAACACTCGCTTCGGATCACTTGTCCATAAACCTGACGTCTGTACGAGCCAATACCTAAAAAGCTCCTCTCTTTTTCCATTAATCGTCTGCCATTAAAAGGGTAGGAATCGAAGAGAGGGAGGAGGAAAAGTCGCCTTCGAGAAAACAACTGACGTGCCTCTCCAGTCCTCGATCGCGCCAGAGTGATTCATCCAGAAAGGCGAATTGCGTGAAACATAAACACAGAACAACCTCCGTTACGAATTATTCTCTTTGCTCAGCCGTGAAAAAGTCGGGGGGCTTGTTAGTTGGTCAGGCGTCGCTGACAGAGTCCACCGGAACAGGCGAGAGAATTAGAGAGAGAGAGAAAAAACCGCAGGAAAAGACTGAAGTAAAAACTGAAAACTACGGACGGCCGAGATCAGCGTAGCGAACGGGCCGTCATTCGGAAGACATGGACGGTTTAAATCGATGGGGAAGGCGGGTCATGTCCATTATCTTTCCCATCCATCCAGCCATCCGATTGATGACATTTTACGTGGCCTGTTGCTGCTTGTCACTTCGCGCACCGTAGAACCAGGATACTTTTTTTCCTTCCTTGCACAAAGCCACGAGAATCTCCAGATCAAAGAGAGTTTTTTTTAAAGAGAGCTCCTGTACTGCTGTTTAATCTCTTAATGTCTACCAAGAAGTCAACTAATGCGAAACGTTGAAACCGAAATTGAATTGATCGTGAAAGACGACGTCACCAAAATAAGAGAGTTGAACTAAAAACAGGCTGAAGCTAGACTAACTTTCCTCTCTCAAGATGTGTGGGTTTGACATTAAAACTATACCTATGAAATAATCGTACAATGCAGTTCCAAGTAGAAGGTGTTTTTTCCCCTCCTGTTCTCATGGTATAGCAGGAAATGCTTACATGATATTTTAGCCTTTTTGTTTTCCCACATTGGTAGGCCAAGTTTCTTTAAAAATCCTGGACATGTATAAACTATATTACTCAATGTTGATTAATTTGGTTATAGAACAGCAAAATTGCCAGGCACCAATTAGAACCATCAAGTAAAAGTCGGGCTGGTATAAGCTGTTATTGTTAAGAATTGCAGTTCACAACTGTGTCTTATTGTTTCTTAACTTCCTTAAATCAAGCTTAGTGCATTGAAATCAAACTTCAAGACATGATTTTATTGTGCTAAACAAATTTGCTATGCAGCTTAGGTCTAGACAAGTTTACAGGGCCAGTCAAAAAGAAAATGACCCTGGTTATGATGATTTTATTCCCTTAAAAAGCAATTAAATTTGATACACCAATGAAGCAAGTATTAAACGAGCATGTTCTTCCACTCATGTGGGTAAAAAAAAATCAGAAATTGATCCATGCTATCGGAAGTTATGCACGTTTTACTAAAAGAACCCATTTTTATAGCTGTCAGTGGAATACTAAATGTTTTGAAGCTTTTCATCTGAGGGAGTACACATGGGCATTCAGTACAAATGAGATTTTAATAATTTCAGTCAAGACTGAGAAATTATTTCCACGTCATATTTTGTGTTTTGTATAATTACGAGGAACAAATCAAGTCTTTTTCTGAAATGATGATGGTGATTTTTCTCCGCTTTCCTTTGCAAGTTTCGTTCATTCACGGAGATACGAAAATCTGCACGTGGTTCATTGCATTGAAAGATATTCGCCAATGCGTATCAGTAAATGATCAGTGGCGCATGGACAGCTGAAGTTTGTGGTATTCCTATAAAAACAGAGATAAACTGTGATTAGAAGATCCAAATTACGTGAAATTGTAACAGTATAATAATAACGTGTACTTTATTTCCATGTTATTTTTACTGGATTGATCGTGCCACATTTTTTGGTTATATTTTTGTCTAACTCGGTCGATTTCTTTTGGACTCACCTTTTATACCTAAAGGATGTCAGCATGAAGTATTTGATACCAGCAACTGATCATTCAGTCAGGCCTATCTCCAGCTTTGGGCATTGGGGGGCAGTGTACAAATTAGTGGGGGGCACACTACAAGAAAAAAACACACTTGAATATAATTTTTACACTAAGTCTTATGGTTTTTGCCCATGGGGCAGTTGATCGTCAGGGGGCGGTCCCCCTGCCCCCCCCCCCCCCCCCCATTGGCGACGGACCTGCATTCAGTTCATCCATTAGACGTTGTCTATGTACCTAATTTGCATACTGGTCACGCGGCTAGCGTGAACTTCACAGGGTTCGTAAAAGGTAATGGATACCATTTGCAAAGAAGATGTGTTTTGCTGATCCACGGAACAACAATACAATAAATCTGAAGCAGGCTATTAAAAACTACAGTCACAATTTCAGCTCAGTAGATAGCATACTATTTAAAAAAAAAAAACTGCGAAAATGCATGTTCATTTTCTCGACGCAAAGTGTGGGTTTCCCTTGACAGCGCGATGGTTTGGTCCTTACCATCACGAGGAAATGATGCATGTTTCTCTTTTCTCGAAAATGACGGCATAATGATTTCATAGGATGCTTGATCCTAGTTGTTTACCAATACAATCAAGTGTGGATGTTTCATGATGTTTTGACAGTTTCATTTTTAAATGTTTGCAAATATCTGTCCATCACATTTAAGGTCATGTCCGACTTCATGTTCCATCTACTCTTCCCGCTTATTCTGTAAGCGATCGAAGAACTGTTAAATGGCCTTGTCATAATCACTTGCTTACGCCGCATGCTCTTTGTTGTTGACAGGTTGTGGTATAACTCAAACATCTCGTGTGTCTTGTACACAATTTCGCGTTGGAGCAAACGCGTTCGGCTTGGAATAGGCATGTCGAAAAAATTGTCCGCGGTGGCCATCGTTGTTTGCAATCTGAGAGTGTTAACGCTTGGTTGTATTGGACTTCAAATCAAAGGACTCACTGCAGTCAAACGGTCATTGGGCAAAGGACAGCAAAATATCAGTTCTGCTTTGCGTTCAGAGCGTAGAAAAGCAGCGGAGAAAGTGCAAAGCCCCCTGCGTCTTTAGTCACGAGACGATCAGCGTCATTACAGCGCACCAGCGGAAAGCGCCAGCCCGAACGCGAATGAGCACCGAGGATTTTATGAGCAATTACAGGTGAATTGTGACTGGATCTTACTAAGGTGAGAATTGACATCCAGAAAACCCCCAATTACCCCACATACTGGATCGGAAAGCTCGACGATCTTTGGCGGTACACTGCCCTCAGATGCGTACTCATCAGTCCGGTCTGTCACCTTCTGTTTTATTTTTTATTTGATTGATCTAAATTAATGCTCTGCATCGCGGTGATCTCGTAAAGGCGCGAACTCGCGGAGTGATATCCCGCGAAAGATAGTGACCGCGCGCGTGCTTGGGATTCCGTGATGGCGGCGGAGCGATACACCGTTAGTGACGCGTCCTCGTAAAATCAATGGTTCAACAGATTTCCAGGGTTATACTCTCTTTATTGTAAATTACAACTTCTCCCACCTTCATGTTTTAATTCAAATCCCCAACTTATGATCAGGAATATGATTTTTCAAATAATGATCATATACATGAGAAATGCAGGATCATTATTTTATGAGAAATTCTATGGAACGGCAAGTGCGAGTGCACAATAAGCTCTTGCCATCTTGCATGAAAGTCTTGCATGAAATCTATCAAAATGATCCCTGCCAGAGCTAAAAAAATGCGACGCCGAAAAATGCGACGCCAATGGCACATATGGAACACTATACTTAAGATGTATACCTATATTTATAGCAACTTGTAAAAAAAAAAGTACCACATGACTTAAACATACTGCACATATTTTGCCTCCATTTACAAACTTTTCATAAACAGCTTTCCCAATTGTTACAAACAATTTTGTTAAGTAATTAATTTATTTCGTTTGCCTTTTTTTTTGAAAATTACAATTTGGCAGTTAAATTGTTGTGGGAAACTCATGGGGCCATATTTTGGTCAATTTTCCGGGGACAGACCGACCGACCACTACGTGACATGTAGAAGCTCCTGCCAGAGCTTAAAAAACACCCGCGAATACATTTGATTTGTAAACAAGTTTTGAAGTTTTGATGATTTTTTTTTTGCAGTTCTTGTTGCCTTTATTGTTTTATTTGTACCTTTAAAGCTTAAGTCCATCATTTGCAGCTATCCAAAATGTAACTGACGAAATTATTGTTGGAAAACATACTTGGTTGAAAGATAGTAAGGGGACTAAACTCCCTGTGAAATTGTTCTTTCTTGCAAGCTGTCATTTTGAAGAAATCAACGAAAGAAGGCCTTTCCAACGGTGCGTCTTAAGACGCACCGTTGGAAATTTCCGTTAGTAGTTCGTTTTTTTTTGTTCGGCGAAAAACGCACAAGCGTTGGCACAACGCACACGCGCGCGGTTGCTATAATTCGTCGGATCAGTGCGCGACATCGCGTAGCTGCAATCGGCTCAGTGAGAACGTGTCTCGGACGCTGAATTCAGGCCCAGTTCAAAACATGATTCAGCAGCTTTGATTTGAAATCGAGATCATAGAATGTTGTTTTTCTCGAAATATACAGCTGAAGCTGAGCTGAAACTTCATCAGTTTAGTTGTTCAGCACCCTTCTTTAGATTTTGAGCAAGTTTGTTACTTCAAACGAACCAAAATGCCCAAATTACAAATGATGGACTGTACCTTTAAAGTCTCGATCTGGAAGTCTTTGAATTCGGCTCATGGGAATGTAAAGCATTGCATATTTGTGGACACAAATTACAGAGCACACTGCAGCAAAAAGCAAACCAAGTCCATAATTACTTCAGCCGAGATTGTGTTGACAGTATTTAAGGTGTCGCGTCCTGGGATATGCCCGTACTTTTTCTCCCCTGGAAAAATTATTCCGCTTAAACACTATTTCATGTGATATTTATCGCGATATTGTTTGAGATGTCGGTTTGTTTGAGAGGATAAAATACAAAAATTACCAACTTCGTTAACCTAGTCGGTTTTTCTCCTTCAAATAAAAGCTCTTATGTTTCATTTCCTAAGTTGATATGATTGACTTATGTATACGACAGGACAGATAACGTGTGGTCACATCTTGGTTAAACCAAATTAGGTAAGCCAAAATCTTACTGTTACATACGCAGAGGTCAATGACTGTTTATGACTTTAAGGTTATTTTGGGCATTGACGAAGATCGTTCTTTCACCCTCTATTGCTATATCTTCTCTAAAATCTTTCTGTTTGTGTAAGAAACTGTCTGCGGGTAAAGGAAATCGATCAAATTAACGCGATCAACTTTTTTGATCGATCCTGCAATGTTTTTATTTTTTCTCACAATTAGTAAAACAAAGGTACTGATAAACGAATGCGGCAATTGATGGGAAATTTACCAATGAACGGTAACTGTGGCTGACATTCGGGCAGGATCGTGCAACATGTGGATAATTCCATCTTATCAAATAAAGAAGTTTTTGGAAGATCAATGTGCAAATAATTGTGTTTTTAAGCAAGACTTTTGTAGACGTGGCCCATGCACATGATGGTGTGTAATAAAAAAAAAAGATTATTCCAGCTCTGAACAGGAATATGAACTTGTAGTTTTGAGAACTCTGGATGAGGTATAGGACCCTAAAGCCGCTGAGCAGTTTCTTGAAATGGAGAAGGGTTTTATTAAAGGAATAAACGTGTGCTTGGGAGGTTTTAAGCACTCTGTTTAAGACCGGTTGGAGTCTGGATGCTGACTACCCGAACTGGAGGCAAGGGTAATTATCAGCTTACCGGTCTTACACATAGTGTTTAATACCGACCAAGCACATATTTATTCCCATTCATAAATACCTTTTCGGTCAAAACATTCGGTCCAAAAGTCAAAACAAGTCAAAAATTAAAAATTTCCAAATTTTATTTTTCTCGAAACACCCGTCTAGCTATATAATGGAGTTTCCAACTCATAAGTAAGTCGTAAACAACGCCTTGGAGATTGGCGCGCGCGTCGCCCGTACTGTGCGATGTCGCGCAGAATGCAGCTGTGGCGGTGCGTTGTGAATTTAGGCCTATGAAATACTGACTCACTGGTAGTATTGCGCATGCCTACGTGAGGATTGTGAACGTTCCACCAATAAAACGGTAAAAGGCACTGGATTTCATACGGAGTCCAAATTTCATGTGACACAGGAAAGTGTTTAAGACCAGCCAGGCGGTCTGTATCATACATTTAAGACCGGTCACGTGACGGACTTTCGACCAATAGGAATGGGTAAACTGTTTTGAATACTACTTTCAGAGTTGATAATATTTAGAGGAAAACTATAAGTCAAGTCATATCATAACCCCTTGAAAAGTTAAACCTCAATGAAATGTGTAGAAAGCTATAAGTTGATTGGTGTACCGAACACATTGGACTGCAGTTCTTCAAATGGAAGGCAAAGAAAAAGTGAATATGAGAGTTTCGAGTACGGTTCATTATGCTTTGAAGTGAAGATATTAATCAATGTTGTCTATGTCAGTTTATTTACCAGACTGCAACATGAACAGCCAACATTTGCATGTATGGTGCGGTGCCCAACCGCCGCGTTTGGTTTATAAGCGGCACGGCAAGAACAGGCTGGCAACCCCTGACTGAGATCTATATCCGGACTTTTCATTCAGCCCCTAAGTCATCCCATCATTAATCGAATGTTTACAATAGAAAAGTGCACATGTCTGGAGCTACAGTGGGGCCGAAACTAAAATGGCACAAAGCGCGTTTTTCAAACACTCGACCAAATCATTTATCACGCAGCGCTATTAACTACAATAATAGATACGCATTTCTTTACACGACGATCTTACCTCTCGCTTCGCGTCATCGCAAATTAAGGCTCTGTAATGTTTCGGCATATTTTCATCTTGTTTACAAAGTCATTATTTTTAGGGGTGCTATATCCCACCATTTCCCGACCCTCCAAAAACAACAAAAAGTGTGGCCGATTGCACGCGAGCATCAGGCGTGTATGTCAAAGAGCTAATCATTTTCATGTGGATTACGATTCCTGACTGACATTTTTCTGCCGTTTTCTCATCGTGTGTTCTGTCATATCGCGCACCGTTTGAACCGTGTGACTCCAACAACATCGGTCATTCCGCGGGCCGCGTTCCCGCACCCTTTCGTCGTGGGGTAATTTGACAGAGAATCCGGTGCCCATTATACCCTCCGAGGCGTGCGAGAATAGATTATTTTGCTTACTCGCATTCTTACACGGTAAATCCATCCCTCTTTTTCTCAAGGCGGTACGATGATGAAGCCAAGATACACACTGAAGATTCGATTAAAGAATGTAATATATTAGCCTTTGTCAACACCGCTGATTAAAAGTGCATCACAGAGTGACGAAGAAATCGTCACTCGCTCAGTTCCTGTGCGACCACGGTTAGCAGAAAAAAATACCCAACCGGGAGAAAAATAATGGGGCCGCGTTATTGATGTACTCGGTCGTTTCTTTTCCTCATCTGACGGGCGGTGATTTTTGGGTGGTCGGGACGGATCTCGGGTCGAGACACCCAACGATTTCTCAATGTCCCGGCGCTAAATAGCGCGCATCGCGCTCCAGAAAGAAAACACTCATATATAAACCCTTCACCGAGTAAATACAGATTTACCTTTCTGCTTTCCAACCTCATTTTTTCAAACTAATTTCATCCCTCCATTTTCGAGCGACAAACGCTTCTGCTGTTTTGCGACTTTTCATTGCTGTCATTAAAGTGGCGTTGTCGAAGCCAAGGTTGAGACACAGTCGATTTTTTAGAGACATCAAATAGCCATCGATGACTTCTGATGATGTTCTCGTGAACCCGTCGCGGCAAACTTTGTTCATTATCCTATCTATTTCATGTGATGTATTGTAGTTCTGGGGGTTTTAATTTCACTGCATGGAAATGTGTGATTAGTAACCAATAGTGCGTTTCTGGTTACAGCAAATAGCGGTTTAATGAGCATCCCTCGTGGGACGATATGCAAACAAGTTGCCGCGGCATGCCGGTTCATTTTCTTGTGGATGCCTGAGCGCGCGCGGTGCGGACCGGCCTGTGTGTGTGCCTTTTGTGTGTACGCGCTCGGTCCTTGCTCGAGGACTAATATCAGTTTGTCGCGGCGTGCCAAAGATGATGAAGCGAGCGCGTCACGGTCCACATGACGGAGATCGTTTCGCTCCTCTATTAATACTTAATAACGAATCTTTTTTGCCCTGGACGGCACTGTACACGTACACACTGCTGGGTCTCGCTTCCACGATTTGAGCTCCTCGCGAGGATCAGTCTCGGCAAAATTAAAATGCTGGACTGAAAGGCAAGAATCAATCGGTCCTCTCGATACACTGAGGGGAAAATGGAGGCCTTAGACAATCGAGAGATACTGGCAAACACGAGGTTATGTCAATGAGTCAATCCACTGGAGATAAAAGGCTATCAGGCTGTGGCTAACCCGGGCTGGAATAGTGCAAAGGCCTCTAGTAAACCAGACAAGAAGACAGGGGGGGGGGGGTTGAGAGTGAAAGAGTGAGAGGACGAGCTAGGGTGTCGTCCACGCATGACTGGTGATAGATTTCAAGATGCGCGCACGGTGTACCGCACCGAAGCCGGGCCGAGTGCAGGGCGCCGCGAATCGGTCTTATTATCCCGTATCGTGGCTGATGAGGGGCACGGTGGTGTCAACAAGACCCAGGGCTGGGTGTGATGGTATAAGCCGCCCCTATTATTCCGAACGGATGATAGTAATTAATCAATCAGACTTGCCCCGGGTCCATAGCCCCCCATCTGTCAGGGGGAGAAGGAGACTAGAGAGACAGTGAACCGAAGAGGCAGGTCTGCCACACTGACAAAAATAATGAGTCGGTCACGAGAAAAGAGAATGAAATATGTATTTCATTGAGGCCGGGTGATCACACGTCGAGATGACTCGGTGTAGGGCCTCGGGATTACGGGGACAAATATCATTAGCGCGTTGATAGAAATCGGCCGGGCCGAGCACGGCTCGGTGTATTTGCGGGTCTGTGGCACACTCTCGTCCCCTCCGTGGGGATCAAGCTGTATAATACCCGGGTCAAGGCGACCTACTCTTCTTCTTCTTCTTTAAGTTCCGTACTCTGTTTGATGGTTGGATGGATTGGCTCGCCAATCGTCTCTGCTCCACGCTCTCCTCGCTGCTTCTGAGTATGACATGTTGACCCATTCGGTGATATTGTTGCACTAGTTTAGGTCTTCTTGGTGCCCATATATCCTTCCATAAGTGTGCGTTTGAATCTTTCTCTTCTTTAAGGTGCCCAATATATTTCATGTTTCTTGTTTTTATGTCGTCACTTAGTTCCCTCTTTGTACCGCAGAATGGCGAACGCTGCAGAGGCCATCAGTCCTCGTCTCTTCCACTATCTGAAAGGGGACGTTTACACCTAGCTCATGCCAAACATGGCTTGTTTTGTTTTACAGCAGGAATGCATTCAAGCCTATTTTGACGGCACTGTTCTGTTCAATATTGTCTGAGAACTAGACCCTTGTAGGTTATTTTGGAGATCGAATTGAAGCAGATTACACGCCTACAACACTCACTGTGGCTGTACTGCTTTGTGCAACTATAAATATTCAGCACGCGCAGTCGTTCGCCGATTGTGTGCCATCAAACATGGTTAGGATTAATACGAGTAGATTGTTCATAGTCATCCACAAATTGTTTTCATTCAAAGGTGCACATTTTTTTGGACTTAAACTCTTTTTTTTCTATTTGGTACCTCGTTGCTGTCTTCATTTAATATGTGTTTAAGTTACAAGTTATTAATGTATTCGAAAAAACTCTTAAAACAAATGAACTATGTTATTTTTTCATTTGTTGAATCATAATTTTTTACAGCGCCACCTATTGACCATGCATACGGGACATGCAGTGGCTGTCGAACCATTTTTGCAGACAAATTTGTAGTTTAGCGCACATATATCTATGCACCACTGTCCTATACCGAAGACCATGCCTTTGCACATGACCTGTTTTTCACTGGAACAGAAAGATACAGTGTGGGCCCATGCTTAAACTGAATAAATGTACATCAAAACAAGAAGGATTCAAGTCCATCATTTTTGCCAATTCTGAGTACAGGGCCGGATTAAGTCTTCCGTAGGCCCTAGGCACCAGTGTTTCGTAGGCCCTACTCCGCACCAGGACCAAGCACCAATGTCATGTTGATGTACTTAGAAAGACAGGCCAAACTGATACCTCTAAAAGCCTGTTTGCACACTGTGGTATTTTCGTGGCCCCTCACAATTTTTCGTAGGCCCTCACATTTTTCGTAGGCCCTCGCATTTTTCGTAGGCCCCCACATTTTTCGTAGGCCCTATAGGCACAGTGCCTACTAAGCCTATTGGATAAACCGGGCCTGTCTGAGTACACCCAGCATTGTGTGTAAGCTAAGAGCCTGCTGAATTCAGACCCCAATATAGCCTCTTTTTTACCGAGCATCAAACTACAAGCATTGAAGTCCCAACACCAAGCTCGTGGGACTTTCATACATTATACAAAAACGTTTTGGTAATGGTAGATGCCTTTGGGCACGTTTGCTTTGTTTGGACTCGAAACCTTGCTGAACATCTGTTTGTTTTTGTAGTCTACAGACTTTGTTTTCATATTTTGTATAAGTGATTTTGTATAAGACGACATCGGTTTGCGTAAAATTATGTCCACAGCAGAATAACGCTTGTGCCAATTCGTGATCAAATTTCGCTTCAAATTTTGACTTGTACCATTTTTTTTAATAAGTAACTTGGTACCCTTTAATCATTTCTTAACTATTAAACTGCTGTGCAGTATTTTCATACCAATCGTCCGTTATATAGATATCACGATGAAAATAACAATAGTCGTACTCTCTGTATAGTACAACTCTAGGTTTTGCATATGTGTGTTTTCTGAAAGTAGCAAATGTTAAACAATTAATCGTCTGTGATGTTTGATGTAGTGCAAGCTCACATAATAGTTCACATGCATGGCTTTGTGACGGCCAAATTTTCGAGCAGAAACCCACACGAAATACCGCTTTAATCACAGCCCCTCACTCGGTCTCCCTGACTTTCGATCCATTTTAGGGGAGTTGTTGTTCCGAATAGCCGCGGTCACGCCTCATTTGTTGCCCGAAAGACACCCGCACAGAAGCCGACAACGAGCGCCCGCCAAGCGACAATGTGACATGGGGGCGCTAAAGAGAAAAATAATGGACCCTTTCCAAAAAAAAAAGTTGGATTGTTTGGAAACCCAGTACTTGACTCGAAATGGGGGAACACCGGGGTGGTCCACAGGGGGTCGGGGTGTAATAGAAAAGGGTCTATTTAGAATAAATGTGCCACCGGTGGGATGTCAAATAGAGAAATTGTGTCAGGCACGTATTGACAGAAAGACTTCAAGGCCCAACTGAAGATTGGATCGGAGCGATTTGGGGAGAAACATCACACTAAGGCGAGCCATTCCCCATACACGTCTCCGCCGGCCAGCCCTTAATTGTTTTTGTAATGGGCCAATTTTTTCAATCACTGGACTTTAATGTAGCCCTTAAACGAAGCCAAACAAAACAATTAAAAGGCGGCGGCGAGATCTGGCCCCGTTTCCTCTTGCCCTACGGTTCCCTGTTGGCAATTACTTTTTTTTTCTGCAACCGACTTTAGTCACTGACCACAATGCGCACGCGTTAGTTTACGAAGGTTCTCAGACGTAACTTCCATTTAGAAAATTCTTCCTAAGCCATGAATTGGACATAAATGGTGAATTTCATATCGTTGTTAACTAAACATAATGTCGAGCAAAGAAGGAAGAGGTCTGGAAGCATCTAAAATCACCAAATGTGGTTTTTCAATCACGTGATATGTGTCACGCATGCGCATTATGAAAAGCGACTATACTTAGTTGCGGAAGAAAAAAATAGCGACCTGGCGTGTGCAGACAGCGGGCTCCGGACACCAGTCTTCTCGTCTGCATGCTTCCCACAGACTGTCGGCGGTAGGCTGAATCCAGGGGGAAAAAAAGTACCCGCCAATTTATCACGACTGGTTATTAATCTCACTCTCCTGACACGCGGTAATAGATGAGACCAAACGTCAAAGGGGGTGTTATGGGCGAGATCCTCACTCTTGCTTTCGGTCCGACAGCCATTTTTTATGAGGCTGTTTTGGGGCTCTTAATGGTACATTCAGTGATGTTTGCGCATCATTTTCACTCCGCAACGACGACTCATTAAATTATAAAGAGGAAAAGTCTGGAAAAACCTGCCAACTGAACTCATTCAAAATCTGAAAATCGGATCAGAGAATCACACGACGCGCACATTCGAAAGCAAATCACTTGGACTATAAACACATGTACTTTGAATATGGCTGAGATTAGGTCGCTCGGTTTATATATAGCAAGACTATAAGGAGACCTGCCAAATTATTTGAAATACCAACAACAACACCTTCAAGATGCTTTCTTTGATTCAATCTATGTGGGCCAACATTATAACTATTTGGTACTGGTTTTAAAACGACTTTCCACGACAGTAATCGTCTGGCGTCCAATTTTATGTCAAAGTTTATTTTCCATCGGAAATAATTATCGTGTGGCCACATGCACTCTAATAGTTCTCGAGAGGAGGCCTTAAAATGTTTCGGTTTTCAAGTTTCGGTTCCCTAACGAAAAGGTAAAAAAAACAATTTCATACTTCAAGCCCCACTCATATTGTAGTTTCGGGCACAGCGATTGTCCATTTCTCAACCCTGAAATAGTTTTCTGACATTTTGCTACAAACTTTGTCGGAGGTTAAATACACCGCTCGCACTCTGCAAGTGTCTTAATCACACAGAGCTCAATTCTGAAGGTTCCTGGCTAACGTAAACATCGGGAAACCCCGTTCGTCAAATATTATAAACAGCAATTTGCCGGTATAAATATTATATGCGAGACAGCGAGAGAGTGTATGGGGTGTTTGTTTCAAAACTGCGAAGTTCCGCGGCCGCACTTTTCACCGGGTCAAAACCCAAATCCCCACGGGAGGGCGTACCCACGGCCCAGGCGCCCGGTCCACGGTGTGGTTTACCGGGGCTTTCGAGGCGGCGGACCCACCACGGTGACGTAGGTCCCGGTCTTTCTGATGAGTATCCGCGGTTGTGATATTTGGCTTTGTCAATATTTCCTTATAATTACACATCGGTACATATTGAATCAAAAGCCCCTCTCTGAGTAGTCATAGCCGCACAGCCATTGAAAATCATGCACCAACAGGGGCCAATTTCATAGAGCTGCTTAAGCACAAAATTTGCTTAAGCACAAAAACGTCTTGCTTAATAAAATCAGGTTACCGGCCAAAACTCCATGCGATTGTTATGCTTAGTAAACAACAGCTCAGTCACAAGCAATGTACACGTACATCACATGGAGTTTTGGCCGGTAACCTAATTTTACTAAGCAAGGTTTTTTCGTGCTTAAGCAAATTTTCTGCTTAAGCAGCTCTATGAAATTGGGCCCTGGGCCAACGGCTTAGCAGGCTAAATTTGCTTATTTATTTGTGATAAGCAAAAGCAAGCTAAGAACCAGCCACAAGGACTATGATTTTTGCCGAGCAAATATTGTGTACTTAGTAAATTTCTATGCTATGTACTTCCATGCAATTGGCCCCAAGGCTAAAGTGAATCATCAAACTCGACGACTGAACTAGTCGACGATGTCAAATTACTAAAAACAAACGTATTTTACAGTTGTCTCTTTGGTATCTTTATTAAACAGGTCAGATTGATTTTTAATGAAAGTGTAGTGACATTTCAATATGAGATTACAAAATAAAAACAGCGAGAGTTCGGCTTTATCGAAAGATAAACACTCCTCTGGTGGTTCATTTGTCTTACAATTTGTAGTTTCGTATCATTTCCCGTGAGGGATACCCCTCTTTGCCTCGATTTTGTTTTGTTTTTTAATAAATAAATTGAATGTTGTCAAATATCCCTGTTTAGGAATTTCTTCATGCAGGGGTATCCATGAAATCCTCTCCACTTCTTTCAAACTTCATCGTCCAATCACTGTCTCGCAACTTTCCCCGCGGGGCCAATCAGGATCCTCGATTTGAAAATGTCCTCTTTTGATATAGACCAATCGGCGACGTGTGTGGGGACCGCGCGGTTGAAGTCCGAGACGGCTTCACTGTTTACGCGAACCACGGGGCTATTTGTTGTTTTTGACGGCTTTGGGAGTCCCCGGCTCGGGGCGGCGCGGAACCCCTTTCTTCCCGGTTCAAGTTCCAACTCCAACCCCGATCACTCGCCACTCTCCATCGCGGTAACCTCTTTGCGCTCTGCCTAAATATTTATTTACACGGTCACGATGACCCTACACGAAGCCAGTCCGAAAACACCTCCTCACTTTTCTACTCTTCTTTGAGTTCTTTTTTTCATCCTGGTTGTACCCTTGCATTCCCCTCCCTATTTTGCAGGGCTAAGTGCGAAATAATATCATTTTCTTCAATTAGGGAGGGCGATATGCCGACACGGGTGAGCGGGCGGCGTTCGCGGTTAGTTGGCAGCCTGGAGCCGGCTTGCGAGGCACGGCTGCCCGGCGGGCTGGAGTTGCCAGCCGTCGGTAGAGTCCCATTGTTGCCTTGCGTGCATGAGGTTTACTTCTTTTTGCAGTCACTGATGGCTGCTTTCTTAAAGTGAATTCCAAAAATATCAAGATGACTGTCACAGTGTTGACTTTCCTTCCCTCACATGACCGCACGTAAACGTTCTCTCCAAACGTCCAATCTCTGCGTAAAATGTTAACTTTTCCATCGACCGCGTCACACAGGAAAACGTTCTCGATCACGGACCACTGTCAGAAATTTAAATGATGATTATTGCAAAACCTTTTGTCCAATCGAACTTGAACTGTGCAGATGTACTAAGCTTGATGTTTTTACTTACTTACTGAAAGCTGAAATCTGAGATTATTAGTAAGGTCCAAGGTTCTTTGGTTCGAAATAGAGACAGTTGAGTAGTTCTGGTTATTTTTGCGTATGCCTTTCCGTATTTCATACACAAAGAAAATGCTGCAAGTGCGGCATTCGTGAAATGGAATTCGAATTTACTATGCGAATACGAAGAAGGTGTATAGTATGAATTAGTCAAACTTGGCATATTTGATGAGCTTATGTTGAATCTTCATACAAAACGGACGGGAATTATCCTTTGATAAATATTTTACGCATTGATGGCAGCAATTGCAGTAAAGTTTCCTGCTCGTGGACACAATCCACTGATCTGGATTGAAACCCCGACACAATCCACTGATCTGGATTGAAACCTAGACACAATCCACTGATCTGGATTGAAACCTAGACACAATCCACTGATCTGGATTGAAACCCCGACACAATCCACTGATCTGGATAGAAACCTAGACACAATCCACTGATCTGGATTAAAACCACGACAAAATCCACTGATCTGGATTGAAACCCCGACACAATCCACTAAATCTGAATTGAAATCCCGACACAATCTACTGATCTGGATTGAAACCACGACACAATCCACTGATCTGGATTGAAACCCCGACTTTTCAACCTCAATGACGCACAGTTCTGTAAACAATGGATTGTAGCACTGTGAGACTAAATCGAATGAAAGAGACTCAACACTAGTACAGAAAGAAGGCATCTCCAATGTGTGAAACACGTTCCGTTTGGTGTGAACATAGAGAAAAACAAACGTTTCGGGCCGTACGTTCTAACCATCTACACGACAGAGTTGGTACCTGTTGTAGAACGAGAACAGTATTCCTTTAAAGTACCGCCGATCGCTTGTCCCTGTGTATACACGTAAATAAACGATGGGGCTTGGATCGGGGAAATCGTACCCGACCTCCGCTGGAAAAACATGTATCCAGTTTGTTGTCAACAGATAGAGTGGTTTTGAATTGTTTTGGGAGGTGTGAACGGGGTTTCTTTTGAGGGATTTTTCGCGGGTGTTCCCTACACTGCAAACAGCACGCAGCGACTCGCTGTGTGAAATTGAAACGCTCCGCGTTAGCACATTCAGAGCAATCTGGCGCTTCCTTGAGAAAGTTGCCCTAATCCTACCATCTCAAACACGAGATGCGCCTCTGATAAGAACACACAAAAAACCTTAAGAAAATACAAACCAGGTTTATTAATTGACAAATTCAAACATTGAAGTCGGGAGGGAAACATTCTACCGCCTTGGTGTGATGACATGAGGGAATTTAGCGGTCGCGGAACGCGCGTTGCGGGTTTGAAGCCGAAGTAACGATTATTTGCCCGATGTCTGTTGAGATTTCGCGCGCTTTTTTCTTTTCCTTTTTAATTCCTCTTCCATTTTTTTCTCTCTTTCTCTCTCTGTTCCCTCCTCTCCCCCATCTCACGCGGGAAGATTTTTATCGCGGCTGGCATCCGGACAGATACCGTACTCGAATTACCTGCTGCAGGAGATGTTCCAGCGGACAGTTTATTAAAAAATAAAAGCCCGAAAATCAAATTTTCTTGCTACACAAGACACAATCTGCCGTACGACGGGGCTTTTTTTGAAGTGCTTTTCCGGTTTAGCGCGTTGCCATTGATTTGACTGCGCGAGGGAAACAACATCGAATTGCCCGCGCCTTTCTTTACGTCTTGTCTTTCAGCTGAGCTCTCGAGTCGGACTTAATTATATTGCGTACTTGACACGGCGATTGGAATATTATCCTCAGCAATTGATGTTTCCATTTTTCTTCTTTTTTTCCCTCCTTTTTTTTTGGTTGGACTGTTGTATCCCGTCCGGCTCTCGGTGTAGATTTGACGATAATGCGAGGCGATTGGGGGAAGATGTCGCTTATTGCGCCGGTGGAGTGCAAAGTACATGCAATACAGCGATTTCAACATTCAATTTTTTCGTATCTTGCAGATACATCTGACAAGTGTTTCACTTGAAATACACTTTTGGAACATCCAGATAATTTTTACTTTCTGCATTTCAATCGAGTGTTAATATGATATATGAAAATTGCTCAAGACAGCAGACGTCTGTGTGCTTGGGGCATCAAGCAAAGAGTTCTGAATGCAATTCTGTTAATTGGTAAGACAGTTGGGATTTTTTTGTGTTTTTTTCTAAACCTCACATTTTCAAAGGCAAAGTTTGCAGTACTTTTCTGGGTTTTTTTTCTTCAGATGGCTAAACCATGTATGATGTTGTCATGTAGCTCCAAAGGTTTTTACGCTTTCAAATTTAGTGATGAATCAGTACATGGGCGTGGCCAGGATTTTTCCAGGGGGGCAAAGCACATTTTTCCAAAAAATGTCTTAATTTTTTCAACACAATTATTCTCAATTTATCATTTTCCGAGCGTGAGCAGGGGAACATTTGCCCTATCCCCCCCCCCCCCCCCCCATCAAATTAACAGCAATATGGCTTCGCACCTCTCTTTCCTTTTTTTCTTCTTTTTCCTTTTCGGGGGGGGGGGAAGCACCACCCTGTCCGCCCCCCCACCCCCCCCCCCCCCCCCCACCCCTTGAATCAGTACGAGGTAAATAGATTTAAAACCAAGGGGCCACCCTTATTAGCAATAGCACGATTCTGCCAAATTTTGAGAACAGTTACGTTCCTATTAGGCCTACAATTACAATTGTTTCACACCCCTAACATGTTTTTTGTTATTCTGTTCATTGCGTTAACGATCCTTGCCCTTTTCGTTACTTTTCCTGTTTCTTGTTTTCTCGCTTTCTTTCTATAGTTTCTCATGCCTTTTTCATAAATGTGCTGTTCATAATCTCTGGTTTATTTCTTATTTCATTGTTTTCTTTTTCTCTTTAATTTTCCCCTTCCCACTTTTTTGTTTAGTACTATAACTTGTGTAGTTCCCTATCTGCTCTTCATAATCTCTATTCGTATTTCTTCTTTCTTGATTTTATTTGTAATCAATGTTTTCTCTTCTTCTTTTTTGGAAATTTGCCCTTCCCTTTTGCGTGTGGTTCCACAGACGGCTTGCTTGTATTGTGTATAGGTCTTGTTACTGACAGAATTCGGCCTGTATCCGCGTTCATGCGAGTTCACCACATTTGGTAATAGTTGCGGGCAATCAATTTCTCATAATCGCATATATCAGTTTACCTTTCAATATCATGTATAATCCCGCTCTGTCGCCTTAATTATTCACACGCTGGATACCCGCTAACTATACACGTGTTACATTGAAAAGCAATTTATAATTTCCCCGTCTCCTTGTGAAACATTAAATAGGGGTTGGGGTATGTGTATGGAATGGAACAGAAGACAAAAATCTGACCAGAGAGAGATGGCGATGCATCAAGTCAATAATTGATTGCCAATGAATAAGATGATGGTATCTGATTGTGTTATCGCACCTCCTAACAGAATGAGATATCGGAGTCATTAGGATGGCGGGCCGGGGTCAACCAAGCGAGCCTAGGGCCGGCCCTTTCCTCATCAATAACATCCCCGGCTGGGGCTCACAGTGGAAACTTTCTCCGCTGACCTGTTTGGCCCGGACCGGACCGACCAGCCGTGGAAATTGCCGCTTCGTACTTTATGATTTAGTGGGGGAATAATCATCGCCGAATGACGTTGGTTGGAGGCTAATAATTATGTTGCCGTTTTTATGGACACGTCTGACACGGCTCCCATCCCAACTTTTTTCTAGACTGAACGGGAGCTACTTGGCAGAATATTAATCAGGTCTTCTAATCCTTTCCAGACAGTTTTATGATTGCTTTCCTGGTGTTCTTTACTATCTGTGGTGTAATACTCTATCAACCCGAACTCAATAATAAATTCAAGACACTCGTACACAGGCGGATCGGGACAACGGGGGCCGTCCAACCCCCCCCCCCCCCACCCCCCGCCCTCTGCACCACAACCACTCATCAAAAGCAGTGTCATTTTTTTAAAGTACACGTAATTAAATTATAAAAAGAGTGCAGGTGATTGTGTTTAAATCGATGCTATTCAACCCGTTTCCCTCTACTGATTTGTTAAATATGTCTATAAAGAGACAAGGAAAAAGTAGGGAAAATGCTCCCCCAACGTCGAATGAGGTCCCCCAGCTTTTCGAATTTGCAACGGCCGCCTGGCCGATTGCCCACCCCCCCCCCCCTCCCCCAACCCACCTCCCTGATTATTTGGTTCTGGGTACGTCTCCGAACTCGTAAAAAATACTCAAACTCGTGTAATCTCATTGGTACTAATGCAGCCCATTCGGTTAATTTCGGCCCAACTCGGTTTTGTTCGGTTCGGCTCGGCTCAGTTCGGTTCGGCATCAAGTTCCAACTGCGATTTCTGTCGTACTTGTGAAAGTTAGCAGCTTTAATTTTTACCAGAATGATGCACGGTTAATAGAATGATTTGACTGTAGACCGCTTATTTGCGGAGTGAGCAGATGTAGCAATACAAAGTGAGGCAATATCATTAAAGTTTTCAAGTGTTTATGTACTGAATATTAAGGCAGACCAGATGGGGAATACTCTTTGTTTAGACATGCTCTAATTTTAGGACAATATCTAGTAGCCATTGAGATTGAATTCTCGCTACGTTGGATTGGATGTATCAAGCTATGCCCTCAAACACAACAGGACAAAACAGGATGGTTTCGGCCAGAAGCGTCGAAAAGGCCAAACATCTTTCTGTTTGTCCTCTAGGCAATTGAAACAATACAGAGCCAAACATCCTAGAGCCGCAACCAGTGAAAAGTCCTATGACATCACGAAGCACCACACATACTCAACCGTGTTCCCATGGCAACCGATACGCTGAAACTCCACGAAAAAAATGCTTCGTTATAGGGAGCGAGGGGTTAGCATACGGCCCGTTGCCGCTTCAGTGCGGCTGTCACTAGAATTAGCGTCTTCGCAAATTGCTGTAAAATGAATTTCTATCTTCTCGAAGAGGCTCCTGCGCCCCCGGGTTTAATAATAATGGATCCTACCGTCATGCACCGGGTGTCTAATAGTTTTTGAAAAGGAAAATATTCCGCGGGAAATGAGAGGCTGTCGGCTAATTATTATGCTGTATTCGGCGCTAAAACGTGTCACTTTGGGGTTTAATTTAAATATTGATTCCAATGTAAGGTTTGGATTTGGTTTAGTTGGATGGTTTGTTTTTCAAGCGAGAGTCAGACATTTTACCTTGGGCATCTGAGTTTCTAGAATTTTCAATAAGCCCAATGAGTCGTACTGTTGTACGAAAATGACGGAGTAGGAACTATGAATTTCCACTGTGCGGATTACCAAATTACAGGGTTCGAAAATGTCGAACTTGACAATGACAACAAAGTTGCAATTGTTTATACAAGCTGCAGTAATAAGATGCATGCTAGGATAGGAAGTTGTGGTCACGAGGTCATGTGACCTTCGACACGTGACCATTGGCAGGTACGTTTCGTAAATTTGTTTTTACTTGTCAGATCGGCAGCTATTTCTAAGTAAAAGTGGGAATCTCGAAAAGTAATCAGAAAGGTAGGCCAATATGACCGATTCGTGCCCAACATGTACATTTGGCTACTTCGTTGTGCTTTGCATACTCAAAGCACAAAAGAGCCTAATTAATTGTCTAGATACTTTGTTATCTTTCAGTGAATCGCTTCTTTAATCTTGCGCAACGGTGGCAAACGGTTTCCCAAGTCCCCTCCTTTTTTAGCAGGAGGGGCAATAATTTATGTGACACCGGCGGGGACGCCATCTTGCGCTGACAAGCACGCGCGATTTCACACGTTGCACCGGGCACATTACTGTCCGTCGCCGCGAGACGACCATAAAACTTTCATGGAAAAACACTCAGCTCCCGACCCTTACCCCGATAGAAGTCTGGGCTCTAAGAAAGGAGTAAACCACTCTTATGAACCATCATCGAGAAATTATTCTCCAACTGCGGCGGAAGCCAATTGATTGATTAAAAAGTAAAACGGCGCTCTTTTGTATGGAGGGGTTTTTATTTTGGCCGCGGAGTGATAATAGTGAATAATGCAGTGACGATTTTTTTTTACTGTGCGTGTGTGACGATCCTGTATTGATTAATAGGCCGTGATAAATGGGCGGGAGAAGTTTGTCACGGGAAAAATTCTTTGCTATGTTGCCATCGCTCCCAGGAATATGAAGCGATCCTCAGTCCTTGGTTATACGTGTGGGGAAGGAACCTACCCCGAGTACGAGGCTGTATCTCTCCTGTCACCAAGAATATATCACCATGCGTAGATCTTATACATTATGGTGCGCTGTATGTACTCAATGCTTCCCGAAGTTTTCTTCGTGGCAAACAAAACCGCAGGTCACTATGCAGACTTTAGGGCCTATGTAATTGATGGTTTCAAACCCGCGCTTCAAAAGCCTAACTGTTTTTTGTAAAGTTATCCAGTCAACTCCACAAACCTAACTACCTAATCTACCTCTACACATATCTTCACTTGATTCCATTTATTTTTTTCAACAATCTTCCAGTATATCTCAGAGCTCACCATCGAGCAATGAAATGCAGGGCCTACAATGCGAGTAAAATGCGATCATCTTTGAAACTTTTCCCACCATACGAACCCGGTCATCATGGGTATTGTCCCTGAGCAACCTTGATTACAGAATTCACCCGACACATGGGGAAGATATTCCCTGGTTTAGCGTCCCCTTGGGTCAAAAGACTGAGCAGTGTGAACGCATTTCTCAAACCGAGGAATGTCCGGATTAAAGGTTTCACATACTATTTCGAGATTACCCGGAGCGTTGGGCACCTTAATCATAGCCCGACTTTGGTAGTGCAGGATTACCATGTAGGTCAGGACTACATGGTACATGATTGGGTTGGAAAGCTTCAGGTCCTGAGCTCTATTTAGGGTTGAGACAACATCTAGTTTCCGGGTTACAAAGTGTGTCGGTTTGGGCATAAGTCTTGGGCTACATTGGGTACAGTGTTGGAGCTATATACATTTATAGGTATGGGCTACACAGGTACAGGACTTGTGCTACATTTAGGTCCAAAGATATACATTTACGTACAGAGCTAGGGCTACATTTAGGTCCCGAGCTACATTTAGGTACAGGGTTGGGGTTACATTTAGGTCCTAGGCTGCATTTAGGTACAGGGTTGGGACTGCATTTAGGTCCCAGGCTACATTAAATTAGGTGCAGGGTTGGGACTACATTTAGGTCCAAGTGTATACATTTAGATACAGGGCTGGGCCTACATGGGTCCCAAGTTACAGTTAGGTACAGGGACTACATTTAGGTCTCGAGCTACATTTAGGTACAGGGTTAGGACTACATTTAGTTCCAAGGCTATACATTTAGATACATGGTTGGGGTTACATTTTTGTACGAGGCACATTGAGGTATGGAGTAAGGGCTATATTGAGGTACATGTTACTAGGCCGGAGCTGCATTTTAGTACGAGATACATTTAGGTACAGAGTTGGAGCTATACATTTAGTTTCATGCTTCATTTTACACGGGTTTTATATAGCTCTCTCTGAATCGCACCTCACCACAACTTCATTTTGATATATCTTCCTAAAACTCATCAATCCTAACCTTCATCGCATAGGTCTTAACAAACGCAGACGCAGTTACACCTTGACATTGCAGATGGCAGTCACGTTTTACTGTATGCCTACATAGAATCGTTTAATTGAAAACTATTTCCTTCCCATAGTTCCCCCTAAAAAAAAGCAACTTAAAAATACAAAGTTCCGTATTTAAAATAACCGACTATAGGGCCTATGTGCGCCTCTACTTCCGTAGCCAATATCTGCCGACATTATTAATCACAAAGTATTGCAAGGATATTGACGAACTTGATATAACAAGGCACGAAACCAGATTAAATCCCCATCAATGCAGGCGCACAACCCGTCTGGAAATAATTACAGCCCGGTCGTGTTTTCCGTGCGCGTCTACTTTCTTCTTCTCCCCCCCCCCCCTTCCCCTTCCCCCTCGCGCCAATTATTATTTACCCGCGCAACACTTTGTTGCGAATTAACCACAGCAATCTTCATGATTCGGTAGATACTGTTTCATAGGTCGCGAAACCTGAGCTCATGCGGATGTCACCCGGGCGGGATCCCTCCCATCTTTCCCCCGCGACAACATCGCGCGTTATCTCGTTAAAATATATTCCCGGGGATTCATCCACCACGAGCCATGTTCCTCCTAATTTTTCTTGATTTCACCGTGGCTTGTCAACACGTCGCCCGGGCTTATCGGGCCCCGTCATCGGCCCAGCGTCAGGTATGCAGACCGCGCTCCGGTGTCGCCCGAGGTGCCGTGCTGCTACATTTCTTATTTCCGTCTTTCCCTGCAGTTTTATTGCAACAAAAATGAAAGAGAGAAAAAAACCAGGCCAAGTTTTAATTACATTGATTAATAAGGCCATCCTGGGAAGCCCCTGCATTGTTCAGATTTGCCGCCCATTGGTTTTACCACGCGCGGGAGACACTGAGTCTTTAGATATTAAGGTTGGACCGCGCGCTCGATGTTCTCGCCTTCTGGCCTGCTCTTTGACGACCGATGAGGGCGCGATTCGGCTTTGCCAGACGAGCCTGATCCAAGGGTTTATTATGTTTGTCACATGTATGCGAGTTACATACACCATTCATCCGTGCAAGTTTTGAGCAATATAATAAACACGAGATAATGTAATTTGAAGAAAGGTTGTAAAATATAGTCTACTGTGTAAATATTCCAGTTCCACTCTGTTTAAAAAAAAAAAGAAACAAGTGTGAGTGCACAATAAGCTCTGGCGAAAAATCCGACGCCGATATGAAACACCATACTTTTCGTCAATTTTCATTACCTCCTTCTGGATACCGTCCAACCGCTGCAGAAAATACCACGTGACTATAACAATATTACGCATAATATCTTGCCTTTTACACAATTTTCATTAACAACTTTACGAAATGTTACAAACAATGTTTAGAGTACATTTACGAACGACAGCATGGCATTTGCTAATTATTTTTGTAAAATATTTTTGGTCAATTGTTCGGCGACCGACCGACCGAAAGTGACTTGTAGAACGCTCCTGCCAGATCTTGAAAATACGACTTGAGTTTACTAAAATGCAATAATTGTGTGGACAAGGTAGAATCAGTGATACGTTTAGGCACACCTCGAGCTAGTTGTCTTAGTGTTTAAGTTAATGGCTTCGTGTTTCATGCCTGTTTGGGTTATAGCTTGTTTTCTGTCTTCGCCGTATTTTGCTCACGTTGTTCTTCAGACTGCAGATCACCATAAGTTAATGTCTGCAGGACGTGAACAATAACGTGTAGGCGAATGTGAGCCGAGGATGAAAAATTAATGTTATTAATTTCTATGGTGTTGGGTAATCATCACCAGATGTGGGTGTGTGGTCACGTGATTCATAGTCGGTTCGGAATTGAATCTGCAGTGAAAACATTGTGACATATCTTGTACATTATTATTTTGTAAAGATTAAAATCTGCGTTCGTAATGTTCAGTGTATAAGGATAAACATCTGTGTTCTCTGTCCTGCGCTCCGATTGCTTGTTGTATGAAACCTCACTCCGTTTTGCTTTACATGGAAATGTGAATGTAATTTAATGTGCGTGTCAAAAGATGCTTTGCCAAATGCGTTCAGTTTAATAGTCTGTGTTAAAGGGAATATACAACATTCGCAAACATCGAAAAATAAAACTACCAAGTTTTTATGAAATACCTTACTAGGATGTTGGTAAATGACAGTCTAAAGCCTTATGTAAAATTATGGCACCTGTTGTGAAGTCATTTTCAAGAAAATTGTATTTTTGTATACATTTCCAAAGGTGGTCGGCCGACCACCGTACCGTTGGAAAAACCTAACTATTTTTCAACTACTGCTCAAAATGTACCAGTTTCCGGCATCTATAAACTGATCCATTTCATCTTTAGTGGAGTCAGGGAACTAGACTACACGAACATTTTAGTTTTTCTTGGTTTTTCCAGCAGTTTCGAACACAAAACTTAAAACATGTCAGTGTAACAATATTTGATCTATTATACTAACCCCTCAAATAGTTCATTTCTGAAAATTACAGCAAAAACCAATGATGTACATTCCCTTTAAACCACGTCCATCCGAGGTTCGTTTAGCTATAACCACCCGGGGCTATACAGTATGGACGTGTAAAGGTTTTAACATGTTTTTATTTTGAAGTCGTTTTAATATACCGGTACAACACTTATTTTACGTCATACTGTCTTATCAGTGTGTAATTTTCTAAACAGAGATTTTGATTCCCCATCAAAGAAGTACCGAATGTCGTGTTTTTCAGTCATTTGAATTATGAACTTTATTTTGGGGGTTTTGAAATACGCTTTGTGAAGAGCGAGTGCCATCAAATGCTTGTAGATTCTGTAAACAGACCAAATCAAAATAGCTGCCGGGTTTATTCTCAAGCAGTAATTGAATTTCTTCCTTAGGGGCATACATATTGACCACTGTGGTTTCAAATTTATTGTCCTGCTTATCTGCAAACTTTAATTTGCAGTCACGCAATTACCAATCAGTTGCAATTCTTATTATGACTTGAACAAAACCTTTCATAAATTCTCTCAACTTATATCAAATTATAATCAATTAACCTATTTACTTGGTCATTTTGGTAATTTTTTTTAACTATAGCCGGGTCGCGAAAAGAAATCCACACCAAATCACAGATTTGATGAATTAAGAAAAGGCTTCCTGTGACCCTGTGTCGGTTCACTCATTAAATAAGTCACCCGTATTTCTGGACACGCTCTTTTGATGAGTTTTCCCCGAGGGGGGAAGTCAGTCCGCGGGGAAAACAAGCCGACCTCACCGCGCCGCGGCCGCTCGGCCTCGCCGGTGGTTCCTGTAATATTCACCCGTCTGCTCAATCACAGTTGGCCCGCTAAAACACACACCGGGCCGACTGGGACATTGAAATTCATGAACGGGGGGAATTAAGGCGAAGCAAGGCAAACACAGACGGTAACAAGAGCATGGTGGGTGATACGCAGTGGCACGGTAATAAAACAGAAAAGGGTCGGATTCCCGACTCTATGGCTGCAGCACCGTGCAGTTCATTTGCATCTCAAATTTGGTAAACCAGCTTTGTCTGTCTGTAATTATTTCCAACGGCGGTTGCTAAACAATGTAGCAAAATGAAGGTTACATAGTCTTTTTAGCAGCAGTCGGCTTTACACTCCGTCGGCTAAACACTACTTTTGGTCAGTCTGTGGTCATTACCAAAACAATTTTCATAAGTTGTGGTGAATTTCGTCTTCCAAACAAAATAAGCTAAACAGAAACGTCATTTTACATGTAGGCCTATATCCTATGGTAACTCATCTTGGAAAAAGAGTATACTACGACATGAGTGTCCCGTTATGCTGCACAACCGACGTTATTTTTGTTTTCATCCCAAAAGCAGCTGACGTGCAAGCGGAGCCCCAAGTTGACAATTCAGAAATAATAAGTTTAAGTTTACAGTTGCACCACGTATAACAAATGAGTTTGCGAGGTTCTGAAAAGACCCGGGGAAACTCAACGTTTCATACAGTACTCTCTGCCCGTCGTTAGTGAACGTCGTAATTTATACCACACGATGTACTTCGGGAGGGCGCACTTCAAGCCGAGGGCGCACTTTCCCTACATCGCGACAAGACAGCCTCTTTAAAATAAAATAAAAAGCGTTCGGATCAGCCGCTAATTGCGTTTTACGTTCCTTGTACGCATCCTTGCTTTGCAAGAAGTTAATTCCACCTATCTGTTTTATTAAAAGACACGTAGGCCGCACGCGTAGCCGTGTGTGGCCAACCGCGATAGGCAAATAATAATTAACCGCAGGGCGCATCCATGATGTCTTCAGCAGTTGTTTGACGATCGAGGACATTAATTTTTGTCCATAGCAACATTTTGTCCAGGATATTGTTTTCGTTTTGAGATATCTTAATGAATCATACCCCATTGGTCTCTGGCACGCCCAATATTCAACTTAATTATATTAATTATATACAACCAAAATAATAAACTTAATTTTTACATGGTTGTAAGACTCAGTTTGATTACTCATTATTAAGTAAACAACGCGGTGCATTCTGGGTAATGAATCTTCGTCTGGGTTTTTTTTCCAGGGACCGAACTGGATGTAACCGGTCTAAGTGCAGGTCGGGTTATCCATATCAATCGAGCAATAGTTGGTCACGTAATGACACTTTCTGAGAGCCAGGTAAGCTCGTTAAGTCGAGAGGAACCAATATGCCATGTCCGAATCAGGATCTTCTGTGACTGTATGCGGTAATAGCATTTGCTCTCTATGGTGAGATGATGTCCATTAAGGACTTGACTTTCGATACAATTTTCGAGCACAATTTCTATGATTTCTTTAATGCGCATTCTGTTCTCCATACTGCTCCAAATGAACCAAAAAGAAAGACCACCAACATTTTCAGACATGTCGATGCTTATAGTGTTTCGCCATAAAACAGTGGAATTCAAGTGCTATAAATCTTGGTTGCATGGTTGGTGCATCAGATTTAGACTTCCATTAGACCTATCATTGTCGATTGTTGAATGTCGACCCGGGATTCAGCGGGGGCCAAAAATGTAAATTTCGCCCGTCTAGTCTCTCAAATTAAATCGTTCCCAGAGAGCAGTCTTTGTTAGCGTACTGTTCAAAAGTCTTGGGATCGAGGTTGTTATTTTCAGTTACAAGTACAGTGAAACGCCGCTATAACAAACACCACTATAACGAACATTTGGTTATAACGAACGTCTCCACAGACTCCCGAAATAGTGAATTCTATTATAATGCACAATCACTATAACGAACAACCACTATAGCGAACACTTTCTGTGGACCCCATCGTATTCGTTATAGCAGCGTTTCACTGTACTACACTGATGACATCCGTTTAAGAAACGTTTGAGAAACGACATCAGGCACTCATTTATGGAGGTGGGAAAACGTCCATGTTTCATTGTATTTAATGGGTATTTATCAGCTCGTAAGCCGGTAAATGATCAGTGGTAGACAGCTGTGATATTTTGTTTATAAAAATAGACATAACTTTGGAATAGAGTATGCAAATTACGTAAAATGTTCGCAGTTACTAGTCATTAACATGTACTTTATCTCCATGTTATTTTTATGAAATGGAGCGAGCCACATATTTTTTTTTCCTAGTTCGGTCACTCCTGTACAGGAGGGCGCTATTTTGAGGACTTTACCCACGCCAACTGGTGCCCTCCTTTTATGTCCACTATACCTCAAAAGGGCAAAAATGGTGACTTATGATTAACAACAGCCTGAGAATTATGCCGGCCTGTTTAAAGAGAACGTACAACATTTGCTTTTTGCTGCAATTTCCAGAAATAAATGGATCTGGAGGATTAGTATGTTATAGCAAATATTGTTAAACTGACTTGCTTCACGTTTTGGGTTCGGAGATGCTGGATAATCCAGGTTCCCCGACTCCACTTAAAATGAAACGGAGCAATTTACGAACTTTGGGAAATTGTAAGGTCAGAGAATTAGTACCCCTTCACAGGTGTGTAATCAATTGCAAAGAAAATGCGGAATAACTAAATATGGACAACTAGGAGCAGTTTTTGAAAAAAACCAGTTTTCCCCCAACGCTGGTCGGCCGACCAGCGTTGGAAAAATACAAGTTTTCTTGAAAGTGTAAGCACACCAGGAGCCACGATATTACAGGATGCTTTGGACTGCCATTCCCTTACAATCCAGTCAGATATTTCGTGATAATTTGATCATTTCGTTTTTGATGTTTGCAAAATGTTGTATCTTCCCTTTAACTTGCATGCCACGCGTGAAACGATTCTGAAGGTCTGTGTTTTGGTGACATAATTTTGTACCGTCCTTGGATGTGTATCTGCTCAACAGATTAGCGAGAGAGCCGTGTGAGTGAATCAGGAATGTCATGATCAATGCCTTGATCTCAATCAAGGGAGATAATTTCATTTCTTTGTTGTTATTTGCTGGGATGAGATATTCGAAAAGTGACGGGGTCGTTAGACACCCTCTGACTGTAGGTGGCGCTGTCGCGAAGGAACAGGAAACCTGCAAATGCATGTCATCCGCGCTAAGCACATAATACAATACCAAGAAATGACAAGATCTGTTAGGAAATACACCGATTATCTAAATGATTAGTAACCAAAATGAGTACCTCCCAAAATAATTATGTCCTTTTAGGAATTTTGTCTGATTATCTATAGCTCCAGAATATGGAGCGGATTTTGCCAACAATGGAGTTGTCCCAGCCGACGGCTTCAGACTATTTGACTTCGAAATCTCGTCAGAAATGTCAATGTTTGCGTGCATAGGCTATTGTGTACAGGATTGAGAGAAATAGAAGGGTGATCGGTGCACTTAATGCAGTCTTTGAACACTAATCCATCAATCGCATGTTCTATACCGAGTCAAAAATTACCCTCAAGTTGCAGTAAGGTCTGTTAGAAGTCCCCAGATCATCCGGGGGAAAATACAGGTAGGACTTGGACAAGTCTAATCCTCCGTGACTCACGAAGTGTGTCCCTGTGGGAGGCTGCACTGTAATTATAAAGTATCTTGTCTACGGGCCACGGGGAGTTAAATTCATCAAACCGGCGATTGTCGGGCCCATTACGCTTATAAATACAGTAATCCTTCCCGTAGCCTTAGCCACTTGGTACGGTAAATCACCGCGCCATCGCGCCGCGCGGCCTTTTATTCATTCGTCTTGGCACCTCCGCGGTATTTCACAAGGTGCCAGTGCCGTATGCATAATATTCTCGGCTGACTTGCCGTTCCTTAGCTTTTAGACATTGTGCTGTAAATCTTTCTTGATTTTTTTTCCTTAAGAAGAAATTGATGATTACTAATTAGAAGTTGTTGATTCCCCCGCATTTTGACTCGGCTGTGATTTCTCGGTATACCGGATCTTTGCATTAAATTTGATGGAGTGATCAGGCTAAAATTGTAGTCTTTGAATTAAGTGAAGTCAACCCACGGGAGGTGTATTTTCAATTCTATACGGGATTTCTTGATTTTACTTTCTAATTGATTTTACTGACTTGCTTTTGTAGAGCGACCTTCACAATGAGACCTCCTTGCATTATTGCATGTCAAAGAGTCGCAATTAAGCCGTGCGTAAAATGGTGGGAAGAGGGTTGTGAGAAAAATCATAGTCTTTTGTGACGAATTTTACCCAAGCATTTCTACTGCGGTGTCTGTTTCTCTTACAAATGAAGTCAGTGAAAATAAATATTTGCTAGCTGAGAATCGAATCCAAGTCACTTTCAACAAAGCCACAGGTTCTCTTCTTGACGTATTGTTGATGGGGGTAACCCCAACCGATTTTTCTCTGTTTTGCCGGCCCAAAGGCTAAAGAAGTCTGACATTCTGACACTGCTCCGGTTTTGTGAAATTTGATTTACAAAAAAAATACTTTTCCGGTAATCAAAATATCTGTGCTGAGCAGTTTCTATGAAATGGCCTCTTGTCTGCATCTCATCACAAAATAAACCCATTTAATTCACTGACCACGCGTCCGTCACACCCTGGGTGGCGCGTGGTCGCACCTCAAGTGCGCAGACTTTCATTTCATGCCATGATTTATGTAAACAATCCCTATCCACAACTCGCCAGGAATTATGTAAATACCTAATCGCGACACCCGCGCCGTTAAAACTGTATAATGGCCGTTTTCTTGCGTTGCTCTCCCCGCGGGGAAAGCAGACGCGATGCTCGGTGTGAGTCCGTCTCGATTTCCCGGTGCGTAGACGTCTTGGTTTTGTAACCAAGTATGCTTGCCTGCCCTTTAATTTAGGTCGAGATGAAGGTGTTTTTTTTTTGAAAATTAGTCTGAAAAGACACAACAAACCAATGGTATGACATTTACTGTAATGAGATTTTGGTGTTCGACGATTTCTGAGACGACAGCGTTAAACTTTTAAATCGCACGATTAATTTCGAAAGATAGTATATAGTCGAATTTGTTTTGTAAATTTTTTCAGATTTGGATATTTACAATTTTGTTTTAAAATGCACATTTACCATGTCTTTCTGTTTGTAAGTGAGCTTTTGAAGTTTTTTGAAAAAGAATTTGAGTTAAGAAGCTTATACACATGTGCGGACATTTATTGTGTCTTTTTGAGTCAAGGGAGGGCGCTGTGCTACAATCGTGACGTTGTTGAGGAGACTTTCCGATGGTCTTATCAATTTTAATTTCAAACGCCTCCTTCGTCAAATTGGGAGTGCAAGAAGTTTTTGCAACTCTGACCGAGTCATTCTATAGGCGGTTCAGGAACCACAAGGACGATGGTGTCACTGCAGACCGGTTCAGCCTTCATGAAATACTTGCCGTGACGTCACATATTCGCGTTCGAATCCGACTTTTAACTGTTGCCTTCCCTCCCGACAATGGGCAATTTTACACAAATTAGCTTTAAAAAAACACGTCAGTTTAGCAAAAATTAGGTTAACAACCAAAGTGCCGTGCATTGTAAATGACTGATTGGTTCTCGGCTGGATCCCGCTAAGCACTTAAATTTGCTTGAATTATTTGCTAAGCAGCTGAATGAACTAAACCTTACTCACGAGGAAGCCATTTTTCGATCGTGTTCCCTGAATCTATTTTATAAATTGTAAAGTGTTGAATGGGATGGTGCCAGACTATTTTATGATTGGATTGCGTTCCAAGCCTCACTTTCGTTTGTTTTGAGGGTATGTGTAATCACAAACGTTTAATGATTCATCAGAGCAGACTGGTATTAATTTGTAATGAACTTTTACTTCATTGCTTTCATTTCCACTCGCAAGTTTCAAAAATGAAGAGTTTATATCTCGCTCTCTGTTTAAAATGGCCGGCGCCGACAGTGAATAAAGTCTTTGGGGCCTTGGGCCCACTTTCACGGCGCCGCTAAGCACACGCTTTTCTGCTAACAGAGCCTCCGTCTATTTCATGGCGACCATAAGCATAAGCACAGCAAAAGGCACGCTTACTTCAGAGGAAAAATTGCTTAGCTTACGTAACAATAGAAATCTCCATGCACGCGCGACCGTTAACACATCCACGCCGTGAAATAGTGCTTAAGGTTAGTAACTATTTCTGCTATGCTTAGCACAATATTTCTGCTAACTGTTAAGCAGCGCCGTGAAATTGGGCCCTGGTCGCGCCCACGGACCGACCGGCAATTCAGCGCCCCTGCTTCCCCTCCGCGCTTGGAACACCGAACCCGGCCAGGTATAATTACTCTCTGCCTCCCCGGGGTGATTCTCCTCCAAGACTAAGACGCACCTCAGCTCTCCAGTCGGGGAGGGTTGGGGTTTGAGGAGTTTGCCCCTGCACGTGCTGGCAGTAGGAGGTGTGATTCCCGCCAAATTTAATTTCGCACATTATAAAGCCCGTTCGCACCCTTTGTGTATAATTATCATGGAGCTCTATAATATTATATAGCGTCATAAGTATTCATACTTTCTGAGGACTGTGAAACATGAGCAGGGCAATAACTCTATTATGGTCTGTAACTTTATGAGGTCATATATCTAAGCAAAGTAAGGTGAAAATCTCTTCTTTTTTTGGATAAGAGGGTCAAGTTGTATGGCGAGCGTACATGTTGGTGCTACTTTCCTTGTCCTCTATGATAAATAGTGGCTCCGGTTGGAATCTAATCCACTACACAACGTTTATTAGGTTGTAAGTTTCTTCTTAATCTTGTGGGATTTCCTCAGAATTAACACAGTTGGCTTTTCTATCCAAAACCACGAAACACTTCAATTTCATACCTTTTTCGTATCTCATATGAAGCTACGAATCAGAAGGGGAACATTGCTCGAAGAATCATGTCAACAGCACTGTCGGCCTAATGTTCGTGTTCCATAAACATGCACTACTTCTATACAGTGGCTGCCCATGCACTTTTCACAATAAAGTTTACTTATTTTTTTTAATATTTATAAAATTATGTGTGGTGCTTATACAGCGCTTTCCGCGAAAGGTTTAGGCCTCAAAGTCCATGGGACCATTTTTCTGCCGCCGAGATCAGCGCAATCTGGTCTCTCCCGTACCCTCACTGATAACTCCTGGGTGGAGCGGAGAGGCAATTGTAGTAAAGCGTCTTGCCCATGGACACAAGCGCCATGTTCATCGTTGGGATTCGAACCCACGTATATACCATGGCGCACCGGTCGAACAACGTTACATTTTGACCACACTGCTCCACAAGCACCATATCGGATTTAATAATTTCTTACTATAGTTCATAAAGCCGTATCGTTTGCTATTTCTCGGGTTTGCAACATTGCCAATATTGCTAGCATCGTAACTTTGGGCGTGATCCCTGGCTACATGGCAAGTGCGGGTTATTACGGCTCCTGACTAGCGCCTCTTGAACAAAGACAATGAGAATATGGGGAACCGCTATCACAGGGCTGGCTAGCTCAGTTGGTAGAGCACCGGAACGGCAGTCCAGAGGTCGCAGTTTCAAACCCCGCTCCAGTCAGTTTCTGTGTTCAACTTTAAAAATTAGTTTGTAGAAAGTAAGGCTGCACCCATGGGCGTCGCCAGGCTTTTTTTTCCGAGGGGGGGGGGAGCACATTTTCCCCAAAAATTTCTTAACTTTTTGAACTTCTCGATTTATCATTTTCCGAGCGTGGGCATGCAGGGGAACACTTTCCCTAACACCCCCCCCCCCCCAACCCACCTTACGCCCCCCCCCCCCCCCACCGCCATCAAATTAACAGCAATATGGCTTCGCACCTCTTTTCCTCCCCCCCCCCCCCTTTATTTTTTTTCCTTTTATTTTTTCCCCTTTTCCAGGGGAGGGCAAGTGCTCCCATTGCCCCCCTCCCCCCTCGCGACGCCCATGGCGGCACCCTTTCAAGACAAGGATTAATTTTGGCTTCGGATAATGAAGGCTTCAGAACTGCCATATAAGAAGAGTGTCCATGGAAAACAAAAAGATTCAGAAAGTTTCAAAAAAAAAAAAAATGCGGATACCCACAATATTTCTGAATAAGAACGAACCTGTAAATCCTGTGCCTAAACATAATTATTCTGAGCACCCCCGCCCTCGTTTTTCTAATACAGGTGAATACCTGCCTTCAAGCGTCCTACCTAAAACAATCTGGTTGTTTGGAGATTTTCTCCCATTATATCAACACGTCCGAACGATTACAGATATGGCACCCTTTAGCGCAGGCAAATAATAAAAGTAATATTTTCGCTAAAAAGAAAATTGACTGCACAGGCGACAATGCAGCCTCGAGAGTTTAACTATACACTCTATGTAAACTAAAAGAACATGGTTTTTCAATGTTCGCCTACGCGTATTATACCGCAAAGCACAGCTGAAGGCATTTTTGAGGGCTGTGAAAAGAATTCCTGAAATTCTCCCCAATCGTTCCACTCGACGATTGAAGAAATCCAGTTGATTTTAATATGCCCGGAGTATCCGTCATTTTCCAGACAATAAGTTAATTATAATCACGGCGAATTACTTGCAGCCACGGACCACTCGGGACCTTTGCGAGAAAATTCATTTGGAGGCAGTATTGTTTACTCGGAAACTACAGTCAGAGAGATTACCAAAAATACATATTTTTAGCACAATTGAACTTAGTTTACGTATAAGAACGATAGTGAAAGGTATGGAGTATATCATTTGCAGCTATCCTAAAAGTAACTGACGAAATTATTGTTGAAAGGCATACTTGGTTGAATGATAGTAATGGCACTAAACTCCCCGTGAAATTATTCTTTCTGGCATGCTGTCATATTGAAGAACACAATAAAAGAAGGTCATTTCCAAAGATGCGTCTAAAGACGCATTTTTTTGGAAATTTCCGTTAGTAGTTCGTTATTAATGCAGCGAAGCCTTGAATAAGTGACACGACGCACACGCACGCGGTTTCTATAGACCTTCATCATGCTGCCGCCATTTCAGTCATGTTCCCTGTATCCAATAACAGTACTGACTGATAATGTTTTTTGTGCTAAAAGGAACCAGACTATTTTCCCTTCCAACCTCGCTTTGGTTACGTGGATTTGAATGCGAAAAAAATCAAGATGGCCGCAACATGATAATGGTCTATGAGTCGTCAGTTCAGCGCGTGACATGGCTTTCGCCATGGTCTATTACATAGACTACTCCCCAGTCGCCCCCACTGGAAATGTGTTAGTCCTATCACTGACCATGGTAAACAGGTGTAACAGAAATTGGTCGTCCTCCCTCCAGTGTTAACCCCCTCCCCACCCCCACCCCAACCCCCTATATGGTGAGACCCTGGCTACTTCACTGCTTACAAGACACTAAGGTCTTGTAAGTAAATCTGACTATAGGCATTAACGGTCAGCTGGGCGCAAATGAAAATCAGTAAAATAACTGTTTCTAGTCCGGATTAAGATGAAGTTGAGAGCTAAAACGACGGGCATATCTGACTGTGTTCTTGAACGAGTGTACACACATTTTGGATACTTTCTAAAGTGTAACCCATTCATCAAAAAGTTGGATAATTTGAAAGAAAGCCACGTGCAGACGGAAGCACTGAAGTGGTGCTGCGATATCCACTCACAAAAATCCGCCTATAAGACGCGGGGTTCAAACTGCACGTGGGAGACAATGGAGCATTGCTCGAGACGTGATTTCCGTTGATTGGGTTTTAATATCTCTGCCTCCATCAAGTTCTTGAAGCACCGCTGGGGTAAATGAATAACTGCTGATAGATTGGCAGCCCAATAAACACACGTACCCGCGCCTTCCCCCACCCCCTTCCCCCATAAAGGATAGCCCTTTGTCATGTATCGGTACCGAGGTCTAGAGACCCACCAGTCAACCAAAGAAAACGCCAACATTGGAAAATATCCGGAACATTTCTTGCCCGCGGAAGTTCTTTTATTCCATTACAGGGGCAGCGGGCGGCGCGCCGACCCGCGTGGGTCACGTCGCTGCTTCCTGCCCCCCTTACGCGTCCGTCACGTCCGATGGTAATTTCAGTTTGGACAGGTCTCGGACCTTAATCACTGACACGGGACTTCCAAAAAAAAGGTAAGAGTAAAAGTTCCTACGTGTAATCAAGAGGGGGTTTGATTTTATTTCATTTCAATCCTGGCGATATTAAACACGCTCCCCGTTGCAATACGTACTTCCGAGAACAAACAGATTGTTTCCAACGCTGACCAAAAAAAAAAAAATCAGCGCTGTTGGTTTTTGCGATAGGGCGATCTTTTTTTGTTTTACTGATAGAGAGACTAATTGAACGTGCACGCGAACACACGGAGCGGTTGATGCCAACTCTAGCTGCGAGGGACGCGCGTAATTTCCTCCGCCAAGCGAGTTAGTTGGCTGTTGGCTAAAATAATTTAGCTTGTCGTCAACACTGTAATTATTGCTGTGTTTAATTCGTTGGCCTGATGGGGAATTTATTTGAGACGTTGTATTTATAAAAAAAAAAAAAAAAAGTATTTGTTCCAGCGCGCGGTGCCTGTATATACTATTATTAATGAATCGGCAAATCGTTTGCGTCATTTCGCCTGAGGGCTGCGCTAAGGTGTTTGCCAGATTTCTTTATCCTTTTTCGTATTTCTAAACGGTGCATTATTGAAGATTGATTGCAGCTAGAGTTCCCTGGCATGACATTTTGATGAAATAGTAACATTGTGGATCTGACGTTATAGTGCTTACATCGTTTGCACTAGAAATCCTGGTGATTATTATTTCAGTTTAAAAAGGGATACGCTGTTCCTGTGGTGTGCCGCGCTGTGTTGTGTTGTGCTGTGCTAGTTCTGCTGGGTTTTGGCCGTCTGTGTTCGGCTCTTCTCGGCATCAGTCGGCTTCACTCGACTCTACTTTTCTCGACTAAGCTCGACTCTGCCAGGCTCTGCTAGACTCTGCTTTACGCCATGTCATACTCTACTTGTTTTTGCTCGCCTCTGCTAAAAAAAACCGCAACAAAACCCTACATAACAAAACTTACTGCATGTGTAGTTCTTAATATAGATTTGTGTAAGATCTGGTATATTTTCTCTGTTATTGTTATGAGTCAGGCTGGCGCAATGGTTACTTTCCTCGCCTTCCACCGCTGTGACCCAGGTTCGAATCCCGCTTAGGCCAACATGTGGATTTGATTTTCATTCCTTATCTGATTCCGTGGGTTTTCCCTAAAATATTCTTCTGGGGTTTTCCTCTCATCTCTAAAACCGTAATTTATACTCATTGTCTTCCTCTTAAATGGGGAGTCAGGTAGCGGTACTTTCCTCGCCTTCCACCGCTGTGACCCGGGTTCGAATCCCGCCCGGGCCAATATGTGGATTGGGTTTTCAGTCCCTACCTGATTCCGTGGGTTTTCCTCAGAATATTCCTCTGGGCTTTTCCTCTCACCTCTGAAACTGTTATTTCTTCTCATTGTCTTCTCTCTGCAGGTTTCTTCAGGCTTTCAAGCTACGATGCCTATGACACTTTTGAGGAATCCTTGGTTTCATTTCCAGAAAGAAATAAAATAAAATAAAATAATTAAATAACTGTTTCGTCGGGCTTTCGAGCTACAGTGTCTAGGGCACTCATGAAAAATCCTTGGTTTCATTACCAGAAAGATATAAATAAATGATTAAGTAACGTCGCAGCTTAATTAAGAGAAGTGATTTGTTTTAATGAAGAGTTTTGTTAATTGTTCTCGTTCGCCAATTTTCGCTCATGATTGTTAAAGGGAATGTACATCATTGGCTTTTGCTGTAATTTTCAGAAATGAACTATTTGAGAGGTTAGTATAATAGATCAAATATTGTTACACTGACATTTTTGAAGTTTAGTGTTCGAAAAGGTTGGAAAAACCAAGAAAAACAAAAATGTTTAAGTAGTCTGGTTCCCTGACTCCACAAAAGATAAAATGGATCAATTTATAGATGATGGAAAATTGTAAGGCAAGGGAACCAGTCTAGCTGGCCTGCACCCGTGAACATGTAACCAATAGCAAACAAAATTTGGACTGGAAAAATGGTAAATTTGGAGCAGTAGTTGAAAATAGTTAGGTTTTTCCAACGCTGGTCGGCCGACCACCGTTGGAAATGTTTACAAAAATACCATTTTCTTGAAAATGACTTCACACCAGGTGCCATAATTTTACAAGATGCTTGAGACTGTCATTTACCAACATCCTAGTAAGGTATTTCGTAAAACTTGGTAGTTTTATTTTTCGAAGTTTGCAAATGCTGTATATTCCCTTTAAGTTGTTAAGTAACTGCTGTCAACAGTAGAACGATGGTTGATGTACCAGTTGTGATTTTGTTTAATTTGAGTGCGCTGGAGTACAGGTCAAATTTCAAATCAAGTATTTTGTTAATAGCCATAAAATGTCACATACGAGAACCTGTTTTACCCTGACGACCTCAAGAAGTTCCGATTTCTAGTTCAACAACTCGCGCCGTGGAGACTACTTCCGTCCAGCCAATTAAAAACGTCCGTTTTGCGCGCGCGCGTCCGAAACTCCTCGGCCAATCAGAGTGTGGAATCTGGGTCGTCTGCTCCGTTTCGCCGACTTGTTGACGTGCACGGGCCGGCACACCCTAATATAAAACCAATGAAATTCAGGCGCGTCGATTTCGCAACCACGACGGTGCCTAATCACTCATTAAAACTGATAATAGGGCTCCGTCGTCAACAAGTGCATTGATTTTGGTCCGTCCCCTTAATTCTGCAAGTCCTTGACAGGCTACGGAGTCGATAATTGGACGTGCGCGGTTTGCCTGCGCAGTGACGGTCTGCCGTATCTTGAGTCTTTTTTTTAGGTCGAATAGAAATGCTGGTCTACGTGGGGAAAGTATTTACCGCAGTCACGTAGATTCTATCAAATAGTTATTAATTCGTAAGGAGTGGTCTTGCGTAAACAACTTTCAAATGCAACATAGCGTCACCGGTCACCCTCTTCCATGCTTCCATTATTTGAATCCTCTCCCAAAATGTATTCTCGAGATGTCGTTAAACGCAAAACATGCTGAACCTTTCAAGATACTAAAAGACAAATGCTTTTTCCCTTTTCCCAATTTTGCTTTGACGATGTAGTCTTTGAAATGTGTTCTTTCCATTATGAAGCCCCACCCCCACACAAAAAGAACGGATTGGGTCTGCAATCGCCCCTTCCAAATCCCGAGGTTTCCTGGGGTTTATTGAGGTTTTCTGAGGTCTCCTGGGGTCTCCTGAGGTTTCCTGGGGTCTCCTGGGGTCTCCTGAGGTTTCCTGAGGTTTCCTGAGGTTTCCTGAGGTTTCCTGAGATGCTACAGGGATTCATATGTTCATAACTCATGAGGTGATATTGTCACAATATCAATTTGTCTCTTCGATGATACCTATCAGAAATTGAAACTACCGGACACTGGCGTTTAACAGCAATCCAGGTTCTATGTTTTAAATGTGAATGTAACATGAAAATAAGGAGGCCTTAAATCGATTTGGTGTACCATAAAAGTGTGTGAAACACAAGTCCTTATCTCCTCAGTTTTCGAAACTCCTACGGCTCTAAATTTCAACTTTTTTTCCTAGTATACCCATGATTTTTTTTCATCACTAGCTTCTCTTCTTATTCCACAGAGTGTGTGAGTTTATCTCCCCCTCCAAAAAAAAAGTCTTCAAAATATGGCTCCGGGTGTCCGGGTATCTTCCAATTTCATATACAGTCATAAAGCACACCACGCTTTCCAATCAGACAATATGAAGGGCACATTATCGACCTCTTTGGTAACAAATAGGCCTCGTTACGAGTGCGAAATTGGAACACTGCCTTTTCATATCGCAGGAGATAATATTGCCAATTTGCGACAGGGCGAAAAACATATTCAAGGAAACGTTTCACTTAATGACTAATCAGTGCATTGCTCAAAATAGACAGCGTGGCAGAGAACAGTTGTGAAAGAAAGAAATTCACCCACGGAAATTTGACGACTTGGTTTTTGTGGAATAAATACGCGAAAGTTTGAGGCATGAAGTATTTACACACAAGTATTATAATATTGTCGACGGTGCACGCGCTGGCCTTGATGATAAACTTAACTTCTGACCTTCGCTTATTGCGGGACTATAGAGGGCGCCCAAGCACCTAGAAACAGGAAACCTTGTTATATTATAATTATGTCGATGGTTCCCGCAATTTTCTCAAACAGATAGATCTGTACTTTTTTTCTAAATCATTGAATTTATTGTTTAAATTTCGCGGGTTTTCGCTTGCCGTCCAACTTGATGTTAAAAAAAACCTAGCGACTGAATTAATAGTAAAGAAACAACTAACAGTAGAGCTTTAAATGTTTTCCATAAAACGAACATGGCGGAGGAGGGGAGATGATTTACGAAGCTCATGCATCCGATGTATATCGTTAGTTATCATCGTTTCCTCCTGTTTTGATTTATTTTCAACAAAATTGCGTTTTATTCATGACAAAATAAGCAAGAAAAAGTTAAACCTATGGACCGGATATGACATTGTGTTTGAAATTACAATCCTCACTACCGTAGTTAAAGGGAAGATACAACATTTGCAAACATCAAAAAACGAAATGATCCAATTATCATGAAATACCTTACTGGATTGTTTAGGGATTGACAGTCTAAAGCATCCTGTAGCATTGTGGCTCGTGGTGTGCTGACATTTTCAAGAAAAATTGTATTTTTCCAACGGCTGGTCGGCCGACCAGCGCTGGAGAAAACTTGCTATTTTCAAAACCTACTCCATATTTCTTATATTTAGTTGTTCCACATTTTCTTTGCAATTGATTACACACCTGTGAACGGGTACAAGCCAGCTAAATTGATACTCTGGCCAAACAATTCCCCAAAGTCTATAAATTGCTCCATTTCATCTTAAGTGGGGTCAGGGAACCAGACTACAAGAATATAATTGGTTTTCTTGGTTTTTTCCGGCATCTACAAGCCAAAAACGTGAAACCAGTCAGTTTTACAATAATGCTAAAACATATAAATCCTCCAAATGCACTTATTTCTGAAAATTGCAGCAAAAGCCAATGTTGTACATTCCCTTTAAACCTGAGTTTCTTTCTGATGAGAGTGCACGTTGAACTGAGCATGCAATAACATGTGTCTGTCTAATTCTTTGTGTTCGTTGCATATTATAGTGTCGTTCCATAGTATGCACGATAAACGTTGTTGGTTTTGTATTTTGAATGTATCTTCGATCGCCACACAAGTTTGTTTTATTCAGCCGACCCTATGTAATCTCGTGCATGGCAGACTAGGCACACACACTGGATAAGCCAAATATTATTCCAGTCCTAGTTGTGTTTCTTTATCTCCGACAAAACAGGGCTCTGATCGATACCGGAGGAGAAAAACGAGGGGATTTAATCTCCATGTAATTAAATCACAACAGAACCCATGTCACAATGAAAAGATTATAATTTAATCGAATCTGTGGCCTCCGGAGCTCCCTGTACCGGATGGGTTCAAGACCGCTTGCTCGAGGTTATACCAAAAACTGTTTTTAGCATTTTAGCCTGCCATAGATCGCTTTATTTATTTCCCTCAACTCAAACTAGGCAGTCATTAAGCCAAAACTATTACATCAAAGTCACATTCCTCATTAATAACACAATGGCTCGATAAACATTTACGATCAGAGACAACCAACTTCCCTTGATATTACGAGTGACAGTTTACAATAAACGACCGAATGACATCTACGCGAACCCCTTGACTTCTCGGCGAAAACCAGCCGCTCGGCTCGCCCGTAAAACTCGCCTCTTTCTCCCCTCTCGCTTTCTCTTCTCGCAACACACACCGGCCCCGGCAATTGTTAATAATGTGCGGCCCCTAATAACGTCGATAATATCATAAAAAAGGCAGCGCGGACGTGCAATAAACTCCAATTAGGCGGCAGAGCCATTGGGACAAGCGCGACACGTGTAGTATTGATATCCTCATTAAGCGCGGGGCCCCGGCAGCGAGGCAGCGGATCGCGCCGTGGATGGGCGGCCCAAGGTCTCCGTCCAAACCTGGCGGAGTCTGCGCTCCGATTGCTGCTCCCTGCCGCTCCGATACACTCCAAAATATTTCCCAAAAGAATAAAACAAAGTCGTCAAAAATCGTTGTTGCCAAAGAGACGAGTGATGTTCAAATTTTAACCATCTATCCGATATCCATCCAGCAATATTTTATTGGGCTGCGAGGCTTTTAAAGGCAGAGTAAGATAGTATTGAAGTGGTTCCGTTTACTGCCAATTATGAATCATAAACTTAATTTCAAGCCCTTTCCGTAAGAATTCAGACAATTACAAAAAAATCTCTGCGGTTCTTACTTGTTTAATCACACTATCAAATCACGCAGTGACGAAATATGGGAGAGGCTATGATGAAGCATCATACTTTTACCTAATGTTTAAACAAATATGTTTCATGACCCCCCTTTGACGCTTATGCAACTATCAATGTCCCCCCCCCCCTCCCCCACCCCTTCCCCGCAGAAAATGACAACGCCGAAAAACTGTATTTAACTTCCGTTTTCCTTTGTTTTTCGTGCTTTGAAATAAACTTAGACATGAGAAATAACATTCTACCATTCTAACACTTGTTATTTTAATCCTTCTCCATCGGTTAACTATGTTTACCATGCACTGTAAGGATACGTTCAAACGGTTGCAAGTGCCCTTTTAGGGGTGGAGCTACATTTTAAAGTAGGCGGTTTTAAATGTTTCATATCTAAATTAGTATGATTGGCTACAAGTAACTTCTATGCTTACAAAGGTGGTTTTTCCTTGTACACTTTGATGGTCACAAGAGGGGTAGGGGCGGCCAAACGGTGGACTTTAGCTTTTCTTGAAAGTGCTTTTCTAATATGTTTAATATATAGGCATGCAGCCATGAAAATATGCACAGAATAATACGTCCATTCCTTGCAGTGTACTGTTTAACAGGATGTATATAAGATGGATGTTGGGACTTGGGGGAGTGATATCTTAATGTTTAAAAAGGAGGGAATAATGTTGGTTTTGGGGAAGAAAGGCTTACTAAATAACTTGTTTGCGCTTGGATATATTATTGGGAGAAATTGCAGCTGACGCCCCCTTCCCCAATAATAAAAACTACTCGATTACTGGTGTGAAGCTTGCCCCAAAAGTAGGTGCGGCGACGCGGTTGTTGTTTTTTTTTATTGGTTTTTTTTTTTTGCCCTCCTTTTTTTCTTCAAATGTCGGCTGATGTTAATGTTGCAGATGACGCTTCGATCCCCTTAAAACTCTCAAAAATATCCTTCAGAGTGGAGATTGAGGCGACCTCAGTAAGGCCATAAGGCTTGAGAATGCTGCACCCACTTACGGTTTAATTTACCGTTCTAAAATACCAAGAGTATTAGCGCTTATACCGATTAAGCTTAATCGGTAAGCTCTCTGCTGCTGGGACTGTCTGCGAAATCCAGGTTGTGCATCTTCGTACAGGTTCAGGGCATGTGGTCCACTCGGAGGATCAGGGCTTAGGGTGCCGCCTTGTTCCTCTCTTAGCTCTTTGTTTTTACCAGGGTGCCTGGCCCTCCGGGGTTATATGGATGGATAGGGAAGGAAGTGTGTAGGCCGGGACCGCCGAGATCCCAGAAGAGTCCTATAAGGGATTGGCATGGGTTCATTGTAATGGCTCATCCGATCCCTGAATGCTTGGTCAGCACATAACTTTTTTTTTTTCAAACAATTGCATGTAATAATTCACGGAATATATTTTTACCATTTTTTTTCAGAAAAGAAACAAAATACAGACTCCGCATTAAGCCATAACACAATCTGCAAAAAAAGGACCTAAAGCAGCTCCACTAATTAAAAGTTAGTTGTTATGCAACCTTCTTAAGATTTTTAGAAATGTTGTTGCTTCAAACGATGAAAATGCAAAATGATCCTATATACCGTTCATATACAGTGGGTATTTAATTCAAACTGACACAAAGATGTTTTTACAGTTTCTGGGATTATCCTTCATTGATGTCTGTTAAATTTCATCACAACATAATCACAGTTTGTCTCCAACTCATATGTCGACTTGGAGCCCCCGTAGGCAGATTTTTTATTCATCCGGCTCGGCTGTGATATAACACCATGAAAATGCCAGTCAAAAAAACAGCGTGTTTTTCTGATTTTCCGGACTTGAAATGCCCGAATCCTTCTTGTTTTTTTTTTTTACATGTTACATTATTCCTTATCATGCTGAAGTGATCACAGTAGATCGTTAACTCTGTTAGCCCACGGCAGATCTGATCGTCTAAGGATACATTTTCACTTAATTCAATGTCGCCCACACTATGCCCACGCGTCCACCTTTTTCAACTTCGCTCCCTTCATTACATACTCGGTCTCAAGAGAAGACCCCAGGATGGTTAAACTTGCATCCTTTATTCTGATTCGATCCCAAAATAGCAAGCAATTAATCTGTGTCGTGTACTCAGTGATTTTAAATATCATGGTGTATTTAGTTTGTTCACATTAATGGTGATATTTTATGCCCCGTCCTTCTCGATCTCACAAACAGTTCCCAATTTGCCATTCTGCTTGTTATTATTTTGGTGTTTACTCAGCTTGACTGGTTATGAGAAAAATAATAATTTGTTTTACTACCCCAGAGGGCGTTGTGCACGTCGGCTAGTCTTGTTCCCAGACCAAAATACTCTGACTTGTTCTTACAAATCTTCGGTCAGGTAACCGTCACATTCAAAAATAGAGCATGCGCAGCAAAGCCCCCCCCCCCCCTCTCCGCCCCGCCCCCACTCTTACGAGTGCATCATACTCGAGGCTCATTTATGTACTGGGTGATACACTTGTGATTGAAATTTTGTAAATGCCAGAAATGAATTTACGAACTCAAAATGTTCCAAACTGACAGGTATTTTGTTGGTAAATAACTCTATTTTACGCCCGGAAGTACCCGAGTTATTGCGAAAACATCCGAGTGTCAGCAAAATGCATCGATTTGGGTAAACATCGGACATTTTCGAAAAAGGGAAGGGTGCTGCCCGTTTGTGGTCGTGTACCCGTTATCCATGGCGTCAACCTGACCTAAGATTTGTCAGAACAGTCAGAATGTTTAGTCTAGGAACCAGACTAAGGATTCCGCTGGTGGACTAGGTCAGAACGGAGCCACACTAATCAGTTGCTTTAGGTACGCCTCTCGTATTCAAGGCAGCCCAAGTCAGACGTGATCATTGATTTGCTTGTAGCGCCGCCCAATGTTTCATGGGTTTATGAGCTCATGAAAACGACCATGAAAACAGCGCATCATTCTATTCTGCAAAAGGCCAGGCCATGCAACACGTGTTTGTCGAGTTAGGCCTATACACCAATAATGAAAGTCCACAATAAAGGGAAAAGAAATCGAAAAGGACTCGGCAAAAAAAAAGCCCCATGAATTTTTCCGTTTGTTAAACATAACGATGTTTGTTACCAGTGGCTTAACTACAGGGTGGTGCAAAAAGATGGAAACCCATTTTTGACAGGAATTTGAACCTACTTACTTAACTTATTTGAACTGTTTTTTTTTTTTATAATGTAGTGAATTATAGCTCTTCAACCATTCGTTGTGCAAAAAAAATCTTTCAAAATTCGCAAGAATAGTGTTGTTATCCTAAATTGAATACAAGTCACCAAAATCACTGTTGTCCACGTGTAAGTCTAGTGAAGTGTTATCAAATCATGCTCCAGAGCGCAGTCAAGCGAATAAAGTTGTCCGAGGACAAACAGGTTTGGCACATGCATTTTTAAACTACCATATCTCAGAGACAATATAGCATTTGCATTAATTACTTCTTCCACTTATGTTTAAAGATCATCATTTTAATACCATTATATTTATATTTATTTATTTCGACATTTCTGTCGCGGGTTGTGGAAAAGGTTACATAACCCATATAAAATCCCCAATCGCTTTAAAATATTAAAACAGGTATATTTATATATAAACTAACTAAAATCGGGTGGGCAATAAAAATATTGGGGTAGAATATAGTAAAAATGAATTAAAACATAGGCCTACTTCCAAAAATAAAAACCACAAAAGAATACAAAAAAAGAATTAAAAATTAAAATTGAAAATCGAACAGCAAATGTAATAAATATGTGTAAATCAAAAGCTAAGAAATACAATAAGTTAAAATATATACTATAAAATAGTGAACAATGAGAACGGGTACACAATTTAGAGGGGAAAAAAAAAAATTTGAAACCTGGGGCTAAGTTAAAAGATAATCCATCAGTGAAGACTTAAAAATACTTAAGGAGGCGCTTTGAGTGATATCACCTCCGGAATTTTTGAGACATGCTCGACAAGTTGGTGAAAATTGTTGTCAACAGTGGGTTTCCGTCTTTTTGCACCACCCTGTAGGGTCATATCATTAAGCTGCATTTGAAAAGGGGTCTTTTTTTCTGGAGGTGCGCTCAGTGAGTTTCAAACAACAAAATGTTCGGTTTTCACCTCCACATTCCGAGCGAGAGAAACAAGAAGTTCAGGGGCGGATCCAGGATATTTACAGGGGGGTGGGTTCATCACAAATCAATGCTGAAATGTGGGTGTCTGAGCAGGGGGGTAACATTATTTGTAATGTATGTCTGTGAAACAAATTGAGTCAGAGCAGGGGGGTTCGAACCCCCCCCCCCCACACACACACACACACCCATCCCCGCCTGAGAAGGCGCAGGTTTGGAGACACCCCCCCCCCCCCCCCCCCTCACTTACGCCACTGTTTCCTTCCATTTTAGGGTAGTAAACGGTTTACGGAGCAACATTTACATGAAAACAAAACAACACACTGCAATATTCGTGTGTTAAAAAAAATCAGAAAGCTCGCTCTGAACCACCGCCTTGTCCGTCGGTCACTTTTGTAATGTATGTCTGTGAAACAAATTGAGTCGGAGCAGGGGGGTTCGACCCCCCCCCCCCCCCCCCCATCCCCACCTGAGAAGGCGCATGTTTGGAGACAACCCCCCCCCCCCCTCCCCCTCAATTACGCCACTGTTTCCTTCCATTTTAGGATATTAAACGGTTTACGGAGCAATATTTACATGAAAACAAAACAACAGACTGCAATATTCGTGTGTTAAAAAAAAAATCAGAAAGCTCAACCACCGCCTTGTCCGACGACGTTGGTGACCACTTTACTCTTCCACTAAATTTTAATGAAGGAAACGCAAAGCATTGTTGGTAGCTTACCTGCATGACCACGATGCGCGTACACTTCGTGCGAATGCGTCTTGCGCACCCGGAAGTCTTGACCCCTGACCACCGTTTGAACGAAATTGTGTGCAAAGAGAGGAGGTCACCGGCAACCGTGGATACGGAGATAGCTGAGCGAAGTATGAAAACAAAATCCTAGATAACACGAGAGGGCGTACTAACACTTTGTTGTCTTGCAAATGTATCACTGGACTGGCTGTACAGTCGATACAACTAACCAGACGATAAAAACTGAATTTTTGAGATCTCGGTATTTTTTCTCCGTTTCGGCTCTTGGTCGGGAATAAATCAAAAGCATGTAATACCTAAACCATTATTAAGCCGGAGACCCTAAAGTCAGCAGCATAAAGGCTCCAGAAACAAAATCCAGATACGAAACCGAGATTTCGAAAACGCCCATAGTTGGAGGCTTTTTGAACATTAAAAAAAAAGTAATATGAAATCTGACGTCGGTTAGAAGCGATATACCGAGGTCAAAAATAATGATGGTTGTTCTAAAATTATTGCTTGCGTTAAGAATATAAGTCTCTAAGGAACTACCAAACCATCTGCTCATGAATGGAGACCTTATGACAGCAACACCGGTAGGCTACACATTCCCCTTGCAGTGTGCACAAACTGGAGTTTAGCATAAATCCTCGGTCCTCATGTAGCAAACGATAGTCCCTTGCTGATACCCTTCCTCCTAGGATTAGGAAACATCAACGTCTTCGGTCTTGGGCAACTTCGACGTTGCTTTGCCCTCCGATTTTGGAACCAAACCTGTGTCAGAAAGAAACAATTTAATTGAGAATTTCTTCCTTCGATACTGGCATCTTTTAGGTTTTTGTGACGCCACAGAACCGCCCAAGTAGCTCAAAATTTCGAATCTGTTTGATACTAAATTAAGATAAAGAAAGGCACATCGGATATAACATACTTGGACTCGAGGTTCGATGAGATCCAGCTCCATCGCCAGAGTCTCCCGGGTCATCACATCCGGGTACTGCGTGACCTTGAAGGCCTGTTCGAGTTTGCACAGTTGCCAGGGCGCGTAGTTGGCGCGGGAGCGTCTCTGACGAAGTGGCTTGCTTTCTTCAACTGTTTTGTGGTATACATTGATAAAAATATATATATATATATATAATAATGCAAATATTGAATCCAAATTTGATTTCTGAAAGAGCCAAAACATTGTCAAAATACGACATTCTACCCCGCGATAACGAAAGAGGACAGTGGGCCTATTTATATTGTTTTTCCCGTGCAAAATCTTCGAATCCGTATGCAAGATACTTTTGATACAATTAGCTGGAAATGAATCAGTGACGTTTTCAAAATTTCATTATAAAGAGTGTCTTTCTGATGGGAATAATGTTTGTTGGTCTTGTCACAAGAATTGTAAATCTCTTTTGTGTGTTTATTTTTTACTTAGCTGTTCCAGTTTGCTTTGTTTTGTTTTTTTCCAAACTTGTTTCTGGTAAATGTGGGATTGTTCTTGCTGGGTGCTGTTTGTGGGGGACGCACATGAATGGTCAAACACTGAATAAACATTCCATGTTTAAGATTCCGTGAATACCGAATCCCTGGACCTTATGGTCCAAGGGCTTTACGAGTGACAGTACAGACGAGCGACAGGGAATTCACGTTGACTAAAGAAGTCTGAACATAACGAAAGGAACGATCGACCAGCACTGTCATAATGCCAGACGCCGGCTATTGCTTCCACGATTTTTAGTCGGCCTACTTTCTCTAAAAACTATTACTGCTTCGTAAGGTTTGCAGTTGAATTCCACTGGACAGTGCAGTGGGCCGCCACTTGCAAGCTTGCTGGCCGGCTAGGAATGTTGGAGACGTGCTTCTCATAAGACTGGATATATCCACGGAATTACGGAATGGAAGGAAGAGTATCCTTTACTGATCTGTGACACGTCGGACTACGGAGCGGGGTAAGTTTTGTTACTTTTTCAAGTAATTTCACCTCCTGTGTCTTTCAAACTCAAACACAAGAGTGCAGGTCTGTGTTGATTAGACGCTACATCTTAGCCCTGCGGTTTAGGGTCCTTGACTTTTGTAGGTTACGGGGCGATTAGTTTACCCACTCCCTGCACATGCTGGCCCTCTAGCAGTGAACAAAAGTTCATTCTTGCCGAATAGGGTACTTCATTATTCGCTAATTATGCATGTACAGTTGCGAAAAAAGCAAACTGAACCAGATATTGATATATAAATGTATGACACAAACCGGTGAACGCTGTTGCAGGGCGGAGAACAGCGCCCTCAATAGGCAAACATATATGGGGCTGGGTTGCACATAACCCCCTGTAGGCTGACCAGAGAGTTCTTATTATTTGGACTTTTCCGGCCGGGAGATTAATATGAAACCAGGTAATAAACATTGGTTACAGCATCTTTACGAGGAGATCTAACGGCGTGCCCTAGACCGGCATAGTGCCGGAAAACATTGAAGGTCGGACATACGCGCAATGGTTTCATTCTTATCTGCGCTATAAGTAAACAGAATCAGTAATACACCATTAGCTGTAGTTTATGTATTGGGGAGGGTGGTTCGAATACCTTTTTTTGCCACCCCTTAATCCTCTATCACACCCCAGCCTTGTGTTCCCAGTTATAGAGGGCGTCCTAATGAAGAACACAGTTTAAGCGTCTTAAGTAACGTTCTACAGATGCATGTGTCACTGCCGGTGTCATATGAAATTTGTACTCCTGAAATCTGGTCTCTTTTACCTAATGTGGCCTCACACTTGACATGTCATCGCTGTCACTTAGGCATGCGCAATACAACCAAAGAGTATATTTCAAAGAGTCCAAATATCACGCTAAATCGGCCGTACGGTCAAGTATACATAATTCCGACGCGGGCTTACTTTCTGAAAGTAAATTTTAAGTAACTGACATATATGTTTCCTTCATTTTCTCGAGTTCGTTTGTTTGCTCGGGACACAATATTTTGGTGCACTATCCTGAAAGTAAAGACAACTTTAGGTTGGAACTTGGACTACGGTCTTACTGATGACCTTTGGCTCATTAATTTTACTACATAATATTGGAAGCTCCTTCAATACACAGTCATTGTGTAGGGTTGGAGAGACACGCCCTATTGGCGACAGTGTTTTGTTTCACTTTGTTCTTCTCGGCAGCCCTGCACTGTCCACGTTCTGTCTTTCGTGTGTAGTGTTTACTTGGTTTCTTATTGTTTGTATATCCTTTTGTTTTAATATCAAATGTTATGTATTTATTGTAATTGTGTGTATATATGTCAATTTGCCGAATAAAATATTAGTAGTAGTAGTAGTAGTAGTAGGCTATGGCAGAAAAAAACAACAACAACTTCTTTTACAAAATGCGTTTTGCCCCATTGTTCCGGTTAGCGCCGTTCCTTGCCCCTATCGTAACAAGAAACAGTAAACTGAACAGTGTGTCATGTACTAGAATGCTCTGTTGTAAAAAAGAATTATTCGAATCCTGGCTGAAAGCTTTCCATTCGATAATGACGGTGTATAATGTGTTCCAACTTGCACCCCATACCCAGGCGTCGACTGCGAGAAACCACAGGTGTCTGTATCGGCTGTCGTCCGGGGCGAGTTGGACACCTCTACGGTAAATAAACAAGGCCAAGAAATTGTTTTCAAACGCTTGTAGGTTGGTTTACTCGGTGGAGTCAGGTGAGGGCGCTCGGGTGCCTAGTTTCTCGACGTCGTCTATTGTGTTTTCCCGCGTGTTTGTTGATTCGACATCTCGTTTTGTGGTCTTCGATTGTACCAAGGACGTATACCGTTCTATCTAGCCCATTGGGCCACCAGCATTGCATGGGGTCGATGTGTTAAACGTTAGGCGGCTGATATTTCACCTGAGGGTGTAATTGACTCAAATTAACGTTTGGAAGGTTAAACAAAATGCTGCATTTCAATTTGAATTTCCCTTCCTTTTACTAAACACGGTCGGCCGTGTACTTTTGAATATTAAAAAGAGTAAAGGCCAGAGTATTCAAATACTCTGCCATTAAATCTGCCAAAAATATTTTGCATTGCTTTACACGAGCGAATATTGAAATAAGTGTTGATGTGTAATCAGTAAGTTTGAACTTTCAAGTTTCCGTTGCCCGATTTTGTTTCGCTCGAAGTCTCATTAGACAGCTCGTAACTTCTGCGATGGTAGAAACAATCGATGTGAAATGAGAGATTGAATATCTTCGGGATGCCACGTCAAAACGGTGCCTCAGGATAACTTTAGACAAACGATAACAATTTGGTCGAGTATAAGATTTTACTACACTTGCCCCACTTTTCCGACATTTTCAGTATGTTCTGCAGAAAAGGCTGAAAATCAGATCTTTGTTATGGGGATGTCCAGTTTTCGTGCCTGGGAGGGTGTGAATATTTTAACGTTTTTTCCTTATTAATGAGCAGTCTAAAATATACTTCCCTATATTCTTTAACTTATACATTATTTTGTATTCTTTATTTCTATAAGCTTCCAACTCTCTCCTCTTTCCCTCAATTTCGAATATGCAAAGCAGCAACAGACCCGTCAACGAGTCTGGTAAATAGACGCCGAAACGTACTTTTTCTTTTCGAGCCAACTTCAAGTTACATGTTTAAATTAGAGGTTTTGTTTTATTCTTTCTTTTTAGGCTACATTGTGAATAGACCCAATTTGCCATGGTACAGTAATACAGATTATGCAATGCTAGAAGTGGCTAGAATTTTTCCAACAAAATATTTACAATGTATTTCATCTTAAGAAGCATAGCTTAAGTTACATTGTAATACATCTTCTTTGGAAATTTTGATTATATCTTCTGTTTGTGCTTGATAGCAATAATTACGATTTCAGTTAAAATGAAAATAATTCCTAGCACTAATGATGGTTAAGGGCCAATCCCCCCTCCCAACCTCCAGCCCCACTTTCCTGTCTGTCTGGGGATGAATGAGGAAGTTTTGAAGAAGCCAATGAATCTCACCTGAGTAGTCCACCGTGCCCATCAGGCCAGCCGCTCGGGACGCCTCCAGCAGTGCCTCAGAGCACGGCCCGCTGGCCGGCCAGACTGTCGGGTCTGCAACATCCCACGGTGAACTCCCAATAACGGCTGGAACAAGGGGGCACACGGGGGCTAGGTAGCTCCACGGGGAATATTTGGCCCAGTCCCCCGCTGGATGGTTGAGAAATCCCGGTGGTGGTACCCAAATGGGTCTAGGAATGACGAGTGTTCCAGTAGGTCCGATGCCCGTCCTTGGAGCGTCCGGCTGGCTATCAGTGGTGGGGAGATCCTTGGGGTGGTTGCAAGGGATTTGCTGGTCCAAGTTCAAGTGCCCTCTTTGCAAACTGAATTCATCGATGAATTGCTTTGAACGAAAGATGCTGGAGTTGCTTTGCTCCATGGTCGAATAAAACCCAGATTCTTGGCTTATTTTTTTTTTCAACCAACAACATTTAACTCATTCTCAACCGTTGCGAGATCGACGACTGTGGGTCAACTTATTAAGTTTTTTTTATGCAAGCAACCACTCAATAATGACAACATACTCAACCTTCCTAAGTACAGGCTTGATTATTTAAGTCTTTGTCTGATTTCCACAAGTCCCACAAAATAGAAGCAAAATCTACTCCATCCAGTGCACTTTTCATACGGAGGAACTTAGCCGGTACCCTTCTAGTCTCAGTTTGCTTTTTTATCATAGTGACCCGCTCCAACTTTTGCGCCAACAAGTTTTCACAAATTAAACACCACTTTCTTCAAAGTGCGCCCTCTGTAAACGGTGGCCTGCAATTTGTGCACAAGAATTTTTATCTTGGAGTTTGTACAACTGCCACATTTTCTATACCTAGCAACACCCTCCATTTTTCAGCTCCTTCTTTCGTTCTTTAAAGCACTTTGCAATAAGCGAAAGGTAGTTTTTTTTTAAATATAATGTTTCAGAAGAAATCTAGTCAGAAAGAAGCCATGTTCCATTATTTCCAAATGGTAGCTAAATCAAGTTTTTCATAAATTTAGCCCAGAAATTATAGCTCAATATAAAAAAATAACACTTTCCTTTTCAAGTACACTGTATATACAAATATAATGCATTTTTAAACTCAATAAAATGATTTTTTTTTATTGCCAGAAAACGTTCAAGTTTTAGAAACTAGTACCACTTGAAGTACTTTTAAATTAATGCTCTCAAATTGTAATACATGTACAGCTATACTTTTACCTGTTTAAAGTTATTTCTTGCTGTTGAATTGTGCGTTTATTAACATACAATTGTATTTGTGACATGTAATATCTATTCACATTTGAATGAACTATTTTGCATAGTTTCCATTAATATGTTGGCATGGAATTTGATTGGCGATCATTTCATACCAATACTGTGGTGAAATAATAAAATGAAAAATTGCTTAAGGTATATTTGAAAATATCCACTAAAACCTAATACCGTAATAATTTTTAGACTTTTTTTAAATTTATGAACACCTTTGCTGGTTTTTTGGTTAAAACAGTATGATGACCATACACTACACTAACAGGTCCACTAAAAGAAAGAAATTCAAATATAGTTCTCAACAACCTTTATGTCATGACACGACATTCTACAGACAAAAAATTGCAATGACATTTTCATTTGTCAAAGTAAGGCACACATGAATTGAAATTCTGAAGTAAATAATTTCATTAACACTCCTAGTCTTCTGCACTTCACTTTACCCTTCAAGTTTTACAAAACCATTTTTCCCCATAAAGTTAGAACCCACACTTCAAATTCCTTTGAGGTAATCTTCTGTGGAGTATGGAAAACACTTATTTTTGTAGGCAATTACAAGGCAAATTGGACTAGATTTGTACGCTGTCTGTACAAAACTTCGCCTTATTCCAATCGTTCGATACTCTGTGCATGTACATCACATCGTCAAAATCCTTCACATGGTCGTTTTCTCGGCTGTACTCTCCAGGAAAGTATTTATGAATGACAAGCATCAAGGCTGAGGCATCAAAACGGTGGTTATGCCCGTGCTTGGCTCCTGGCGGACTGATACAATTCTTGTCCGTGGCACAGGCGTAAAGAGGCTGCAAGTAGTTCCTTTGGACAGTAGTGCTGTTGAGGACTAACTGGCGATTGGAGGCCGGGTGCGGGGCGTAGGGGGAGCTAAAATAATCTTTCCTGTCGACGCCGATTGCTTTGTACATTTGATCCACGGTCATGTAGTAGTTGTGCTTTATGGGTTTCGTGGTGGAAGCATTGTAGCTGTGAATGCGGGACAGGTAGCCGTGGTGCTCGCAAGCAAACGGGACGAGGAGTCTAAGGGATTTCACGAAGCGAACGGAGGCATCGGACCAGAATATCGCACCAAATTCATTCAGGGCCTCCTGCATAGAAAAAAGAAAGAAACGTAAATGATGTAGTTACATCCATCCTCAACAAGGATGATGACCTCCCCCTTCACTGAGAGTGGGATGTCTATACTCTGTTCATATAGCTATAGCTGCAACACTGATTAGGCCAAAAAAAAAATATTCAGTCTCTGGTCAGACCAAAGTTCCGGAATTGACGCGGCCACGCGGCTTTTTTTTTCGGTTTTTTTTTTTTTTTTTCTTCAAGCTTGGATTGTACAGACAAGGTGGGTACTATTTTGCTTTTTGGTGTCCTCATGTATATTGGTGTCCTCCATAATTTGCCTTGGTGCTTTTGATCATTTGCCTTGGTGCAATTTCCCATTCCTTGGTGCTCTTTGGTAAAAAAAACATTGAGGAGGTGCGGAAATAGAGGGTGCTGTTCGAGCTACCGCAGAACATTTTGGGGAAAAAAAGATCGACGCGCATGATTAAAATCGACGCGCGCGCTGACCAGAGACCGACTTATTTTTTTTGGCCTTACAGTTTCTGTCACAAGGTCAACTTATAAAGCCCAATACCAATTAAATGATGGACTGACTTGTCGTGCATGACCAAGCAAATGTCTCAACCATGGTACATGTTGCTAGAATTAATGTTGCAGATGAGTGAATGGCATCCTCTAGCACATTCCAGTTTGAAAGTACATGTACGAACTCTATGCAGGATGGTATAGAAGGTGCTTTGTCGCCCTTACAAATGAAGGACTTGTGTCAAGATACACAAATGCAAGTGTCCTTCAAAATTTGCTCTGTCATTTTCAGCACTGAGGATGGTGCAATGTGTTTATGTTGCCAATTTGCACAGAAACTTATAACATTTTTGTGTTAGTGGGATGCACCTGATACCATTGGGCACATTATGCAATGCCACTTATGTGTCCTTCAATATTGGCATCCTTGTCCCTTTCACCATTGAGGGGGTGTAACCTACAGAAAAAGACTATTGGCTTGTGAAACTCACGAGTCAAAACTTTCATGATAGTAAGTACTGTGCTTACCTTAATAATAATGACTTTCCAGGCATAGGTGGCTAGGTTTGACACATAGGCTGGGTACTTCTGGAACTGGAACTTCCGCACCTCAACATTACACAGTGTCTTGATCTTTGATCACAAGAGACCAACACAAGAAAGTTTAATATCAGTGATTCAGATCAGGTCATCATAATGGTTTTGCGACATTTCAGTATCCATAACAAATGAAATGAGGCCATCATGTCAGCATTTATATGACCATGACAGCTGGATAGTCAACTGCACAAGTAGTTTGAAACGAGAAGGTATCTCAAAATACACTTCTGCTGATTTACAAAACTGATGTGGATTAGTTGATCATTAGGGGATCAAATAAGCTTAGTGTTGCTTTATCTTGAGAACTCAAGTTCGAAATGTTTTCAATCTTTTACTGAGAGAATGCAAAGTTTGGCCCCTGGTAAAGTATAACCAACTCTTGGTATGGAGAAGACAAGAATATCTCTACATTGTGGAGTGGGGTCTCAAGCATTGAACTCGGATCTGTGGGGATCTGTGGGAATCTAGTGGGATCTGCAGGTTGTGGGTTCGAGTCCAGCTTGGGGTTAACATTACATCACTTTTTAACTCACCTTTTGTAATGTTTTGTTTTTCATCCCGATGTCAAAGACCACAATCCTAGTCTGTGGCATGGCCTTCTGAGCTGAGCCGATCATCCCCATGGCCTCCTTGTAGTGATTCTCAGAGAACGCCGTCACGACAACAAGATGCTTGAAGAGGTTGTCGAAGTCGGGCTTGCCTTTGTCCACGTCAATCAAGACTTTTTTGTCGTGAGCCCGTGTCATGTTGCGGGTTTTGTTCAAGAGCAGATATCCTATTTTCATGGCTGCTCGCTTTTGTGTGCGAAGAAATTCCTGCCTTGTCTGCCCTGTTAAAGTACAAGATGGCGTATTTTACATTGTGATCATTGACCAAACACACAGTATTGGGTTTCGGGCAAGCAAATAGGCTGCAATTACCTATTCGTTTACATGTATACGCTTACCACACCACAATTAGCATACCCTGCAAATTTTCTCTTTACCCTAACTCCCTAGGACTTTTCCAAGAATCATTTTCCTAGAATGGCATAATTTCTTTAATTGTACTTTTAACTCTCCAAGGGTATCAAGCCCCACGTAGGCCTAAGTAATGTGGACCACTGGGCTCTACTTTCCTTCCTTAAACATGCAAAATTTACTTTGGGGTCCATTCACTTAAATGTAAAAATGAAGTGTCCCCGCATGCATTAATCAGGACCACTAGCTTATATTTCTTGAGTTTTTGATAAAGTTCAGTTTCAACCAATCTGTATGGTACAATGAAGCGAATAGATAATTTTCTCCAAAAACTAATAAGCTTCATGACTACTGTTAGCAGAAGATAGTTTTTGAGGGAAAAACGATCTAAAACATTACATGTCAATCATATCCACTGTACAGACACTGGACCACCAGGCCAATTGCAAATTCCTTTAATTGGGTAAAAACTGAGGCATCCTTAGCTAACTTGTGATCATACCTGCTTTCTCGACAGACTTCCAAGCTGTGTACATGCCTCCAACAGCCACACAGACAGCAACCACCAACATGAACCTGAGCGTTGACTAATATATTTTTTTAAAAATCAAAGAAGGAAACAGTTAGGTCTTATTTCATAAAGGTTCCGTGTAACATTTGCTCCTGAGGTGTATTACATCCTACTTGTCATAGTACAAGAATGTTTTCTGACTCTTGTCACTTAAGTTTACTTACGTAAATCCTATAGAGGATGGACCTGTGTTTACAGCGTTCAAATCAAGGAGAGTTGGTAATTTTCCGTTTTTTTATTTTTTATTTTCTTGACATTTATTTTCAGTTAGGTGAGGGATGTAAGAATACCGGAAAGTTCACATGCCCGCTCCCGACACCATCCGTTATATTGAGTTCTCTCCCAAATAAGATTTGGCATGCCTGATGAGTCAATAGTATGTGGGATGTTATTTAATGTAAGACATTGTTTAAATTCATTCTCTAAAAAAAACTACAGTCTCTACTTTTTCATGCACACCTGTTTCATGATTGCTGATTCACTGATTCTGTCAACTTCACTGCAGATGGTGATGTGTTTCCCAAGCCTATGGAGTCTATACAAAAGAGATGCTGTAAAAATTAATGGAATATGATATGATATCTTTTGGCGAGGATTGGAGTGAAGGAGGAAGTAGAGAGACAGTCAGTCACATTCACAGATTTATCACTTAAAGGAAAATTCCCCAATTAACTGACTCTAAATTCTGCCATCTTCATAAAGCAAATTACGTATTCTGACGACAGGACACACCGCTAGGCCTATATCTGAACAGCACCGCATTCCTCATCATGTCTTCCACCGTAAGCACTGCATTGTGTGCATATTACGTCAATTCCGCTTTTCCATACTGCCGTTTGAAGTTTGATCATGTAAACGTACACAAAACCAGGCGTGGCACTCGTGCATGTGATGCGAAATGAGACATGAAGACCTTCCAGAAAATTAAGGCTGATGACTCATCCAAAGCCTGAATCAAAAACAGGTAACACCTAATGACAGTCTGCTCAATAAGCATTATTGGGGCAAAGTATTTGGTTGCATGTGATCAAGTGAAACCACTTGGCCAATTTTCCGTCTGCAATGATTCCACTGAAGTCATGTCATGGATGACGATCTTGAGCACGTTGACCTACGCCCCAGTGTTTAAGGCGTGAAATTTCTCACCTTTAGGCTAAACTTGATCATCCCAGAATCAGCTGTGGTCTAAGGACAATTTCGGCGGAACAAGCCAGCGTGTAGCAATGCACCATGTATGCCTGCTTCATCCCTCCACGTTCATGCCGATCGCAACAATGCACTGTTACATAATGCAGGATAGATCATGAATAGATGGATAACAAAGCCTCGATCCTTTGGCTTATTATCGGTGTGTTGGCAAGAACCTACCTGCTGCGGCGCCTGCTTCTATGCTCAAGGTAACTTTTGTGTGTCACGCATCACTACATCTGAAGTTTCACAATCGCTTGCTGTGAACCCGTTGCTGACACGTGGTTGCGCAGCCACTATTTTTGAGGATATTTTCCTGCATATAGGCCTACCCCCGTAAGGCCAAAAAAAAAAGTCTCCGGTTTCTGGTATGCGCGCGCGTCGCCGTACCCATGCGCGTCGGCAAAATGAAAAAGGTTTTTTTTCAATACAAGATGATGTCTCAAAACCGCCAAACTCACTGGTTCGACTGGAATTCTGCTGCTGCACAATTTTAACGTGTTTTTAGATGGGGTTATGATCGAGAATAAGCTTTATGTGGCCTCTTTGGACTCCCATATATGTGCACTAAGTTTAGTCGGGCACCATTTGCAGTCATCAGCCGACATTTGAAGCCAAAAAAAAAAAAAAAAACAGGTAAAAAAAAAAAAAAAGCCGCGTCGCCGCACCACTTTTGGGGCAAGCTCCATACCAGAAACCGGAGACTTTTTTTTTTTGGCCTAATGGTATTTAACTTTTCTGTAGGCCTTATACAACTAGAGGAACCTTCGCAAAGGGTTGCGCCGGTTAGTTTTGCCTTTAGGACCACGGAGCTATCATTTTAATACTCGCTTCATCCTCCATTCAAGGACCAACTTTTCACCAGACCTAATTGGGCCTAGCAATTTTCAGGACCTCGTGTTCGGAGAGTCTTTCTATTCTTTCACACTTCTTACTACGCTCAAAGTTTGCAAATGGCCACTGGGATGGCGAAGAAACTGCCAAATTCTTTTGCACTGCGGTCGCCCGTATTTATTTATTTATTTATATTTATTTACACTTCTTTACTGGCTGATAAAAAAAATATTACAAGATATACAAAACCACAGATTAAAAAATACACTTTTTTTACAATTTCAATAAATTGTTAAAAAAGAGTTTATGCCAGAATACGGATTAAGCCAGTGAGTGGCAAGATGGAACAGGTGACTAGCACCTCTACAGAGCCATCCTACCACAGGAAAACGAGATCCTATCAATTTTTCATTATTTTTTATTTAAAGAAAAACACGGGGCGGGACGTATGATATGCCTAGGTAAAAAAAAAAGCCAAATGGGAAAACAAGGAAAAGAAGAAGGAAGAATTAAACAAGGGGCGGTATGCGATACTAGAATTGACAAGTGTTAATTTCAAGTGAAAGACTGGCAAGCGGAAAAAAAGAAATTGGAATTTATTAAATCTACAGCCAGCACAACGACAGTGAGACACCGAGGTACAAACATTATTGGATTCAAAGCTGCAGTCGAATTTTGTTTATTTTGTATATAAAGTGTCTACTGAGTACTATTATCGAATGTGCGCATTTTGCATGTCTTTTAGTAAGCCTAATATGAGACTAATCGGAAAACTAAACTTATCAGCCTTTACGGGTCGCACGTGCAATTTTTGTCGGGGGGGGGGAGGAGACAGAAACGGCCGGCTTCCACCGCTATATTTTGTCGAAGACCCACGAGAAGAGATTCAGATACGGTCTCAGTTTCCCCGATTCGGGTTGAACATCGACACGGAATAATGAGACGGGTCTGCTCGGGGTACGGAGTGACGAACCTTGGGAAATTAGGCAAAAGGGGCTTGCTGGACTGAACCATTGCCCCGCTCTTGGGCCACTGTGTCCAATCTTTCTCTCCTAATTATGTGGTTGGGTGTTGTCCAGTAGCCGTATGTGGCTAGGCCGTGAATGTTTGATTATCAGTGGTAGACGCAGAACTCAGATAGGGGTTCGCATCTCTTTTAATATTATGTTGAAGGCAATTGGGACTCAGATTATCATCTCGGTTTCCTTGTTAATAATAATAATAATAATAATAATAATCAGGGCACTTACATAGCGTTCTTACACAAACTGGTATCACAATGCTTTACACAAGAAACCAATTAAAGTGTTTAATACCAAGCGGAGAATGGAAATAATAACAACCTATGAGGCAATTAGGCCAAAAAAATAAGTCTCTGGTTTCTGGTATGCGCGCGCGTCGCCGTAGCCATGCGCGTCGGCAAAATGTAAAAGTTTTTTTTCAATGAAAGATGATGTCTCAAAACCGCCAAACTCACTGGTTTGACTGGAATCCTGCTGCTGCACAATTTTAACGTGTTTTTAGATTGGGTTATGGTCGAGAATAAGCTTTATGTGGCCTCTCTGGACTCCCATATATTTGCACTATGTTTAATCGGGCACCATTTGCAGTCATCAGCACACATATGAAGCAAAAAAATCAGGTAAAAAAAAAAAAAAGCCGCGTCGCCGCACCACTTTTTGGGCAAGCTCCATACCAGAAACCGGAGACTTTTTTTTTTGGCCTTAAGTCTGGAAGAGATGTGTTTTAAGCAATAGCTTATAGTCAGTAAGGGATGTGGCATGACGGATTTCATGAGGAAGATTATTCCAAAGGTTGGAAGCAGCCGCATACACACTTTTTGAGATTAAATACAAGTTTTGGGTTTAGTGAGGATTCTGGTATCGGAACTAGAATGGAGAGTACGATTCGGCTGGTATGGGGTGATGAGTTCAGTGAGATAAGATGAAGCACTGTCACTCAAACCATTTTAAGTGATTGTTAAAATGATTCGTTCATTGATGGGAAGCCAGTGAAGCTGTTGAAAAAGAGTTGATGCATGGTCTGACTTTTTGCCATAAAAGTTAGTTTGGCTGTCCTGTTTTGGAGTCGTTGCATGCGTTTGATGCTTTTGATGGATAATCCTTGAACAAGGGAGTTGCCATAGTCAAGTCGAGATGTGAGAAGAGCTCGGATAGCATGATGGCATGTGGTTTCATCGATTAGGCTCTCGTAGCTATAATGACTCTCGCCCAAATTAAAGTGCGTTTTATCATGTAAAGCCCGTTAGTGTACTGAATAGGGGTGGCTCCCCTGAGTTGCCCAGCACAAACTGCATTGTGTGTACCCCTGTAATTGTGGCTTGACCAGGCACAGGCATGTTTGAGCGGGAATTGAGCCTTGGTTTCAGTAATCCGGTCAGCAGTCAGTGAGTGCACACATACACTCTGGTGTCCGGCTGGTGTCCAAGTCTGCGGGGCTTGAAAGACCAGGCCTGCAGTGGACTTGGTGAGTTTCTTACTTTTTTTATTTGTTTTCTATTGTCAATTATTAATCATTATATTCGTGTATTAAATCATATGAGTTATGTGCATTGAGGAACAACATTCTTTCCCTTGATGGTTTGAGAAGTATTTTGTACTTGTTACTCGCTTTAGTTACTTTTTTAGCCAAGTTTTTGTGAGAGTTTTGAAGTTTAGAGATAGAGACTGAATTCCCAGAGCTTTTGCAGAATCTTTCAAGTTGCATATTATTGTTCTTTTATTTCTGATCTTTGGGCTACTGGAATGCTTTGTTTCGTAGCTGCTGAGTTCATTTTAAGCAGAAGTTTTGTGTGTGTGTGTGTGTGTTTCCTGTAGTTTTCAGTTACATTTGCCATAGGAAATTGATTTTTGTAGCTGTTCATTCGGCAGCTCTTTTGAAGTGTTCCCATTATCGCTCTTGAATTCCCGGGTTTTTTTTTTTAAGTTTGTTCATGAAGGTGCTTCTTACTTAAGGTTGCTGTTTAAGAACACAGGCAAATTTGTGAGTTTCCTGAAGTTTTGAGATGTTGAAAGTTCAATATTCTTGATTGTGTTTCTAGGTACCAAAAGGTGTAAAGACACACTTGCTTTGACTTTTCCTTACTACTTATGTGTTTCAGCCAATGATTGATTTTTGAACTTGTGTATTTTTACCATGTGGTACGTTTTATCTTGCGTAAGGGATTTTTCTGCGTTCACTCTTATGCCTAAGCTTAACACAATAGTTGGAGTTGCACACTCAGTATGACTAGGGATTAAGGATTAGGGTATCCTTTTTAAGAAGTGCCCAAGACTTTTGTTCATGCATCATTGTTATTCATGAGTTTAGGTTGACTTATAGCCTTATGAATATTCTGCACAAGTCCCAATTAATGCTGGAAGTTTATGATCAGGATTAGGCTTTTTTTCTCACAGGTGCAAACGAGGACCACAATGTCTGAATTAAATACGCGCGCAGGTAAAGAAAGCGTGACGTCATTACCTCTTGGCAAGTCAATTGTCAGAAACAAAGGGCGTTGAGTTCACTCGTACCCAACGCGCACAAGAATTCAAGGGTGCACCTGCAAAAGTAGGCCTATGGCATGACATCCGCCCGTCCAAAAAAAGTTACACACTCAATATATTTTACATTACACAGTTCCTGAGAGCCATGAAATTAGGAAATTGAAGAGATATGGAAATAAACAGTTTGCCCGGACTTGGGGCTTCCAATTCAGGGCATATTGCATGCCACCGATCCCGAATTTAGTAGTATTGTGGAGGGACCCGTTTTACACGTTTCCACCGCTTGGGGAAACATCACTCGTTTTAGGGTTTTCTTTGAGTGAAAATTTCTCGAATAGTCATCCGTCAACCCACCAGAAATTGAAAAAAAAGGGAAAGATGACATAATGACCAGCATTTTCTATGCAGCCCGAACACCTGTGAGAGTTTTGAGTATTTTTACAAGAATTTTGAAGTATGGGCATTTACAACTGTTGTCGGTGGGAAATTATTTGATTGCGTGCACCCTGAACTGACGCTCGTCCATGTATTTTGAACAGCGACCTCTTGCGGCGACATTATTTACACGTGTTTAGATGTCATATGGACGGGTTCCCAGGCACCATAAACGACATGCTGATGATGCATTTTGCGTGCACATACTAGTCAGTTCCAATCAATACTCGACTTGGACGCGAAAGACATGGCGGGAATTCAGAATTCTGCTGGCGAAATGGACAACAAATTTCCTTGTAAAGACGAGTACAGAAAGTATCGTTCGCCTCTGGTGGCCAGATATGCTTCCCCCGAGATGGCTTTCAACTTTAGTGATGTGAAGAAATTCACGACATGGCGGAAACTTTGGCTTTATCTTGCGAAAGCTCAACAGGTGCAGTGACCATTTTTACAGCACCCAATGCAATGGTGTTTCAAATTACATGCAACGCAACAAGTTGTGGTTGAGGAGGTTGCGTCTATAGCGTTGTTAAAGGGAAAATACAACATTTGCAAACATCAAAAAATAAACGCAGTGGCTATTGTTACGGCAGCCGTAATGCATTTCCCATTTTCTATCGTTACGGTAGACTGCAACCTGGCAACTTTTATAAAAAAAACATGACAAGAAAATATAAAATTAGAAGGAAAAAAGTGAATTTGAACTTTATGAAATTCGGACTTTATTTCCCTTTTAAAAAAAATCCTCCAAAGCCTCAGGTTAGAAAAGGAAAAAAATTCGAGTGCAAAACTGAGATCCGAACCCGCAACCTCGCGGTGCAAAATCCTACCCTCTATCGGCTGAGCTGGCGCACTACTCGATAAAACGTGTGGAAACAAATAATTATATACCTGCGTGCGTACCAAAAAAATATCGTAGAGGGCGCTAAACAACGAGTGCCGTAACGATAGCCACTTCGAAAAATAAAACTACCAAATCATTTTGAAATACCATGCTGGACTTAGTCCGAGTAACTTGGACCCAACTTATCGCCTTTTTTAAGGCAGTGACTGTATATTTTGCCGGAGACGGCAAACCTTTAGTAAACGTTAGTTTGCCGGATATGCACTGAACATGCGCAGTTACTGTTTTTTTTTACTTAAACATTTTCCGGTGACAAGTTTTAGTCTGGCTCCATGCCAAAATTATCGTTGTTACCTCGTATTCACAAGATGGGATTCAGACCATTTTATAATTTCGGACTTTATTTCCCTTTTAACATGTTTAAAAAAAATCCTCCAGAGCCACAAATCTGAAAAAGAAAATGTAATACTCTGCAAAAAATGTTTGAGACATGTTAAAATAATAAAAGAAGAATATTCTTATTTATTTGGGGATGAGAAAAAAAAACTTTAAAATGTGGTGCGGTCGGAATCGAACGCGAGTCATCCCGCTTACTAGAGCCTTTGCTTAACCATTACACCAAATGTGCTACACAACTTTTGGTGGGAATGTAATACATCTTATAATTCAGCCCTATTTTAAAGAGTACAGCGCCCTCTGTTGATATGGATTGCCACCGGCAAACCTTTAGTAATCGTTAGTTTGCCGTCATTACCTCCGGCAAAATATCCACTATCCTTTTTTAACATTTGGACATGGTCTGGCGATTAGTAGGGTCCAAGCTAATACCGCGAGCTGGACAACACCGTCCCAAAAACCAACATTTTCCAACAAAAAACATCAGATTTCACCCTCAAAACGGCCTCTAAATTACTAGATATGCCACCTGAGGTACAAGCATGACAAGTAGACATCGATAATTAAGATGGTTGTACTGAAGTTTACTTACGATCCGGAAAAAAGTGAAGTTTTCCGTTCATTTCGGAGAGCTCCCCTCGCGATCTTGAACATGTTAAATTTCCGATCGTGTTTAATGTTTGAACGACGCGATTTCTTCTTCATGCCCAGCGTACATTCGATGGTCCCCGTATCCCGAGTGCGATTCCGTTACCGAGCGCGCGCGATGCATCGATAATGATAATGAGTAGACTGGATCACGTTTGTAAACACATGTGCGTTTCAAACGATAATAGGGAGTCGGGAACTAGCGCAGCTTTTATGGCGGATACCAGTTCAAGCTGGTTCCCGATTCCCTTTTACAGTTCGAAATGCACATGTATGTGTTTACAAACGTGACTCATTATCATAATCGATGCATCGCGCGCGCTCGGTAACGGAATCGCACTCTGGATACGGGGACCATCGAATGTATGCTGGGCATGAAGAAGAAATCGCGTCGTTCAAACATTAAACACGATCGGAAATTTAACGTGTTCAAGATCGCGAGGGGAGCTCTCCGAAATGAACGGAAAATTTCACTTTTTTCCGGATCGTAAGTAAACTTCAGTACAACCATCTTAATCATCGATGTCTACTTGTACCTCAGGTGGCATACATCTAGTAATTTGGAGGCCGTTCTGAAGGTGAAATCTGATGTTTTTTGTTGGAAAATGTTGGTTTTCGGGACGGTGTTGTCCAGGTCGCGGTATTAGCTTGGACCTTACTATCGCCAGACCATGTCCAAATGTTAAAAAAGGCGATAAGTTGGGTCCAAGTTACTGGGACTATGCTGGACTGTAGTGTTAGTGAATGACAGTGTAAAGCATTCTGTAAAATCATGGCACCTGTCCTGGTAAACTGTCATTTTCAAGAAAAGTGGTATTTTTGTATCAATTTCCAACGCTGGTCGGCCGACCAGCGTTGGAAAAAAATGGCTTTTTTTCAAATAGGGCCTACTGGCCCCAATTGACCATCGCACTTGTTTGCAATCGATTACACACCTATGAACGTGTACAAGCCAGCTAGACTGGTTCCCTGACCTTACAATTCCCCAATGTATGTAAACTGCTCTGTTTCTTCTTATATGGAGTCAGGGAACCAGACTACAGGAAAATGATTGTTTTTCTTGGTTTTTATAGCATTTTCGAACCCAAAACCTCAAAAAAGTCAGTGTAACTATATTTGCTATATATTTCCAACCCCCTAATTCCATCCATTGCTGAAAATTACAGCAAAAGCAAATGATGTATATTCCCCTTAAGCAAATTAAATCCGATTACAGTCTTACGGAATTTACGAAACAAGTTACAGTGATGCTAAAAACGGAGCAGTGAACTCAATGCACCCCCCAAAACATGGGGTTCACTTTTGCGACCCCATAAATTCGAGCTGTTTGGTACTTTGGATGCTAGTTGTAATTTCATTCATAAAGTGTTTGCCTTTATGACGAAACCACTCTTTTGCATTGGTGATTGGTCACCGCTGTTCCCGAGACACACAACGTGTATAGCGTACACTGAGAACGACACGAAAAAAGTATTCATACTCCGTCATGTCCGATGTAAACAAGCATGTTTTTTTTCATCTTTTCTCGGGAACGTAAAGACATTAGTTTGGTGTCCTTTCAACCACATGTCTGAAATAAGCTTAGTAAACAATCCAAAACATAAAATTTTCAGGGATTTCAGGACCAAGTGCTCGTTTAAGGTTACAGTTTACAAAACGGAACCCCAACCTCCGAGTATTTTTTGTGTTGTTTTTTATGATATTTTTTGTTACTCCTCTCTTTCTCAACAGACCATTGGCCTTGACATCAAAGATGACCAGTTGAAGGAGATGGAGGACAACGTGGGCAACATTGACTTTGAAATGGCAGCTGCCGAGGAGAGAAAGAGGAGGCACGATGTCATGGCCCACGTCTACACCTTTGCTCAGTGCTGCCCCCGTGCTGCCTCCATCATCCATCTCGGAGCCACCTCGTGCTACGTCGGAGACAACACGGTAAAGAAGATTGCAATAAAATTATTCTGTGTCTTTTTTTTACTCTTTGTGTTGTATTCAGAGAAACTAATAATTTGGTATCGGTATCTCTGAGCTTAACCTTCAGTTCAAATGTGTTACACCACTGTAGAATCATTACTTGGGGGGGGGGGGGGGGCAAAGCATATTATTTCCAAAAATCCTCAACCCCACCCAACCCCCATTTACACCCCTGCCGACGCCCATGTTGTTAAATATGTATTAGATTAACAACAATATGACTTCGCATCTTGTTTTTTTCTTTTTTTCCCTCTTCTTTTGTGTTTTGCTTTTCTGGGAAGGGAGAAGCATTCCCTTGGCCCAAAAAGCATGTTTAGTGCCCCACCCGCTTCCTTTTGGAGGCCACCTCTTTTTTTTTTTTTTTATAACTGAAACAATGATAAATTTTAAGAAGTGACATCACTTTGGCCCCTTTGTCTGTTTCATCTAGGCCAATTAAAGCTTGGATGTCATTTTCTGAGTCCAAGTTGTAGTCATTTTAAGAAAAAGCTTGTGGCTATCTTGAAAAATAGCCTGGCCAGTCGTTTTGAAAATGGGTCGGCCGGCCATTTTTTTTGGGGGGGGGAAGCAGGATGCTAAGCATGTTTTTTTGTTTTATTTGAGCTTAGTACATTAAAGGGAAAATACAACATTTGCAAACATCAAAAAATAAAACTACCAAATCATTTTGAAATACCTTGCTGGACTGTTAGTGAATGACAGTGTAAAGCATCCTGTAAAATCATGACACCTGGTATACTGTCATTTTCAAGAAAAGTGGTATTTTTGTATCAATTTCCAACGCTGGTCGGCCGACCAGCGTTGGAAAAAACTGGCTTTTTTTCAAATACTAGCCCCAATTGACCATCGCACTTGTTTGCAATCGATTACACACCTATGAACGGGTACAAGCCAGCTAGACTTGTGCCTTGACCTTACAATTCCCCAATATATGTAAACTACGCTGTTTCTTCTTATATGGAGTCAGGGAACCAGACTACAGGAAAATGATTGTTTTTCTTGGTTTTTATAGCATTTTCGAACCCAAAACCTCAAAAAAGTCAGTGTAACTATATTTGCTATATATTTCCAACCCCCCAATTCCATCCATTTCTGAAAATTACAGCAAAAGCAAATGATGTATATTCCCTTTAAGGCAATTGTATGAGGGATTATTGTCGCAAACTATGTGAAGCTCACAGTCATTGTTGACTACTGGAGGCTTAGTGCCTTGCAAATTGGTTCCTTTGTGATGAGCCAGGGCATGGTCAGAAGCCTGGTGGAGTTAATCCTGGTGGAGTTAATCCTGGCCAGATCTGTTCCATCCAAAGCCCCAATCCCTTCCATATACTGGGTGGGCTCAACCCCAAAACAGGCTGGTCCTAAATCAATAAGTGGGTTAGGATTAAGGGTAATTGGATGCAGCTTGTGATGTGGTATAGATTGCATAAACTGGTGCTAACTCATCCTTTCTTCCTTTCCCCCCACTCAGGATCTGATTGTTATCAGTGATGCCTTCAACCTCCTACTGCCCCGTCTTGCTCGATGCATCCAGCGCCTTGCCAGCTTTGCCGAAGCTCAGAAGAACTTACCAACGTTGGGATTCACACATTATCAGTATGTGCTGTTCTGTTTATTTATTTTAGGCCAAAAAAAAAAATATTCGGTCTCTGGTCAGACCAAAGTTCCGGAATTGACGCAGGGACGTAGCTTTTTTTTTTTTTTTTTTGCTTTTTTTTTTTTTTCTTCAAGCTTGGATTGTACAGACAAGGTGTGATACTATTTTGCTTTTTTGGTGTCCTCATGTACATTGGTGTCCTCCATAATTTGCCTTGGTGCTCTCGATCATTTGCCTTGGTGCAATTTCCCATTCCTTGGTGCTCTTTGGTAAAAAAAAATTGAGGAGGTGCAATATAGGGCGCTGTTGGAGCTACCACGGAACATTTTGGAAAAAAAAAAGATTGACGTGCATGATTAAAATCGACGCGCGCGCTGACCAGAGACCGACTTATTTTTTTTTTTTGGCCTTATTTTAGGCTTTTATTTTGAGGTTTCCAGTGCAGTGCATGATCAAACATTTGCTTAACTCCTTAAGGATGGCGTGTAATGGGGGCATTCCTCCATACATAGAGCAAACTGCGTGACTGCACAGCCTTTGTGTGGTAGCGGGACTGCACAAAAGCAGCAGCTGTAGAACTACCCACTAGCCCCATGTCAGGGTATACCACAGCTGGCAACTGCATTCCAATAAGTATTAGCGGCCGCCCACTGTCTTTGAGGAGTTAAAAAAGGCTATTTTTTTAGTGTCACGGTTGACGTCCTGCGAACATATTTACTACATTTGATAATCCATCCTAAATTGGTTTCATATGCACCCACGAATGCATTCAAAGCCAGTTTTCCTTTCTAGAAAAATGGGTGTTTTAGTAATTCATGTCCAAAAGTATGTATTAATTCTGTCATAGAAACAGAATAACAGTGTAAGAACAAACAATTGGCAAGTCCAACGTTTTTTAATGTCCTTGTCAGGGCTGTTAAGAACTCAGTGAATAAACATGAAACTGTATTTTTCAAATTTTATACATCTCCATGTAGTAATGATCAAGGAGATTACGGACTAGGAGTTTTGGGATCATTTCTCTACATCATTAATAAGATATCCTGGTTAATTGGCTTTATCACTGACATTACACTTCTTTTCAAAAAAACGCTGGAATTGCCCATGTGTGTTTAATATTAAAACATATCATGTAACAACGTGAACTATACATGTAATTCAATTCTACTTGTTGAATGTAGAGGACTCTTTGTCCCTTAGACACTAGCCTTTAGTCAAGTCCCACGCGCCTATACCCGGACCATCCGGACACGTAACGCACCCCGGATGCTGGCACGTAAAAAGACTAGCACGAGCGGCAAAGCCGCGAGGGCCTTTACTATCTCGTGGAAATAATCACTTATTCATTTATTCACGTTATTTAAATCAAGCAATATAAACCAATCATCTAACGGTGGTTTGCGGTTACCAGCAACAGCACGCGTGCGCGCCATGGCGTGCGTGCTGTCTGGCGCCAGACGACGGCTGATTTACGTTAGTAATTCTGCATTTTCATTGGTCAATTCACAACGGGTAATGCATTATGCATGTCTACCAAATAGGTAGACAAATGTAAAGAAAAACATAAGCGTTCTCCACGAGATGGTAAAGGCCCTCGCGGCTACGCCGCTCGTGCTAGTCTTTTTACGTGTCAGCATCTGGAGTGTGTCACGTGTCTGGGTAAGCGCGTGGGACTTGACTAAAGGCTACTTAGACACAGAGTCAAGGTTTTTATCTCAAAAAAGTGTATGTACAGGCATGCAACTTTTCCTCGGATCCGCTGATTTCCTCATTTTTACTTCAGCTGAATGCTTCAGCTTCAAATTGAAAACTACTGTACAAAGTCTTGTGTGATTTGGAATTTCCTCTTGTTTTCTTAATTTCCAGTTGCATGCCCGTGTATAACAAAGCAGCATCGCTTCCTAATGTCTCTCATGCTTGAAAAAGGTTGCCCAACCAAAACAAAAAGCATTGTTGTTAATGATGATGCATTGTGTTTTGAACTGACAGACCAGCACAGCTGACCACAGTGGGCAAGCGGGCCTGCCTGTGGCTCTCAGATCTCCTGATGGACCTAAGGAATCTGACCCGGGTCAGGGATGACCTGCGCTTCCGTGGGGTCAAGGGCACGACGGGCACCCAGGCCAGCTTCCTGGCACTGTTTGACGGGGACGGGGAGAAGGTGGATCGACTGGACAGGCTGGTGACAGAAATGGCGGGATTCCAGAGGTAAATAACGGAAAACTATACCAAAGAAAAAATGTATTCAGGGCGATGTTAAATCAAGTCCATCACAAGTCAAACCACAAGTTAACCTGAATTTAGATTTCATTTCAGGTAATATGAGATGAACAATGACAAAGGAATGCCTTTGGCACAGTCTCTTTTGAAGAGCTTGCTTGTCAAGTGGGACTAGATAATTTGTGTTTGACTTGTGATGACTTGTGATAACTTTCACCTCCAATACAGAGTAATTTTTGTTTCTGAGCAGCCCTCCATTATAATAATAATAATAATAGCAAACGTTTATACTGCGCTTAATACTACGTTTCTAAGCGCTATATGATGCTGTTGTCCTTGTAGACTATTAGTAGACTATTAGGTGAAACAAGGGCAACCGCCCCTTTAAGCCCAACACGCTAGATCAACCAAAATCCACCAGTGATTTTATTATGTAACCTTATTTTCACACAAGTACAATTTAGGCACCTAGGTAGGAGTATCTTCCCAACAATGGGGTGGCTAGCGGCATGCGGATAAAATGTATTTGGACAGCAGGCCTCACTTACGGACATGGACACAGATAATAGTCCCCTGGTTAAATCCAAAGAATGAATACTTGCAAAGTATCTGCAAATCTGGGAGAAGATTAACAATTACTTCAAAATGCTGTTGTCTAGTACAGGATTTGATCTCAGAATAGACTGGGGCCCCTTTTCTGAGCCTTTTTTACTCTTACAACCTTTTTTCACCAGTGCTTCCCTGGAAACCTTTGCACAAGCTAAAAGCAAGGTGCACCTCTCTAGAAAGCTATGGAAAATAATCATTTCAATCCTTGAGCCTTACTGAAAAGATCACGCACCCCAGAAAAGTTGACCCACCAACTTAACCCTTTCCTTACCATGGGCGACTTTTGTTGACAAGAACCCCCCTGCTGATTCCAGATGAAAGAGTTTTTTTCGGATCATTCTAATGGTGTAGTTTATTCACAGTGTTACCATTACAAAAAAATGAGAAAAGTGCTTCAGAAGTATCCACGCACAATTTGAGGTATGGAGTGCCATTTTGTCATGTGGTGAAATGGCTTGCAGTTTGATAAATGGGACCAGATGGACAAAACAGCATTCTTATATTTTCACACATGGACTTCATTTTTACATCACATAAAAGAGTAAGGTTCAAGGAACAAACTTTACACACAATACCTATGATTTAAAACACTCCTTGGCAGTGAAAATCTGGGTTGAAAAAAGTGAGTTTTGGACTTGTGGTCATTTTGTTCACGCTCTGGTGATTTCCGCATGACTGAGCAAACAATTTGGTCCTGTGGAGAGCCAAGTCAATAAACAATGCGGTAATGAAAGGGGTAAAGTTACCCCATTCTGAATGAAAGTCCTTGTGATACTAATTGTTACTTGAATGTTAGATTTTTGTCAATTCTATTGCAGGTCCTACATTGTAACCGGCCAGACGTACAGCAGGAAGGTGGACATTGATGTCTTGTCTGCACTGGCCGGCCTTGGCGCTACCATTCACAAGGTAGGAAAAGCAGGTGTCACTTATCTGCAGCAGGTGTCAACTGAATACCTTAAATATGATGCGAATTAAGCTAGACCCTGACAAAGATAGTTAGGAGTTGGAATGTTTTATGCAACGTCTGATGATTTCTGAAGGGGTTATAAGCTTTGGCATCATACTTGACTAGTTTGAGCTGTGTTAAGTTTTACAGCATCATCAGGAGATAAACTGCATAGGTGATGAAATAACCTGGTGTTGGGAAGTAGTTTGTTCAGCCAACCATCGCTACCTTGGTGTTATGGACAGTGTACTCTTTCTGTTTCCAAGTAAATACATAACCTTTTGTGTTCCTTAGTGGTTGGAACTAGCCTTACATGTAAGAATAGTGAGCTGAGGTTTGGTAGTGGCATCTGAAGATATCGACTAGTCGACTTGGATTTGGGAATTTATGGTCGTGGTAGTTTGGTCAGTTGACCGTTGTTATAATTTTGACGGAAAGAGTTGAATGATGTTGTCAGTCAGCCTTCACAATACAAGCAAGCACCAAGCTGCTTCTCACTGATGGTATGAGCTCCGTGCGCCATTGAAAGAGGGCACTCTTTTACGTAGCAACGATGTCCCATGGGCGGGACATGTAGCTGGTTAACACGCACCGTTCCTTGTGTGTGACGCACGTACACCAGGGGATATGTATTATGTACACACAGTGGTACGGCCACGCATCGCGGCAAATTTCAGTCGGGCAAGATGGCGTCGGTCGGTCACCCCCAACTGAACTTTGTTTGCCGGTGAGCGGGTTCTTGTGAACAGAGCGGATGTTCCCATCAGGTTGTCCAGGAACCAGGTTTAGTACCTCAAGGAAAGTCACAAATCGTCCAGGTTGGATGACTGATGATACGGGTGAAGGGAACCTATTTTATATATACGAACTGACTCAGTATTCCTGATTGGTTTTGCTACACAGTGAGAACACTGTTCCGGTGGAAGACACCTTGTGAAGATTGCCATACCCTCGCGTCTGTCAATGTGTTTCTTGAAGAATTCCATGTTTTCTGCTATGTCAGCCGCCTTGATGTCTTTGTAGGGCCTGGTCAGTAGCTTGTGAGTCCGTTCCTGTTCATTTGTGTCATTCGGAGTAGGGTTATGTGAGCCAGAACAGTGACTGGTGTTTGTTTTAACCCCACCATAGTGAAGATCTGCCCAGTACCTGTCCAGCTTGTTCAGTGCAGCATTGAGCGCCTTCTTTTCTTCAGTGTCTTTCTCTGCATCGTTCAGCTTTTGCTGCTGAGGTTGTAGTTCTCTGGTCTGGAAGATAGAGTGGCACAGATATAAAAACTGATCATACATGTTCTACAGGATTTCTGCCTGAATTTTCAGGTCAGTGAGCAGTGGCTAGAAGAATATCTTAGTCCAGATCCCTGAAGAGTCTCATGCTGTACCACGCGTTTGTCAGATGATTTACATTGAATTCTGCACCTCTGTCGGCCAGGATGGTCACGCAGATCTTTCCACTTTTCTGAACAAGTGGGGTCAGGTCATTTAACCGTGGTCAACATTGTTTAACTTAGTCACTCACTCTGAGCCACTGAGCTAACTGTCTGGGACTTATCATCTTCTTTTGGTACCGTTTCCAGGTTTGCACGGACCTACGGCTTCTGGCCAATCTCAAGGAAGTGGAGGAGCCCTTTGAGACGGACCAGATTGGCTCCAGCGCCATGCCGTACAAGCGCAACCCGATGCGCAGCGAGCGTTGCTGCTCGCTGGCACGCCATCTCATGACGCTGGTAGGGGACCCCTTGCAGACGCACGCCGTGCAGTGGTTCGAGCGGACGCTGGACGACAGCGCTAACAGGTGAGGATAGGGACACAGATAATTGAATGTCGCACATGGACATTTGGATCGCAGGTTACTCTTTGGTGAATGCCGGTACCCATTTATACTCGTGGGTGAAGGGAGGCAAGTGGGGATGAAGTGGCTTGCCCGAGGACACAACATGTCGTCTTGTCAGTGCAACAAGTTTGTAACTTGATTCTGCAACAAAGTCGTATCTTGGGCAAATACGCTCCGTGCAACAATGTCGTATCTCGTGTATCTGGATGTCCATTGACTTTGTGTGTACATGGGGGTTATTTTAAGCGAGATTGAGATACAACCTTTTGACATTGAAAACGTCATTTAAGGAGATATGACCTTGTTGCACAGACACGACGATATGGCCAGCATCTGGATCCGAACCCAGGACCCTTCTGATAAATGAATCATGAACCCTAACCACTAAGCCACAGTCACCACTTTCTTTCACTAATGAGTGTTTACTAATAGTTTAAGTGAACGGTCCACTGTTTGAAATCGCGTACCAGTGGGGTGTGCGAAATGGACATACAGAGATTCGTGATTATTGACAACCTTGTGTACTCGTGTGTGTTTGCCGCTTCTTTGTCTCTTGAATAGCAAGACACGATCCTAGCATGACTGAAATTTTTTTTTAACATAGCTGTCAGTAATAATAATCAACCTTACAAAAGTTAAAATATATACTAAATCCTACACTACAACTTCACAAGTTCGGTGAAAAAGTATTGATTTTAGTAAAGGGGTTTATTTCAAATTGATTGATTGGTTTAAGGGGCATATTTACCAGTCGCTTTTTCCAAGTCTACCCTCTAAATCATCGTTGTCATTGTGAACGCCAGGGATTTCGTTCGCATCGTTGCCGTCATCGTCGCTGTCTAGCTTAGACTCGTACAGGTACAGAACAATACGGCCTTCTAAATCCCGGTAATCTTCCACCGAATCCGAGTCAGATCTAGCTTCTTCAGACAGCTCTACATCGAAGTCACTTTCTGAGGCTTCAGACTCTGATAAATCACTAGATTCTGCCTTGTTAGCCGTCTTCACACACATTTTCTATTCCTTCATCCATGTTGCTTTATCCTATACACACTGCGCTGCGATATGGTACGTATATGGTGCAAAGATCGTTGACGTGACCCCTGCCTTTTGTTCTTACCGTAACTTCAAAGCCTGTATCTCGAAAGGGGACAAAGTAGACAACATGTTACTTAACCCAAGCCTCTCAATTAAGTATGTTTCAACCTGAATGTTCCTTGCTCTATGCATCATGCGGCTATAATCCCATTCGCGGCTGTGATGAGACACGACAAACAGTTTCTTTAATGACTAAACCATAAACCGGGACACGAAGAACTCGGGCAGCATTTGTGCAACCAAAATGGGAGAGGTCTTTGCAAAATGCTTGTCTAGCTTGTATTTAAGTGAAGTAAGACGATACCGAACTCTGGGAGCATTTGTGCAACCAACACAGGAGGGTCATTCCATGCCAACTCAACAAATGGTGCACACCATCACCTCTTGGATTTTTTTCTTTTTTGGTGTACTGAAAGATACTTAGGAGAAATGCAAATTCTGAAAATTTGGAGTCTCTACGACTTTTCGTTCTTGCGCAACAGCATTTTGAAATTTGAGGTGGGCGGGGCCAAAAGTGCGTCGCGTCACGAAATTCAATGTTTAAAGGGCCATATATTTAAAAGTATACCCCCCAGACATTTCAAACTTGGTAATCTGGGCTATTTTTTGCTGTAGATTTCAAATATTTAAACAAAAAGAAAGTAGCTTGTTTCATTTTTAAGTTAGAGGGGCCCCAAAATGGCCCAAAACTCATCTGGACCAATGTTGGGGGGGGGGGGGGGGTGTAAGTCACAAATTGAAAATATTTTTTTCACCAAATCTTTTTCCTGTAATAGCCCCCAATTGAAACTACTTTCATGTAAAATCTTACACTTATATTAACTTCATTAAATGAGATATAGCCCTTGCAAAAAGCAAATTGTTTATTTTTACAATAACTTGACCCCCCCCCCGAAAACCAACGTCAGACATTCCGCACCAAATTTTGCTTCACATATGTTTGAGGTTGGTCCTTAGTGAAGTCCTCTGAAAAGTTTCATGTTGGTGTCTAAATGTCTTCAGTGGATAGCTGGGCTTTATAAAGAGTCGAAATCTTACGATGCTGGTTCCGTTACATACAAGTACACGTACATAGAATAACAGCAGTCGGTACATAAAGAATAAGTTGGGTATGAAACTTAGCTTACATTTGTACATGTAGACTTTTGATCAGTTGATATAATTGTTCACAGGTGAAATTATGCATTCCTTGTGATGTAGTTTTGATGAAGTTGAATGAGTTGCATGATGGTTGGCTCACTAAGTTTGTATTGCCTTCCACCGCTATGTAGAAGTTCTGGTGTTGGTACGCAACACAACACATCAACAAATGGAATGTTACATTTATCCTCTCTTTGTGGCCAATAGAGAGTATTTGTTGATTCCGTCCTGTACATGAAGCGGACATACACATCCTCATGAAGTTGTGATACATCTTCTACAATAGCAATGCACCAAACATCATCATAGACCACACAAACATATTTTCCTGGGTTGAGGTCAGCTGCTACAATTGGTGCATGATGAGTTTCCTGCATTGATACAGTTGCAGATATTAATGTTGATTTATCATCAGTTGAAAGGCGGTACATCCGCAGCTCACACTCATCAACTGGTACAAATCTGTGATGACTACGAGACCCTGATACAGTTTTTGCATTTTCCATGCCTTGTTTGATGTCGTTGTTATGGGTCTGAATTTCTTCTGAAGAAATGTATAAGAAATGAACATTGTTTATGTTGATTGAGGCCCAGTTGTATAGATCTTTGGGAGTGAAGATATGATCTTTGGTTACAGCTTGCGGGCTGGCTCTTCTAACAAGTCTCTTCACTGTACCCCCAATCCCATCACATGGGCTCTTCCCATGTGAAGTAGCAAAGAAGTTCCAGGCTGCTTTTACACCAAAGTCCTTTTCATGGTAGCACAAGTTTGTGAAGTTTTTGCAATTTTTGTATTGCCCACCGGCACCATCACTAAAGTAGTGAACACATTTCAGCTGGGGAAATCTTTCCTTGAAATCATTTAGTAACTCCTCAATAAATTTGTGTATAGTGGTAGCAACATGCTCACGTTCATCACTCACCACACAGGCACTGAAACATTGCAATTCACCCCCTTCTTCTGTTCGGTAATAGACGGCAAAAGGGTGAAGTGTGGTTTGCTCTGTTTCCCAGTGAAATCCCTGGATGGCATCCTGACAGACAAAAGAATAGTTTTCAGCGAAGTCCATTAAGACAATAACTTCAGTGCATGCAGGCAGTGTTTTTTTTCAGGTTTCGCAGGTATGCTGATTGGGTCTTGACAACATATTGATGTGTTTGTTGCTGTGTCAGCGGAAGTACAGATTGCTTCGATAAAGTCAGAGACAGAATCCCTTACTTGTTGTAACTTTGCCTGACCACTTGTTAGCCACTGTTTGTAATCTACTGAGTCGTCGTCATCCATGTCAGAAGTTTCGAACATATTGTGAAGGAAATCTGTAAGGCTTTCTTTTCCTGGACATTTGGGACATCGATGCATCATGCAGTCACGGCTATCGAGGGAACACACAAGTTTGGAAAGGATTTCCTTGTAATCCAAAGCTACCGGAAGGGCATCCACCATGAGTTTTAAGTTCTGGTGTATTGTACATACACACACCGTATGCATACCCTTGCTGTCCACTGTCAAACACCACTTTGGTCTAAGTGCGCAGAAAGAAGATAAACCAATTTTTAACTTTGGGTGCCGCTTTTTGAATTCGATGTGGAGCTCCTTTAAGTTGGCAAGAAGCAAACGTTTTGTCTTGTGCTGCCGAGTACCATCGTCCACTTTAACTGACACAACATTTTTCTGACCAGGGCAAATTCGAGACAATTCATCATCCTCATAAAAGTTTCTTACTGCTTGAATTACTTCATCTGAAAGTGGTCTTCCACGCTTTGCGGATGGGTTTGCCAAGAGGCCATGGTCTGATTTTAGTGTCCTGGCTTGCCTTATTAAGTACTTGGTGATACCATGGATATGCCCAAATTCAGACATTGATTTTGTAATTGTCCAGCTACTTGGGATTAGAGTCAAAAGACGGATTTGTTCTTGTCGTGAAGCTGTCACCAACTTTTCCTTCAAACCACTCATAAGGCGATGAAGATCAGTGCACCCATTGCATGTTATTAACTCTTCTGGATCGATGTTAAGAACTTTAGAAACTTTGCTTGTGATCGTTTCTGCTGCTTGTTTCACCTTCTTTCTACCATACTGTGCTTTAGTACGTTTTCCAACCGAATGCATCCTCTTCAAAGGTGAGCATCCCAAGCTACCTATACTGCTGTTTAAGTCATCTGACCCCTCTTCAGGAAGAAAATCAGTGTCACTTTCGGTCATCTGGGGGAAAGCTTCTGCAACATTTTCTCTTTCTGCAGCCTGGAGAGAGGCTAGTGGGACACTTTCTTCATTGACACTTGGAAGATCACCAACTTGCTTCCGACAGTTGGGGCACAGCTTTTGACCAGGTTTTACATTTACACCAGTGTCTTGGTGTAATTGTAGTGCCAATTCGCTGCTGATGGAACGAAGTGAGGCTGCAACAAAAAAACAAAAAACCAATATTTAATTCATGTGATGCTCTGGAAATTTTGAATCATTTTTCTTTCAGTAAAAGTTACACTATACGTTCAATACGCAAACAATGACCATTGCCTTACTTAACAATTATATATTTAAAATATTTAAATCATATTTAAATAATGAAAGGTTTGCGGAAACACCATGTGCGAATAATTTCTCAACTAAGAGAATGGTTCTGAAAAGAACCAGAGGTATAAACTCGACGTTCCGGTCAGCATGCTCTGACCGTCGAGTTTATACCTCTGGTGCTTTTCAGAACCATTCTCTTAGTTGAGAAATTATTCGCACATGTTGTTTCCGCAAACCTTTCATTATTTAGTATCTTCACCATGCAAAGCCTCAAATCTTACTTAAATCATATTTAGAAATGTTACTACACAGAACTGCTGGAGTAATTGCAGAATACCCCGCCACTCGAAAATACACCCCTAAAATCACTGGCTACGATGTCGGAATTACTTTACTGGAAAAGAAACATTTGAAATCCATTGGAAACTAAGTGTGCTCCCATAAACGATGAACGAAGCAACACTATTGCAAGGATAACCGTTGAAAAAAAGTCTAAGTCCAAACCAACCACCCTGTTGGCGGCTACGCGGTTACGGAGTGGAATGTAGAGATGAACAGGGCCACAAGAGGGCGGTACATATTTTTTTTTTTTTTTTTTGGTTATTGTGGCTTGGCGCGGTACTATTCTACGGGAGCTGGCGGGTTTCATGCGCAAAGGCAAGGGGAACCGTTGAAAAAAGTCTAAGTCCAAACCAACCACCCTGTTGGTGGCTACGCGGTTACGGAGTGGAATGGAGAAGGACAGGGCCACAAGAGGGCGCTATATATATATTTTGTGTGTGTGTGTGTTATTGTGGCTTGGCGCGGCACTACGGGAGCTGGCTCGGGGCTTCAAGCGCAAAGGCAATGGGAACCGTTGAAAAAAAGTCTAAGTCCAAACCAACCACCCTGTTGGCGGCTACGCGGTTACGGAGTGGAATGTAGAGATGAACAGGGCCACAAGAGGGCGGTACATATTTTTTATTTTTTTTTTGGTTATTGTGGCTTGGCGCGGTACTATTCTACGGGAGCTGGCTCCGGGGGGTTTTATGCGCAAAGGCAAGGGGAACCGTTGAAAAAAGTCTAAGTCCAAACCAACCACCCTGTTGGTGGCTACGCGGTTACGGAGTGGAATGTAGAGAAGGACAGGGCCACAAGAGAGCATTATTTTAAGGGGTTTTTATGTGGGGGGGGGGAATAATGTGCAATACATTGACAATTCAATACATTGTAAGTTAATCTAGGACAATTGGAGTTAGTACAGGGGAATTTGACAGTTGGATGACGTCAGAAATAAGGTTTAAACAACTGAAGTATGACAAAGACACGTTTTTTACCATGCCAGCTTCTTTATATTATTGTTGTGCTGCATGTATTGTTAACACTTTTTTTAGTCTAGAAAATAACGAGTAAAATTGGAAAATGCTGCATTGCTTTTCGAGTACCTTTCACTATGCGAGTATAGGAAACATGTTGAAAATAGATGCGAAGAATCTCATGTAGTCAAAAATGGAATAATAATATATCTGAAATCACTTCAACAGTGCATATATACACCAGGTTAACAAAAAGAAGCAAGTATATACACCAACTAGATGTGAAAAAGCCTCAATAATGGAAGTATATAAGAAAGTGTTAACAGGTAGAAAATGAAAAATCGACGAATTATGTATCTGGAACAGCCTCAACAATGCATATATATACACCAGGTTTTAAAAAAATGAAGTATACACGTATACACCAAGTAAAAAAGAAAAGTACGATCAATGTGAAAAGGGTTCAACAATGGAAATATTTAAGAAAGAGTTAACAGGTAGAAAATGAAAAATCGACGAATTATGTATCTGAAACAGCCTCAACAATGCATATACAGTCGGCTCCCGTTATAACGAGGTCCGATGGACTTTCACAATACTGTCGTTATAGCCGGAACCTCGCTAAAACCGGAGCGCAGTTTTCCCCATTCGTTGTGCACAAGGTACGGTACATGTGCGTGCGTGTTTTAATCGTGTAACGCACGTCCGAAGACATGAAAAGATGGTCATTTGTTGGTATGTACGTCTGTTAATAATGTATATTAAATATTTAACTGATGGTGATGAATAAATGAAATAAATAAAATACCTTTGAGGGAACATTGTTCAATATTTGAGGACCTGAATCCGGAGGAAAAGGCATCATCGCTGAGAAGAATCAGGCAAGTAGGTCACTCGCACAAATCGTGCCGAGTGACATTTTGCTTTCATTTTGCATTTGCTGGAATCGGGCAAGAGAGGGCGCCAATACATGCATTACTTCCGGGTTTTAATGACTCCTGATCCTTAGATGCTTTTTGGTTGTTGACTTTTTGGAACAGTTGGGTATTATTGTTTCTGAAGGGATTCTTTGAAATTGTAATTATTTCGGTTAACTATAGCGCACATTCGTGCCAAGTGACATTTTGCTTTTGTTTTGCATTTGCTGGAATCGGGCAAGAGAGGGCGCTAATATTACTTCCGGGTTTAAGTGTCTAAATGTGTAATTTCGCAGCAATTGGTGATTATTATTTGTCGGGAGGGATTCTTTTAAGATAATAATAATAAATAAACAAAAGTAATAATTTTGGATTAAAATTTGTACAATGTATATGTGGTGGGGCGTTTGAAGATCTTGGAAACCTGTTTTCATTGGGATTGTTTTTTCGGCGGGGCCGGAGGGGTTCTTAATTTGTTTAAGATTTTTATTTTTTTATTCTTCGGATTCTTTTTTGGGGGTGGGAAACACGGTATGTTTTAAACTTTATTTTTTGAAGACAGACTGAATTATCTCTGTTTGGAAGTTGTGGTGGCTCTGAAAAGAGCCGTTTGTTTTGTGATGCTGTGTTCTTTACTTCGTATTTTTTTTATAGCCACAAGCCAACAATAGGGAGCAATTACGCACCCGATGTTCGGGCGGTAGTACTAAAGGCTATTCCTTACAATGTTAACACTTAACTCCTGAGCGCCCCCTATTGTTAGTTTGTAATAATATAGAAACGTGGTACCGCAGTCGTAAGCAAACTTCAAACCTGGTCACGCTAAGGGAAACCGCAGCGGGGGATTAGCGACTAGACCAGCGGTCCACTGCGCCGATTATCACAGTCCCATTGAATTTATTTATAAAGATCGGCGAGATGAAATAACGTTGGGTTGAAGTCTTTACAAAGGTACATTGATGGGTGAAGCTTAAGTGTGTTGCTTGAATTGGAAGACGGGAGCATGATACCCGTTTCGGGACAAAAGGTCTGTCGTTGACAAGCTGCAATGCCCGTAGTTTTGAAAAGATGTCGTTGTAAATGGGTTGAGAACAATGCTTTTCCTCGCATTGGGTCAGCCAAAATCGTCGTAATAGCCGAAGTCTCGTTATGTCCGTGCACGTAATAACCAAATATTTCCCCATAGTAATGTACACAAATTGATCGGGACTGGCAGAATGTGCTCGTTACATCCAGGTTATCGTTATGACCGAGCTCGTTATAACGGGAGTCGACTGTATATACACCAGGTCAAAAAAGGATGCAAGTTTATACACCAACTAGAAAAGAAAAGTATGATCAATGTGAAAACAGAATATACAAGATAAACATGATTACGAAGCATCTGAAACCTAAGCTTAATAATGCACCATGTATTTGGAAAAGCCTGCTCTTGACATCCAAAGGACATCAAACTGTAGGTCTTCGTTTTTTTTGTTTGGAACTGAATGAAATTGATGTGGATGTCTCGTTCTCAAAAATATTGTTTCTAGTGACATCAGCACAATGTGTAAGATACGGCCCCGTAGGTTTACGAATATGACTTATTCTTTGGAGTACATGTACATTGAAGTCATGATAATTACAGTACAGTTTCCCAGGGGAGAGATAATATTATTAAAGTGTTTGTAATTAATGTCGCTGTTACTTTAGTCGACGCTGAACATAAAGTAAATGCATTCATGAATAATGTATCGGAGATGCAATACTTCAAGAATACAAAAACGTTATAAAGAGGAAATGGAAAGGGCGTCAATTGTAGCCGGAACAATGCATGTGATTGAGGTCGCAAAACTGGATTACACAACCACGAATGTCAATTTTGCTCAAGAAAACAAACACATGTATATATATTTGGACAATTTTAATACATGTAAGCAAGTACATTATGGAGGTTGAAGCACGAGTACTCAATAAATATTTTACATACTATCAAAGGTTATTGAGTGTGGATGAGATTATTACGTGGAATTTATGAGCGTAAACTGTAGCTGCAACAATGCAAGTGATAAGGTTGAAAAATAACATTATACAACCTTGAATGTCAACAAATATAAATATATATTTGTTGGAATACAGTCGAATTTCGTAAGTTCAATTTCTGTTAATACAGAACTGGGGTTGTAACAAATATGAAGCCTTAGTCCCGACTGTGTATGTGCACAATGAATGGGCTGATGTTACTCTTTACACAAAGTTATGATATACATGTAACAAACAATTTGGCTAGGTCCGAGCGAGTTTGTAGTAACGAGATTTGACTGTACTTACTACATCAAAGCGGCATCAAAGCAAGTACACTAGGAGGTTGAAGTAATACATGGTGGATATTTTGAGTGGAGGAGATGTTGTTGGAAGATATCTACAGTTCGTTGTCAGGGTTGATGTATCCGTCTCGGCTTAATTTGTTCCGGAGTGTTGGCGAGATGGCGTTTGGAATCCTCTGTGTAAATCTGTCTTCGTATTCCTCTCTGTTGACAGTATTGTTCTCCTCCCAGTTCACTTGCCCTGGTGCTCTTTTGATGAACACAGTCGTGGCCCGACTCCTTGGCTGTTTGACGGTGATGACATCTCCCCAGGTGGTCATGCTTTTCATGTGTCCGGTAATTTCGTCCGAGGTGAGTTTACGTAGAAACCGGGGTGCAGCTTGGATGAAGGCTCGTGGAGTCATAATTGGTCCTTGGAAAAGGCAAATGGCTCGCTTGATTTCCTCTTGTGTCGGTTGGCGAAGTTCCGTGTCCATCACAGAATTGAGTGTTGAGGAAATGAACTGTGGGGAAGCAAGCGTGAAGAAATTTTGATTCATGTAGAACGTGCGTTGCCCGACACAAATTTGTGTGTGTTTGTGAAGACGTCAAAGTAAAACCACCTATTTCTGAAGGAGTGAAAATGACGTACGATGAACTGAAGCTGTTGGAACCGTTTTATCAGACATTTGGCATTCCAGTATTGGGAGATGAGTATCCACTCGCAAGCTATGTGAGGGGGACATCCATTTCCAACTAGAAACAGAAATAGTTTGAACGTAGATGTATCTGACAAAGGTTTTTGCCAGAATAACTTGGCGAATGTGCTGGGCCAGAGACGGATTGGCCAAAAAACGTCGCCGTTGATGAGACCAAATAACTCCTTGCGTTTAGCAGTAATATCGGTTTGTGACATATGACTGATGGCTTGTAATACTTTGTGTAAATCCGCGAAATTCACAAATTCGGAAATGTCAGTAAAAGAAGCCATGTTCACTGGTCATTGTGTTCACGATCCGTGTTGACTAATGTCAGTGTAGTTTGTTGTGAACTTAATACATGTACTCACAGTCCATGAATGAGGGAGAGACCATGACATAGAGTATTAGCGTCCTAAATTTCTATTGGCTAATATTGAGATGCTTGTACTGATGACGTAGCTCTTTGTATATGTGCGCATGAGCTTCAATTATAGTGGGCAGTAGACCCACACTGACACCTTAAGGAAATGAACATGTGAACAAAGGATCACGGCATGAGTATAGGCCAAAAAAAGTTTTTAAGCTTAGATAAAGTGGGGTATCTTTTTCATCTTTTTGAATGCACCTTTATTGAATGGATCATTTGTGGGAAATTATGTAATTCCTTATAGGGTTTTAGCGATATGAGCGGGTATACAAATAATAAATGAAGGTTTTTATTCAAAGATAATAATAGAAAGGGTGAAGTAAAAAGCAAAGAAAAATTGCTTACCTGAAGTAAGACGTCTTTTTGCATGTCACAGTAGGAAGTAAGGCGACATGCCTTGTCAAGTGTTTCACGGCTGATTTGGCGAGTTCAATGCCGGTCAGTAGGCTTGACATTATGTGGTCTGTGACGTGTAAGCCAAGTGCAAGTCTTTGTATGATGTCGATCTTTTTGGACTTGGGGGGGACGGAACCAGTTCTGATGGCTTCATTTAATGATTGGACAAACTCATTTTTCCAGGTCATTCAACATTGTTTTAGCCGATGCGTTGAACGAGTACGTTGTTGCAGTTACGTGGAGATCATAGACAGCCGAAACATAATCAACAAAAGAAGTAATTGTCTGCTGATCTATGTACCGGTATTGTTGCGCATCCAGTTTATGAGTGGGGGTTGGTCGGTAACACTCGGGTGTTAGAATGAGGAATCTGTCGAGTAAGCCCTGGCCTTCATCCATCATGACTAGTAGTTTAACCAAGGGTTGAAGTTGGGTACTCCCTAGAATGGAGAATGGCGTGCCGGGTGGAATTCGTCTATCTGATTGTGTGGCCAGGGTAAATGAAGATCCTTCTCCGGAAAATAATTCGCACAATAGGGACATGTCACTACTTGAACCTTCCTCTGTTTTCAAAAGTTTGTGAATGACATCAAACATTTCAGGAGACAACAGGATGCCTTGTTTGTCGGTTGCTAATTTCTTGAAGAGGCCCGAGGGTGTCACCTTCTCCATTAACCCTAACCCCCTAGGCCCTTGTTGCTTACAACCATCCTCAATCCTCCAAAATCCTCCAAAATTTTCCAAAATTTTGCAACTCCGCCTAAATTTTTCAAAATTGTCAGACAGTCCTGCCTCAAAATGCATTCATCCTCAATCCTCCAAAATCCTCCTCATCCCAAAACTTTGCACTCGTGTTTAAATGAAGGATAACCAACGCCAAATCCTTCAAAATCATCAGACAGTCCTGCCTCAAAATGCATTCATCCTCAATCCTCCAAAATCCTCTTGTGCTTCAATCACCATTCATCCTCAATCCTCCAAAATCCTCATGTGCTTCAATCACCATTCATCCTCAATCCTCCAGAATCCTCATTTGATTCAATCACCATTCATCCTCAATCCTCTAGAATCCTCCAAAACCGCCAGGAGGATTTTGGAGGAGTGAGGTGGGTTAGGGTTAAGAAGGATATTAGTTCTTTGTCTTGGATGAGCTGGTGTAGTGGGGTTGATGCGCCGAGTTTGATTGCTTGCGATTTGCCCGTAGAGGGTGGCCCGACGAACAGGGAGTAAATATTCGGGACAGCATCGAATCCGTGGAAAGTGGTCAATTTCACGGATAAGCTGAGGACGAATAGTGTGGTCGTCAAGAGAGCCATGATCAAATATCCTGGATTGGTGTTCAACGATGCAGCCGAATTTGTGACAAAATCACGGGTGGTGTCGGAAAAGAGACTGCCATAATCGAACGGGGTTGATATTAGACGCCGATGTAATTGCGCCCATGTCCTAGGATGCTGTTTGCTAATCTTAGTGAGCTTGGACATTGTTAGCATCTGAGAGATCCAAATGAGAGTGTATCAATTGAAGAGATGAACTAGCTAATAACACATGAAACTTGATACAGTAAGTGCGCATGCGTTAACTTGATGTTGTACTAGTCTGGTTCCTTGAGTAAAATGACTCTGACTACTTCTAGTTTCTAGTGTAGTTAACAGAAAAAAAGTTTCTGACTATTTTTGTTAACCCTAACCCACCTCACTCCTCCAAAATCCTCCTGGCGGTTTTGGAGGATTCTAGAGGATTGAGGATGAATGGTGATTGAATCAAATGAGGATTCTGGAGGATTGAGGATGAATGGTGATTGAAGCATATGAGGATTTTGGAGGATTGAGGATGAATGGTGATTGAAGCACAAGAGGATTTTGGAGGATTGAGGATGAATGCATTTTGAGGTAGGACTGTCTGATGATTTTGAAGGATTTGGCGTTGGTTATCCTTCATTTAAACACGAGTGCAAAGTTTTGGGATGAGGAGGATTTTGGAGGATTGAGGATGAATGCATTTTGAGGCAGGACTGTCTGACAATTTTGAAAAATTTAGGCGGAGTTGCAAAATTTTGGAAAATTTTGGAGGATTGAGGATGGTTGTAAGCAACAAGGGCCTAGGGGGTTAGGGTTAATGTAAGGTTATGCAATCTTCAATGTTGCGTGCGCATTAGTATTCGTTCTGTCGTACCCGCATTTAGCAAACAGGACGCTGGGAAGGTTTGATGTATTGACGCTCTGAAGCCCGACGCTCTGATTGGATAGATATTTCCAGATCTGTGATCTGCAGGTTATCACGGCCACAACCATGCAAGGCTTGAAACGGCCGTGAAGATGTAGTGACTACTCTTTTATTGTAAATCACGATGTCTAGTTTGTTTTGCCGCGTAGTATCATAGTGGAAAAGCTTTACAACTTATGCGTTTTGTAACGTTGATATTCCTGTTATTTTTTCCCGTCACGGAGGTTGAAAACTTGATATTGTACGACACTCAAAATTGTTCAGAAACAGTTATGGTCCTCACTGAAAAAAACATTTAGGATAATTACATAGAATGGGTGCATTTCCGTCAGAAAGTTTTGGGATAACATTTGGCGTATAACATAATCCGGTATTAAACAGTTGCAATCAAATGTTTTTGCCATGTACAGATTTCCTGTAAAATTACTGAAGGCGCTGAAAAAATAATGACAGAATGTGTGACAATAAAAAAAATTCCAGAGTGGCCATACTCTTGATTGGAATTTGTAGCATCGTTGTTTTTATATTGAAAATGAGCACAAAGATTACGTTTCGTCCACTGTTCGGCCGGTCATATTGATAACACTTGCTTGAAGGTACCGGTATTGAAGGCGTGTTATGCTCGTAAAACACTGCCAACGTTTGTATTACGTTTGTACATGACCGTATGACTTTTAAGAGTATGAAATGCGTAAACCTTATTGAGTAGGTCTGATTTAATTTTCTTATTCTAAAGTAAAAGATCCCGGACAACTAGAATCATCAGTGTCAGTGCAATTTTAGTACTTGTTGTGGTGGTGACACCATGGTTACAGGTTGCATAACTGTATTGAGTGGATTTGACGTGCTGGTGGCGCAGGTGGGCGTCGATAATCACGTGTACAGTTTTCAGCATCACTTACATTATGCGGTTTTTTTTCACTGTAGCATCAAACAATTGCCCCCCCCCCCCTTGCGACTGCGTGTTCATTCTTTCATAAGGACCGGTGGTTAATTTGCGGAAGCTTTTGGTTTAGTCGGTATTAGAAAAGGTTGTTTGGTGCAATTGAAGACATCATAACCTGTTGTTGTTTAAGGCATGCACCTTGATACAGCGAGTATTATGCATGGGTATGTCTCGCAATTGACGAAAACAATCCTTTTGTTAGATAAGTTGAATGTAACAATCAATATGCATGTTAACAGAAAGGGCACCTTTCACAATGATTAGCTTTGATATTTTGGTGATACGTTCACAAATGTTTCAATCGGTACAAACACAAACATAACCAACTAACCATTTGGCGACAGTTATTATCCCAAATTCCCCATCTTAACCTTCAGTTGTCAAGACTGTAGGACAACAAAAAAATCAATTGCGTAAACCATGATAACCCAATAGTATTGTAATGTTTATGATTAAAGTTGTACATGAGTCTAAGAAAAGTGATTTTAAGAACGAAGCATACACATCCCTGTGATTGTGTGTGTACAATAACGCTGGCTGCCGCGTTTCGATGGTCTTTGGAAGTGACTATAAATTGGATATAAAGTAGCTCTGCGAGATAATGATGTACTGTTGAAGATTAACAAGATAAACAAGGACATTAAGCAAGAATTCACCTGTCTTTTAATTGTGTACAATGTGAATGTTTTAGCTGTTTTGCAGAATCCATGGCGTAATTGTGCAAGCAAATGCATTTGACAATTCAGTCTGATTTGTGTTAAAGGGAAATGAGATGAAAGTGCACGCTTATAACTCAAATAGTTAAAGATGGATCGTTCTCTAATAATATTGTTTTGACTGACAGCGGCATACCGTTCTGTGGAGGCAGAAATTTAAAAAGCCGCAGAGTAATATGTGTTGGGTGTTTATCATTTATAACGCCACATATAAATTGTAATGTGTACCCTTGTTGTGTTTGATGAGGTAGAACGTAAGAGTAACTTAAACTGAGTTTTTAGTAGTTTGCAATTATTAATTTAAACTAACATTTATTTAGTCAGGGTACATTTTTATGTACATGTAAGTGGTGTTTGAATGTGCTGCTGTCGTTTGTTGTTTCAATTGGTGGGTTTTTTTAAGGCAAAACAAATAATACCAATATAATAATCATAATAATAATGAAATGACGTACATATCTATGATCACCTCTATAATGTAGGCGTATACAAATTGCAACTTACGCTTTTTTCCCCGGGATGATAATTGTTTTTTTTTTAACTCAACTTGTTGGCACTTTTACGGCTACCACAACAATGCTTGACATTACATTACACACGGCTATAATACACAGTTTTATACTAAATCATAACATTCTTAATGTGGATCTTTCTTTGAGAATATTGTTATTTTTGACAAATATGTATATTCTATAAAGCTATCCAAAATACACAGAATCACTGGACAATGGACCACCCATCAGAAGACATATCATGGTGGGGGGGGGGTAGAAATGTTTTTCCAATGAATTCGCGCTCTGTGATGGTTTCGTAGGGGAGGTGGATAAATGGTGTTACCATTGCAAAATATATGTGCTCATAAAAAGAGGCAACAATTTTTTTGAGGGCGTGATGAGCCATCCTCTCAGACAACCTGAAGTATAAGCTCTTTCGAGTGTTCACACCTATTATCAAAATGTCTTATAAAAGCCAGCTCTTGTAAATGACCGCCTATACAAATGACGAGTTGTATTTTTCCTGATCCACTTCAATACCACTAAGTTTGATGAAGTCAATGATAGCCACTTTCAATAGATCACACTTATCCCTTGGTATAACCAGCGGTAGGCGATTTCAATACATCACATCTATAGCCGGTAGCTGCTTTCAATTGGTCAGCCCCAGCCCTTCAGTTTTACAATACCAGCGGTCGTCGCCTCCAATTGTTGATCCCACCAATTATCACATCGTCATACAAACATGAACAAAAGTATAGTAGTCACCAATGACCCTGCGCACAGCGGATTAGGCGTGTTCCTTTCTGTTCAATTTGAAAACCACTCAGTTTTATGGCACATGCCTGGAAGTGCTAAATAACAGACGGTGTTCTTCAAGGCCCTTTTACTACCTCGGTCAATTTGTATAGGCGACTCCAAAATTGGCAACTATGATCGTGACTTTTATAAGGTTTCCAGGCAGGCTACAGACGTCCAACTTTTGCTAAATCCATTTCAATATTTTATTGTCATAATCAAAAACAATAAGTACTTGCCAAAAGTGCGTCATTTGATTGAATTGCCTGTTTGCTTTTTACTCTGCACAACTCATTGACCAGTGGCCGTGCTAGCCGCTTCACTATTTGTTCTTTGGGTTATTGAGTTATGTCATACGGTCCAATCTTCAATGGACAAGGAAGAGCAAAGAACAACATCAGTAAACTTAGCAGGAAGTTCAGCGCACCGCCTGCTTTTATCCTGTATTTCTTGAAAGGATGCGGGCGTTCCAGAAGAATGCATCCCTTTTTCAGCGAGATAACCAAACACATGCAATCAATGATCGCATTGGAAAGTTGTCACAAACAACATAGCAAGTAATTCAACAATCAATGTGATTTTCAAGAGAAACGTCCAACGAGGACTAAAACGTACAACACTTCACCCGAGTCTTAGCTCAATGGCTTCACAATAATGTGGTCAAATCACTGGAGCGAAACTTATTATGCAAGAAGGACATTGGCATTTACATTTCAGAACTACGTGGAGTGCGAAAGAAGTCTCATACCTCATTTTAATTGTTAAGTAAATAATAAAGGTTAAAATAAATTTCTCAATCATGTCATCATTGTGATCTGAAACTCAATTTCAAATTTGATCGTATATCTGACAAAGAGTGTTCGAGCTTTGACTGAAACGAATTAGAAATGACTCCAAATCAAGCAGTAAGCAACGATTTCTCCGCTTTTTTCAATATATTGAAATATTCTGTTAACAGAAATTAATTTGAATTATTTTATAACATAAATTGTATAATGATTTTGCTTATGTTTGTTTTTCACAGAATCGACCTTTGGTTGTTAATAGGTGTGATCAATTGTAAGCGGCTAGCGCTTTGCAATGGTAACACGTAGCTGCAATGAAACCGTGCAAATGTTTTTGTAGTTGCTGACGGAAAATATACGGATAATTTGATCAACATTCTGATTGAGAATTCCACATCTGAATCATATGACTTTTTTTCATGTGCCACTACAATGCGTCCTTTTGGGGATGGCGTCCAAATTATGGGTTTTTTTTATTTTCCTCATTGCAGTACTACTCACTTGGTATTGCATTTTTCTCACAAATAGTATGGGTCTTCACGAGAAGGATTAATGGCTGTGTGTTGGATGTGGTCTAAACCTTGGCAAAAGTTCCACTTTCAAGCGTGCCCGTTAACGATTGTGATGAGGACGTGTAACACTGTTATGAAAGGGTTGGCTTTCTCGCAGTAGCATTTACAAATCAATGGACCGAGGTATAGTACACAGACTTTAAAGAACACCGCCATGTAGCGCTCACAGACATGTTTTGATGCCGTAAAATAATTGTTTTGGCAAAGTGAATAGGCAGCGTACAGCACATCGAAAATGCCAAGTGCGCGCAAGATAGTGGGATTAATTGGAACCGGCAATCAATGGCGTCATAAAACCGAGAGGTATTGAAAACGAACACAAAGAACACGTTTCGTCAGCTGAACAACCGGTAATAGATAAGTGCTTGTTGTGTAATGTTTGCTAGACAATGTGTTCATTGGTGTGATCCATTGAAAACAGCTGACAGTGGTTTGGGATATGAATGGTTAATTTAAGTAGGCTCTAGGTGAGTTATGGTGAAGGTTCAGTTGCTACGTGACTCGTACGAAAAAAAGTAATAGTCATATTGATGGAGGTGCTTGCAACGGTAGATAGTGAAATAAATATTGTAGGCGACTGTAGTTCATATAATGAGTAAGTTCGTAAGAAAATGCAATGTTGGAATACAGCATGGATGTTCTCCGAGCACACAATCCAAAGGCACCCAAGTTGAGAAGCCTTCCTCCTCATATCACGGAAAAAGTGATGACAATAGAGATGCCTTCCTGACTTATGATAGACTTTGCAGAGAAGTACTGTGCAGCCAAGATGCCATCATCTCATGGTGTCAGGACATTGGACTCATCGCCAAGGCTATGCCTTGTCCTACGTGCGGAGAATGCATGGCCATTGTTGAGACAAACGACAGAGCAGACCATATGAAGTGGGAATGCCGGAGGCAAATCGGTCGCAAGAGACATCGCTGCGAGAAATCAATAAGGAGTGGAAGTTGGTTTGCTCAAAGCAACCTATCGCTGGAAGAAACCCTCAAATTTACTTACTGGTGGTGTTGCGATCTGAAACAAGATCAAATTCGCCAACAACTACAACTGGGCAAACACACGGCTGTAGATTGGGACATGTTCTGTCGAGAGACGTGCGAAGTGGTCATGATGCAGGCGGACAAGAAGAAGGTCGGAGGAGAGGGGAAACGGGTTCAAATAGACGAGAGCAAAATCGGGAAGCGAAAATACTACCGGGGACATCAGGTTGAAGGGCAGTGGGTGTTTGGCGGCATCGAGGAAGACTCCAGGGAATGCTTCATCGTGACTGTGGAACATAGAGACGAAGCAACCTTGCTCCCTTTAATCCAGGAATGGATTGCGCCAGGAACAACCATAATTTCGGATTGCTGGAAAGCATATATTAACTTGCCTAAGTACGGATACACCCATGAGACTGTTAATCACTCCAAGGAGTTCGTCAACAAAGACGGCAGTCACACCAACAAGATCGAGGGGCATTGGCGACAAATGAAAACCAACCTATCAACGCACGGACGCCGTAAGCATCACTACGCAAGTTACCTGGCCGAGTTTCTGTACCGGTACAAGCACAAGGACAGTGACATTTTTAAGGCGTTCATTCATGACGTGGTCAAGGTATATAACCCACATTAGAATGAATAAAACAGAAGACTTGCTTTGATGTGATAAAGTATTTCAAATGAAATTAATATTCTTGCATTCTTCAGCATATTTTTGCATAACTAATCGTATTTTCAACCTGTTCACTTGCATTGTTGCAGCTAAAACTGACGTTCTTATTTCATCGTAAGAACTTTCTTGTGAACCCAAGTCCATTTACTTTTCATAAGCTGTTTCAGATTCATCGTCTTCATTTTCACCCAGTGAATATACTCACATTCTTGAGGGTTTTTTCCGGCATTTTTGCAATTTTCTTTATTTTATGCAGGCCGTCGGGAAAAATAACAAACAATTAATAACAAACATTGACTTACCAAATTATTATCTTTTGCCTGAGAAAATACTATAAGTACTATAATTATCATGATATCAATGTAAATGTACTCCAGGAAAGGTCGTGTTCGGAAACTACGATGCATTAATAATGTGCTGTTGCCAATACAGAATAAATATTTTTGAGAACGAGGCATCCACATACATATGATTTTCCTAATCCAATAAAACCAATGCCTACGGTTTCAATACTATGAAGTATATATTGGCATTACTCAGGCTTTTTCATTTTAAAATAGTTTTTAAATGCATTATGCATTATTAATCCTAGTTTTCAGAGGCATCCCCACTCATACATAATTTTCCGGCAACCCCCCCCCCCCCAAAAAAAAACGCCTACCGTTTCAACGTACGGTTTAATACTTTGGTGTATATAGTATCATTGCTCAGGCTTTATCATTTTCAAGGTTTACAAATGTATATGGCTTATTGAACCTAGTGTTCAGATTATTTGTATGCAAAGTTTAACATGTAAGACTCTGGTGGATATAGTACTTGCTTTGTTGCAATTTCTTTACGAAATTCAGAGACTTCGTCCAGACCGCCTGTTGAATCCCAACTATAGCCCGGTCTATTTGACGGCAATGCACAACTTTTTGGAGACCAAACTGCCCGTGTTTTACTAAGACTATCATCCATTTTAAATGATATTTTTGTGTGTGATTATTCGTTGACAAAATGTTGAAACTGTGTCCGTTACACGCGCTTTTATACCTTTTTAGGAGAAGGTATTGCGCAATCTTGTGAGGTTAAAAATCATTGAGCCTAAAGTTGAATGTTTGAAAATTGTGTGGGGCGGACTGGTGGTGTGCCCTGATCGACAACCAGTTTGGGGTTATAGTGGAATCTTAAAGTGAATCGTTGTCTTCGAAAAGTGGGTCCACATTTGTTTTACGGTCCACCCCCCCCCCCCCCTTCCTCAACCATCTTCCTTTCATTTTCAATTTGAGCAATAAAGTTGAGAAGATGTTGGATCTTGAGATCCGAAAAGGTCTTTTCATGCTTGTGCTGCCCCCTCCGCTTTTTGATCCCCTTCACAGTTCGGCGTCTCCTAGCCAGTGGCATTGTAACTAGAATCTGGCTTTGGAAGAGCCATTCAGTCATTGCTGCCAACGTCTTTACGAAGACTTCACATGTCTTCGTTGGCACAATTCCTAATTGTTTGAAGCCATCACCCTCAAAAATGTGAATTAGGTTCTTCGGAACTTCAAGCGGTGGACTTCATCTCGGTTCGCCTTGGTTGGCTCTTCGGTGAGTTATGGTTGGATTGATGGTTGAGCTGTGTTTTCAGGTACTGGAGGAGGGGGATTCTCATTTAAGAGCTGGCACCTTGTATCTGTCTGGAACTGCTGATGACATTCCCTTCTTTTTGACGCGATGCGGAGCCCTAACCTTATATTGTAATATAACATTTTTAAGTAATCCAACCATGCTTTGCTTTGCTATCCCCCATGATGTTAACTCGTTCAATCACAAACGAACTCTGAACCTAACCCCGTTATCACCCCTATTTTATACTATCATTACAAGGCATTCATCACACACAAACTAATATTTCCTTTCCTTCATTTTATTTTCAAACCAAACGCGCAAGAATAAAATATATACATGTCACTTTTTTTTATTTATTGAATAAAATTATTTTTTTTTTTTTTTTTTTTAGAAATACAAAGTGGCTGTTTTTTCCAAATTCTTTTTTTTTTTTGCCAATTTTTTTTTTTACAGTGTTTTTTTTCTAAGCATTTAAAAAAATTTTTCCCCACTTTTTTTTTCAACAAAGTTTATTTCATACAATTACATTCAGAAATCAAATTTGAACTTTTTGGTTTTGTTAGAGATGAAAGCTTCACACACTCTCACAACTTTATGATAGTTAATTAAACAATTAGAAAACTAAATTAAAATTGTAAAAAAAGCTAACTTTCTGGTTTTTATTTGGGGGGGGGGGGGTTCTGTGTGTTTTTTGGGGGTGTTTTTTGGCTACACGACATCATGTTTTAATTCTAGCAGAGTTGTGTTTTCGTACAACTTGCTATATAAAAATTGTACAAGGGCAGACATTGCTGCCTCTTCAAATACATAATGTGCCCTTAAAAATCCACTGGTTCGTACTTTTTCCAACCAGTGGAACATTAGAACTTCCCTGTCATTTCGGAGAAGATCCTCAATGATTTCATGGATGTGGGAGTAGTAATGGTCTTCTGCGTCATCCATCAGACAACTGTGTTGTCTTTGTGATGAATGATCGACGCAGCAACCATAGCAGTTTTTTTGTACATATTGGAATAAGACAATTCTTATATACATGTAAGCCTACGAAGCACAATAAATGCCCCCTTACTTCCATATTTGGATCTTCTGAAGTTACATCAAAAGCGGGGCAAGGGGAGTACGGTCTCGGTACAAGGTCTTCATCTGCTGCCGCTACTGCTTCCGGAGCCTCTGGCCGTGCCGCTGCTGGGGGTGATGGTGGGTGTGATGACCAGTCAAATACGGAATCGTCACCATCTGAAGCCATCAAATACAGAAATTATACAACAACAATTATTTAAAGTCCTTTTGCCATATTTTTATCATGTGGTATATTAAATAGTGTTTGTGAGAGACTGGGAGTAACTGATAAAATAACTCACCGTATTCAGGCCCCGTGAGATCAATAGAGTCCTCTTCCGAGACTTGTTGGTCTTCTTGGTTGTCATCTGTGCATTTTTAAAGAAAATAATAAGAAAAAACATAAAAATACTGACGAAACGAACGATCGCATAAACAAACATAAACAAGGTACATAGAGGAGTTTTGATCACTTTATATGCACTTTGTACAGACAGACATGAGTTTTTGACTGTACTTTAGATAACCGACACGCAAAAAAAACCCTGATAACTTACCGATTTCCCAACTCGGGTGTGGTACTGGGGGCCCTTGTCCCCACATAGGGTCGCCATTCACTGAAGCATCCAAACGACGCCACTCATCCTCGGCGTTAAAGCTCTCCCCAAAAAAGAGTTGCCTGGCCATAATAATCTGTAGTGAAGATGATGCTGCTGAAAATGATGACGACGGTTGAAAAGCTGAAGCGAGATGGATCTTGAAGACCAACCCTGCCCTTTTTATTCAAAACTTTAGCCACTGCATTTTCTTAGACTCATTGTCCTATTTTAACCAATGCATACATCTGCCTCTTCTAGTGCCACATCGATCGCCGGTATATTAGTGCCTTCGTTGTGGACCAATCGGATATGGTGAGGTTAATTGCCCGCCCAGGAAACAATGAAAATCCCTTTCTCTTGACTTGTGGATAGTCCTTACCTTTACGTAAGGTACCTCCCTAAATTTTTCATATCCATAGGTACTTGAGCCATGAGAAATGCCTATCAACCATGTCTGATTCTTTTCAAAATTGTGAGACTTCATGGGCTTTTTGTTGTTGTTGTCCCTTTTAACTTTTACACGACATAGTGTTTTAGTTCTAGTAGAGTTGTACTATCGTTTAACTCATGAAATAAATATTCCACAAAGGGAGACACTGCTGCCTCTTCAAATTCAAAATATCTCCCTACAAATCCACTGGCCCGAACTGTCTCCAACCAGTGGAACATCAATACATCTCTCATCTTGATGGAGAAGATCCTCTTCAATTTCACAAATGTGTGAGAAATAATGGCCTTACAACTAAATACTTACTACTTGCTACTTATACTAAATAGTGCTTGTTGAGTAACTGATCAAATAACTTACCGTATGCAGGTCCCATGTGGTCAATAAACTCATCAGTAAGCATGGCACGACACATTGGGTCGGCATTCAGTCTCGACCACTGTTCCTCGGCCATAAAGTTTCTTGTTCAAAAAAAAATCCTACACATATTTGAGAGGCCTGATACATGTATAAGAAGTCTTTAGCAAAGACTTCTTCAGAGGCAAATGACACAGTGACAAAAAAATGCATGGGTCAGGCAATCAGGAAGGGTTGGAGGAGGGACCAGTGTTCAGTGGATGAAAGGGGGTTAGGGAACAAAGGAGTGTAGGGGGAGGGGGATTAAGGGGGATTGCTGGGGGGAATGGCTGGGGGGAATGGGGACCAGTGTTGAGTGGATGAAAGGGGATTAAGAAACACAGGAGAATGGTTGGGATGGACCCAAAGCTGCATTTTTAAGGATTGCATTAAAAATTCATTGCATAGTCCCTTTACTAAATAACAACTAGTCTGGATGTCTGACGGTATGCTGGTGGCTTCTGATCTTGGGGTTAAGGAATGCATGTTGGAAGACGATCGTTTGTTTGCTTTAAAAGCAACCTCTGTATTAGTGGAGAAGTAAACTTGGTTAAAATTTATTCAGATGGCCGCTCACTTGTTAACTAAAATTATACAACAATAAGGTGACACAGTTAGAATCTCATGATGAATGTTTTCTGGTTTTCATCGTACATGGATCTTTCCTCCCATGGTACCATCTTCCCAAATAGGTTGTGCTCTTCTAAACTGGGCATTATGTAAACTTCGCATTATGTGCCCATTTTCAGTGTGCATTGTAAGGGTTTTGGGCTTGACTTTCATATTCATTATTCATGTCAGAACTCTCTATACCATTTCAGGAAATGGTCACTGTAAACAATACGAAATTTAAGGGCCAGTTTTGTTTTCATCGCGAGGGGCACATTTATGCTCGAGGGGGCACATTTATTCCCGCAAGAGATGTATTTAAGTGCTGAAACTAGCTGGGGCAAAAACTGAACTTCACTATCAACTGCAAGAACCCCCATATCTAGTGTCAAGTGCCCTGTTCCACTAGGGGTGCGTTTTGGCGGTCATAACCAAGAATTGGTTCGGTGGTTTCTCTTTGGTTACTAAATGATCATGCGTAATTCTAACCCAATTACAATTACCAAACCAATTCTGGGTAGTAGTATTTTGTAGCAATGGGGGCGATTAGGGTTAAAAGAGGATTAGGGAACAATGGAGTGTGGTAGGGATGGGGAACTGAATGAAGCAGGAGGAACAAAGGAAAAGTGATGATGAATGGGGTATTAGCTTGAATGAGGGAAAGAGGGGTTAATTAGGATTAACCCTACATGTAACTCCATAAGGACTCTTTGGGGGTTAATTGCCAAATGCAATTGCACCTCAGGTAGAAACATCCACCAAGTCCAACTCGTGTATCTCGTCCCGTCCCACGGCCAAAATTCTATTCCTCGGATATCTCTTTCTAGCGGGCTTATGTAAAGTATACACATCCTGACCACTAAGAAAGTCTCAAATTTGTTTTCGCGTTTTCTTGTATTTCCCTCCATTCTTTTTTTACCTTTTTTTTTGCCTTTCCTTTTATTTTATTTGAAGTGAGCACATAAAAAATATTTTATTTTTCTGTGTAAATTAAAAAATTACAAATATTTACAAATAAAAAAATAACTTCTTTATTAAAGTTAAAACAAAAAGTAAACACACGAATATTTACAATTATTAACCCCAAAAATCTTGTTAATTAAAAAAAATGTGCAATTATAGAAACAAACGGAAACATTCAAAATACAAACTATTAATGCAATGAAATAAACAAAATGAAAAAGCACAAAATACAAATTAAATCAGAATCACTATATCTACACGCACTGCTAATGCTGCATCACATTACACCCCTACAACGTATGGTTTGAGTTCTTCTATGGTCTGTTGTTCAAATAAATCAACGCATAAAAAATCAAAAAAATCAAAAATGGGGGCTCGGGAAGGCGGGGCTTGGAAAGGCAGGGCTGGGGAGCTGTAGACTCGGTGCTGGACTCCGGCTGTCGGGACTGGACTCATAAAACACCGAGTCCTCTAAGTCAAATTCTGCGAAATAATTACATACAAAAAATAACTAAATATAATGCTTTTTATGTATACTAACGTTATCTCGTTTCTGGAACGTAACATTTTCAAACAAAAAAGGAACCAAAAAAAGCAACAACAACAACAACAAAAGATAAAAACTTACCGTCATCAGATTACGTGAGGTCGATGACCTCCATCTCCTCATTTTTTAAAAAGAAAAAAAATATCTATTTAGTATTTTCGAATCTTTTTGGATCATTTGGTAAATTAGAATGTTTACATCACACAAAAAAATTTATTCGAAACATAAAGATGAAAAAAATAACGTATCGTCATCGGATCCCGTGAGGTCAATGATTTCAGCCTCCTCATCCATTAAACCCTGTAGGACATCTACCTATTTAAAAGGGGGAAAAAACCCATAAAAACACTGACGAAACGAACGCTCGCATAAACAAGGTACATAGAAGAGTTTTTGATCACTTTATATGCACTTGGTACAACCAGATATGGGTTTATAATAAACACGAAAAAAAACCTGATAACTTACTGACTTCCTAACTCGGGCGTGGTGCTGGGGGCCCTTGTCCCCACATCGGATCGTTTCCCGTGAGGGCCTCGAGTCTCGCCCATTCTTCTTCGGCGTTGAAACTATCGTTGGCCATGATGATGATGCTGTCTGATGATGCTGATGAGAGTTGTGTTTTCGCACAACTCGCTATATAAATATTCGACAAGGGCAGACATTTCTGCCTCTTCAAATACATAATGTGCCCTTAAAAATGCACTGGTTCTTACTGTTTCCAACCAGTGGAACATTAGAACTTCCCTGTCATTTCGGAGAAGATCCTCAATGATTTCATGGATGTGGGAGTAGTAATGGTCTTCTGCGTCATCCATCAGACAACTGTGTTGTCTTTGCGATGGATGATCGACGCAGCAACCATAGCAATTTTTTCGCACATATTGAAATAAGACAGTTCTTATGTATAAGCCTACGGAGCACAATAAATGCCCCGTTACTTCTATATTTGGATCTTCTGCGTTTACATCAAAATTGGGGCGAGGGGAGTACGGTCTCGGTACAAGGTCTTCATCTGCCGCCGCTACTGCTTCTGGAGCCTCTGGCGGTGCTGCCGCTGCTGCTTCCGGAGCCTCTGGCCGTGCCACTGCTGCTTCCGGAGCATCTGGCCGTGCCGCTACTGCTTCTGGAGCCTCTGGCCCCGTGAGATCAATAGAGTCCTCTTCCAAGACTTGTTGGTCTTCTTGGTTGTCATCTGTGCATTTTTAAAGAAAATAATAAGAAAAAACATAAAAATACTGACGAAACGAACGATCGCATAAACAAATATAAACAAGGTACATAGAGGAGTTTTGATCACCTTATATGCACTTTGTACAGACAGACATGAGTTTTTGACTGTACGGTTGATAACAGACACGAAAAAAAACCCTGATTACTTACCGATTTCCCAACTCGGGTGTGGCACAGTCGGCCCTTGTCCCCACATAGGGTCGCCATTCACCGAAGCATCCAAACGACGCCACTCATCCTTGGCGTTAAAGCTCTCCCCAAAAAAGAGTTGCCTGGCCATAATAATCTGTAGTGAAGATGATGCTGCTGAAAATGATGACGATGGTTGAAAAGCTGAAGCGAGATGGATCTTGAAGACCAACCCTGCCCTTTTTATTCAAAACTTTAGTCACTGCATTTTCTTAGACTCGTTGTCCTATTTTAACCAATGCATACATCTGCCTCTTCTAGTGCCACATCGATCGCCGGTATAAGTGCCTTCATTGTGGACCAATCGGATATGGTGTGGTTAATTCCCCGCCCAGGAAACAATGGAAACCCCTTTCTCTTGACTTGTGGATAGTCCTTACCTTTACGTAAGGTACCTTCCTAAATTTTTCATATCCATAGGTACTTGAGCCATGAGATTATGCCTATCAACCTTGTCTGATTCTTTTCGAAATTCTGAGACTTCGTGGGCTTTTTGTTGTTGTTGTCCCTTTTAACTTTTAAACGACAAAGTGTTTTAGTTCTAGTAGAGTTGTATTATCGTTTAACTCATGAAATGAATATTCCACAAAGGCAGACACTGCTGCCTCTTCAAATTCAAAATATCTCCCTACAAATCCACTGGCCCGAACTGTCTTCAACCAGTGCAACATCAAAACATCTCTATCTTTACAGAGGAGATCCTCTTCAATTTCACAAATGTGAGAGAAATAATGGCCTTACTACTAAATACTTACTACTTGCTACTTATACTCAATACTGCTTGTTGAGTAACTGATAAAATAACTTACCGTAATCAGGCCCCATGTGGTCAATAAGCATGGCACGACACATTGGGTCAACATTCAGTCTCGACCACTTGGCCATAAAGTTTCTTGTTAAAAAAAAAATGGCCATAAAGTTTCTTGTTAAAAAAAAATCCTACACATATTTGAGAGGCCTGATATAAGAAGTCTTTAGCAAAGACTTCTTCAGAGGCAAATGACACAGTGACAACAAAAAATGCATGGGTCAGGCAATCAGGAAGGGTTGGAGGAGGGACCAGTGTCCAGTGGATGAAAGGGGATTAGGGAACAAAGGAGTGTGAGGGAGGGGATTAAGGGGGATTGCTGGGGGAAATGGGGACCAGTGTTGAGTAGATGAAAGGGGATTAAGAAACACAGGAGAATGGTTGGGATGAACCTAAAGCTGCATTTATTTTAAGGATTGCATTAAAAATTCATTGCATGATGATGAATGTGGTACTACTAGCTTGAATGAGGGAAAAAGAGGTTAATTAGGATTAACCGTAACCCCCTACTAAGGGCTCTTTGGGGGTTAATTACCAAATGCATTGCACCTCAGTTAGAAACAGCCACCAAGTCCAACTTGTGTAACTCGTCTCGTCCCACGGCCAAAATTATATTCCTCGGATATCTCTTTCTAGCAGGCTTATGTAAAGTATACACATCCTGACCCCTAAGAAAGTCTTGAATTTGTTTTCGCGTTATCTTGTATTTCCCCACCTGCTTAGCCGCGGGATACAACTTGTCAATACTACCCAAGCCACTTTCAAGATCTGTGTCATAATATAAAGTCTTTAAGTAATCCACCCGTCCTTTATCATCCATGATCCTGTCTTATCGAAGCCAAAGTTAAAAATGTCCGTTTGATAGAGTTAAATTCCTTTTAATACTAATGGTGAGGCTCAGTATCAAATTTTTTCATAATTATTATTATTATTTTTCATGCTTTCTTTCTATATTTTTCTTTGTAATTTATTTGTTTATTTTCTTCATATTATTATTATAATGTTTATTTCCTTCTTCTTTTTCTTAATATTATTTTTTATTTTATTATTTCTTTTTTCTTTCCTTAATTTTAGATATTTATTTATTTAGTTTAAGTTTCAAACAAAAAACAACGCAGAAAGGCAAAAAGTACATTCACAACCATTTTATTTCAAGCGCAAGATTTTTTAAACAATTGTTCTACAAGGTTTTTTTTTTCAATTTGAATTTAAAAAATACATACATTTAAAGGAATTAAAAATCACACACATTAAAAAGGAATAAAAACTACAAACATTTAAAGGAATCAAACTTTTATAAAACAGTTATAAAAAACAGAACAAATACGCAATTTAATAAAAAGTAAATCCCCTCATCAAAATATTACTACTGTGAAAAACTACAAAACAAGGGTTAGCACATTCCAAAAAAAAAAAAGAAGCAAAACAAGGATCTTTGTGGAAACAGCCTTGAAGAAAAAAATCCTAATAATGTAAAATGAACTGTTTTAAAATGTCTAATTTTTCCTCTTGCTGCAATTCGCTACACAAGAAATGGTACAAATCGAGAATGGCCATATCGGGATTTCTATTATACATCTGTAATTCTTCATTGTGTTTGACTTCTAACAACCATGTATCCAGGCATTCTTCATGTCTGTTGTCACAGAGGTCCTCTTGCATATCTTCTACATACCAATTTAAAAGGTTTTCTTTCGTTTCTGACATGCAACTATGTTTTTTTTGTGAGGGGTAATCTAAGATACACCCCTCACATCTACGGTCCATATATATGGGGAGCATTAATTTTAAATATTTAGAAATAAAAATATATAATAAAATTGAAACCTCCGTGAAGAGGTCGTCATTGGGCGGTAGGAAGGGTGGATTCTGTGCCGGGGCAACTTGTGCGGGAGCGGGAACTGGGCTTGGCGGTGGAGTCTGAGGCAGAGCGAGAGCCAGGCTGGGCGGTGGGATCGGTGATAGGCCTAATGGTTCAAACACCTCGTCGTCATCTGCGTATAAAATGAAATAATACAAATCTACTTTACTTTACTTTTTTCTGATAACATTGTTCACGTTACACAGACAAATGTGAACACGGTTAGATATGTAAAAGAAACTTACCGTCATCGGACAAGGTGAGGTCAATGATTTCAGCCTCTCGATGTTGAGCATCTTGGGCAGGATCTGCGTGTTACAAAAATTAAAATAGAGCCATAAAAATACGGAAAAATAGGAAACGGATAACTTTTAAGACGCACGAGAGTGTGGTATAGATATCAGACTCAAAATAATGTTACTTACCCATTTCCCAACTCGGATGATACGCAGGTGCTGCAAGAGGTGCGTGCGGGACGGCTTGTCCCCACATCGGGTCGTTCCCCACAAGGGCATACAGTCTCACCCACTCCTCCTCGGCATTGAAGTTCTTGTTGAAAAAATATCGCGACATGGTGTACGCTAGATGATTATGACGATGATGGCTTTCAGCAGTGTAAGTGCAAGATGGGTCGAGAGGGCCAACCCTTCCCCTTTTAACCACTTCCCTCGTCTTTGTTCGTTGAAATTCCCGCCAACTTTATTCTAACCCAATTCACGCGTCTGCCACTTCTTTGATGGCTTCATCAAATATTTGAGAGGCCTGATATAAGATGTCAAAGACTTCTTCAGAGGCAAATGACACAGTGACAAAAATGCATGGGTCAGGCAATCAGGAAGGGTTGGAGGAGGGACCAGTGTTCAGTGGATGATAAGGGATTAGGGAACAAAGGAGTGTGGGGAGGGGGATTGCTGGGGGAAATGGGGACCAGTGTTGAGTAGATGAAAGGGGATTAAGAAACACAGGAGAATGGTTGGGATGAACCCAAAGCTGCATTTTTAAGGATTGCATTAAAAATTCATTGCATAGTCCCTTTACCAAATAACAGCTAGTCTGGATGCCTGATGGTATGGTGCTGGCTTCTGATCCTTGGGGTTAGGAAATGCATGTTGGAAAAGGAATGTTTGTTTGCTTAAGCAGCCTCTGTAAGTGGAGAAGTAAACTTGGTTAAAAAAGAGATTTTTTTATTCAGATGGCAGTTCACTTGTCAACTAAAATTATACAACAATAAGGTGACACAGTTAGAATCTCATGATGAATGTTTTCTGGTTTTCATCATACATGGACCTTTCCTCCCATGGTACCATCTTCCCAAATAGGTTGTGCTCTTCTAAACTGGCAATTATGCAAACTATGCATTATGTGCCCATTTTCAGTGCACATCGTAAGGGTTTTGGGCTTGACTTTCATATTCATCATTCATGTCAGAACTCTCTATACCATTTCAGGAAATGGTCACTGCAAACAATACAAAATTAGAGAGCCAGTTTTGTTTTCATAGCGAGGGCCACATTTATGTTCGAGGGGGCACATTTATGTCCACAAGAGGGGGCACATTTTTGTCCGCAAGAGAGGAGCACTAGCGATGTAATTAAGTGCTGAAACTAGCTGGGGCGAAGACTCGATGCTGGAAGAAAAGATGAACTTCACTATCAACTGCAAGAACCCCAATATATGTATCTGAAGTGCCAAGTGCCCTGTTCCACCAGCCCTGCACATGTGTACATGCTTTTGAAGTCATTGAAGGGGGAGCATCATTAAATTAGGGAACAATGGAGTGTGGTAGGGATGGGGAAACTGAATGAAGCAGGAGGAACAAAGGAAAAGTGATGATGAATGTGGTATTAGCTTGAATGAGGGAAAGAGGGGTTAATTAAGATTAACCCTAGCCCCCTAAGGGCTCTTTGGGGGTTAATTACCAAATGCATTGCACCTCAGCTAGAAACATCCACCAAGTCCAACTCATGTATCTCGTCTCCTCCCACGGCCAAAATTCTATTCCTCGGATATCTCTTTCTAGTGGGCTTATGTAAAGTATACACATCCTGACCCCTAAGAAAGTCTCGAATTTGTTTTCGCGTTATCTTGTATTTCCCCACCTGCTTAGCCGCGCGATACAACTTGTCAATACTACCGTACCCAAGCCTCTTTCACGATCTATGTCATAATATAAAGTCTTTAAGTAATCCACCCGTCCTTTATCATCCATGATCCTGTCTTATCGAATCCAAAGTTAAAAATGTCCGTTTGATAGAGTTAAATTCCTTTTAATACTAACGGTGAGGCTCAGTATCATTTTTTTTCATAATTATTATTAGCATTTTTCATGCTTTCTTTCTATATTTTTCTTTTTATTTGATTTGTTTATTTTCTTCATATTATTATTATAATGTTTATTTCCTTCTTCTTTTTCTTAATATTATTCTTTATTTTATTATTTCTTTTTTTCTTTCCTTAATTTTAGTTATTTATTTATTTAGTTTAAGTTTCAAACAAAAAACAAAGCAGGAGGGCAAAAAGTACATTCACAACCATTTTATTTCAAACGCAAGATTTTTTAAATAATTGTTCTACAAGGTTTTTTTTTCTATTTGAATTAAAAAAATATATATTTAAAGGAATAAAAAATCACACACATTAAAAAGGAATAAAAATTACAAACATTTAAAGGAATCAAACTTTTATAAAACAGTTATAAAAAAACAGAACAAATACGCAATTTAATAAAAGTAAATCTCCTCATGAAAATATTACTACTGTGAAAAACTACAAAACAAGGGTTAGCACATTCCAAAAAAAAAAGAAGCAAAACAAGGATCTTTGTGGAAACAGCCTTGAAGAAAAAAATCCTAATAATGTAAAATGAACTGTTTGAAAATGTCTAATTTTTCCTCTTGCTGCAATTCGCTACACAAGAAATGGTACAAATCGAGAATGGCCATATCGGGATATAATACATCTGTAATTCTTCATTGCGTTCGACTTCTAACCACCATGTATCGATGCATTCTTCATGTCTGTTGTCACAGAGGCCCTCTAACATATCTTCTACATACCGATTTAAAAGGTTCTCTCTTGTTTCTATCATACAACTATGTTTTGTTTGTGAGGGATGATCTTTAATACACCCCTCACATCTACGATCAATATAAATAGGAAGCATTAATTTTAAAAATTGAGAAACAAAAATATACAGTAAAATTGTAGCCTCCGTGAAGAGGTCGTCATTAGGCAGGAGGACGGCCATATCGGGATGTCTATAATTCATCTGTAATTCTTCATTGCGTTCGACTTCTAACAACCATGTATCGATGCATTCTTCATGTCTGTTGTCACAGAGGTCCTCTAGCATATCCTCTAAATACCGATTTAAAAGGTTTTCTTTCGTTTCTGACATGCAACTATGTTTTTTTTGTGAGGGGTAATCTAAGATACACCCCTCACATCTACGGTCAATATATATGGGGAGCATTAATTTTAAATATTTAGAAATAAAAATATATAATAAAATTGAAACCTCCGTGAAGAGGTCGTCATTGGGCGGTAGGAAGGGTGGATTCTGCGCCGAGGCAACTTGTGCGGGAGCGGGAGCTGGGATGGGCGGTGGAGTCTGAGGCAGAGCGAGAGCCGGGCTGGGCGGTGGAATCGGTGATGGGCCTAATGGTTCAAACACCTCGTCGTCATCTGCGTATAAAATGAAACAATACAAATCTGCTTTACTTTACTTTTTTCTGATAACATCGTTCGCGTTACACAGACAAATGTGAACACGGTTAGATATGTAAAAGAAACTTACCGTCATCGGATAAGGTGAGGTCAATGAGTTCAGCCTCTCGATGTTGAGCATCTTGGGCAGGATCTGCGTGTTGCAAAAATTAAAATAGAGCCATAAAAATACGGAAAAATAGGAAACGGATCACTTTAAGGGAGCTTTGTGACAGACGCACGAGAATGTGGTATAGATATCAGACTCAAAATAATGTTACTTACCCATTTCCCAACTCGGACGATGCGCAGTTGCGGCAAGAGGTGCGTGCGGGACGGCTTGTCCCCACATCGGGTCGTTCCCCACAAGGGCAAACAGTCTCACCCACTCCTCCTCGGCATTGAAGTTCTCGTTGAAAAAATATCGCGACATGGTGTACGCTAGATGATTATGACGATGATGGCTTTCAGCGGTGTAAGTGCAAGATGGGCCGAGAGGGCCAACCCTTCCCCTTTTAACCACTTCCCTCGTCTTTGTTCATTGAAATTCCCGCCAAATTTATTCTAACCCAATTCACGCGTCTGCCACTTCTTTGATGGCTTCATCAAATATTTGAGAGGCCTGATATAAGAAGTCTTTAGCAAAGACTTCTTCAGAGGCAAATGACACAGTGACAAAAAAAATGCATGGGTCAGGCAATCAGGAAGGGTTGGAGGAGGGACCAGTGTCCAGTGGATGAAAGGGGATTAGGGAACAAAGGAGTGTGGGGGAGGGGGATTAAGGGGGATTGCTGGGGGGGGGGAATGGGGACCAGTGTTGAGTAGATGAAAGGGGATTAAGAAACACAGGAGAATGGTTGGGATGAACCCAAAGCTGCATTTTTAAGGATTGCATTAAAAATTCATTGCATAGTCCCTTTACTAAATAACAGCTAGTCTGGATGCCTGACGGTATGCTGCTGGCTTCTGATCCTTGGGGTTAGGGAATGCACGTTGGAAGACGATCGTTTGTTTGCATAAGCAGCCTCTGTATCCCGTACTTTGATAAGTTAGAACATCCACCAAGTCCAACTCGTGTATCTCGTCTCGTCCCTCGGTCAAAATTCTATTCCTCGGATATCTCTTTCTAGCGGGCTGTCTATAATACATCGGTAATTCTTCATTGTGTTTGACTTCTAACAACCATGTATCGATGCATTCTTCATGTTAGAGGTCCTCTAACATATCTTCTACATACCGATTTAAAAGGTTCTCTCTTGTTTCCATCATACAACTATGTTTTGTTTGTGAGGGGTGATCTATGGCACACCCCTCACATCTACAATCAATATAAATAGGAAGCATTAATTTTAAAAATTGAGAAACAAAAATATACAGTAAAATTGTAGCCTCCGTGAAGAGGTCGTCATTGGGCGGTAGGAAGGGTGGATTCTGCACCGGGGCAAAGTATACACATCCTGACCCCTGAGAAAGTCTCGAATTTGTTTTCGCATTATCTTGAACTTCCCCTCCTGCTTAGCTGCGCGAATCCAACTTGTCAATACTACCCAAGCCGCTTTCACAATCTATGTCGTAATATAAAGTCTTTAAGTAATCCACCCGTCCTTTATCATCCATGATCTTGACTCATTGGAGCAGAAGTTAAAAATGACTATCTGATACAGTTTGCCCCCTTTAATATTATTAACAATGAAGTCATCATTTCAAACACCTTTAAAACATGACCTGGTGCCCTGACGACACTTGGCCCACCGTGAATCTCGGCGACATGGACTGCGGCCTGACGTGCCGAGCTTCTCTGTGGCGCTGACGAAGATCTGCAAGCTCTCTTTCGTGGCCCCGATGACGGCCGTACGGACTCTGGCCTGCGTTTGGGCCTACCTCTTGGCATATCCTTGTCTTTGCGGACTCCTCACGCGCCAATTGCTCGTAATTCAAATTCTAATTAAACCCGAAATTCGGGTGTAAAAAAAGTTTTCAATCGTGCGTTGATGTTTCTAGTGACTAAAAGTGAATCTGCGCACTCCCGATAGAAAACAATGCGCTGATTGGCTGCCGCGCAATCCTAGCGCGGCAAAATAAAGGGAGAGTGCATACAACGTCCGCAATGAAGTTTGCGCACGTCCCGCAAGCGATGTTCTGTTTTTATTGGTTGCCCAGGGGTGTTCAGAATCCCAATTTGCATACAACCTTCCTTAATCAGGATACTCATGCACACGGTATGCTGTACAATTATTGAACTCCCACAAGTACGATCAAATTGGAGTTTGTTTTTTTTTACAAAGTTTTTTTCTTTTTGTCTAACACTTTTCACACAATTAAATTAATATATCAAATTTTAACTTTTTGGTTTTGTTACGGATGAAATCTTTACACACATACACACAACTTTATGATAGTTAAATAAACAATTTAAAAAACAAACAAACGAACAAACAACAAACGAAGCAAAACAAAAAAATTAAAAAAGAGGATCTCTGTGGAAACAGCCTTGAAGAAAAAAAAAAAACTTAAAATACTAATAGTGTAAAATAAAGTGTTTTAAAATGTATAAATTTTTCTCTTGCTGCAAATCGCTACACAAGAAATGGCATAAATCGAGAAGGGCCATATTGGAATTTCTAAAATACATTTGTAATTCTTCATTGCGTTCGACTTCTAACAACCATGTATCCAGGCATTCTTCATGTCTGTTGTCACAGAGGTCCTCTAGCATATCCTCTAAATACCAATTTAAAAGGTTTTCTTTCGTTTCTGACATGCAACTATGTTTTTTTTGTGAGGGGTAATCTAAGATACACCCCTCACATCTACGGTCAATATATATGGGGAGCATTAATTTTAAAAGAAAATAATAAGAACAAACATAAAAATACTGACAAAACGAACGCTCGCATAAACAAGGTACATAGAGGAGTTTTGATCACTTTAAATGCACTCGGTACAGACGGACATGGGTTACGGTACGGTAGATAACAGACACGAAAAAAACCCCGATAACTTACCCATTTCCCAACTTGGTTGTGACACTGGGGCCCACATAGGGTCGTCACGCACCGAGGCATCCAAACGACGCCACTCTTCCTGGGCGTCAAAGTTCTCCCCAAAAAAGATTTGCCTGGCCATGATGATGATGATGCTGCTGATGATGATGACGATTGTTGAAAAGCTGAAGCGAGATGGATCTTGAAGACCAACCCTGCCCTTTTTATCCAAAACTTTAGTCACTGCCATTTCTAAGACTCACTGTCCTGTTTTAACCAATGCATAGATCTGCCTCTTGGACTGCCACATCGATCGCCGGTACGCGGTATAAGCGCCTTTAATTTGGACCAATCCGATACGGTGAGGTTAATCCCTCGTCCGGGAACAAACGGAAATCCTTTTGTCTTAATTTGAGAATAATCTCTAACTTTTATATAATTTATATCCCTAAATGTTTCGACAACAACGTGTCTAGTGTCCGTCAATTTTAATCTGCGGTAAAGCATTTGATCTCCCGTACGTTTTGTTGCTTTTGATGCCGCTGATTGTGTCGTCATTCGTTTTTCTAACAATGATTTTTTTCTAGCTTCCTCGTCCGTTTTAATTAACTTCGACTTTTTTATATCCATAGGTACTTGAGCCATGAGATTATACCTATCGACCTGTTCCGATTCTTTTCGAAGTTCTGAAACTTCGTTTAGACCGCCTGTTGAATCCCAACTATAGCCTGGTCTATATGACAGCAATGCGTCGCTTTTTGGAGACCAAACTGCGCGTGTTTTACTCTGACCACCATCCATTTTAAATTATGGAAGACAAATGTGGAAACTGTCTCTGTTCCACGCGCTTTTATGTCGTTTTTCAAGGAGATATTGCGCAATCTTGTGAAACGCAGAGGTTAAAAATAGATTGTGACGACATCCCTAAAAAATAGATTATGACGGCATATAGGATCATGTCAGATCAATAAAAATGGATTATTTCTTCTATTGAAAAGATGTTGTGCAATCACCGCACTTTCCACGCACAGCTGACTTGATCTCACGCCGTGGGTGGTTCAAACGAAAATACGATATTTTTCCCTTCAAATACCTTTACTTTGGGTACAAAAAGTCGTACGCGCTATGAGTAATATTACACTGTTGACACCCGATTATTATCTTTTCGATCGTGGCATTTTTATAGTAACGATGCTTCCACTGAATAAAAGAGTAAAAAATTTGAGCCCAGTCGTTAAACATATTCTCTTGACGGTGTTTATAAATATCTGCAGCCGACAAACCGAGAAAGGAAACAAGCTCTTCCCACGGTCGACCTCCAAATCGTGTAGCTACGTGATCGTTTTCTTTTAAAAGATTAGACGCCAGTTTGCTCAATTGTTTCTCTGTTATCTCAGAAGCCAGATAATTTAATCGAGAAAAACGATTGCTTGTTTCAGTTAATTCAACTAGTGGAGGTGTTTCCGACCGCTTTCGCTTGATGTTGTTTCAGAACGATGATTTTGTTTTTTAATTCTAAAAATTCCCTAACTTTACAAGGATTGCACCGTCGCAAGAAATTCACTTCGGAGATCGGTAGTTCACTGTCCTCCAATTCGCGCACCATTTACAGTCCCATTGTCCGGTATTAATCCCCACATAACGTGCCGACAGCCCACTAGGCTCGTGCGCAATCGATCGGATTAACCATCAATCCATAGTCCACCGACCACATGGACAGTTATACAACAACACTTCCCGTCTATTGTTGGGGGGATTAAAGATCCCACCAGCTGTTCGTTCACATTGCACCACTCGGTTGCAATTACATGTAGATACATATTCTATTGAAATTGTAATTTTTTTTTTTCATACCTTATACAATCTTTCCCATAGAATAGGTCAAACTGTACCCAATTCCTTATTCCCATACCTATTCCCTATTCATCTCATCCATTCATTAGTTCAAACTGTGTTAAAAAATTCCCACATCCATTCATTCATATTTATTTCTACATATTTCCATATTTACATATTTATGTGACCTTTACATATTTCTATGCCCAAGGTCAAACCGTACCAGACAGACTACTTAAACTACTTCCCTTCAACGTAGACGCCTTGCAGTGTGATGCTGACAGAAATTTGACCATTTGATTATTTCTATGACTCCATCAATGTGGGGAAATCGTGGTTGCCTTTACAGACATTGCCACTTAAAATGTCTAGTGTACCACATCTGCATCGCACAAAGTCTCATTAAATTCTAAACGAACCTGATCCTGTTTCTTCATGTACCCTGCTTATGACAAGGTCCCGTGACTGGGCTCCACTTCAGCTCTTTCAAATTTCTTACACCTTGCTTTTTATTTCTTTTTCTTCCTGTGTCTTGACTGTAGTCCCTCTTCAATTAACTTTACAATTTATCTTGTTGATCCTGTTAGTGTTAGTCTTTTCTCCGCTTGGACACTTGTCCCAAAAGATGAAGGCCTAATACTTACTTTTATATCTTGAAACATGTATGTTGTCAAACATACAACTTCCAGCAGGCGATAAGCGCTTTTCGTGAATTTTCCCCCATTTGTAGCATAGTAGCGCTTTACTACACGTGGATCAGTTCTGGGTAGTTTGTGTACCCCTTTGCATTTTCATTTTATTCTGTCACACTTTAGACATCCCATTGTTTTTGGTCATTAACTTGAAACATATATATATCTCCAGATTTGGGATGAACTGGTGGAGCGCAAGACATATTTCTGTGTTTGTAAATGTCATCAATATCGGTAGATGTATCGCATATAACATCACTGTCTCAAAAGATGTGCCAATATTTTTCATGTTAATGATTAACTAACGTTCGGAGGAAGACCTCCTAAAGAATGCCTTTACATGTATGTTGCATTTTTCAATTGCATCCACTTGGGGTTTTGTGTTGCAAAACACTGCCAACCTAACCTGCCAATGCATTTGCAGCCTTATATGATTCTTGGATCGATTGTTCAAGTGGTGGTCTGGTAACATTTTAATCCACACAGTTTAAATTTCAGGACTTCAAGTTATTGTTTACAAAAAAATACATTCTGTATGTTTTCACCAGTCATGAAATTAGATGATATAATTTAAGTTTTTAGAACACAGGTAGTGCTTATACCAGTACAGCTCTTCTTAAAGGGAAAATACAACATTTGCAAACATCAAAAAATGAAACTACCAAATCATTTTGAAATACCTACCTGGACTGTTAGTGAATGACAGTGTAAAGCATCCTGTAAAATCATGGCACCTGGTATACTGTCATTTTCAAGAAAAGTGGTATTTTTGTATCAATTTCCAACGCTGGTCGGCCGACCAGCGTTGAAAAAAACTGGCTTTTTTTCAAAAACTGGCCCCGATTGACCATCGCACTTGTTTGCAATCGATTACACACCTATGAATGGGTACAAGCCAGCTAGACTGGTTCCCTGACCTTACAATTCCCCAATGTATGTAAACTGCTCTGTTTCTTCTGATATGGAGTCAGGGAACCAGACTACAGGAAAATGATTGTTTTTCTTGGTTTTTGTAGCATTTTCGAACCCAAAACCTCCAAAAAGTCAGTGTAACTATATTTGCTATATATTTCCAACTCCCCAATTCCATCCATTTCTGAAAATTACAGCAAAAGCAAATGATGTATATTCCCTTTAACACAAAACCTTGTCGAGAACTAAGAACGAAATACTGTACAGGTCTTGATGAAGCTATAGTTTGTTGGTAGAAGTCCTAATCATAAAAAGATTATTTGATTTTTAGACTGAATGGAAACGTTTGCTTACGTAAAGAGAACATGTTCATACAATGAAAAGCCATTTTTTTTAGATAGGGAGGGGTTTTGAATTATGGAGTACAATAATGTCAAAGAACATTGAAAGCACTGTTGAGGATACCATACATGTAATGCGGAGCGGCCATTTTAGACGGTATTTTTGAATGCACAAACAGGCTACTCATTTCAATCCCAGTATCCCATTTGTATTGAAATATAAAGAATGAGCCTTCTATGTAATTCTCAAAAGATCTGATTTTGGAGAACTCTGCTTACAATCAGAAGGGGTTAAAGTTACAGACAATAAATTTTGAGACCAGCTTGGAAGTAAAACTGGATAAATGCTGATGAAAGCAATGTTTAAATGTAAGAGAAGCTTTCTCTGAGTCAAAGAGAAGCTAAGCATTATGAAATGTATGGGACTGAGCCTCTGGTAATAATGTACTGCATTGCAGTGACTCCAGCTCAAGTCCGATTCTGAGAAGTCGATCAAAATTCTGGTTCAGAATGTACATTCATTAGCACTACTGCACTTAAGAATAAAGACAACTGCATTGAGCTACTGCGAATGAGTGGACATTTCCTGGGTGACTCCAGAGAAACCTTTAGGCCTATCTCTTTGATGTGCCTGATGATTCTTGGGAAGGCCATCAACCAACTTGGATGGAATCATTCTCCCGGACATAACCATGGGCTTAGAGGCCACGTTGGATGCTTGCAAATCAATACTTGCCCAGTGGTCTCAGCAATGCACACAAGTACCTGTGTATTCCAGGATAGGTGTCTCAACTCGGAAGTCGTCAGAGAACCTCTTACCCGGTACTTGGATGTTTTGCATGGTGCCAAAGGAGGCCTTATCTCATTCCTGGAAAGCCACCATCCAGCTTGCAAGGAAGCATTCCCTTGGACGTTACGATGCAACTGGGCTCTGAGGCAAGAGTGCTTGCAAATCAATACCCGCCTTGTGTGGGGACACAGCACTGTCTCTCCCAAGCCCATTCAGCTTGTGTCTGAACAGCTACTGGAGGAGATACGATGATCCCCTGTCTGCCATTATTGTGGGTTATTCCCTTGGTTGTTGATCTTCATCAAGAGACTGTGATGGAGCAAGAGTTAGTTTGGACAGCTCTGCCAATATGCACCGCAACAGGAAACAAATAACCAAGTATCTCCTAGATATGAGAGCAGAACAATGAAGCCTGCTTAAAACCAAACGAAGGTAGTAGCTAGCACAGATGTGCTTTCCAAAGTTCACATTATCAACAATGCCGATAAGGACAGGGGAAATTCTCCAAGTATTGGCACAAGAAGCACCCAAGGTAATGGGCACTATCACCACCAGCAGACATCAGCTTAATTCATTTGGTTGACACGTAATCAGAGAATGTTTCACAAAGCTGGCCTCATCAAAATGGAATCTACCGCAAACGTACATTTAGCACTAGAAACGGCTGTGGACCTTGACTCCTGAGGATGTACAGTCGACTCTCGTTAGTACAAACTCTGTTAATACAAAATTCTGGTTATAAACATAAGGCCTTGGTCCCCACTGTGCATGTATGTACACAATGAATGGGGCTGGTGTTCCTCGACGAGACTCGACTGTAGGCCTACATAAACCTAGAATCCAGGGTGCTGAATGTTATGCTGCACAGAAGCTGCAAATTTGCTCAAAAAATGTATTGCCTTTTTTTTTTTACAAGATCACAGTTTAGACCAGAATTGTTACCTTAAATTGTCCTGGGAACCTTCAGCTACACAAATGTGTATTTGATGGGGGACTTTTGACTTAATATGTACCGGTACAGTACATCTGAGCACATCAGAGTCATGGAGTGCTTCAGGTACCGTACAGAGGGCGAATTCCAAACTAGCTTTTGCCATTGACTGTTTCAACAGTCATCAGATCATCTTTGGGGGAAACGGGCTATTAGAATTTCAATAAGGGAAAGAAGCCAGTCGTTCTTGATACCAGATACATGTAACACTGTACTGGTGTCTCTTTAAGCAAAGATTTCATTTCATGTAATATTGGTGTTGGGGAGGGGAGGGGAGGGGAGAGTTTATCTTTTGTAGATTTCACACAAAGGGTATAGCTAGCCTCTTGCATCAAAAAGGATCTCAAGTAGTTTAATGGGACTGAAAAGTAGCCATCTCTATTTTTGTTAAATTTAACACAAGTATGCAAATTAACATTATTACATATATTCCCTATATTGAAATTTGAAAGAGTAATACCACAAAGAATACTAACGGATAGGCATCAAATTAAGAAGTCTGTACTGGAATTGGAAAAACTATTGAAAATCTGTACAAGTATAATTTTTCAAGTCGATTCTGACCAGCACAATACCACTCGATTTCGTATCCAAAAATCATGTCATTTTGGTTTTGCAGGACTAGATTTTAAACTGAATGCTTCAGTTAAAAGCTCTGTCTATGATGGTGCATTTCTTTGTCTAGGGTCGAACGTGGAATGCCTTGATACACAATTCAAGGATTAAAATGTTTCTAAAATTAAATTTGTTAATGATTACAAATTCAAGTAAACAGTACGTTGCATTCTCTAATGGAGGTCTTCGATGAACTGTCTCTTAAAGTTACGTGTACCTTCTTGTGGAAGCAGTCCTTCCTTCTGTCCTCAATTTCAACTTTCACTCATCTTCCTTGTCTTCTTGATCTTTTTGTCTTCTTGATCTTTTTTCCTTCTCTTCACCCTGAACCCTGCCCTCTCCACCTTCAAGGCTGTCTTCCTCTTCTCCCCATCCTTATCTTTCCTTCCTGCACCCCATCCTCTCCAGCTCCAAGACCATCTTCTTTTTCTGAAAGGAAACAGTATTTATATAGGAATATTTATCTTCTTTGCCATACATACTTTTCTCTACATCACATTCCATGCCCACTGCCAGGTCATCCATAAATTTGGATGAAGGAATAGACTAGCTTCATTCCTGGGGAAGACATGCTCCTTGCATGGCTCGACATTTGGGCCGCTAGTGGCTCCCCACGTCCATCTCTTCCATTTATCTTTCCTCTCCTACAACAAAAAATGCTTTCCCATGGCAATAAAGTATTGAATAAGTCTATTTCAAGTCTAATTGTATAACATTTGCCAATTTGTCTGTGCTCTGTCTTTCCATGTATGTCTGTCACTTGTCTGTCTGTCCATAGGCTGGGGAACAAAAGCTGATGCTTCACCCTGGACCTAGATGTTGCCATTTAGTTAATGTTCACTATTGTAAATATATCTAGTATGTATTGTCAATTTGAATATACATGTACAACATTATGTATTATGTATCATCCTTATGCAGCATCAAAATAAATGTATCACATTGTGAATTCTTTTCCTTGCATTCCCTCACCCTTCTGTTCTTCCTTGTCTTCTTGATCTGTTTCCTTCTCTTCACCTTACACTACACAGTCTTCCTCTGCACCTTCTTGAACCTACAAATTCAAATAGGGTCACTTGCTTCTCATGAACTCTCTCAAGAACAGTATTCAAAACCTAACCTGTTGAAGTTTCAGGTCAATGGATATTTTACTTTTTGAGCCTAGCATGAAAAACCATGCAGAACTTTTTGACGTAAAGAAACTCAGTATTTCCAACAATTTGCAACAACGATCTTGTCCATTTCTTGACTCCACCACCACTTACTCTCACAATATCACTCACTATCTCCTTCAAACAACCGGTGTCCAACAGTCTACTTCACTCAATTACATGTAGAGCCACTACATAATGCAGTGGCTCTACAGGTAAGTGTCGCTTGTAGACTCCCACCACACTACTGTGGGGGGAAATTTTCTCTGCACTACCAGTACCACTCACAATGGGTCTCTGCCCGAGCATCAAAATTTTCCCAGATGGCAGTGCTACGTCATAGGTGCCCTGTGTAGCATCAGTGCACAATGTGACTGGGCCATCATTGATAAAGCACAAGAGGACAGAGTCAAAGGTCTAGCTGGAGCAGGGAACATAGTCGATTGTCCAGCTGTTGCAGAGTCAACAGATGCAATGGACAGATTCGAACGTCTATCTGTAGGGTCAACAGAGCCTCAACTTGGCCTGTCCTAGCAACCACCACCAATAAAGCAAACAAAACCTTTCTTTACTTTGTCCTATGGCCTACAAATGGGTTTGAAAACCTGCGCACTTACAATCTAATGTTTCTAATGGATTTGCAAGAAACAATTTGTTAGTGGTGGTCCTTGGTACAAGTATAAATAGATTAGATCTTGGAAGGGATCTGGGTTTGGATCCAGGATTTTTTTAAAGGATTCTTCACCATTTATACAAGTATTTCTTTTGGGTGTGCTGATGATATGGCGGGTAATTGATACACCTTGGCGGAGGTTTGCGCTCTCTGAGTGCTGACGTGTGCCTGACTGGTTCAGAATACCACATACAGTTTAGTTCATGTCGGCTCATATCCTGTCCTCGCTTACATGTGGATCTTTGTCACGATCTACGTGTAACACCCCTCACTGCTCTTGTGTTTTGCAGGCGTATATGTATAGCTGAGGCTTTCCTGACTGCTGACACCTGCCTGAGTACATTGCAGAATATATCCGAAGGACTGGTTGTCTATCCAAAGGCAAGTAGATTATAAAACTTTTCTTAAAATTATTTATTTTTTCCCCCATGTATTCAACGTGTAGCAATAAAAGCGTTGATAGTTTGTGGTATTGTATTATTGTATCAATAAGTTTTCGGAAAAACGCCAAAGAGATTGCATTGTTTGGTCAATTACCATTGAGTGACTTATTTAATAGAAAATGTGTACAGGTTGATCATTACATCTTTGTGATTTTGTGGACAAATTCAGAGATATAGATATAATTGTATCCGTCAGTAATATTCAATTCATTATGTATTAAACGTGCACACAAAAATAATGTGTAATCTGGCCGAACATCATATCCAAAATATTATGTATTATTATATTAAAGCATCTTCTCGAAAAGTACTGTATTACAGCATGGCTTTGTTGAAGTGTTGCCTGATGAGGAACGTCATATTTGACCAAGCACTTCATCTTAATTGTGGATATTTGAATGGAACGAGCCATATTCTGTGTACAGTGGCAGGCCAACATAACAAGGGTACATTTGAAGCATCGTAATTTAGTTTCCCCTTGTGTCATCCATTTCCCGTGTTGTAGGTGATTGAGAAGCATGTGAAGCAGGAGCTACCTTTCATGGCATCGGAGAACATCATCATGGCCATGGTCAAGGCTGGGGGAAACAGACAGGTACTGTATGTTATAGCCAACATTACCACTCCTAAAATTACCCGTTCCCCTCCTTAACCAGTTCGCGCCGGAGGCTGTGTATACATGCAAAAGTTTTACAGTATTCAGAACAAATGACAGATAAAAACGCTGGAAGCGATGCTGGAAATACCTGTCAGTGACCCGCTCACAGCGAGCGAGGCTAGAAATGTTAGTATGCTGCCTGAGGGTGATGGCTTCAACCCTCGTGGCTTGAGGTCCAGTGATACGTAATCCCGCGCCTCGTTCCGTTCTTGTCAAAATAATCCTGGCGTGAACTGGTTAAAACATTCCAACTGAAATGTACTAAACAACATTCTTGCAAACAAAACGTACTAAATGATTGTGTCACGTGCACACCCCACCCCCTCTAGTGATGCCCATGGAAGTCTGAGGGTGAAAATAGACCCCAAATGTACTCTGACAAAATGAACCTATCATAATCAATTTTGAGTTGTCATGAGCCGAGTGCCCAATTCCATCAGTAATTTAGAATAAAATTGCGGTACAAAATTTGTTAAGACAGACATAAATAGCGCTAGATATGATAAATTTGCCATAAATACAAAGTTCATTTTTGAAAAATAATATTGGAATCGGTTAAGTTTTGATAAATCAAAATATTGTGATATAATTGTGATATCGGCGATATTGTTTCAAATAATGTCTGACAGAAATTTAACCCGCTGTATGTAGCAAGCAGTAAATGTAAGATTATGAAATCTCCTAGTTGGGGAATGCAGATGTTTGAATTTCTCTCTCGCTGCTTCTCACTAATGCCTACATATTCTCAATGACAGGAATGTCATGAGCACATCCGCACCTTAGCCCAGGAGGCAGGAGCTGTGGTCAAGCAGCAAGGAGGTGATAATGACCTGGTGGAGAGAATATGCCAAACTGACTACTTTGCTCCCATCCATGGCAAGCTGAATGAGCTCCTGGACCCTGCGACGTTCATTGGACGTGCTCCTGAACAGGTACCGGCATACTTACTTTATTTATGACGTCTGCTCAGACCAGGTTGAGTTATGCCATCCTCTGCATAACTTCTTTCAATTTTTCTCTTATTTTGGCTGTTCTTGCTTCTGACAGTGATGTCAAGTTCAAGTTCTTGATATCTGTCCTTATGCCATCTAACCACTGTTTTGCTGGCTTTCCTCTTTGCCTGTCTCCTTGTACAGTGCCATCGAGTGTTATGGACGACTTCGAGTGTCCATTCTCATAGCAAAGACGCTTTTGAGTTGTGCGTTCTGCGACGTCTTGTTTTAATCCCAGAGATTTGCTGATGGTGGTGTTTCTGATTTTGTCTTGTCTGCTGACGCTGATTATTTCCTTAAACATGACATTTTGAATACTAGGATTCTGTTCTCATCTTCCCTATTTAGGGTCCAAGTTTCAGACCCGTACATCAATAGAGAGAGAGAATGAGGGTTTGATACAGTTGGATCTTTGTTGCATAGCCCTCTCAAATGCGTCTCAAATACTGGACTTTGTCTATATTGTTAGCCCTAGAGCATTGCTTGCTAAAATTCCTGGGGCTCACAATACGAATGAAGGAATAGCGTGATCTGATCTTGGCTTTTCCAATGTTGAGTTAACAAAGTTTCTAACTGTGAGTCGCACGTTTTTGTTTCAAACAATAAGCTGCCTGGGGTCTCTCCTAAAAATTTCAAGACGATACCCTCCTCAGATACTTTCAGAGGTGACCAGGTCTTGGAGACCCTCTGATGTTTGGTAACTTTGAAGGATATTCACTCAACATATGCTCAACCCATTAACTTGTGTACACTTGGCAGCTGAATACAAACAGTTTGTTATTTTCATTTGTTTATCTTTTTGTTTTAACTTTTCAGGTGACGCGATTTCTAAGTGAAGAGGTGCATCCTGCCCTCCAGCCCTATCAAGACAGCATGGACCAGCAGTCAAAGCTAAATCTATGAGAGTTCTGGACTAAATTGCGAGGGTTGCACTCCAGGGTGTATGCATAGAGCTATATTAAAATACTAGAGCGCTACGGTAGCTTCTCGTTCCCCCACATGGAGATACTTTGAGGCCATCCTGAGTGCAGACATTTTGAATTCATGAGAATATTTGTAGAACATAATAACATCACACAGAATGATTTCGGATAATGTACTCTAAATGCAACGGGCAAGTACAACGTAAAAGACAACGTAAGCGACAACGTAAGCGTGTTTTCTGTGGACAACTATGCGTGTTTTCTGTGAGTATGACGGTTTAAAAATGTCCAGGCAAAAATCATCTGCATTGCCTACATGCACTTGTTTGCAAAAGTTTGCACAGAACAAAATGAAATGCTCATTGACTATTCACGTACCTCTGTGAGGTCGTGTTTTCTGTATTTGAAAAATGTTTTTTGTGCTGCCACAATTCGGTCCATTCAGTGCCTTTTGTTATTTAATTATCTTCTTGAGATCTTTCAAACCAGGTGTATTTTTGGCATACCAGTTCAAACATTTTCATGGTTTGGTTTCCATTTCCTAACATTAACTTTGTTTTATGCGTTGTGGAGAATGGAGAATTGCAACAGATACCCGGCGCAACACTCAAACATGTCAAGGTTGATAGTATTCCAGTTTTTGGTACGTTATTGTAGATTCCACAAAATTTCAAGCAAGGTGCGTTTGTTTGCTTATCAGTTCTGCAAAATTTCTGGTTCTGAAATTTACTAGTCCTCATTTTCATGAAGATGAATTTGCATTATGTGCAGTGGTGAACTGAGAATTGCAACAGGTTTGTGAAGCTAAAAAATAGGAATTTGATTAACTAATGTAAAAGTGTAAATTCACTAAATGACCTTTAAGTTAGCCAGGATTAAATTAGTCGCAATCAGAGACCTTGGTGTGATAGAGATGGCAACCCCACACGGCATGTACAGAATTTCACTTATGGATGTCAGAATAAACTGCTTCATCTTTTTGGTGTCCTCATCCTGAGGCATTTAATGTGGCTTCTCAAGGTTGCTTGTCTTTAACCCTCAACAAATATTGACATCTGCCACGTGAAGAAGGTAGTCTCGCAGTAAGTCTTCTAAGACGGACATAAATCTGTCTACATGTATCTCTTCAGCGTCTTGCTTTCTTCCTTGTATTATGTGTACAGCCTTCATAACCTTCATAACGATATCCCAATCCAAGCCTTGACCCTAACCCTCCAGGGTGTTTTGGCTAGAAACCAAACAAGATTAAACAAGGGGAAGAAGATGAACTCAAAATGTACAGCCCTCTCATGGCAGAGCCCATGGTCTTATGGTCAGCATGGTTAACAGCATGGTTAACAGATGATTTGCCTCTTGAAGGGCTGGCCTATTGCGCGGTCGCAAGATCAGGATTTCTGTCTCAGACATCAGTTGGAGGAGATCCTCGACTGGAAACTGATGAGGGTCTTCGAAGCGGTCGAGGACCAACTCCAACGTACAACACTGTGGTGAATTCCCAAGTGGTGTGCCACGGCCTTAGAGGTAACTCCAATACCCATGGCATGTCAGTCACGGCAGCAGGCTGTCGTGACTGACATTTTCCAACTCTGGGATGAGTGTACGTACTGTTGTATGAGCTCAAGCATAGCTTCTGTTTCACATGGGTACTCTACGTTGAAATTGTAGAATGCAGCATTGAGCAGGCAGAGAGCTTGAAGAGGTGATGCGATTGACTTGTTGACAATTTTCTGGTCAATGGCTAGCATAAACGTCTTTGTGGTTAGAGCAAACCTATACTAAAAACACTAAAAATACATTGAAACCTACAAGTGAAACTTGGCTCTGCGACATATGCACTGGTGTTGGTAGCTCAAATCAGCAAGATCCCACAGACTTGACACCTGATGCACTGTGCTGCATCTGGCAGGGTTAGGGTTAAGCCTGCCCTTGGGCCATTGTCTTCTTTTTCTGTCATGCAGACATTTGCTGCAACTTGAGAATAAGGTGTCGATTGCATATTATGCATGATGACTATCATGTCTTTTTGACTTTGACCAAAGCTTTTTGTTTGTAACCCTTGGTTCACCTTCATCAAGCAGGAACCAATTTCAAGTATCGACTCCCTCTGAAAGCATACACTGATTTAAATTCAAGGACTTTGCTTGCACAAAACTTAGTTTATTTATTAATAGTATGTAAAGTGGAACACAATGAAAACTGAAATAGTTAATGTACTTGAAGTCAAAGTATGTACAGTAACCTCGGACCATATTGAGGTCAGGGTTACATGTTCAACATGTATGATTAAAGTTATGCAGAGATTTCCCACATTTAATGAAACCTGTTAAATATCTCAGCTTGAAACTTTTCATCATGAACCTCTGGATCTACCTTAAATGACGAAAGAAGAATTGATATCACTTTACAGGTAATATCATGGCACAATTTCTTTGTGTCTCCAGATGCGACATTTACTGTAAAAACCCTACGAGTTTCTTGTGGTTCGCTGGGTGTTGGTGTATCCTAATTAACAAATATACACAGGCAATCACATGTAAATATTTTGACATTATAAATGTGAAATGAATAAGAAACAAAATAAGTTAAAATGCCACATTTGCCTTTGAAGTTGTATTAACTCCAAGCTTGTGATAGCTCTTCCAAGGTCAACCTCCTGATGGGGCGTTACATGTATGTGTAGCTAGCTAACAAGTTAGCTTTCGTAAAGACATCCATGGAGCTCCCGGATAATCCTGACTCCATGTTCCTCTTAAATGTTAGCCATTGACTTGGTATTTCCCAAGGTGAACCTCAACATTCGTTGCTGGATTTTGGAACAGTTTCGTTGATACCCATGATGCATTTCACTTTTATAAGCTGCGTGCTGGCTATAGTGACCCGTTTGTTGGAACTTTGTTTTTTTGAAAAATTGACATTGAAAGAAAACAAAGTTTTAAGAGACATGTCTCTCACGATCTAAGCAGAACCACTGAACCCACTACAGAATATGACGAGTCATTAGCCCATACTGGTGAGTTGAGTGACTTACTGACATTAGACAATACTGAAAGTGATCTGCTGACATCTGATGAAAGTTCCCTCTTTTCTCCTTGCAACGGACCAAAAACAAGCAACCTCCTGAATGGATATAAGCAGCCAGCTCATGACGCTGTTTGCGCCGAAGCGTTCGAGAGACCAGAAACTAAGGCTTTGGCAACTTGGCGGTTCTCATCCGGTCGTCCACCTTCACCATTAACGGAGGATCATTCCACAACACACGAATCGCACTTTACAGATTGCAGTGAGGCCGACTCTGACACTGAACATGACTCGGTTGAGTACCTGTACCAAGACGAAAACACCGGAGCCATGCTGATTGAGCGGCAGTGCCCATCAGCTCTGGGTACAAGCAGCAGCTGCCAGGACCTATCTTGCCTAAATTACAGTCACATTTCAACGATTGACGATACTGTCCTGTATGACTGGCAAGACTACCAAACAGATGAGGACTGTGACGCCTCTCCGCCGGCACCGCTACCCAAAGAGCTGCTTGAATTGTCCAACAAAGGGATCCGTGAGATGATGCAAAAGTACGGGGAGGAGGCAGGTCCCATCACGGCCACCACAAGTATGGTGTACTTGCATCATTTGAACAAACTCCAGAAAGATCCGGATCTTGCTAGGAGGGCTGCGAGTAGACAACAAACATTTCAAGGTGAGATACAAAAATCGTTCTTGTCTAGAGGTCTTACAGAATTTCAGTACCTTCACGAACATGTAGTTCTTTGCATTTTCAGCATTGTCAAAATGTTACTGTCTTCAGCTTCAGAAACCAACTGAAATTACAGGAAGGACAGAAATCTCATAAGTACATTTGTGCACTGTATAGCCCAACAGTGGCAATTCCCATGCATGTACATGTATCCCCTTGCACTTATTCAAGAGACATGTACACCAAGCGGAAGGCAAAGGCGATGGTAATACACTGCTGAAACAGGTTTATGGCAGGGGTAGTGTCATCGGCCATCATGTTCATGAAGAGAGACCTGAAATGAAGGCAACAACGGCCGAGAATATCCATTTCTGACTGGCAGTGCTTGACGATTTCTTACTTGAAGTTGAAATCAAATGGGTCATTGAGGTGCAATTCGTAGCACTTGATGAATTTTTGTCTTTCAGCTGGCTTCATGGCCGCAGGGTTATAGTATTTCATTCCAGGAAGGTGGTGCAGGAGTTTCTCTTGATTGGCTCTTGTATTGAGGAGCGGAGGAAAATAACCTTTTGCAATTTCCTTGAGACAAAATTCAGCTGGCAGCCTTGGAAAGGAAAATTGAAAGAAATGTTTCACAGCCACTGTGATGGACATGACTCTGAGTGATGTCATGTAACCCTTTTCGACCACCAAGATATTCTTATACCCGTGGATAGAGACCAGCTCGAATGGGGCAGATGACAAATGCTTTGGAGTGGCTGTTAGTTTGTGTTGTGATAAGCATATGAAGACATTTGCCTGTCGAAATGCTCATGTGCTAAAATGATGGAGACAAAAAGCACCCACTTGATGTAGAAGTTGATGTTCATACTGCTTGTGGCACTGTACTACATTATTAAAAAAAAGTCTGCAGTGGCATTGAAATTTACATTTACTTATGGTGTGCCATGTCGGCCAACTCTTCCAAATTAGACACCGCGTCTGAGAAGTCATGTTGCAACACCATTTGTGGGAATATGCAAATAAACATGTCCATGCATCTTTCTCTGTAGAACACGAACATCTTTTCCAGTGCGTTGAGGAAAGGAGCAACATCAAAAAAATCTCATATTTGAGATTTGGTCATATTGTTTTCTGCCCAAACCGTCTGACAGTATCTGTTCTCTTCTGGTGTGAAGTTTTGTCCCTTTAGCTTACTGTGTTCATTGTGATTGAGTTTCAGCAGACAGTCCATTTGGAAAGAAATCTTTAGTGCGTGGACAATCAAAGGCTTTTAAAAATATCTTGTACACTCACAGTGACGGAAGTTCTGCAAGTACCACTCGACAACACTGTGGTGAATGCCCGAGTGGTGTGCCACGACCTTAGAGGTAACCGGCAGCAGGCTGTCGTGATTGACATTTTCCAACTCAGGGTTGAGTGGCCTGAGAGTTGGGGAGGCCCCGATGGTGGTACCGAGTGCTGCCTTCAACGGGTGGTACAGAAGCTGCTGAGAGCCTCTGTTGATGAAGAAATTTAAATAGGCCTCTGCAGCCACCCGGAGAGCTGTACATACGGCAGGGTTGTTCACCATGGTTAAGCCTCTTGAAGGGCTGGCCAATTGCGCAGTCGCAAGAACAGGATTTCTGTCTCCGACATCAGTTGGAGAAGATCCTCGACTGGAAACTGATGAGGGTCTCTGAAGTGGTCAAAGACCAACTCCAACCTAAAGTCAAGCCCATGGTTGGCTAAGTAACTCAAGGATCCCCTTGTGGCCAACGCCCACAACTCCAACCGACAGAATTAGGCAACACGTCTGAGAAGTCATGTTGCAACACCATTTGTGGGAATATGCAAATAAACATATCCATGCATCTTTCTCTGTAGAACAGGAACATCTTTTCCGGTGCGTTGAGGAAAGGAGCAACATCAAGGTTATCATACCAAACAAAAAAAATCTCATATTTGAGATTTGGTCATATTATTTTCTGCCCAAGCTGTCTGACAGTATCTGTTCTCTTCTGGTGTGAAGTTTTGTCCCTTTAGCTTACTGTGTTCATTGTGATTGAGTTTCAGCAGACAGTCCATTTGGAAAGAAATCTTTAGTGTTTGGACAATCAAAGGCCCGCGGATCTAACACAGTAGCAGCAGCAGCAGGTGGGCCATCAGCTAGCTACCAAACGCCCGCGGATCTAATACAGTAGCAGCAGCAGCATGTGGGCCATCAGCTACCAAACGCCCGCGTATCTAACACAGTTACAGCAGCAGCAGGTGGGCTATCAGCTACCAAACACCCGCGGATCTAACACAGTAGCAGCAGCAGCAGGTGGGCCATCAGCTACCAAACACCCGCGGATCTACCACAGTAGCAACAGCAGCAGGTGGGCCATCAGCTACCAAACGCCCCCGGATCTACCACAGTGCTAATTGTGATTAATGTGATCTGGGGAATGTGAGCGTGGTGCTCCATCTGAAATGGCGACACTGGACTGGATCAATCTGTAGACAGTTGTACCTTGAGGGTCTTAAATTTTGGGCTTAACAATGGCAATACATTTTGACGGTAATGACCCAAAGGCTACATGCTGACAGTCGTGTCTGTTGCTGCCCTGTAGAGTCCCAAAACTAAAAACCACACAGGACATGTTCACTCATGTTGACAAACGACTCATCGTTGCATCCAGTAATATGAATCACAGGCCGATTTAAAAGGCAAGACTATTTCCGATGTCGCCTCTCCTTGCTCCGAGATCCGCAACAAAATAAATGTTCGGGAGCCAAGAGCACAAATCCCCTTACCTACTTTCCCTAATGCGATGGAGGATTACAGCTGAACTAAGCCGCACGCACACACATGAGGGGGGGGGGGGTGAGGATGAGGGACGACACAAATCAGGCCGCGGGCGTGTGACCCTATTCACAGCTCTGTCTTCCGCTTAGACTTACTGTCAGCTGAGGCTAAGAGTTCTGTAATTGTTCTTAGTAATCGGTTGAAACCACAGGCACCTAAGTGTTTAGAACGACTCATGGGAGCTGATAGGAACAGGAAGATAGAAAGCCGATTGGTTCTCTTTATTTGGTGCAGGGATGCGGTTTAGGGCTGTGTTTCACGTGCGGAATTGTTGTGTAACTTTGTGTTTGAAAGTCATAATCAGTTTATTATTTGGGGGGGGGGGGGACTTAAAACATCAAGTGTTTCTGAGGAGTCTTTTGTATTGTAGAAATGTTAATTATTCAGGCATGCAACTTTTCATCATATCTGCTGGTTTTTTACTTCTCGTGAATGCCATCACCAATCGAAAAATACTGTACAAAACTTGTATAGTTTGGAGTTTCCTCGTTTTTTGCCCTCTAAATTCCCAGTTGCATGCCTGGGAAAGTGAAAGTACAGCTATTAGCTTTGAAGCTTGCAGAAACTTTTGTAGAATTTGTTTCATTGACTCCATTTTATAAGTTAACTTGTATTTTGTCATTTATATTTTTATTAATAAGTTACTGATGTATTCATAAGTCAGTACTCCTAATAAAAGTATTAATTATGAGGCCAATCTGAAAAGTAAAATGAGACATAAGAATTATAGTCTGAAGTGAAATCCATGGAATCTTGAAAGCCTACTCTCTCTCTCTGATTTTTGGTGTTTTTTTTAGATGACTGTTGGGAAAGTAGACCGTTAGAAATCGATTCTTAGTTTTCAGATTTATTAAATGGGAATAAAATATGTTATGTTGCACAATTAAATAATATCATATTGCAAACCTTGCATTTTTCTTTATTCCAAAATATGAATTATTGTATAATTTTGTACTGTAAATTTGAAGACAAACATAATTTGTGGAAAAATAAATATTTTATGAAAAGCAAATGTTCTAATGTGAATAAGTTATTTGAACTGTACAAGTTATTTGCTAAAAACAATTTGCAAGTGGTTAACCTTGCATTAGTATTAAAATTTGGCAAAAATTTGATTTTCTTCCAAAATTAACTTGACTCGATCAAAAATTAATTTGCAAGTTTAGCCTTGCTTGCAAGGGGTTAGCCTTGCATTTTTATGAAAATTTGGCCAAAATGTAATTTTCTGCCAAAATTCCTCAAATTACTCAAAAATAAATTTGCAAGGGGTTAGCCTTGCATTTTTATGAAAACTTGGCCAAAATTTGATTTTCTTTCAAAATCTCTCTTAATTTATTTGCAAGGGGTTAGCCTTGCATTTTTATTAAAATTTGGCCAAAATTTGATTTTCTTCCAAATTTACTCAAAACACACAAAAAATATAATTTGCAAAGGGGTAAGCCTTGCATTTTTATGAAAATTTGGCCACCATTTGATTTCCTTCCAAAAGACCTCAAATCACTCGCACATTTATTTGCAAGGGGTTAGCCTTGCATTTTTATAAAAATTTGGCCAAAATGTAATTTTCTGCCAAAATTCCTCAATTTACTCAAAAATTAATTTGCAAGGGGTTAGCCTTGCATTTTTATGAAAACTTGGCCAAAATTTGATTTTCTTTCAAAATCTCTCAAAATTTATTTGCAAGGGGTAAGCCTTGCATATTTATGAAAATGTGGCCACAATTTGATTTCCTTCCAAAAGACCTCAAATCACTCGCACATTTATTTGCAAGCGGTTAGCTTTACATTTTTATGAAAATTTGGCCAAAATTTGATATTCTATCAAAATATCTAAAATTACTCAAAAATTAATTTGCAAGGGGTAAGCCTTGCATTTTTAAGGAAAATTTGACCAAAATCTGATTTTCGGCCAAAAATTCCTCAAATTACTCAAAATTTATTTGCAAGGGGGTTAGCCTTGCATTTTTATGAAAACTTGGCCAAAATTTAATTTTCTTCCAAAATTCCTTGAATCACTAAAAAAAAAATTTGCAAGGGGTTAACCTTGCATTTTTATGAAAACTTGGCCAAAATTTGATTTTCTTTCAAAATCTCTCAAAATTTATTTGCAAGGGGTTAGCCTTGCATTTTTATTAAAATTGTGCCAAAATTTGATTTTCTTTCAAAATCTCTCAAAATTTATTTGCAAGGGGTTAGCCTTGCATTTTTATTAAAATTTGGCCAAAATTTGATTTTCTTCCAAATTTACTCAAAACACACAAAAAATATAATTTGCAAAGGGGTAAGCCTTGCATTTTTATTAAAATTTGGCCACCATTTGATTTTTTTCCAAAAGACCTCAAATCACTCGCACATTTATTTGCAAGGGGTTAGCCTTGCATTTTTATGAAAATTTGCCCAAAATTTGATTTTCTTCCAAAATTCCTTGAATCACTGAAAAAAAAAATTTGCAAGGGGGTTAGCCTTGCATTTTTATAAAAATTTGGCCAAAATTTGATTTTCTTCCAAAATTCCTCGAATCACTAAATAAAATTTGCAAGGGGGTTAGCCTTGCATTTTTATGAAAATTTGGCCAAAATTTAATTTTCTGCCAAAATTCCTCAAATTACTCAAAAATAAATTTGCAAGGGGTTAGCCTTGCATTTTTATGAAAATTTGGCCAAAATTTAATTTTCTGCCAAAATTCCTCAAATTACTCAAAAATTAATTTGCAAGGGGTTAGCCTTGCATTTTTATGAAAATTTGGCAAAAATTTGATTTTCTTCCAAAATTCCTCGAATCATTAAAAAATAAATTTGCAAGGGGTTAGCCTTGCATTTTTATTAAAACCTGGCCAAAATTTGATTTTCTTTCAAAATCTCTCAAAATTTATTTGCAAGGGGTAAGCCTTGCATATTTATGAAAATGTGGCCACAATTTGATTTCCTTCCAAAAGACCTCAAATCACTCGCACATTTATTTGCAAGGGGTTAGCCTTGCATTTTTATGAAAATTTGGCCAAAATTTGATATTCTATCAAAATATCTAAAATTACTCAAGAATTAATTTGCAAGGGGTAAGCCTTGCATTTTTAAGGAAAATTTGGCCAAAATCTGATTTTCGGCCAAAATTCCTCAAATTACTCAAAAATTTATTTGCAAGGGGTTAGCCTTGCATTTTTATGAAAACTTGGCCAAAATTTGATTTTCTTTCAAAATATTTAAAATCACTCAAAAATTAATTTGCAAGAGGTTAGCCTTGCATTTTTATAAAAATTTGGCCAAAGTTTTATTTTCTTCCAAATTTTCTCAAATCACTAAAAAAAATTATTTGCAAGGGGTTAGCCTTGCATTTTAATGAAAATTAGATTTTCTTCCAAAATAGCTAAAATCAATGGAAAAAAACCTTCATTTGCAAGGGGTTAGCCTTGCATTTTTATGAAAAGTTGGCCAAAATGTGATTTTATTCCAAAAGACCTCAAATCACTCAAAAATATAATTTGCAATAGGTTAGCCTTGCATTTTAATGAAATTTTGCCAAAATTTAATTTTCTGCCAAAATTCCTCAAATTACTCAAAAATTAATTTGCAAGGGGTTAGCCTTGCATTTTTATGAAAATTTGGCCACCATTTGATTTCCTTCCAAAAGACCTCAAATCACTCGCACATTTATTTGCAAGGGGCTAGCCTTGCATTTTTATGAAAATTTGCCAAAATTTAATTTTCTGCCAAAATTCCTCAAATTACTCAAAAATTAATTTGCAAGGGGTTAGCCTTGCATTTCTATGAAAACTTGGCCAAAATTTGATTTTCTTTCAAAAGATCTAAAATCTCTCAAAAATGAGTGAGCCTTGTATTGTTATGAACATTTGGCCAAAAGTTGATTTTCTGCCAAAATATCTGAAACCTCTAAAAATTAATTTGCAAGGGGTTAGCCTTGTATTTTTATGGAAATTTGGCCAAAATTTGATTTTCTGCCAAAATTCCTCAAATATTAATTTGCAAGGGGTTAGCCTTGCATTTTAATAAAAATTTGATTTTCTTCCAAAATATCTAAAATAAAAGAAAAACTGCTGTTGGGAGCTGTAACATTGATGTAGACCTCTTGGCGAAAGGGTCTTGCTGGTTGAAGCGCTTTGGTTTCACTGTTCATTTATAATATACTTTGGATGGGCGCCCTCTGTTGTCCAAAATCTTTACTTATTGCTTTTAGATGTCACATGATAGTCTGGTGCCGACGATGATTTTTCGGTACTGTACATTATCATTGGTTATACTTAGTATTTTTTTAAGTTGCCATTGGCTATTTTTTTTTTCATCACGTCTGAAGATTTTAAGTACATTTAATGAAGCAATTGAACTGATGGTAGTGGTGCAATGGGAAAGAATGTAGTATCCAGACGCCACTTCTTTGGTTGTGTACAAAGTGTATGGCGAGTTGAGTGCATTTTCTAAGTATTTTCGAACAAAAATTGGAAATGTTTGTGAGTCCCAGATTCATGTCTTTTTTCAACATTTTTACAATGACTGATTCATTGATATTATGATGAAAAAAAATGGCGTCGGGATGCAACATTCTTTCCATGAAATATTGTACTTGAAGGTTAGCGTTTCCTGACGTCAAATTGCCTTCACATTTGCACCTCAAAGACACAAGGTGCAAAATATTGGACACTGTCACCACACACCTAAAAAAGTGAAAATCTCATAAAACAACCCGCGGAGAACAAAAACTGAAAAAGAAAAAGGCTGTTGTCAGTTTTTGAGAATTCTTTTAATTGAAAAATTCACTGTTGTTTACAAAAATCGTTAAATAAACTGATTGAGAAAATTACAATAAATTTTTCTTGTGCCTTTCTGCTTTTTGTTCTATTAACAAATGACATTTGCTGTTTGAAAAATTGACTATTACGTTTTTCACTGATTAACAGATTTGATACATGTACATGGAATAACATAAGGGCTGGGACAAATAACCGGGCCGATTTCACGAAACGCTGAGATATGTCTTAGGAAGTCTTGCTCGTCTTAACTCGCGACTCATCCTAGGATCAATGTCACTAAACTTAAGACGCGTTCAAACATGTCCTAACTTCCTTAGCAACGCGGCTGAACTCGTCTTAACTTAAGATCGGTCTGAGGTTCGTCTTATCTCATTAATGCCTGCGTTATTTTGTATATCGTCTGGAAATCAATGCAGTGTCTTCTCGTTAATGACGAGTATCAGCCTACAGTTATACATGTAGTTTTGAGGAAGAAAACCGCTGTAGAAACAGATTTGAAAAGATTTTTAATATGTGAGTAGTGTTAATAAAAATAGCTTATTTACAAAATATAATTATATGCCAACACCTACCGGTAGTCGACTTTTTAATATAGAGTGATGAAATGGGAGCAAGAATGACTCCATTGTATCTTGTGTAGAACTACCTTGCATGTGAATTTTAATTTTTCTGGGGAAAGTTTGTGTTATATGCGTGCGGGAAGTTGGTTTTTCAGGTTTCTTTTCAACGACTGTTGAAACATGAAGCAGCTATCAAATTGGTAGTTTTGATGCGTCTTGCTTAAGATGGGTGTAGAGAAATCGGTCTTAGGACGTGTCTTAGCTAAGATCAATCTTAAGAGCGGGGACTCGTCTTAAGTCCTAAGATGAGTCGTAAGATAAGACAAGTTTCGTGAAATCGGCTCCAGGCTCTGTATACCCGAACTAAATGATGGGGGCCATTCATTAGATCAGGTATCAATCAGTTTATCCCATTAGCAACTGTAGTACATTGTAATACATTGTGTTTATTCACTGAAGAATCCATAACGTCATTGAGTACTTAGGCGGTTTCCGGCCCAAGAGTGAGTAACACACGGCACGGTTTCGAGCGCTACAGTGACTAATGGATTAAAGTAAAATTTAACAAAACTGCTGTGTTAATCAAGAGAAAAAAAATTGCGTACAGTTCCCATCCAGTTTCAATTTATCAGACTGTCGTTGACGGGGATCAGCACTATAGGTGAGCGCAGACATCCGGGAGCTTCTAATATTGCCTTGTATATAGCTCCCAGACCTATTTACTTAAAACTCAATGGTTCTTGAGACTGGAGCACTGAATGGTTTACTCATTGCAACCAGTGAAAACTGGTGCACAAAATACACGTTTTCAATGGCTCATGTACATCTCCCTCACCTATACTTGCTGCCATCTGAAAGATGACTTACGCCCAACTTTACTTTATTATTGCACAATTGGAAATAATAAGTAACGTCTACTTGTATTAAATAAACCAATACCTTTAGTCATAGTTATATTTCTTTGGGTTCATACCAATCCGTACGTCTTGAGTAGGGGCTCTGGTGAGGCGTCACGACCTCTGAACTTTTTAAAGACGTCTTGTGGATGAGTGCCACCTCCCAGGGCCAAGATGGTGTCTCGGAATCTGGACAGGAAATAGCATCAGAAATTGGCTTTAAGAATTCTAAATTAAAAGATTTATTTATTATAAAATGCAGCAACCAAGTAGCCAGAAGTGGCCACTTGCCCATAGTGTCCCCAAAGGGCCAGTTTTTTCAAGCTTAAATCTTAGGGGGAAAGAAGCAACGGATGACGTTTTAAAATTGTGATCACACATGTCACCACAACATCAGAAAAATGTAAAAACATTGGAAAAATATAGTATTTCAGCTTATAAATAAAGTGTATTTAGACATAAATTAAATAGTGAGAAAGATGTGGTCACTAAATGGTGGAGGTTATTTTACTCGAGATATGGGCTCCGTGCACAAGTACCCCTTCAACGGCCAGAAAAGAAGAGTTGGGGAGACCTAGACTGGTTCCTGGTCCATCCACTGTGTATTTCGAATGATCCAAATTGGGGGTGAGGATTAATCTGCGATTCCATCGCAAGTTAAATTCAAACGTATTTGCGCGCCGACGACGCCTGACGCTCACGCACGAAGACGCTATGGCTTAGCTTTGTGCACATTCAGGATAAATAAGTCGTGCTTACTTCGCGCGCGAACCAGTCCAGTTTGCAAACGCAGTGTCCCGTCCAAGTGGCTCTCAAAAGTGTTAAAAACGCGCCCTCTTTTGATGGCGCACGGAACCCATAGTCGTTTCAAATAGACTTCTGATGGTTGACAATTCCAAATCACTTTAGCGTTATACTTCAGCACTGTAATTTGCTTTGAATTTAAAAGTGTCTTAAATCGCTTCATTTAACTGGGACAAAATGGTCACGAACTATAAGATGCAGAGCACAAATGTAGAAATTTCATACATTTTCATGATTTTTGTGTCTGTGGTGTAAGCAACTTTGTTAATTAAATACCTTCTTCCAACTTGGGCTACACTCTCCCTGTTATCCAGGCCAACTTCTTCAAAGGCACTGAAGGCATCCGCTGCCATTACCTACAATTAGCAAAAACATATTGTTTTCATTATAAATAATAAAAAAAAAAAACTATTTCAGCTATGGAATCACTGCATTGCGTTGCGTTATAAATTCAAAGAAAGAAATAAGAATGAAAAGTAATAAGGTGTTGTGAAGTCCTTTATTAAAGTGGCAAATTCTGAAAGTTAGAAGGCCCTTTATCCTTTTTTTAAAAACCTGATTAAGTTTCTGCTTTGATCGAAACGTCAACCCTAACTTTTACAAATTCACACGTTAAGTATAATGATCATCCACTGAGTCTGCAGTACATTCTGTGTCTTACCTCCGCCCATTTGTAGGAGTAGTACCCAGCAGCATAGCCTGAAGCAAAGATGTGCTGGAAAGCGCACGGGAACCTATCCTCCTGCAGGCAGAAAGAAAATAGAACATGCAGAAAATAATACAAAACATACTCAAGGTAAGGACCTTGAGTGACTCGCAATTTATATACAGAGCTTTCCAGTCCCACAATATACAAGTTGTTCTCCGGCATCATTTACCTAAGAACTTAACAACGCATTCTGACTTAAAGAGGTTGGGGAATGCTCGAAGACATTTCCGTCATTTTTCGGGTATATGTAGCCTAAGGTGTGATGAAATAAAAACGACTATTGTGTCTGTCATGAGAGCTGTTTTTCAGGTCCAGTTTCGACCTGAACGTGCAATTTGTGTAAAAGTAGTCGTTGGGGGCAGCAAACAAAACATAGTAAATCGTGACGTAATAAACAGGACTCGTTTATACTACGCTGCACGTTCGGGTCGAAACAGGACCTGAAAAACAGCTCTCAAAAGTACCTTTTGTACTCATTTCATGACAGACACAATAGTCGTTTTTATTTCATCACACCTTAGGCTACATATACGCGAAAAATGACGGAAATGTCTTCGGGCATTCCACAACCTCTTTCAACTAATTTTGCTCTTTAGTCCCTGCAGCGTCCAAAACCACCCTGCCTAGCGCCGAAATCACCCAAGCAAATGAAAGAGGGCTCCCTTTTACCTAGCAACGACGTCCCATGGGCGGGACATTTAGCTGGTTGATGCGCACCGTTCCTTGTGTGTGACGCATGTACACCAGGGGATTCGTACTATGTACACGCAGTGGTACATGGTACGGTTTCGCATCGCGGCAAAATTGCAGTCGGGCAAGATGGCGTCGGTCGGTCACCCCCAACTGTACCTTCTTTGCCGGTGAGGGGGTGCTTGTGAACAGAGCGGATAGACTGCTGGCCATAGCTAAGTAATTCAAAAGCAGGCAACATTTCACTTAGCAGACTTTGGAGGACTGTAACCCTTACTGATGAATTATTTAGGAATTGGGTTCCTGAAATTGAGTGTTTACCTGCAGTGGTTTCATGATTGTGTATTCATCAGCTACTCGTCTCATAACATCCATCCAATGATCAGTACTGCAATCACACACAAAAATACATGTTGATTCAAATTCCTTTTTAAAATAATGTACTGTCGACATGTAATACAGCACCAGGATAAGTTCTGTATAAATAGCTCCATTGATTAATAATACGGCATGCACTTTCCAATTCTCTAAAAATTAAATATGGGAAAATCAGGTGTGATTGACACATGTCTATTTTAAGATGGAAGCCCAGTAATTAAGTAAGGGAATCATGTTTGTGACTGGATCCTACTGGGTCATAAGGATTTTTTTATTTACTATATTTGATAAAGCAGTAGAAACAGACTTTGTCATTCATTTTGATATTTTTCTCAGTTTGATTCAATGTACGCAGGTACTATGTGAGTATAAATGCCGAATTTGAGCAAAAATGTTGAGAATTTCTGATTGATTTCCATAGGAAAGATTTGTAAAGAGGCCAGTTGCTCAAAAACAGGTGTTGGAGCTTCCATCTCATTTTATGGGGTTTGGTCCATAGAGCTATATTAAATTACTGATTGATATCTGCTGCGTGCATCCATATTTGTGCACAAACCTATGGAAATAATTTGCATATCTGCTTTTGCAGGTGCGTTACCAAAGTTGATACGCTAAAAACCAAAAAGGACGATCAGTAAATGAGCGTTTCATTTTGCTCTATGCAAACAGCACAGCGCATGCATGAGCCATAGGAGATGGTTTTTGCTGTGACACGCTTAAGTTGCTGTGACACGCTTAAGTTGACATGACACGCTTAAGTTGTTTACGCATGTTCTACTTGTGTGTTTAAAATTCAATCCATCTAATTTCATTGTGTTCTACAAACACGCACATGAATTCAAAATGTCTGAGCACAGGAGGACTTCAAAGCGTCTCCGTGTGCAAGAGTGAGAGGAGTTAGTGCCCTAGTAATAGCTCTATGGTTGGGTCTCATCTGTCGTATCAGGAAAAATGTTTGCTGATTCTTTCCTCAGCATGGTTTGAAAAAAAAATGTAATTTCATGATTCTCAGATTGGTAATAAACTTTCCATTTATCACAAAGTAGTCCTGTAAGATGTAAGTCAACACAGCCATCTCACCTTGTGTGTAGTTCTATATCCATGGCAGAGAAGTACAGTTGTCGCAGCATGGCAGAGCCGGCCATGTACTTACGAGCTAAAATACAAATTCAGAAAGAAATATCAATATTTAGTTTTGGATACAGCTAACGGAGTGGCTAAGGGATTGTACCCCACCCAACGTTTTGTAGAGATCTAAACTAGTGGGGCCAGGTGGAATTTCTGACATCTGCGCGACATCGCGTACCGAGCCAATCTCCATAAAAGGAGTTGCTTACGTCTTACTCACGAGCTGGACACTCCATTATATAGCTAGAGGGGTGTTGCGATAAACATAAAGTAAAATTAGATTTGAAGGTTTGCATGGTGGAAAGATACTAAGACAAGATAAGTTTGCGTAGCACCATGTGAATAAATCTCTTTTGTGAGTATGTGTGGTTCTGAAAAGAACCGGAGGGACTCAACGTTTCGAACAGTATGCTCTGCCCGTCGTCAGGAGAATAAGGGATTCCAACGATGATGCGATGTTTTAAGGATGGGTGCGGTGAGGCGTGAGAAGGATGCAAACTGGTGAAGCTCGAAACCGGTGAAGCTGAGAAGGATGCAAGTCAACTCATGAAAGTTTTGATTTTTTGACCAAAAAAGTATTTATGAATGGGGTTTCAGCTCGGGTAATTATCAGCATTCCAGACTCCAACCAGTCTGAAACAAAATGTTTAACACCTCCCAAGCACACGTTTACTCCCTTATTAAAATGGATATTTCCAAAACTAAACTTTTAAGCTGTTACCTTTGACAAGCTGATCAAACAGTGCGCCCGGCAGCATGTCCCCAGTCTGGTAATGCCCACTGACTGTCTTCATGGTGCCTGCATCATACATCCAATTCTCCATGAACTGAGAGGGTAACTCCACCGCGTCCCATTCCACGTTGTTGATCCCGGCCGCGCCGGCGTACGGGACCGTGGTCAACATGTGTTGTAGACCGTGACCAAACTGAAGGAAGAAACAAATGAAATTTTCAGTAATGATAAACCCTTCGTGAGGTTTGTATTTGGGATTTGATCTTCACCGACATGATTTCACAAGTACTGTTTAGACCGTGTTACATTTGTTTACATATTGGATGTTGTGGCCACATGATGGCAAATTTTAGCAAATCGTTCTCTTCTCTGCATGTATATATCTCTGAAAATATAAATGGTTTAAAGGTGTTGACATATATACTGTTAAAGAGACATTACGGCCTGAAATGTGCCCAATTGGGCTACAAAAGAACAAAACACATTTTAAATGAAATAATATTAATTGGAAAGAGTATTTAAATATGGGAATAAACATCCACACAACCATCCTTTATTCTTGCGAGAACAGTGCAACAACGAATTTCGGGGGTCACAATTTTGACTCTGAAAAATCGAGCTGTTGAGTGCTAGTTGTAAATCTTGCCGCATTCTGCGGGCATGTAAGAAACAACATTTGCGTATTGGTACCATGTGCATTATGTGACACAAACACGTGTACATTACATTGAATAGAGACTGCTTGAAATACGTATGCTCATGCCACAAAATGTCCGCCATGTCTGAAGTAAACAACCAGGTTTTTGTTGTCTTTTCTCGGGAACGTTAAGACATTAGGTTTGTTTCCTTTCAACCAGACCTTTGTAATAGGATAACTTAACAATCCAAAACATGATATTGTTGGGGATTTCAGGCCGTAATGCCCCCTTCAGTGTGGGCCAGATAACATGCAAAAGATGCTTTAATGTTCAGGATGCCTGTCGGTTGCCAGTCAGCATGACATCACTAGTAACATGGTCTACAAAGAATCTGCCACTGTCATGATGTTGTGGACAATTTGTTTGAAAAACTGACAATATCTGGCATTTGAATAGCACAGTTTACATGTGTGCCACAATTGACCTATCGCCGTTTGCGAGTTAGCTACGCCCCTTAGACAACCCTAAGGAGTTTTTGTACACTAAGTTTTGTTTGTCTCAGATTTTGCGCGTTCCGCGGCCATTTGTACATGTACATTCCGCGGCCATTTGTACATCATGTAATTGGACAATATTTTACAAGCTGTGTTGACGCGATTCTACCGCGATAGGTCAATAACTTTCAGTTTATTCCACGAATCCAAGGCCCAATGCCGTCGATCTGCCTACCATTACGAAAGACTCTTTAACACTGATGCAATGAAATTTGCACTGGTTCAATGGAAAGCATATTTCACATCTTTGCAAGGATTTCGGTTTGGACATTCATAGATCCCTTTTACCAAGGATTTGGTGGCAATAGCGTTGAGTACTTAATTTCTGTGCGGCTACTGAAAGTGCAGAACGGTGATCATTAGCCTAGAACTGTGTTTAGCAGTGCCATAAAATTGGGCACAGTGCATTTAGCTCATCTGGCTGTTAAACCTGGTCAAACGTTTTTTTGTGTGTTGAATGCTTCTCGGTTATGTTTTTTCTGGAACACTCGGTTAATATAAATATGACAACTACGTTTTGTTCCCCCCCCCCCACCCCATCCCCAAAGCCAAACCCTATGACTACTTTTCATATTACCTCATGGAACAGTGTTTCCACTTCCCGGAACGTCATAAGGGATGGTTTGTCCTTTAGGGGTGGAGTCTGGTTGCACACGAGGTAGGCGACGGGTTTGCGATTCAGAAGCTCACTCTTACCTGTGTGAGGTAGCAACACACAAAATATCTTAACATTAGTTAAGATACAATGCTTTGCAGGGGAGAAAATATATTGGAACAAGGTTGACACAATTTTATGAAGATCATCACAATATCTTTATCAGCATTTCAGATAATGTGGCTTGTTTGTTCTGTACTTTTTAAGAATTTTTTTTTAAGAAATGCTCTAATTCATACATATTTATTCCCATTCATAAATACCTTTTCGGTAAAAAAAAATCATATGATTCATTCAAAACATCCCGATTTTGTTCAACAAATTCACTTTATGCTTTTTGAAACATCCCTCTTGCAAAATAATGGAGTGTTCAGCTGGCGAGTAAGATGTAAACAACCCTTTTATGGAGATTGACGCGCGCGTATCATGTTCTGCGCGATGTCGCGCAGAACGCACCTGGCGAGTTGCGTTTTGAATTTAGAACTATAAAATTCTGACTCCCTGGTAGTGTTGCGCATGCCTACGTGAGGATTGTGAACGTTCAACCAATGAAACGGTAAGAGGCACTGGATTTTTAGGAGTCCACATTTTATTGTGACCCTGGAAAAGTGTTTAAGACCAGCTAGCCATGTCTCTATCATCCGTTTAAGACCGGCCACGTGACGGGCTCTCGACCAATAGGAATGCGTAAACTGTCTTAGGTATTTATGAATGATTATTACAGAACCGATAGTTGTCCATCATACAGTTTAATGTTCAGAAATGTAAAAAAAACTCTCACCAATAATTTCATCAGAACCACAGTTCTCTAAAGGATTCACAATCAATTACTTCACTTCAGAGAAATATTTTTAATTGTAATTGAGAAAAACCTGCGAACAGACTTCAAAACAGTATCGCAGTATCACACATGAGCCAGATTGGGAACAATAGTTCACCATAATTGAACTATTAACTTTACTAGAACGAAGGATGGTCGGCCTGCTCTAGTGGACTATTTGGAATCGGACCACTGAGCATGGTTGCATCACTGGTTACCAATAGCCATGTTCATCATAAAGCACAACGGGGAGCCAGGACCTAGAAGTTTTGTGATGACATTTTGACCATCGTTTGACTGGTGGTGTTTGCACGTTGCTATTAGTGTGCAGGTGTAAGTTACGTCACAAATCAACATCTAGTTGACAAATGATTTTCGCCCGAACTTGTTCATTATAACACTCAGGTGTCTCACCGATCCACATTCTTTGGGCTTCTTTCCCCACTGTGTTTGATATCCTACTTGGAGGACTAAGAAAAAATGAGTGATATGGGCTCCATGCAAAACTGTTGATGGCACTGTCTGGACAACTCACAAGGGCTACTCAAGAACATGTGGGCTTGGTTTAATTGGCTTTTTCGCAAATTTGCTGATTTTTTTTTACTTCTTCTTTTTGTTCCACCCAAAATCCCATAGCCACTTTTGGCATTTATCTTTTTCATGCATCATTCAAATTAAGCATATGCATTGTCCATATAGGAAAGTTGTGTCCCGAAGAGTGACGTCATCGTGACGTCATCATGGGTCACGTGACGTCATCGCAAACGTGCATATTTTGAAGTCCTATATCTACAGAACTGTAAGTCCGATTGGGTTGAAACTCGGTGTTTATGTAGACCGAGATGTGTTACAGATCAAAATTGAGCTGACATCATCATGACGACATCGTGCGATTTTATATGATTTGTTGCATTTTTGGACCTTTAAACCATATCTCACGAACGCAACATGCTAAATTCAAATTTTCTTTTGTATTATGTTCGTTATGTAATAAGTATATGCACAAAAATTTTGAAAAATGGGTGAAGTCATGGTGACGTCATCAAAAATGCGATTTTTTTTTTTTTTGATTTTTTTTTAAACACATACAAGGGAATGTCGCATTGTCATGAAACTTGGTGGATTGCTAGATAATGATACGAGTATGCAAAATCCAAAATGACGTCACTATGATGTCATCGGTTGATTTTTTATGATTTACTTAATATTTAACATTTTATTCTGCTTCCAAAATTGTACACTTCCTTTCATCGGATTGACTACAAAACAAAATCCACAATTACAAAATGTAACTAATAAATAAGCATCATGCGAAAAAGCCCTATGTTCTGTTGCAAACAGACATAGTATCTCTATTTTTTTTAATCTTTCAACTTCTCCAAAGAACCACTCACCAAAGCAAACATTCATCCAAGCCCCGCCCCTTTTCTCAGCTGGTCGGGTGTAAGGGTCAAGATAGAAGGAAGCTATATGTTCTCCTACAAGGAAGGAAAATGGATTTTCAGTCAGTCATGATTTGTTTTATTCCAGCTTTTCGTATTCAACTGTAATACCTGTAGTAAAATGCATAAACAAAACATCATAAAACATAATGCATCATCGTTGGCCTATATTTATGTTACTACAAAAATTCACTTTAGGCCAAAAAAAAAAATAAGTCGGTCTCTGGTCAGCGCGCGCGTCGATTTTAATCATGCGCGTCAATCTTTTTTTTTTCCAAAATGTTCTGCGGTAGCTCCAACAGCACCCCTCTGTTTCCGCACCTCCTCAATTTTGTTTTACCAAAGAGCACCAAGGAATGGGAAATTGCACCAAGGCAAATGATCAAAAGCACCAAGGCAAATTATGGAGGACACCAATGTACATGAGGACACCAAAAAAGCAAAATAGTACCCACCTTGTCTGTACAATCCAAGCTAGAAGAAAAAAAAAAAAGTAAAAAAAAAAAAAAAAAACGCGTGGCCGCGTCAATTCCGGAACTTTGGTCTGACCAGAGACCGAATATATTTTTTTTTGGCCTTATTATCTTTTTGTTGTACCTGCATTAGTTCAACCAATGACATTCGCCATCAGAATATTCCTATTTAACTCAATTTATGTGTGTGAGTGTGTGTGTGTGTGGTAATCAAATAAACCACGATGGGTAACATAGGGCTGGACAGCTCAGTTGGTAGAGCACTGGAACGGCAAACCGGGACAGTCCCAGGTTCAAACCCCGCTCCAGTCAATATCTTTGTTCAACTTGATAATTTATAATGTGGATACCTGTCTCATTGTGTACATTGAAAAATCTGACGTCATCATGCCAAGTTTCTGCGTCGCCATCTGCAGGCTGTGTGAAGATCAAAACCAAACAATCCAGGAGTTATTCTCATGGTTGAAAAATGGCTTCGCTCAGTGGCGCCCAAGGGGAAGGGGGGCCTTGGGGGACCTTGGTGATATGTATGTGGCCTATTTTCGAGTAGTATAGTAGTGTGTAAGTGGTGCCACCACCGTCAAAATAGTCCGTCCCCACCAAAAAAAACCAATTTTTTTTGGCTGCCACAAATTTTGGGAAACATTTTTTGAAAAAATTTTTACTTCTAAAAAATTTGAAAAAAAAAAATGGTTAGCCCCCCCCCCAACCAAATCCTGGGTGTGCCACTGGCTAAGCTCAAGCAAAACTCACAACTGAAAATTTGTGAAGAACAATCCCACAAAATACGGTGCAAGGAACACCATAGGCAGCTTTTATGGTAAAATAAAAGATATTTCGGTAGGTAAGGCATGTAACTACTAAGATATTTTACCTCTCATTAATGTAACCATGTCAACCTCGGTAATGTTTCTCGTAATGCCTCCTATTTGTTTTTCTTACAGCCATACAATACAGGGTGAGTTAAAAAAAAGCGAAACCCAAATGTCGGGACCATTGTTTTAGTGAAGTTCTGCACGTAACACTTTCAAAATCTAGGATACGAAAGCATAGGCTTTTTTTTAGTACAAGAATCATTCAAATCACTCAGGTACTTTTCAAGTTACGGAATTTTAAACACAACCATCGTTTTGAAGTTCTGTCCACGGATCACAAGAAGGCAAGTGTTCTTTCAGCAAAATGAAAACAAATCACATAGGGATATGTGTGAATTGTTTTCATTTTGCTGAAAGAACACACACTTTTTTGTGATCCGTGGACAGAACTTTCAAACGGTGGTTGTGTTTCAAATTCCGTAACTTGAAAAGTACATGAGTGATTTGAATGATTCTTGTACTAAAAGAAAGCTTATGAATTGGGCTTTCATATCCTAGATTTCAAAGAACTTCACTAAAACAATAGTCCCGACATTTGGGTTTCGCTTTCTTTGACTCGACCTGTATCGTCAAAATAACTGGTGCACTGAATAACCGTAACATCCTCAAGACAACAGCATGGGAAAAATATAAAATTGCAAACAAACATCTAGCAGTTATGGAACACAATTTATAGGTATTTTCTTTCTTGTCATAGTTTTTGGAGACCAGCCAGACAAACTTCTGAGACTAGTCCAAAAGAAGCAGGACATCAAATTGTCCAACTGAAAACTGAGAAAGAGGACTGCAAAAAGACTCAAGAGCTTTCATGATATGCTCTGAAAACACACTCATTCTTTGATTTAGTAATAACCACTGGATTAGTTGGAAAAGCAGAAGAAAATATCCACTCCTGAAACATTTGGTGATTGTTTTTATCTCTGAAGATCCCACTGTATTCATACCTTGATTTGTACATTGAAGAGGAACGAGGTCAGTTTGAACATTCCTTCCAGGACGTGTGGCAAAGGGAAGTAGGGCCGTAAATCCTCGTCATTAAATCTAAACAGTCAGGGATAATGTAGAGAATGAATGTTACACCGATAGAAATTCTAAATGTTTCTAATTTTTAAAAATCCTTCAGTTAATTAACCTCCACTTGGACAGGCGTTGACATAATGAAAGTACCTCTGACTCTAAAAAAAAAGATAACTTACTTTAGTTTTCCATAGGTTACAAACAGAAAACAATAAGCAATCAAAACAATTCACTTTTATTATTAAGTGCTGAATTTCGTGAACGAAGCTCCACAAGGTTCATACTTAATCAACAACGTAAAGCAGTGGAAAAATGTAATGTGCGTTTCAGTTTCAGTGAGTGAAAAAAAAAGCGAAATCCAAATGTCGGGACTGTTGGTTTAGTGAAGTTCTAAATGTAGCACTTTCAAAATCTAGGATATGAAAGCCCAATTCATAAGCTTTCTTTTAGTACAAGAATCATTCAAATCACTCATGTACTTTTCAAGTTACGGAATTTTAAACACAACCACCGTTTAAAGTTCTGTCCACGGATCACTGAAAATGTGTACGCTCTTTCAGCAAAACAAAAAAAATTCACACACATCCCTATGTGATTTGTTTTCGTTTTGCTGAAAGAATGCTTACCTTTTTGTGATCCGCTGATAGAACTTTTAAACAGGTGTTGTGTTTAAAATCCCTTGAAAAACTTAAAATTACATGAGTGATTTGAGTGATTCTTGTACTAAAAGAAAGCTTATGAATTGGGCTTTCATATCCTAGATTTTGAAAGTGCTGCGTGTATAACTTCACTAAAAGAATTGTCCCGAAATATGAGTTTTCCTTTTTTTCCACTCACCCTGTATAAATTTATAACGGTTCTCAAATTTTAAATTAATATTTTCGTGCATAAGGTTTATTATTTTGAGACTTGAGTCAATGTGGAGTTTGTCTTACTTGAATAAGTGTTCTCTTTGTCTTTCACTCCAAAATGCTGCATCCCAAAGTTGGATCTTGCCGTCAAATCCCTGAGATGAGGCAAAGTCTTGAAGCTGTTTTAAATCTCTGCAATGACAATTCAATGGGACAGTTTCAAAACCGAGACCGAGGGAAGATCAGCTCTGTTTTCGTTATAAAAATCAAGTGACCCAAAACACAGGAAAGACATCAGAAGTACATGTATATCTGAACGAATGCATTACATCTTTAATCAAGTGGCAATTTGATGAAATCAAAAGCAATGCGCCGTATTCTTAAACGCATGAGGGCGCTGTCAAGGAAATCTAATTTTACGTCTGGGGGTTGTGAAGCAACGTACGTGGACGCACTTATGTTTGACGGTGTATGCGTGAAGCTAGCAGGGTCATGTGAAATGTCGAAGTGCATAAAGACTAAAGTGTGGTGAGTATCTCTGAAAAATGTATAGATAGTTTTTAATAAATTGTAAAAGCTTGTGTACTCTTCATTTTTTGTGCTTACTTTCGAAAGTACTACTTGTATTAGGCCTATTAACGACCCCCAGATGTAAAATTAGATTTCCTTGACAGCGCCCTCATGCGTTCAAGAATATGGCGCATTGAACATCACGGTACAATGCAAGAGCACCCTTTTCCTAGCTTTTTCAGACTTCAAATGAACTTGGATATTAATTCTGGCAGATTTTGCAGGATTGGGGAAGGTAGATTTAAACCGTTTTTACTTTTAATTCTTTTGGCACTGAATCAACTGCCAGAATAAGCCAGTTCGATGTTCCACTGCACACGTGCACATCAAGATTTGCCAATTTTTCTTTTGGGATAAACATTTCATCGTATGGGTGCAAAAGCATAGCGGGGTTCCAGCAAATTTGAAGAGATCATTTTGTTCTGAAGTATAACATTTTGGTATAAAAAAATTTGGACAGCGAAGTGTTTCTAGGTGTCTTGTGTGTCAATACTTTAGTGCAAACGAAAGTTCAATCTCTTTGCGATTGCACGGAACATTGCACAGAATGCAGATTTGGTTACCACGTCCCCCACAGCCCTGTGTGCATTTATCTGCCGCAGTTATCCCCCCAAAAAAATCGTGGAATCTTGCTGTGCACCAGACTAATTTGGAATACCGAACCGGCTCATTAGAATGTGCTACGATGTTCAAGCCAATATATGTACACATCATCTCCAGCGGTTTCGATTTAGAGCCCAAACATCAGCTACCCATATAAGAGAAGTGTTAATGGCCTTTGCTTTTTTCAAAGAATGTGCAATTGGATTCCTGCATGGAGGTGGCTTTGGATGATTCGGGACAGTTTCATGCACAACTTTTACAATTTTTTAAGAGGTTGCCCGCAGGGGAGGCAGAACCTGGGGGAGGGGGGGGGGGGGCACTTGCCCCCCAGATTTACCCAGGTGCCCCTCTTGCAGGCATAAATGTGCCCACTCAAACATTAAATGTGCCCCCTGGAGATGAAAACAAAACTTGCCCTAAAATTTCGGATAATTTGTTTTCAGTACCCATTTCCCAAAATGGTATAGAGAGTTCTGATATGAACGAGGAATATGAAAACCAAGCGCCAAACCCTTACAATGCGCCCTGAAAATGGGCACATAATGCGTAGTTTGCATAATGGGCGGTTTTGAAGAGTGCCCCCTATTTTGGAAGATGCCCCCCCCCCCCCCCCACACTTTGAGTTTACGGAGGCCAAGTGTCTGGTGAAAAAACGTGTCGAACAGTTCAGCACGATGGAAGCAAGTGCCCCTTTTTGGTTCCCCCCCCCCCCACCCCAGTTTAAAAACCGATCCGCCGCCGCTGGTTGCCTGTGAAGTGAGGGGTGTAAAAAGTGGCATGTGGGTTGCAAGAGCCTGTACACAAGAAAGGGAACATACTGCACCTTTGTGCAGCTTCCTTGCTCTTGTCCCTGAGTCCGTGTATCAATGACCACACATTGTCAACGTTTGCTGCCATCTTGGTAGACAGTGACATCTCAGCATAGTTGGAATAGCCCAGGATCTCAGCCTTCTCTTTCCTTTACAAAAAAACAAATTCACAAAATTTGCGAATCCATTTCAATACAAAGATCTGGTTAAACATCGATGCAAGAACTGAAGTCAAGTCTATCCTGTGTCAGATATGATTGGAGGTTTACCATGTTAGAGATTACAATTTTGGAACTTTTTTTACGGAAACACCCATGTGAAGTGACTGCCAGAAAAGGAGAGTTGGGGGAAGACCTAGACTGGTTCCCGGTCCATCCACTGCGGATTTCAAATGATCCGAAGTTATTGGGGCGGGGATTAGTCTGGGAGACCATCGCAAGTTAAATTTGAACATATTTGCGCTCTGAGGACACTCACGCCAAGATGATGTGAATGATACCTTTGCACATTCAGGAAGTCGTGCACGCGAACCAGTACAGTACAGTACGCACACGCTGTTTGTTTCGTCCAAGAAGCTCTCAAAAGTGGTAAAAAACGCGCCCTCTTTTGTTGATGCACAGGGCCCATAGAGGTGGACTGTTTCCCCTCGCCCATGGTTGTTGTCCGAAATTTGTCTGTAAGGAATCCAATGATTTTTTTGGGGGGGGAGAGTTGCAGAACTTTGTCTCAATCAAAAGTCAGATCACAAGAAACAGGGGATGAACAATGACAGAGGAATGCCTATATCAGAGTTCAGTTGAATAGGGTGTGCTTTGTGACATCCACACTATTAAGTAGGAGCTTTTTGGTTTCTGTCCACTTGAGTATCAACACTAACTGCCTACTGTCTTTACTAAGTACTGGACCAAGTCTGTCAAAATCCATCATTCACTCTGCTTCCAATACATGACATAAAGCAAACCACCACTGAAGCATTGGCGGACATTGATGGACTATTAAGCACACATGGCTTATATGACAACAGCAGTACAGGATGCTGGGCAAAATCAATCCCACACCCTAGCACTGCTTCAGGCCTCCAGGCCCAAGTCCATCATACTCTATCAAAATTTGAAACCAGGCCTGCAGGACCAAGTCCCCTAAAATCCACCAAAAGGGGGGATGAATTTTGATGGAGTTGGGAAGGCTAGGGTTAAAGCTTGTGAACTTCTTTGTCACAACCTCCTCAATATAAATGAGTAAACAGTGCTTTGTTGGAAGAGAGCAAATCCCAATCTTTAAAAGTCAATATCTCCGCAATGCCAAACTTTCTCCAGTTGGCACTTGTATCATAACTAGCTAGGACAGGGCCATATCTTGGAGAAAAATTACACACAAAGAAATTGAGAGTGGAATTAATTACCTCAATGTTCTGATCTCCTGGATGATGTCGGTATTGTCGTTGTCCCCATGTGAGGCCCTGGTGATATAGGCTTTGTACAGCTTCTCTCTCAGCTCACGGTTTGTACTGTGCTTCATGAACGGCTCAAAGCAAGGCAGGTCAAGGGTCACCTTCCACGGGCCATTCTCTGGATCTGGTCTGCATCACAACAATTGAAGAGACAATCGGTTACAAACAGATCAGAATGCTTTATGTCATTTTCGAAGAGTCACACACTAACCCATAATTCCACTTAATCTAAATGGAAACTTTTGACTGATGCTGCACCATGCTATGTGCAATGTCACATGCGTTCTTGATTTAACCCTAACCCTCTTCAATCCTCCAAAATCCTCCTGCCGGTTTTGGATGAGTTTAGAGGATTGAGGATGAATGGCAAAGATGTATTGCTTTTTTGTGGAGGATGCATTACGTCAAGCCAGAAAGCCATATCTTGCATTTTTTTCAGCCATGCATAAATCAGCCCTGTGTTTTTCTCGCATTTCATCCGCACTGCTTTTTAACGCAATTCGCACTGCCTCATACCATAGCAGTAATTGGCAGAGGATTTTGGAGGATTGAGGCAGTGGTCACCCTCCACGGATTAAATTCCAAAATAACGGATATAGAGGGGATATGGAGGATTGAGGCTGAATCCAATATTTTCTTGGTGGCGATTGGAGGATTTTGCAGGATTGAGGTTGCATCCTAGCCAGAGGAGCTAGGGGTTAGGGTTAAAGTGTGATTTAAACATGTGGTGCATGTTGGTAGTCCTTTGGTTGAAGTAACATCAGGTAACAACTGCGCTCAGATTTGTTGCCTAATGCACCGTGTATAACGTTTGGTAATGTCTGCAAATAATGGATGTCAACTTTTTTTCCCCTGAAGCACTTCGGATAAAGCAACTGAGATTGCAACTGGTCCATGTTGTGAACTGCTCTATGAATTCTCATAGCCACTTCGCAACAGTTATAAAGAAACAAATTTAAGACTGGATGTAACAATGGAGAGATTTGCTGAACACCTCTGCATCAGGACGATTTCAGAGCAGTGTCTGCAGTGCAGTTAGGCTTATATAAGTTATCTCGCGAGCGCGAGTGGAACACGGAATAATGTAGTGCGTCTTTTTCACAAGTGGTATGTGGGACACAGACGCACTACATGTTCCGTGTTCCACGAGGGCGAGCGTAATCACGAATTATCTTCAAGCAAGCTTGACGCACAGTAAAGATGGAACACGCACGCTGTACACGATCTTTTCAGCGGTAATGCGGTTATCCTATTACACTTGCGTTTTGTACGAAATGGCGCGCGCATCTTAGAAAAGCGCAATACGCGGAGTGCGGCATGGTTATATGTAGCACGGCTTGTTGCCATGGATCGACCAATCAGGATCAAGGATTCAAGTTTACTTGAAGATAAAAGTAAATATGGGTCTAACAATGCAACAAACACCAAACGGACTGAAAAGCAGGAGAAGAAAGCTGAAGGGTAAAGATGTCACTTACTTGTCTGGGTTAGCGCCAGCCGCCATCTGCTGTAACAATGAGACTGGTAGTCCATCAACATCCTTCTTCTCTGTCAGAGTCAGACTGAAGGCTTTAGTTGCATCCAATACATTATTGCTGAAAGTACGCAACAAACTTGGCAGATAATTTCATCGGTCACTCAAGAAAGTGGTGTATCGTTGATAGTTGCTGCACCACAAACTTACATATTGGGTGCACATACCTTTGTAGTCTTTGCATGATCGGTCAAAAGGTCTCTCTCAAATGGTGTCACTTCCTACAGATTGTCACGTGCAACGTCATTTTGGGCGTCAAATTTTTGTGACACGCATCGGCTGCGGCGTATCTTAAAGAAATATCGAGCAACATGTGTGCGTGTTTAGAACATTTTGCACACTGCGCGCACATGCACCTGATGGTGTTGAATACGCAGTTGTAATTTTCCTACAAAGATGGCTGTCTATGAGAGGGTTCTATTGAAGTGTGTGGAAAGTATCCTATTAGTCACTTTGTGGCGCACCCATGATTTCACTATCACCAATTTAATAAGAAATATGGGTGGTCTTAAAGACAGTTTTACATATCTATTTCCACAAGCGCATTAATTATAAAAAGACCATATTCAGCTCTTTGTTCTGATATTACACTCATTTTCAAATCCTGATGAATTTGGATATATTTATGAAGATATATTTTAAGGGGCCTGTAACTCAATAAAAAAACCTTCAAAAATTCCAAATGTCACAAATGAAACATGCATATCATTTTATATCTTATTATCTAAATTGTATTAAAAACATTTTTTTTTATGTTTATTGTTTATTTCTAACAATGTTCTACAGTTCAGTTACTTGTAACTGAAAAATTACACACACAAAAATCACTTGTCTGAGTATGTCCGACACCGTGTTGTTTCGAGCCGATTTCTACTGCAAAAAAACAGTTGCATGAATAAATTTTTGTTTAAATCATTGTAGCAACTGACTGATACATTTTATCAGAATCATAATCTACTTTATGACGATAATTTTATTATGAACACTGTTGAATGGTCCAAGATGTACGTCCGACAGTGTGGAACTGCCCAAATAATAAAATTTACATCTTTCCTGGCAAAATTTCTTTATAGAAAGTTTACTGTTGAAAGCATGATACCTAAAAAATGAATGCTGAAGTATGAGCAAACTGTCAAAATTTGTGGGAAATTGCCAAAATACCTGAACTTCGTTGCTATAGTAGCCAGCCTGAGCCTGATCTCATTGAAACGTTCTTTAGTCACACCAGTCAACTCCACGCCACCTAGCCTGGCCTGGCGTATTGCCGATTTCAATATCCTTAACTGGATAGTGTCCAGGCTAGCATCGGAGCCATTCAAATTCTGCAATGCGGAGAAAACTCAAGTCACAATACTACAGCAGTACATGTATACTATGGAGTCACGTTTGTGTGTTGTACTAGGTTTAAGTTTGATCAAGAAAAAAAATATGGATTTAACTGAAGTACTACAACTGTGAAGTTGATCTCCCCAAATTTTTCAAACGAAAATTGTAAACTAATTTTTTCTTGAGCTCATATGCATGTTTTTAACATGTTGCAGTAGTGAAGTATATACTTGTTATCAGACTGAGACATCAAAAATCAACTTTGACAACAAACTTCAAAATTATCCAAAAGCGTTCTTGCACCCCCAAAGCACTTATAAAAAAATGTTTTCATCATGAAAATAATTCAGGGGCGAGCAAACAAACTCAAAAAAACAATTTCAAACTACTTCTCTTCTAAAGCCCCCCCCCCCCCCCCAAGACCTTTCCGATTTTTACCGGTTCACAGATCATCAGGCTATCGGACGTACAGATCGGCGAGGTGAGCGGTGAAAATTGTTTTGACCATTCCAACCGTACACCGGGCAACCGGATCAAAGCAAACATGTTTGAGTTTTTTCGCATCCGATTTCACCGGATCTGATGTCTCCAGATAGGCGTGTGGGCAGCATTCTGATTTCACCAGACGCAAGATTTATGTTAACCAATCAGATTCACGAAGGAAGTCACATGATTCAAAATCACCGTGCGACCAATTATAGAACGTAATTAGGCATATGCCCGGGTAACATTGTGGTCTCTGCAACGGTGAAAAAAAAACGTACCAGTGATCTGGTGAACTGGTAAAATTTGTAAGGTGTGAGAAGGGCTTCAGCAATGGAGCACCTTCCAAAATCACTCTAATTAGAGTTTTGCTGAGTGGGGTTTGCATCCTCCTATGCCCTCCGTAGGGAGGTTATCAACATATCCTGACCAACTCACAAAAAAAAAATCACTCACAGAGCAGTGGTTAATCTTTTAACCCTAACCACCCCAACTCCATCAAAATTCATCCCCCCATTTTGGTGGATTTTGGGGGACTTGGTCCAGGAGGCCTGGCGTGACTAAATATTGATGGAGTATGATGGACTTGGGCCTAATGGCCTGACGCAGTGCTAGGGGTATCCGATTGATTTTGCCTAGCTTCCTGTACTGCTCTTGTGATAAAAGCCATGTGCAGCAAGTCCATGAATGTCAACCAGTGCGTCAGTGGTGGATTCCATTATGTCATGTACAGTTTTGTATAAGACACACTAGTGATTGATGGATTTTGATGGAATTGGTCCAGTTCCAATTAAAAGACGCTGGGGATAATCGTAAGTATTGGTACTCTCAATTCACTGTATACAGTATACAGTATCGGCAGTAATAAAATGTTCCTATTTTGTTTGTTTACCTTGATAGCCTGGTAGAGAGGTTTGCTCTGTGTCACCTTACTGGTTGCCTTGACAACCAGCGGCTGCACCTGTTGGTGAGCCTCTCGGAGCTCTTGGCTGTTCTTGACAGCATTCAGGTGGTTGACCACGCCCCAGCCGTACTCAAACGGTGCCTCAAGCCGCTCCAACGGATCAGACACCTTGGACCAGGAGATGTCATCACCAAGAGCTGAAAATTGGAATAGATTGAAACAACAGAATGGATTTATAAGTGTTTGTTAAGAAGTGTTTATAAACACCGTATACTGCGTGCAGTCCGGAGTGATTGTGAGAAAAAAATTTCACTCGAATTGGACTCAAACCCAAGACCTCCTGCTTAGCAGTGCAGACGTCTAACCAATCTTCCACAGAGTTTGCCGGAGTAAGCTGGCTGGTTTGAATCTGGCATAGAAGTGGGTATTGCAACCAAACTATCCATTAAAGATGGAATAGCAGCAGATGGGAGTTCTGGGGTACTTGCATTGTTCTCCCTTTATCCCTCTTCTTTAGAATTTCACTTCTGGGGTACCGTTTTTCTGAGGGTGAGTAGCGGGGTAGCATTGTTCCCTAAACTTCCCCTTGTGCGAGTACCCCACAAGTAGCTGTGGTAAGTACGGGGATACAGTCATAAGGTCATACAGAATTTAACTGGTAAGTGTCCACCAAAAACTTTGTTTAGGCGACACACAAATGATAAGTCACCTTCGTACTGTGTCTCCAAAACCTCCAGTCCTTTCTCAAAGTCCCCGACGATCTTGTGGATGCCGGGCACAACATGGCCGACCTCGATGGACCGGAAGCTGGGCAGCCCCTCGTCATATCGCAGCAGTGGGTTGCCTTCTCTGCTCTGGGCGTCCGTGGAGCACTGTGCCCGGGCTGCAGGACCAGGACTGAGGCGTTGAGCGTACCTGGAGATGAAGAGATGGGAGTCACTTATGGCCGGGCAGGTTGGGTGGGGCGGTGACGAGGATGCGGAGCTTGTTTTAAGAAGGGGGCGTAGGAGTAAGACTATGAAGAGTTGTCCTATCCATGTCCTGTAAATGCAGTGATACACTGGGAATTCATACATGTACATGACTTAAAAAGGCTGCACCCATCTTTACGACTAATGGAGTTTATTGACCCTTAGTGACCTTTGACCTTTCTTACGATTAATAAATTATGATTATAAATTATGATTAAACCTCATTCACCGGGCTCTCGGACTACTTTTAGGAAAGATCACCTGCGCTACTGCCAGAAGCCTAAGAAGGCCCAGTTAAGAACAAGTTTCTTGTCTAGGCTTTTAAAGTTTTAAAAATTAAGGAGGTGGCCCCTATTTTTCCCCCCGAAAAATGGTAAGTTTTCCAAGATGGCAGATGGATTCTTCCACTTTCTCTACTCTTTTGCCGATGCAAAATTGGGAAAGATTCCCATATCTGGCCATCACTTTTCACCCTGTGCACAAACCCTATGGGACTGGTCTGAAAACTTCTAAATGTTTTCTCAGTAAAACTTTTTAGGGCTTTTTAGGACATTTCTGATGGCTGATAGGTCATTTAAGGGAAAAATAAGTGATGGCCAGATATGGGAATCTTCCCCAAAATTGTGTCCAAAGGAGCTGTCACCATTTCTACATAGCCTAGCTATAGTCGGAGTAACTTGGACCCAACTTATCGCCTTTTTTAACATTTGGACATGGTCTGGCGATAGTGGGGTCCAAGCTAATACCGCGACCTGGACAACACCGTCATTGACCGTCCCAAAAACCAACATTTTCCAACAAAAAACATCAGATTTCACCTTCAAAACGGCCTCCAAATTACTAGATATGCCACCTGAGGTACAAGTAGACATCGATAATTAAGATGGTTGTACTAAAGTTTACTTACGATCCGGAAAATAAGTGAAATTTTCCGTTCATTTCGGAGAGCTCCCCTCGCAATCTTGAACACATTAAATTTCCGATCGTGTTTAATGTTTGAACAACGCAATTTCTTCTACATGCCCAGCGTACATTCGATGGTCCCCGTATCCCGAGTGCAATTCCGTTACCGAGCGCGCGCGATGCATCGATTATGATAATGCGTCACGTTTGTAAACACATACATGTGCATTTCGAACTGTAAAAGGGAATCGGGAACCAGCTTGAACTGGTATCCGCCATAAAAGCTGTGCTAGTTCCCGACTCCCTATTATCGTTTGAAATGCACATGTGTTTACAAACGTGATCCAGTCTACTCATTATCATAATCGATGCATCGCGCGCGCTCGGTAACGGAATTGCACTCGGGATACGGGGACCATCGAATGTACGCTGGGCATGTAGAAGAAATCGCGTCATTCAAACATTAAACACGATCGGAAATTTAACGTGTTCAAGATCGTGAGGGGAGCTCTCCGAAATGAACGGAAAATTTCACTTATTTTCCGGATCATAAGTAAACTTCAGTACAACCATCTTAATTATCGATGTCTACTTGTACCTCAGGTGGCATATCTAGTAATTTGGAGGCCGTTTGAAGGTGAAATCTGATGTTTTTTGTTGGAAAATGTTGGTTTTGGGACGGTCAATGACGGTGTTGTCCAGGTCGCGGTATTAGCTTGGACCCCACTATCGCCAGACCATGTCCAAATGTTAAAAAAGGCGATAAGTTGGGTCCAAGTTACTCGGACTAGCCTAGCTACAACTTTGTTGACAAAAAAAGACAAATTATGCAAAATATATTTGCAAAGGTGTGAATTAAAAAAAAAAAATTAAAACGAGTTGGGCAGAAAAAAAGGAAAAGTGCAGGAGTGAGAAACGGGTTAATTTTTTACTTGGCCTAATGCCATACATGCCATATGGCCTATAACTTATAACCACCCAGTTAGTAAACTGGTGCGCTAGCCTAGTACTTTTTACTAGTTTTAGTAGAGAATTCATTTTTTGAAGATTTGGCTTGAATCGCATAGGCTAATTGTTCATGCTAGGCTAGTAGTACGACCAATCCATGCCAAAACTTCAATAATAGCTTACTTCCTCCATTCGTCATGTTCGTAAACATGTTTAATAATGAACTATCCTCAGCATGCTCAAGCTCAGCTCAGTTGTCAGTGCGGTACTTAAGTTAAACATTGTTATAAAATGTTAAAGTAAACCTTTTGAGTTTTACAATTTTTCCATGTCCCAACTATGAAATGTCTTAATTTATAAAATATTAAAATCATAAGCAAAATATATCTTACCAGCTAAGAGAATACTGAAGTCGTGTTAGTCGGTGAGCAGCCCTCATTATCATTGTAATTTGTAGACCACAAGTAGATCATTTGTTTACATCGATGCAGCCTTTTCGCAGCGCAAAACACGTGTGTGAATGAGAGTGGTATCTAACCTTCCCTCATGGTCTCCGGAGGACCTTGATGCCTTTATCATAGGCACCAGTCTTGGTTTGGGGAAGTTGCAAAACATCGCGAGCGCCCTCTACAGAAAGTGGTAAAATTATGCACTTCGACTGAGTTTCATTGAATCACACAATCTTACCTTACTCCACCTATTTCCAGAACACTGTCCGTCGGTGATATAACACGCAATCTGTTAACAGTTTTCAATGATTATTGAACAGTCGGTCGGTCTCGACTCTCTGTCGGTTGCCATCGAGACCAATTTGCGCCCGCGTGATCGCACGGCCTCAACCGTCACAGTTTCGGTCATAACATGCAGGTCATCACTCGATCTTGGACAGTCTCCCAGAATTGCCGGGCAGTTTCTTGCATAGGCGTAGCCAGCGGGGGAAAGGGGGGTATTTACCCCCCCCCCCCCCATTTTTTTTTTCGTAAAGACCCCCCAAGCGACCCCCCCCCCCCCCTCGCGCCGCCCATGATTATTGCATGCCTGTACATGATGGGATTCTGGTTAATAACCCAAAACGGAAACGCTATATCACGGGAAGTAGGCCTACACACGACCAAGACTAACGAGAAGGTTTAAATACCCGATACTTATAAAGTAAATATAAAAATAAAGATCGATATTTATAAAGTACAACCAAAAAGATAAGCAGCAGTTTTATCCACGAAAACGGAAAGCTAGTGTAGCTCTAGAAACCCATTAATAATGGGATGAGCAACGCCATCTCAACGAAGAAGACGGCCGGGGATCTTCATCAATACTTTACTCCATTCATATTTCAACCTTGACCCCACTTTAATCCAAAGCACCACCTTTTCAGATGTACTGTTATTAGAGTCCAAGCTTCCTTTGCAAGCAGATCCGTATAATAGGTCAATTTATGACCTAATGATCCTGGCCAAATCTCGCTGCCCCCCCCCCCAACGGCCCCGTTCAATGTTTTCTCTCATTGCGCGGTGTGTGCTCCATCAGCTGAAGAGAACAACATTGACCGGGGGAGCAGGGGGAGTAGGTGGTTGACCGTAGCAGGCTCAGGAAGTGTCCCAACCATTTTGGCCGGGATTGTAGCTCTTTCGGCGAAAGCCTTGTTTTGTAGTATATACAGGCTGGACCCCATGACCCAGACATCAATCTCATGTCCACCAAGTCATGAGTTGATGAGAGAAAATATGGATGTCAGGGAGGTCTTTCACGTTACGCCCCGTTTATCCATTCGGGCAAGTGGAACTCCCTTAATGATGTAACGACTGTTTCCCGAACTCAATTGCCTCCTGAAATATAAACACATAAAGAAAGCAACATATTTTTTTACACCATGCATAAAAAAACCCATAAAAGTCTCTTTGAAAAAATCCGCTCCTGACTTAAATCTTCGGGAAGGTAAGAGCAACTATTATGTATGTATGATGATACCCCAAACGAAGTTGAGTCGTTTGGCCAGTCATCATCCACGTTCTCCATATCCACGTTCTCCAGGCAAAGTACTGAAAAGCTGACTAGGCTGACAAAGTTTTCCTTTGTCACTGACCATTCCTATTACTGATCGATGATCACTCTTGTTATTTGATTATGATTGTGATTTACTCAATAACAACTGCGATAGAAAACGACCACCTGCAGTCATTCAGGCAATTTAGAAAAGAATCACACATAAAACGGCCGCCGGGTTAATCTCCAGAGCAACGCATCACCGCGCGAGGCGCAGATCCGTTACCATCGCAATGAGCCGCGCTTTGCTGCCTCCTCCCCATCGACCATTATGCTAGATTGGTGCGTACACACAATGCATACACTAGTCTCTGCTCACACTTTATTACCCACCCCTCCCTGGGAGTAGTAGTCCAACCACCGTAGCGCAGTGTAGACAGCGTAGCGAACGTTCCACCCTGCATGCCGCGTTAGAGATAATATCGGCTCCATCATTCATCTGGCATCATCATTGTAGTAACTCTGCCGTTTCTCAGCTTGGGATTTAGAATATTATAGACCCGACATGACGCTACTGTTTAACTGGCCAAGGCGTGAGTATAATGATTTTGTCATGAGCATTTCGAATAAATTTCTACATTGTTCGTGTTGCTAAAAATGTACCATGCAGCCTTTGTGTTTACCTGGGCTATAAGTATAAACTGTTGCATCTTTGCTTCGGCATTCGTTTGGCGCGCCACCGTGGTGTATATAATCATATTTCCCGGACTAAACCAATCTGAAGAGGTAATTGGTATGCGTCTTACATCCATGCAGGCCCTATGATGTTCACCGAACTAGTACTCCGGAAACGTCTGATGCTAAGGTCACACATTCCCGAATTAGCTGTGAATAACCAGAAATAAACCAAGAATTGAAATTGGTTCCCGAAGCGCCCGACAATTTTGAACATGTTCTAATATTATGTCAGACATGTTCTAATTTTGAACATGTTCTAAAAAAAAGAGACTAGTGTATGTTCTAATTTGTCGGGGAGCCTCCCGATCTTTTACGATATTATTTCACCGACAGAATTAACAGTATCATCCCGAGGCAGCCAAAAACCATCCAAGATTTACTCAAGAAGTGCTATTCTTGGAGATTCGGCTTAAAAAATCGGGAATGCGTGAACCTGGCATTACACATCTATGGACTAAACGTGTTCAGGCGCACGAAAATCGTGGTTCGTCTGCACTGTTAGTTGAAAGCGGTGACAAAATGTTTCCTTCCGTTCGGACAGCAAAACTCATAGAAAAAAAAATATGTCTCTCTCAGACAAAAACCTAATTTGTGAGGCGTTCTGACAAAATGTGACAGAACTGGGCACAGGTCGAAATGAGGGTTTGCAGGTATTAGGGAAGAGAATACAATTCTCCTTACAATACTGTTTGTTGCACTTCAATCAGACATTCCATTCACTATTCAAATATCGCATTTGTCGACTTGTCAAAAAACTAAAATTAAATTAAATTTTTCTTAAATATTGAGAAAAAGCCCTTTAAATTTTGATTGTTTTATAGTCATGAAAATGAAATATGCCAATTGTGTTTCCTTAAAAACACTTTTTTTTACGCCACGATTTGTATACTATTTCTTTTTTGAATATTATGTCAGACATATCAAAGATTGCGAAATCAACAATCTGAAAATCGAAGAAAAACAAATCACCCCCATTTTTTTTTGGGGGGGGGGTGAAGGGGGCAAATTCTCCACTACAGCCTGTGCCCATCAGTTATGTCTCATTTTGCCAGAACGCCTCACATAATTAGGCGGTTTAATGTTTCCAATCACCCGGTCAGCGTTTCACTGATAGAAGCACGTATAGTTCAATTTGTCAAAGCTATTAACTTTTCATTATTTTTTTTCTGAAATAAATCATCATACATTATTATTAATTCTTTCTGATGAGATATCTATTTGTAAGACCACAGTGTAAATTATCGATGTCATATACACTGTAGCTGACAAACAGTTTACCAATAAAGAAAATGCTGTTCTCAAAATCCACTTTATGGCACACATTGACGATATTATGTTGGCCTTACACCCTACTTGTAGGCCTAATTGGACATCATTATGATTGGAATTTCCGATTGTAAACCTTTTTCCCCGGAGAGAATGACATGTATTTTCCCCCTAATCCGAAATAACCTTGCATTACAGCCCGTCTAAAAAAAAATGGTACAATCGAAAACGATTTTTTTTTCAATATTAAATCTCAACATATAAAGTAAGTCGTTTTGAGCATCACATTAAAGAAAAAAGACCAGGCTTTCCAATACTTTTTGTTTCATCTCATTTGCTTTTGTCAATCCAGAGATAACTCTAGTTTACTGCGGAACACAAAAATCGAGTTTGTTTCTTTTGCCAAGTTGCAATCTTTGTGAGCTTCAAGACAGCATGGCACAGTACTCCAATTGATTATATCTCTGAATTGACAAAAGCAAATAAGATCAAACAAACACTATAGGAAAGCCCAGTCTTTGTTCTTTAATATTATACCAAGTAAGAATGACTTATTTTGAAATTTCATATTTAACCAATTTTTTTCTGATTGTACCATTTTTTTGAGACAGGCTGTAGTTCGGCAGACAATCAGGTGGAACTCCCCCCCCCCCCCCAAAAAAAATCGTCATTTCTTGGGACAAAAATATATAAGACGCAACTGTACTTGCCCTTACGTTTATGTCGATATAGACAAAATAATGTAGCAATATTGGTATTGCTTTTTATATCAGAAACTTTCCAACTTTACTTCCCCGACTCGACATGATCGGTCAGATGTGTATGCACTTAATATGTGCCAAAATAATCATACTGAACGAGGACGGATCCAAGGGGGTGGTTGGTGTGGCCAACCACCCCTCCCCCTCCGATCGACTGATCTTATTTATTAACATAATAATGAAAATGAATAAAACTTCTGAAAAAAATGCTTGCTGTCTGGATTGACCTGAAATATATACACATTTTACAAAATTAGACGGCCTAACGTTTCGATTCTAGCAGAATCTATTTTGTTTGATATATTTACGGAATAGGAAAAAAATCCTAATTTCTTCAAGTATTGCACATACGGTGCTTTTGATCATTATTTGAGCTGACTGCAACGCCTCAGCTATCCCCTCCCTTAAAAATGTGGACTTCAACAAGCCAGCCTTTTGGGGAAATCCTCAATCCGCCACTGCAGACGCTCGTTCCTGTTGAAGTGAAACCATAACCCGTACCTAAAATACTTGGTAAACATTCATCACCCGATGGCTAATGGTTTTAAATGAGCACCACGTCGATGGCTTAATCAACCCACGCATTTTATACATTCAGTGGCAATATAGTACACGCCACCGTATATACCAATACATTATCCTCGCAATGAATTTGACGGAGTCGTTTAAACTAGGATAATAAATTGTTAAAATATTATTACTACATGTATTTATATTTAAACGGAATATACAACATTTGCAAACATCGAAAAATAAAACTACCAAGTTTTTACGAAATACCTTTCTAGGATGTTGGTAAATGACAGTCTAAAGCATCCTGTAAAATTATGGCACCTGGTGTGAAGTCATTTTCAAGAAAATGGTATTTTGTATACGTTTCCAGCGATGGTCGGCCGACCACCGTTGGAAAAATCTAACTATTTTGCAACTACTGCTCCAAATTTACCATATTTTATTCAATTCAAATTTTGTTTGCTATTGGTTACATATTCATGAACGGGTATAGGCCAGCTAGACTTGTTCCCTTACCTTACAATTTTCCGGCATCTGGAAATTGGTCCATTTTATCTTTAGTGGAGTCAGGGAACCAGATTACTTAAATAATTTTGTTTTTCTTGGTTTTTCAAGCATTTTCGAACACAAAACTTCAAACATGTCAGTTAAACAATATTTGATCTATTATACTAACCCCTCAAATAGTTCATTTCTGAAAATTACAGCAAAAGCCAATGATGTATATTCCTCTTAAATGAGCACCGCGTCGACGGCTTAATCAACCCACGCATTTTATACATTCGGTGGCAATATAGTACACGCCACCGTATATACCAATACATTATCCTCGCAATGAATTTGACGGAGTCGTTTAAACTAGGATAATAAATTGTTAAATTACTACATGTATTTATATTTAACTACATTTGCACAGGATAACTGCGGCATCACAACGATATGCTCTGTATAAAACAAGTGCCGAGTGCACATAGCACAATTAAGCTCTGGCCGTGTTGCAAGATGTCTTGCATGAAAGTCTTGCATGACATCGATCAAAATGATCCCTGCCAGAGCTGAAACAATGCGACGCCGAAAAATGCGACGCCGATGGCACATATGGAACACCATGATATGTTTGGTCAATTTTCGGGACAGACAGACAGACCATCAAGTGACATGTAAAAGTTCCTGCCACAGCTTAAAATTGAACTACACGGAAAGCACATGCATGGTTTCGTAAAAAAATATACACATCACAAACATTCCAAGCAAAACGAAAGATTAAACTAAAAAGTAAGATAAAATTAACAATCATTTACAAAAAAAATATGTTCTAACATAATTTAAACTGCGTTTACTAAGACATCCTTATATAGGCTCAAGGCATGTGATCCCACAATACAAAAGAGATTTTAAAAAAATATAAGGGGGAAAATGACATTACAAAACTTTCAGAATGATGGAAAACATTGTATACGCTATTAAAAAGAACGGCTTTTCGCCCCTCCCTAATAACATGCATATGAAATTCTGGCCCCGCCCACGCGCTATGCATTTCGTTTATTTACATGCAAGTATATGAACTAGACTATATGTCTGCGTATGCCATGGTTTAATCCGGTGTTTTCGAGCTAATTGCAGGGCCACCATATAATGTCACGGTACTTTTAGGAGACACGCAAGGCACAGGTGCTGAACGAATCAACATATAGATTGGCAATTATTTAAACTCATAGTGCCCCCGTGTTCTGCTCTGTACAACCCATTCGACACGCGCCGCATGAAATCATGTACAAAGTGGTTGATTGTTAGATGGTGATTGCCGTGTTATGATGGTTATTCGTGCTCTGATAAGCATTTCTGTCCGAGAAAAAATAACATGTATGATTCCTCGTCTGTTAAATGTGTATTTTTTTTTTTTTTTTTTCAGATTGTTTATAGTAGTATATTTTAATTAGGTAAGTACGTGTAGAAAGTGTATTTGTACGGGTTACACTCGTCTGTTATTGGATTTGACTTCATGAAACATAGTGTATGGAATAGCCGCTTGCACACAAGCATCTGTTATGATACTCGCGTAGTTTCGGCGATTTATGCAAATTTAACGAGACTACGTCTTGACCCCAAGATTCTGACCATTCAGCGGGCACCTTCTATCCCGGGTCCCGGAATGTCAGCGTCGCCATTGTAGTAGGCATAGATCGTATAACGCCACGCGCATGGTAGGTAAGTCTTCCAAGCTGGATGGCAAAAACTGAGAAAAACACGACCCAGTGCTGGGTCGGCACGATCATCAACCGTATACGCGGCACAAGAGACCATTATGCCATTATTTTGATAAAGAATTTGCGGTTATTTTACGTGAAAATAATCCCTTGTCTAGTTTACAACGCACGGCGTGGTTGCCTACCACTCGCCTACTGCCATACAGTGGTGGCCGATCGCAGCCTCGAAGGGAAACCGGATGGTCACGTGGTAAACTGACGTCACACGATCGGAACCTATTGAGATTTTGCTATTATTTTATTTTCAGTATTAAAGGAATCGCGATATTAAAACAAAAACCGATGCCCCTCTTGTAAAACAGAGCATGTTGAATATCTGTTTACATTATTACGATTTGTTACGTAATACCAAATTACACTGACGACTATTAATTAACGTTATATCTTACTGCCATTACACTTTCATGTACTTAATTCAAGAATGCGGCATTGCAAAGTATACGCGGTTCAAACAATGATCATGAATAAAATAAAAGATCCGAACGCTTTCCACAATGACAAGTATTTTCATGATAGCTTGTCGTGTACAATGTACATAATTCATAAGTTATTAGTTGGTAAATGCCAGCCTAAAGCATCCTTTAAAATTATGGCACCTGGTGTCAAGTCATTTTCAAGAAAATTGTATTTTGTATACATTTCCAACGGTGGTCGGCCGACCACCGTTGGAAAAACCTAACTATTTTTCAACTACTGCTCCAAATTTACAATTTTTTTCAGTCCAAATTTTGTTTGCTATTGGTTACATGTTCATGAACGGGTGCAGGCCAGCTAGACTGGTTCCCTTACCTTACAATTTTCTGACATCTATAAATTGATCCATTTTATCTTTAGTGGAGTCAGGGAACCAGACTACTTAAACATTTTTGTTTTTCTTGGTTTTTCAAGCATTTTCGAACACAAAACTTCAAACATGTCAGTTAAACAATATTTGATCTATTATACTAACCCCTCAAATATTTCATTTCTGAAAATTGCAGCAAAAGCCAATGATGAATATTCCCTTTAAAATAACGCATATTGCTGTAAAGTAAAAACAAAAACAAATGTGTAACAATATATTGTAGGCTATAATTGAAAGACTGTCGGCACTCTCTTTTGTTGATTATTGAGGCCAATTTTATGCAATTTTCACGGTAGTCAGATAGTGACGTGTATCTAGTTAAGCGCAACCCGCCGCATATTTTGTGTGTTTGGTCGTATTCATTACCACCGTGATACGTGAGATTGATTATCAGTCGGTTCTGATATACACTCTGCAAACTGTGAATTTTTTTTTTTCATTTGCGTACAGGCCGAGAGCAGGCGAGTATAAAATTTCGACAATACCTTAATATTGCCAAAGCAAACAAGATAATGGTATACCAAGGAATAATCATGCGTAGGCGGGATAATATTATATTTGTCATATCTCATTTACAAAGTATATTTGCAATATCATTATATCTCATTACATACGATGGGCATACGATAAAGGTGTTTTTTTTTACAAAGAAAATTAATAAAATAAACCAGTCTTCGTAAAGTAAAGTTGACGAGAAGATGAGTCGACAAAATAGCCCAACTGTGCGCCATGTATGGGTGCTTCCCATACGCTAAAGCTGTCAAAATATATATTAAAGGCAGCTGGAAACTCCTAATTAAGTTAGGGTTACCTGAAACTATACACAAATCGTAGACGTTTGAGGAGCCGACGTTTCCAACCTATAGTAGAATCTTCCTCAGAGGCATCTTGAGCTGTAACCGAAACACCAATCGCATAACATTTCTTGAGACCACCACGTCTTTTCGTAGGCCTATGCAGTTTTTGTAAAATTGAAAAAAAAAAAAAAATCGGAAAACATCTATCTAAACGTCAAGTTATCCTTTCAGTTCCGTCGAATTTATTACTAAGGGAATAACTATGTGCTTGGTCGGTTTTAAACAAGTACGTTTAGGTCCCATTATCGGCGACCAGGCACCTAGCCGGTTTTAAACGTAGGCCTAGGCCCCACTTGTTTAATATCAGTCAAAAAGTCAAAACAAATCAAAATTATATATTTCCAACGAATTTGTTCAACAATTTTACTTCAGGTTTCGTGCAACACCCCTCTGGCTATGTTTCTGGTATGTGCCTCGCGCGAATAGTACTAAAAAATCTCCTTATATGGAGATCGCCGCGAGTGATGCGTATACTGCGCGATGTGGCGCAGAACACAGCAACGGTGTCATAATGAAAATCAGACTCCTATGAAAATCGGACTCCTTTATCCTATTATTGGTAAAACCCTCACCTGACCGGTCACTCTAATATCACTTATGGCCACATGCGCAATACCAAAGAGTCCTAAATTCACGCTACACAGGACAAAAAGTGTTTACAACCACGCAGTCGGTGTTTTATCAACCGTTTAAAACCACCCACGTGACGGGCTATCGACCAATAGGAATACTGTCTTGGGTGTTTATGAATATCTTTTGAACAAGCTGTCCCGTGCACTATTTTAGTACCCTCTATTAAAGCAAGTAAGGTGCCCTGCTCCTCAATTAACCAAATACGGACAGATGGCTCTTGTCATCTCAGATTTTCTGTTTTCTTGGTGAAATCGTGACAGCGGCGCCTAATAACTCAACCCCCTGGGCGGATATCTATACGGAATGACGAAAAGAAGAATCATTGGAATTAGTGTGACAGAGTGAGAGGATTATTATCCCAACAAGTTCTATCTTTACCATGTTTGCCATAGTTTACGCATCAAAGAAGTTTATGCCCAATGCACACAACGAAGGAAGAAGCTAAACAGCCGTTTTTGTTGCATTTTTGTATGCGTGAGGAACGAACTGACGTTTTTCCTGATTAAAACAAAATTGCCCGTCTTGCTTTATTTTTCTCTAATAACATCAAATTGCTTAAATTTCGGATCGGACCAAAACATTCCTTTAGTCAACGTTGACAATCAAAAAGTAAGCGACATATACATAATTATAATGGTTACCTTTTTAAATATACTGTGACGCATTCTGTGCATTCCTTGAGCCAATATCGCGGAGTGCTATGGACACAAATTTGAGCGCAGAAAATGCTTCGCTTCATCATCAAAAATGGGTTTGCAGCCAGAACACAATCACAAGGGCACTCAAGTTTCCTTATGGTTACAACCATAATCTCCATAGAACCTGCTGTGGTATTACTCATAGGAGGAATAATGGCGCCTTTAACATAGCTCAAAAAGCTGTACATTACCATTTTACCCCTGATCAGTGGGCCCACACAACATTTCTTATATAACATTTAAATTCCCCGTGGAGCATACAACTTGATGCAACAATTTTATTTCAGCAACAGCAAATTTAAGCACAGTGACCACATTCTGCCCTCACAGGTTTCCATTTTACTCCTGGGTAGGTAGGCCGGTTACAGCCCGATAGTCCGAAGGTTCGATAGTCCGAAGGTTCTTTAGTCCGAAGGGTCATTATTCCGAAGGTTCGTTAGTCCGAAGGTTCAATAGTCCGAAGGTTCGATAATCAGAAGGTTCGATAGTCCGAAGGGCCCATTAGTCCGAAAATAGAATAAGGTTCGATAGTCCGAATATACGGTAAGGTTCGATAGTCCGAATTGAGAATAAGGTTCGATAGTCCGAATGGGCAATGCGGTTCGTCAGTATGACACTTCGGACTATCGCACCTTACTGTTGATTCGGACTATCGGACCTTATTGTCGATTCGGACTATCGGACCTTATTGTCGATTCGGACTATCGGACCTTATAGTCTTTTCGGACTATCGAACCTTTTTGTCAATTCGGAATAATGAACCTTTGGACTACTGAACCTTATTTTCGCTTCGGACTATTGAACCTTCGAACTGATTAACCTTATTCTAAATTCGGACTATCGAACCTTCGGATAAATGAACCTTCGGACTATTGTATCAAATGTTCGGATTATCGAACCGTATTTCATTTTCGGACAAACGAACCCCCTCCTACGGAAATTTTGTGCATTCGTATTATCGAACCTTCGGACTATCGGGCGGCCCCCAGGTAGGCCTACTCTCTGAAAACAATGGGAGAAAATGTAACGCGAGAAAGGAACAATGTATCCCCGTTCTCAGACGTGTGCTGTCTGCGTTGTTTCATGAGCACCGTTTTCTCAATCGATCTGACATACCAATTGGACTCGATATCATAAAGAACAGGTGCCTGACTTATGGTTCAATTTATTCTCGAGATTACAAACGTAGACATAGCTGGTGAGAAGGGGAAATCGTAAGTCTAAATGCAGAAACTGCCGCAAAATGGAGACACGAGGATATCGTTTTAATCAAGATGTCCGTTATCAATCAAAGTATGAAAATGATTGGATCTGCCACCGGACATAAATGAATGGACGACCCTTAATTGAAATGCTACGCAGAGGGCCCTTCGACCGTGAGATTACCAGTGAAGATTGAACGGTTCCATTATAACTCTGCGACGGGGGAAACAGGGCAAGGATTTGCGTCGCACACGCGAAAGAGGAAACAATCACTCCCCACCCTGGAGAGAGAACATTAATTCACAGTCGAAGAAAAAGTCATTTTGGTGGTTCTTATAGTTTACGATACGGCCGCACTCGAATTTGGAAGTACCTAAGATACTTTGTCATTCTCAAAACATCTGACTTATATACGCCATTTCATTCCAGTGTCGGGGAACTGTATCCATTTATTCCGAAGCATGATTTCTGTTTTGCCTCATGCATGGGGACCATCAGTATTTACAAGAGGTGATTTAAGTATATATTCAGGCATTTATTACTCAAATCGGGCACATTCCTGGATTTGATGGTACATAACAGAATGCGGACGGCAAGAAAATGTAAAGAGATTTGGAAAGGACGACGTTCTGAAGTGTGCGACAATGGTGCACAGAAAGTTCAACCACTGTCGGGTACATTGTGAGCTATTGCAAATAGTCTTGTTTCAAGTTTTAAATATCAGCGCTGCACAATAACAGAGACAAATCTATCTTTTAAATACTGCACTAAACACTAAAAAATTGTTAATAATTCATACATGCTACTGATCGCATGCAAGTCCTCATCTTAGTTTCTGACAAGCTGTTGAGTTTTTGCCTCTCCCAGATAATTAAGACTTCAGGGCAGACTTGTGAAGTCAAGCCATCACAAGTCAAGTCGGTCACAAGTCATTCAGTCCGAAGTGAGGTGACAAGCTTTATTTCAAATGAACTGTGACTCGCATAACTGACTCGTGATTGAGTCTTGATAGGACTTTGCATCGGAGGCCATCCAATGTTCCGGTGGGATGGAGACTGAAGTATTGTTCAAGATTCAATTTTTCTCCTCCAAATTTGCACTTATAAAAAAATACAGTTATAGACATCATAGAGCAAGGAAACAGACATATTCCATAAATTCAGCATCCCATAAATTCAGCATCGCTTTTAATTTCCTTCATGATGTGCAGGTGGCAACCATTTCTGTTGATAACACATGAAAGACCCCTTTTGGCATCGTTAGCTCTCTCTCGTTCTTCAGGTGCGCCCTTTGCATGTATCACTAGTTACCATGTCCTGATTGCAAATTTTGATGTACAGGTGTCCCCCAAAAGTTGTGCAAGCAGATATCCTTTAATTTCTCAAAAAATATTTAATATGAGTACTTCATCTTGATGGAGCATGTTAATCATACTCTTGTGTATAATCAGTGAAAATGCCATGAAAACCAGAGATCTAACAGATTGTAAAAGGCTGTGGGTTTTTTCACATTTCAATGGGATTTACACAGCTGCAAGAGTTTGATGTACAGGGTGTCCCACAAAAAGTTGTGCAAGCAGATATCCTTTAATTTCTAAAAAAAAAAAAAAACTATACTTATGAGTATTTCATCTTGATGGAGCATATTAATCACACTCTTGTGTATAATCAGTGAAAATGCCATGAATATCTGTTCATGCAAACCAGAGATCTAACAGATTATAAAAGGATATGGGTTTTTTTACCCATTCCAATGGGATTTACACAGTTAGTGATATCAGTGCATCAGATTTTCATGGGCCTTTTCACTCTGATGTAAATTAAATTAACTCAGTGTAAATCCCATCACATTGGAATGGGTGAAAAACCCATAGCCTTTTATAATCTGTTACATCTCTGGTTTGCTTGAGCGGATTTCCATGACATTTTTATTAAATATACACACGAGTAAAATTAATATGTTCCATCACGATAAAATACTCATGTTAACCCTAAAAAGGCCAGGTTATTTTGACCATCTCTCAGCCGGGGAGGGGGGGGGGCGGAATCCGCCCCCCCCCTTAAGATCTCGGCCACCGAGTGACGAAAAATTTTGAAACTCGGTGCATGCATAGAGCAACTCATCATAAACATACCCTGGAAATTTCATGACTATAGGTAAAAGGGTTTTGGAATTATGGCTAATTAACTATACATATGTACGAATGGTAATGCTGCTCTGTGTACACGACGTATCTGGGAAATTTCAGTTTTCACGGCGCGTAGCGCCGGAAATTTTTTTCGCTACGCGGCAACCCGTGGTCCGATTTGTAAGTTTTGGTATCAGAAGATGCGCAAGGCTCCAGGCTAAAAAGTCAGAACAGCTCGGGTCGCAATTTTTTTTTAAGGCTATCGCGGAAAAAGTTGGGGGGGGGGGCGGATTCCGCCCGGGCCCTTTTAGGGTTAAGTATTGAGAAATTAAGGAATATCTGCTTGCACACTTTTTTTTTTGAGGGGGGGGGGGGGCACCACTGCGCGGGACACGGGCAACATTAGCGACCCCACGTACAGCGGCAGATTGTCAGCGAAAAGGTCGCGGTTAAGTGGAGTGGCGATTTTGAAAATGCCATCGAGTTCGATAACGACGCTTTACATCCGTCCGTGTTTAGTCAGGCAGATATAGGTACAATGGATGTAACACTTTAATGACTCACTCAAAGGTTACAACTTGCAACTGATCTCGTAATGGTTTTCGCTACGAAAGCTTATCATGCCCTTGCCTCTACTTTACCTGCATTAGCAGTGCTACTTAATTCCACTGAGTTGACTTGAGATTGAAAGCACTATCTCTACTTTATGTCTAGGTGAATAATTAAACGTATATACAGGCGGAGAAAAAGCTTGAAAAAGGTAACATGATCGGATTTCTTAAAAAAAAAAAAAAAAAGGACGAAAATGTCCATGTGCATTTTTTAAAAATATAATTTAGAAAACCGGGGAAATTAAAAGAAAATCACCACACCCACGTAAACATTCATTGAGTATGTTACACACATCTTACCCTACTTCAACAAAATAGGTATTAGTGATTAAATTAATGTATATCTTGTCACGAAGTCATAGATTTCGGAAAGTATATATAGCGTGACTGAATGATTTTTTTTTTTTTTTTTTTTTTTTTTACATAGGCCTACTCAAAAGATGGCTGAATTTTTAAAACTTCAAGATAAAGCTTCAGGGGAAGGGGTGGTTGGGATGGCACCCCTACCCCCTCCGACTGACAACTGTTAAATTATTTACAAAATGGAAAATATTCAAAATGTCCCTATAATAAGTTCCTTGAATAAAAATTAACAACATCACTTAATATTGCAAATCCTGAGCCATGCCTTCAGACTTTTTTTGGGGGGGGGGGGGGGGTGTCTTTTTATGCGTTGAACACCCCAGCCCTCCCCCACCTTGCGAGATCCTGGATCCGCCCCTTCTTGGATACTTCAGGCCTCTTCCTTAGACGAACTGTATATTTCAAGTCACTCTGGACGGTGAGCATGCAGTTTCAGCAGCTATTACCTATTTATCAAACTAATGGCAAAACAGGAAAACAAAGCAACATAAAAACAAACAAACTATAGGGGGGCCTAATAAAAAACCAGAGCATCTCGTTCAATTACTTTCTCGATGAGTCAGTGTACTTTCTGCTTTCCCGCGGGGTAATGAATTCATGCCTTTCCATAATGAAAACGGATACGAACTGCCCTAGTTTAAATTTGATACACGAACGAAACTCCCATGAGCATTACATTAAACTATGAATGGCACGAGATACATTGCACTATATGACCCAAATTTGTTCATATGTTTTACTTGAAATACATGTATGTACATGTAGTGAAAGGTACATGTGGGATCGAAGTCGTTCCATGATAAAATGGCAAATAGAGGCATTATGATGCCATAACAAAAACACTTGTTTCATCACATTTTAAGTGTTGCGATTGTGTGACCTGTCTTGAAACGGATTCACATCAACAGCCACAGACGGAACTATTTATTTCTCCATGGTCAAACCACGACCAAAAAACAAATAATTTCTTACTATGCTAAATTCCTCCAGGGGGAGTGTGACTTTAGTGGTAAGGCTTAGTGAATCATGCTCAGAGAGTCAGGGTTCGAATCCAGCTGCTGGCATGGCCATAATAAATTGGCTTCGGACAAGCCACTCCACCCCCATGATTGGCTCTCTCCACCCAGGAGTATACCAAAACTGTGATGAACACTCCTCCCATCTAGTCTATGTAATCGACCATGGCGAAAGCATACAGGAGACTGGGCTCTGCGGATAACCATGATAACGGGCGATACTCAGACTACCTCCAATCCAGCTGGGGGAATAGAAATGTTCTGTCGTTCCATGCCACTGACACCACAAAATAAACACAGCCGACCTTATGGGCCATAATATTGCCTCGTCATAGAGTTTGCTTACTCCATTCCTGTTGACTGGTGCTTTAATTTTATACCATTGATGATCGAGGCTAACTTGCATGCTTGTCTGCATTTACAGACCTGCAACCTTGTCTTTTTTCCCCTCAAACGTCAGGGTGACCTTTACAAAACCGACTTCCCTCCCGCGGTAACCTTTCGAATTCCATTCCAATTTGTCACGATTACTGGATGAGTTTTAGCGGCCAAGGATGGCTGACTGCGGTAATGCGTCGAGTCGATCGGCCTTGATCTTGCCGCGTTTCCCAAAGTCGGCCATTGGGACTGTAAATTGGACAACGAATGTCATGGCGTCGAGAAAGGTGAAGGTGCAACCTCGTCTCTGTGGCGTCGAGCAGTACACTAACACTCTATAGCTGCTCTTTCGCCCATGACTTTGGATCATTATTTTGTTAACGTCCAACAATCGTCGGTATTATAATTTAGGTGCGGAATAGTCGGGTGCCTTTACAATACTCTTTATCTTTAAATGTGGTGTAAAGGGCACATTCCTTGTGACGTCGGATTGGGGGGTGGGGGATTTTTTTTCCAAGTTGCGGATCGATAATCACACCTTATACGCGATATAAACCCATTCCACGTTATGACAGTATTCGGCAGTTTTGGGGCGTTAATTACCCTCCCAGAGTCCTGGTACTAAAAAGCTCGAGTTTAAAATGAAGCATGCAGGCGAGGTCTAGGAACGAGGTTGACAAAATGGGCATTTCTCTGATCTAAATAAATTAACAGAGGAAACATGTGGCTAGATGGGCCTAGGTGATTAAAAAAAGACACATAAAATACAACATGACACGATAACACGGACCATGCAAATATGTTTTTTAACCAATTTGTTTGATAATAATGTAGTCCTCTAACACAAAAAGGACAGTGCTACATACAATTCATGACAAGGGGTTCAAAATATTCTACAATGTACTACCGTACCATTTGATATTTTGATATCCACCAAATGGAACGATGAAATAACCCCTTGTGATTTGTATGGCGTCCCCTGCGTTCAATTTATTGTATGAAGGCCCGAAGCCCAAGCACATGCTTTATGGTTATGGCCATTATTAACGGGGCGCAAACGGTCATTATACGGCAGGCGCACAGAGCGCTCAATTAGTTTCACGACGTGACATTTCGATGTTGCCAGCTATTTTCAAACCGGGAGAATATCACCGATCTCGATTTGTCTTGGGGCGTTATACAAGTCCACTGTTTGAGCATTCATGGGGAAAGGCAATAGGCCTTCACCTTACCGTATGAGAACTTGTCATTAAGGCAGGGTTACAAAAGAACACATACAACTCTCTCCCTTTTCCCCTTTTCTTGTAGCCTTTAGTCAAGTCCCACGCGCTTACCCAGACACGTGACGCACTCCAGATGCTGACACGTAAAAAGACTAGCACGAGCGGCGTAGGAGCGAGGGCCTTTACCATCTCGTGGAGAACGCTTATGTTTTTCTTTACATTTTGTCTACCGATTTGGTAGACATGCATAATGCATTACCCGTTGTGAATTGACCAATGAAAATGCAGAATTACTAACGTAAATCAGCCGTCGTCTGGCGCGCCATGGCGCGCACGCGTGCTGTTGCTGGTAACCGCAAACCACCGTTAGATGATTGGTTTATATTGCTTGATTAATATTACGTGAATAAATGAATAAGTGATTAGTTCCACGAGATAGTAAAGGCCCTCGCGGCTTTGCCGCTCGTGCTAGTCTTTTTACGTGCCAGCATCCGGGGTGCGTCCGGGTATAGGCGCGTGGGACTTGACTAAAGGCTACTTTTCTTGGGGATGGCGTCAATTGTGTGAGGCCATACCACCACCTTAGGCCTATGTATTTCTCCCCAACTCCACTGAATGGAGGTACTAAACGTGACACAAGTGGTGCAATAAGTGGTGAATTAAACAATGATGTCATGTTTGGAGAATAAAACATCGAGATGCAAAAGTACCACACCCGAGATATACCATGGAGAAAAAAGTATAGAAAGTCATGTTTTTGAATACCAAATAACTGAGAATTAATTCGAGATTTAAGTTTATTGTGCAATAATAATATCTTCATTTTGAAAGTTGTTTGCACCTATACACAAGTGTATTGTGCGGTCAAACCAACAAATTAACACCACTATGGATTAAACATACAGCCAGAACAAGGCCTAAGAAAGGAAAAACCAAAGGTGGATTTTGTTTCAATTTGAGCTCTTTACATGATAAAGAGCTAGGTGCTTTGACGCATTTAAGATGGTGCGTACTATACAGATTTAAATCAAATATGTGCAACCGAATGAGGTTTGCTATTGACTCCAAACGAGTGTTTGCACGATTTTACCCAAGAAACTACAGGGTGCCCCAAAAAAGTTGTGCAAGCAGATATCCTTTAATTTCTACTCTTGTGTATATTCAATAGAAATGCCATGGAAATCCGTTCATGGAAACCCGAGATCTGACCCAGGCTTTGGGTTTTCACCCATTCCAATGGATGGGATTTACACAGTTAACTAAATTTAGATCACTTTGTCAGTCTAATAACTGAAGTGTTGAATCCAACACTGGCATGAGTTGGGTGAGTGACCAAACTCTGAGAGTGTTGCATCCAGCATTTTAAATGTTAAATCCAATTTAAGTGTTGATTCAACATTTTGTCAAAGTGTTAACTTTTAAAGTGTTGAATCAACATTTAAAATGTTGAATTAACGGTTTAAGCGTTGGATGTAACATTTAAAATGCTAGACTCAACACTTGAAAGTGGGGTCACTAACCGAACTCAGGCAAGTATTGGATTCAACACTTCAGTTTTTAATGAAAAAGGACCATGACAATCTAATGCACTGATATCACATTGGAATGGGTGAAAAACCCATAGCCTTTTACAATCTGTAGGAGCTCTGGTTTGCACGAACGGAGTTCCATGGCATTTTTATACACAGGAGTATAATTAATATGCTCCAGCAAAATTAAAGGATATCTGCTTGCACAACTTTTTTTGTGGGGGGCACCCTGCATTGGACCCGTTAACGTGGCCTACCCTGCACAAGAAAGAAGTACAAAATGCAAAAGTTATCACTGTCTTCCGACACACAGGGACCCCTTACCTGAACCAGCTGGACCGGGCCCAGAGGGACTCCCGCCTGGGTCTACCATGCGACGGTCGCTGTCATTCCCAGCACCGACCCACCTACGCCCCGACCATCATGCGTTCCTTCACCGCCCCGGCCGCCATCGTGGCTCCCAGCGCGCTGGGCCTGTGCACGGACCGTCCCGTGGCCGGCGGACTCTGCCCCGTCTGCCGGTCCGGTATCGTCAACGGAAACCGTACCTCTGGACTCTTGTGTTGTAAGATAAACCACAGTCCGGCCTGTCCTTCGTGTGGTGTGGTGTTCGACGACGTCGACGAGTAAGTTCATTTCATTGTTTGCAAATCTCACAAGTCTATAATGGCGGACTTTGTTGCGACTCACATGCACATGTGTATTGGCAGTCTTTCCTGTGAATCCAACACGTACGTTCACACTACTACAACCAAACAACTTTCTTGACTTTTAGCATCCAAACTTTTCCCGCCATTTTTAACAAACACTCCATTCCTATTGGCCAGTCTTCGACAAGGCTTGATTTGCATATTTTTCGCAAAGTCTTGTGGGTAATTATTGTATGCGCGACAGCAGAAGCTTTCGACCACTGTGAACGAAACGCGTAAACCCCTTTTATTTCATTAAGTAAAACCTCCCCGAAGGTTTAAAATACATGGCACACAAAAAGTACGCTGGCTGGTCACGGCCAATTATAGTCTGTATCAATGTTTCATACATAAAGAGCTGTGCTGTAAATGTACGTAAAAATTAAATGGAGTTTGCGAAGGGCGAGTGCCGTTTCCGAATTCCATAGAAACAGCCTTGACAACTGGCAAATTTGGGTATTTTTCATAAAATATAAAAGAAAAGTACACCCGCGTTTTTACCTTCATCAAATTTTTTTCATCGAGTACTGCTCTCTTAATAACAGAACAACTTTGTGCTCACTTTGTGCAATGCCAGCAATTTTGCAAATTGATGAGTCCACATTGTAAAAAAAAAAATAGGTTTAATCCGAGCATTTGGACAAAAAGGTACACTGAATAATAATGTGCAAACTGAAGACTCCAACTCAAGTGTGTTTGTTGGAACATTTTTACATTTTTCGTATAAGCCTATGCAGCAGGCTGCACATCCAGTGACTTATAAACTCTAGCCCAATAAATGTCACTCAAATTCTTCAATTCCTCTGATTTCTTAGGCCGATAATATACGGACAGCAATGCATACTACATTTTTCTGAAAAGTTGTGTTTCCTAGCCTTTTTTTCCCATTTGATATCCGCAATGGAAGCTACTATACCTGGTTAATATCCAAGGAAAATGAAAACTTCAAAGGTGCATGACCCATGACCTATGACCTCGAGAAAATCTTGCCGTCATTTTGGACACACTCAAGTTCAAATTTCTCCTGAAAATGACAGGTTAATTTGACATCCAGAGATACAGTATTCGATTACCTGGTTATTTATCAGGTGAGTAGCTTCCATATTGCATATCAAATGAAAACCAGTCTAGATTTCAAAATCAGGAAATTTCAGGAATTTTAGCTTCCATCGCCGTGTGTCGCTCAAAATAACGAGAAGTCCAGTATTTGAGACACATGGGGCGATGTGTTCAGTAACTCGAACTCCTTTGCAACGTACATGTAATCAGTCGAGAGCTGACTTTCTGGATTCCTTCTCTGTCATCTTATATTTCAGTATGCTTAGGGACTCAGAAAAGGACTCGAAAACACCAGGCTGAATGTGACTAATTTGTGGATTGTTTTAATTGAATCACATATCAGAAACTTGCACTCCCTTGCATTGTTTTTAATTGGCAGCGAGCGAGTTGAGCACCGATCTGCCACAAACGACAACACCAGCAAGCAGGGGTCAAACCAGCATGTCAAAGGTCAACGGACTAAGGCCCCCAAGGGAGGCCACACCAAAAATAATAGACACCAGCAGGACCTGTTGCTCAAACCCCAAAACGTGGAACTTACTAGCGCCAAGAAAAAGCTCTCTGGGAAAAAGACGGATAAATGAAAAGGAAAAGAGGGTGATCAATGTTGAAACGTAAGAAATTTATTGGATGCATTCAAGCGAGCGTCTTGCTCGCACGCAAAGTTGCCAGCTCCTCCCCGGCAAGTTGTCAGCCAAACACGGAAGGATGTTTGCACGAGTGAAAAATTGATGAATTGCAAGATACAGGGTGTGAAATGATGCAACTATATTCATAGGTGCACTCAAACAAAAAAAATCTGTTGACGTGATGATATGCCATGTCGAAGGGTATAAGCGCTTCATCATTACGATTCATGTCACTTGGCGAGACAGAATTTCTTTGCTTGTCGTGTGCATCTCGCAAGACATACATCACGTCCCCATCGACTGGAATGTCGTCATGTGTCACATGGTTGAAATGGACGTGCACACGCATGGGAGTAGGCATCACCAAGGCAACAGGATTTCTGGGCAGTCGTAATCTGAATTGAGGTGGAAATGGTATGCTGAAGTTCATGAGATATATTCTCCATACACGATATTCTAAGGATACATTTTGTACAGCACCAGCATATGGAACCAACACAAATATGAGGGTTTTCCAGCAAGCTTGAGAGCTAGATAACAGTAAAAAGCAGAATGAGGTAAATGTGTGTTTATTACATTGCTTGTTGCATGTAAATTTAAAAAAAATATTGTTTTTAAAACCAATGTCCTATATGGGAAAACAAGAAATTGAAAAATGCATTGCTGTGCTACGCTTCTGTTTTCAACATGTAAATTTGGATCATTTTATAAATGAATGTGTTGTGGGTCGCAGAAAAAATTGAAATCCCTACATCTTGAGTGATTGAATTGTCTTGAGAACCAGGCAAACAGAAACATGCACAGTGTATTTACAAGTCTTTTGTTCCCCAGAATTGGGCATTAACATCACACAGTAGACCTCCTGGTAACATTTAAATTTCATACCAAAAATGATTTCTGCATGTTTAAATTGAAAATGTTTATCTAACAGCATATGGATCTGAAAATGGAGAAGCACAATTTTCCATATATTGCTTCTCTTTATTGGTTGAATTTCAAATCCAGCAGGACTATTATGTACCAATAGTCCTGCTATGGACTATTATGTCCCAAACTGTATTTGACATTTCCAAGTAAAAAGTATTTCTTAAAGGTGACAAAATGCTCAAAAGCACTAGCATATTATGAACTATGAAAATTGGCACAAACTTGTGCCAAGTTCACAGAAGATTTGTTCAGCAGCAACAAGTTAGTGGTCAATATGTCACAAAAGGTATCAAACTTATTACTGACTGGCTTTACATTTATATTTTTGCACATAAGTTTGGTACACTAGCATATATGAACTGTGAAAATAAACACCTAAATTGTGCCAAGTACGCAGAAGAATTTGTCAGCAAAAACAGGTTACTGGTCAATATGTCACATAAGGTATAGAAGTTTTTATTGACCGGTATTCCCACTGATATTTGCCCATGCACATATAAATTTGGTGCACTGGCATATTGTGAACTACTGTGAACTATGAAAATAAACACAGAAATGTGCCAATACAACTAAGATTTTTTGAAAAAAAAACTGGTATATGTCACAAAAGGTATATAGGCTATTATTGACTGGCTTTCCGCTGATATTTCCCTCTGCACATAAGTTTGGTGGGCAATGTATTTCTGATCAGCAGCTCCATATAAAAGTGGGTTTTGGAGCCATTTTCATGGCCCTGCTTAACAGTTAGCCGAAAGGTTGTGCTTACTATAGCAGAAAATTGTGCTAACCCAATAAGCACTATTTCATGTGCTAACGGTTGTGCTGGCACGGAGATTTCTATTGATACATCAGCAATTTAAGCAACTTTTCCCCCTGAGGTAAGCGTTGCCTGTTTACTGCTTATGGTCTCCATGAAATAGATGGCAGCTCTTGTTAGCAAAAAAATTGTGTGCTTAGCAGTGATATGAAATTGGGTCCTGGTTACTGAAATATGATTCCCCAGACATCCAATTAAATACTGCAGACACTCCCCATAGCCATACCGAAGGAGCAATATGTCAAAAATACAGTCATCTATTATCTTGGTCAAGCACTTCCACGAAATCAGGTGCTGGCAATAAACGCTAAATGGCAATTAGGCAAGCAGGCAATAAGGAACACGCAATCCAGTTGGCATTCAGTCACTAATTGGAAAGGCAAATGCAGCACCAGTAAGTTATACTTTAAAAATCAAAGGTCGGGAAACCAGCCATAACTGCTTACAGTTTCAGATGAGGCTGTCAGGTTGTTTAAATGATTGCATATTAAACTGTGATGGTTAAAAGGTGTTTAGCATTGACAAAATGTCATAAACCGAGGAAGGTATGTAGGTTGACAGGGGGCAAGGGAAATTATAATCTTGTTGGTGAACACAGCAATCACCTTTCAGTGCATGGGTTCTGGGCCCTCTGAAGGACCCAATTTTTTTCTCCCCTCTTTACGAAACCAAGGGTTCAACAGACTGTGGCTCAGCAGCCTAAAACCCCTAATAGGTGAACCAAGAACATTTTTCAGTGTTAGAATTGGGAGGAAAACTACGGATTAACAATCAAAGAAATCTCACGGATTTAGGTGGGGACTAAAAACCCAAGCCACGTGCCGGCCTGGGTGGGAGTCATGCCTGGGTCACAGGGGGAAGATGGGGAAGGAACTACTGGGCTAATCTCATTTCAGGTTTTAAGATAATCCACGGAAGTGTACAATTGACATTTTCCAAGAAAAAATCACTGGGAATCTGAACTACCTCTGGATTATTCAAATTGAAAGGTCTTCTGGGTTTTTTTTTATAATAATGTTGAACTGGTTTTGTTTTAAATGTTAGTGTTTGGAGCTGTTAAACACTGTTAAAAAAAGGGTGGGCAAAACACTGTTGGCAATGTTATTTGTCCAACATTCGTATGAATTTGCCTCATTGTTGGTAAATTAAGGTGATAAACATGACCAACTATTAAGAAGAATTTGCCAGAGTGTTGACCGTATTGACCAACATTGGGCAAACTACCAACCCATTTTTTTTTGTTAAACAGTGAATAGGGCATCTTCAATATCATAAAATACATATTTGCATGCAAGTATAATAATTTATCTTAATCACTGTCAGTGCGGTTAATGAAACATGAAACAGTTGACCGACAGCATTATGGAATGATTAATATTGAAGACACCTTGTGGATGACTTAAAAAAGAAACCCGACTGACATATGGACTGACGTTGATTGGACGGAATTGAAAACATGTGTGTGTAAGATTGCCAATTAGAGTCGGAACAATTGCTGTTAATGATGAGGGTTGTAGATATCCAGATAACCACACAGTCCATGCAAAATTAGTCATGCTTGTCACCTGATGGGTTTAACAGAGGGCAGCTACATGTAGCTCAACCAACAGCACTTTCATGCATTTAAAGGGAAAGAATGTTGCAACCTGACGCTGCTTTTGTCTTCATATATCATCTTAATAAAGGTCAGTCATTGCAAAAATGATGATAAGACACGAATCTGGGACTGAGAAACATTTCCCATTTTGTTAGGAAATACTTAAAACATTTTCTTGACTCTCCATAGACTTTGTACACAACCGCTGAAGTGGCTAGGTTGCAACATTCTTTTCCATTTGAGTACAATGTCTTTGAACACGATAACAGTCCCAAATGCTTGTAGTTTTCCAAGTCGTGTTGGATGCCTTTGAAACTGGGAATTTAGGGATGTTTAACACACATGGGAGACATTTGAATCAACACTACTGTGTAGGGTTTAACTTTATATTGGCCAAAATGGTGGATTGGACCTTTTTTCCTCTGAGATATTCAATTGTTGACAACGCTCATCGCGGCAAAGAATTATCTCAACAGTGAATTTATGAGAAACAGGGCTACAAAAATCACTTTGTATTCATCACTTACAAATTATTTTGGTTGCAATGACAAATATTTCAGAATGAAATGCACAATTTGTAGTTGAATGATTTTTAAATCCTCCTATTGATTGATCATTCACAGACAGTCAAACATTTCAACTTCCCTTGCAATGCATTTGTATACAGGCTAGTAAAAAAACCCAGTCAGATCACCTTTGTGTAAACACTGTGACTAGTCAAATTCCATCAACAGACAAAAGAGGTAATTGGTAGGTACAGCTGGCATATCAATCAACTCCAGTCAAACCATCGCTATTTCAAATAAACAAGGGAATTCTTAACTGTTGAAAACAGTCACTTGACTGATTTTGACTGCAGTGATGGCGTAGCAGAATTTTGTCAGCCAGAGAGGGAGGGGTTTACATAAAAACCTAAAAATTGGCAATCCCCTTTATTGTGAGATTCCTCCGAGTGATTTAAAATTCCTTTTTTGGGTTGCCTGTTGCAAAACAGCCTCGTCGCTTCGCATGCAAGTGTGTGCATAGCTCATCAAGGGCCCAGGGACGTTGTAACACCAGAAGTGTTTTGCAGAGAGTTGTTTTGAACGGTAATTAACCTTTGATGCAAGTCATCTGATAATGTCACAGGAACTCGTCCGGCAAGAAGATGTCAGATGGGATATCACAGATCAAGATACGAGTGCTCGCGGCCGTATCATTTTCAATTCTGCGATGGGGGATGACACTGAAGTAGGCCATGCAAACACAATATCAAAAAAAAAATACATCATACGACAAGTTTCTTTTGTTGTAATGTAATTGCTTTCTGCAATTTTTTACTTCTCGGCAAGTTATTGGTCATCAATATGTTTACAGCTTATAATTCCGTAAATTATATCCTTTTGTACACAATTACAACTGAGACAAGCTACTATCTAGAAATCTAATACAGTACATCAGAGATCATTTTCATACAGTAATAAAATCCATTTTTACAAAATGTCCATAAAATAAGAAATAATATGTACCTGATTATTATCACTCTCTTATTTCCAAAAACTGAAAACTGACTCTGTTCGAGTGAAACTTCCCTCGCAGGGACTGAAACTATGGACCAGATGTCGAGTGAAATTCATTCAATCGAGAAGATCAAGTTTTCACTCGAGTTTCCACTGGATTGACTCTTTTTTAAAAGATTATTTTTTAATCCAAAATCAAAGTGATTTTCAGTCTAAATCCTCTAGTCCCTAGTTTAAAGCTACAGTCCATCATTTGCAGCTATCCAAAAAGTAACTGACATTATTGTTGAAAAACATACTTGGTTGAAAGACAGTAAGGGAACTAAACTCCCTGTGAAATAATTTGTCAGATCAGTGTGCGACATCGCGTAGCTGCAATCGGCTCAGTGAGAACGGGTCTCTGATGCTGAATTAAGGCCCAATTCAAAACATGATTCAGCAACTTTTGATTTGAAATCGAGATCCTAGAATGTTGATTTTTCTCGAAATACACAGCTGAAGCTGAAGCTGAGCTGAAACTTCATCAGGTTAGTTGTTCAGCACCCTTCTTTAGATTTCGAGCACTTTTGTTGCTTCAAATGAACAAAATGCACAAATTACAAATGATGGACTGTACCTTTAACTCTTTTGGAAATTAGAGAGCACATGTTATTCATACAAATAACTATACACAAGCATTCTGATTACACGTTCATTTTAAATTCATTTGAGAACCGGGTAGTTTCATTTCCCCATATGGGCAATTCCAGTGGTATGTAATGTCCGTGACAGAGCTTTTAAGAGTTCAGTGAATAAACCTGAAATGTACTTTTCAAATCGCATACATCCATCATCTAGTAATGGTCAAAGAGATTACAGACTAGGAGTTTGGGATCATTTCTCTGAATTATTAATTAGATAGCATGGTTAATGGGCCCCGTCACGGACATTACACTTCCTTTCATAACGCTGGTATTGTCCATATACCAATACTTAAGCCGCTGTACATGTATGGAGCTAATCTACACATACCACTGGGAGAATTTTTTTATTGGGGGGGGGGGTGAAAAGTAAAACACCAATTAATCAAAATTTATCAACGTCTGCAAATTAATAAGACCTCTTTAGATCTCTGCTCCGGCAGTTGCTCACACATATTGTACCCACATGCTTTGTACACATGCATGCTTTTGAGCCGGCCGCTAATTTTTTGCAAACCTGTAAAAAAAAAAATTTAAAAAAAAATTCCCCTGCCAATATTTACTACTCAGTCTGTAATTAATGACCATCGTAAATTGCTCAGCTGATGGTCTGTGCAATCATCAAGTGCACTGGACTCCATCAGTTTGCGGCCTAAACGGCAATAAATGGTTTGGGCAATTTTTGCATTGGCTGGTAATTGCATGTGTACTGGTATATATCAAGGGTGTTGTTCATTACAAGTAAATATTGTATAATACGGCTGCATCAAAATGACTTGGCTATGGCTAAGTGTAAGTTAACACACGCGTCTATGGGAAGTGGCTTCCGCTGTTTTGCCATAGATGCATGTGAAATAGCTAGCCGTAGCAAAGCCACTGGGATCAAAGCATGTATGCATACTATACGTACATGTACATGTAATACACCTTTACATTTTTATGAACCAGTGCATGTGAAAGTCATGATGTTTCATAGGTCTACCGGTGTCATATGAAAATCGGACTCGTATGAAAATCGGACTGTTTCCCTTTTATTGGGTAAACCCTCTCACGTGACCGGTCCCTCTCCTAATTATCTATGCATGAGCATGCGCAATACCACCAATGAGTCCGTATTTCATAAAACCTTAATTCATGCTACAACGGTACTAACATATTTTGTTTTTTAAAGACTTTATTAACAAAATCATTATTACTATCAGTCAGCAGGTCAGCTTGCATCTTGAGAAGCAAAGGATAGCACCCTAGAATTGTTCTTTTTCAGCGTTAATGTTTTTGGTTTTGAAATATAAAGCTATATTTATGGACATGTGCCATATTTTCAATGGGGAGCGCAGATAAAATCCTGCAATCAGGCACACTATATTAACTAAAAGTGTACAAATGCACCCTTCTCACGACTATTTATTTAGGGGAGACTGTTCGCATGTATGTCACATTCCTACAGTTTGCTAGGGCAAAATTTTTTGTATGGAATTTTTTACTGACTTGTGATTGATTCTGGAATGGTGCACAAAGGGGCCTGTAAATACCTTAACAGGTTGATGCCCTGCTGGATATAATTTTTTTTTTACAAATTTTTAAAGGTGCTTAATTCTGTGTTTGGTTACCCAGAAGAGACAGTGATTTAGAAATTATGTAAGATGGTGTGTGGAAGTAATTGTTAAAAAACTAAAGTTGGTTACAAAGGAACAATTCCATATAGTGGTCTTCGGATGAAGGGCCAATTCTGGCGTCATTTCTGAAACTCAAACCATTTCTGAAACTGGCGCTATTTCTAAAACTGCACGGCGCCATTCTGAAACCTTGACTTAAGCTTCACATTTTGCCTTCAAGCTTGAATTCCCATAGCCATGTACTACTTTGTAAATGCAAATTAGACCTAAATTACTGATGCGTCTTCATGCACGAGAGGCCTTAAAACAACATGACAGGCAAGCTGAAGCCACGTCTACCGTCAGACTTGATGTCAAGTGTTGTTGTGTTTTGCCTGCCAACTCAGCCGTTATTTACCGGTGCGACAGTGTGTGATGTGTTTCTTATCCTCTGCCGGTTTTAAAACTTGTCTGATTAAAGTTGATGAACATGCGAATTGGCATCAAGGAAGAATAAAGGTTCTCGCATGTTGGTTATATATTTCATGCTGTGGTAGAGGAGGCAAATGAAACAAAACCTGGCCACATTTTGCCTTCAAGCTTGAATTCCCATAGCCATGTATTACTTTGTAAATTAGACCTAAATTACTGAGATGCATTTTAATGCACGAGAGGCTTTAAAACAACACGACAGGCAGAGCTGAATTAAGCCACGTTTACCGTCAGACTTGATGTCAAGTGTTGTTGTGTTTTGCCTGTCAACTCACCCGTTATTTACCGGTGCGGCGGTGTGTAATGTGTTTCTTATCCTCTGCCGGTTTTAAAATTTGTCTGGTTAAAGTTGAACATGCAAATTGGCATCAAGGAAGAATAACCGTTCTCGCATGTTGGTTATATATTGCATGCTGTGGCAGAGGCGGCAAATGAAACAAAACCTGGCCACATTTTGCCTTCAAGCTTGAATTCCCATAGCCATGTATTACTTTGTAAATTAGACCTAAATTACTGAGATGCATTTTAATGCACGAGAGGCTTTAAAACAACACGACAGGCAGAGCTGAATTAAGCCACGTTTACCGTCAGACTTGATGTCAAGTGTTGTTGTGTTTTGCCTGCCAACTCACCCGTTATTTACCGGTGCGGCGGTGTGTAATGTGTTTCTTATCCTCTGCCGGTTTTAAAATTTGTCTGGTTAAAGTTGAACATGCAAATTGGCATCAAGGAAGAATAACCGTTCTCGCATGTTGGTTATATATTGCATGCTGTGGCAGAGGCGGCAAATGAAACAAAACCTGGCCACATTTTGCCTTCAAGCTTGAATTCCCATAGCCATGTATTACTTTGTAAATTAGACCTAAATTACTGAGATGCATTTTAATGCACGAGAGGCCTTAAAACAACATGACAGGCAGTGCTGAATTAAGCCACGTTTACCGTCAGACTTGATGTCAAGTGTTGTGTTTTGCCTGCCAACTCGGCCGTTATTTACCGGTGCGACGGTGTCTAATGTGTTTCTTATCCTCTGCCGGTTTCAAAATTTGTCCGATTAAAGTTGATGAACATGCAAATTGGCATCAAGGCAGAATAACGGTTCTCGCATGTTGGTTATATATTGCATGCTGTGGCAGAGAGGGCAAATGAAACAAAACCTGGTCAATTAACTGCTGGTAATCAAGTGTACATCCACCGCTGGAACCACAGCTTAAGCCAGGGTTTCAGAAATGGCTAACCAACCAGGGTTTTCTGGTTTGCTTAATTCATGAGGGAAGGGGGAAAAAACAAAGCAAAGTTGTGATTCATATAGTTCAGGTGCTTTAAAAAAATAATGGACGTGGAAACACTGAGATTGGAAATGTACCTGATTTATAAATGAGATATAGTCATTACTATTTTTGTATGCATTGTTTATCAAAAAGGAAAGTTCGCACAAAATCCTGATTAGGCAGAAGTTTTTATTCATTCAATCACTGTGCTACTTACTTTCCTATTAAGAAGCATGTTTTTAATATAAATCATTACAAAGCAGGAATGCAGCGTCTTTTAATGAAGTCAAAGAATAATTCACGAAAATCAATGTACAAAGTCATTAATGTGATGTAAGGAGTAAAGAATCTCCAAAAGTAATCTTTGAAAGTTGTGTGTATTGAGAAGGCAGGCCTTCGTTGCAACACTAAATAAATAAAGGTTATTGTTTTAATTTGAAGCAACGTGTACAAAAATGAAAAATATTAATGTTGTATACTTGTAAATACTTGCATATTGTGAAGAAAACAGACCAAAGGGTTTTGGTCCATGGATGGTTAAAAAGAAATGATTAAAGGGAATGTACATCATTGGCTTTTGCTGTAATTTTCAGAAATGAACTATTTGAGGGGTTAGTATAATAGATCAAATATTGTTACACTGACATGTTTGTAGTTTTGTGTTCGAGAATGCTGAAAAACCAAGAAAAACAAAAATGTTCAAGTAGTCTGGTTCCCTGACTCCACTAAAGATGAAATGGATCAATTTATAGATGCCGGACAATTGTAAGGTAGGGAAACCAGTCTAGCTGGCGTGCACCCATTCATGAACATGTAACCAATAGCAAACAAAATTTGGACTGAAAAAAGGGCAAATTTGGAGCAGTAGTTGAAAAATAGTTCGGTTTTTCCAACGGTGATCAGCCGACCACTGTTGGAAATTGATACAAAAATACCACTTTTCTTGAAAATCACTTCACACCAGGTGCTATAATTTGACAGGATGCTTTGGACTGTCATTTACCAACATCCTAGTAAGGTATTCGTAAAAAATTGGTAGTTTTGTTTTTTAATGTTTGCAAATGTTGTATATTCCCTTTAAGTGGTTGATCTGATGATCTCAGCCAAATTTAACAGACTTTAGGGCTTTTCACAACAGACCTTTATCAGGGTACGCCATCTTGAAAGTCAAAGCGAGGCATAACACAAACATGGCGGTGTAAATAGTGTGTGCGGTGAACAAGTGACTCTCGCAAAGTTACAGCAGATAGACACTCTCACTTCTAAATGGATGCAAAGCTCAAATTTCCTGAAACATCAATCAACACTCTAGGTAGGGCACGTCTCATTGTATTTTGAAGAAGGATCTGATAAAGGTGTATGGGCTCCGTGCACAAGTACCCCATCAACGACAAGAAAAGGAGAGTTGGGGTGACCTAGACTGGTTCCCGATCCATCCACTACGTATTTCGAATGTATCCAAAGTTATTGGAGGCAGGGATTAGTCTCGCAGATCATCTCAAGTTGAATTTGAACGTATAAATTTGCGCGCCGAAGACGCCTGATGCTCACGCGAAGACGTGGTGGCTAATAGCTTTTGCACATTCAGGAAGTAGTGCGTACTTCGCGTGCGAACCAATTAATACAGTACGTGCACGCAGTATATCCCGTCGATCCATGGAGCTCTCAAAAGATGTAAAAACGCGCCCTCTTTTGTTTGCGCACGGAGCCCATAGTGCTTTATATGAGTAAACTGCAACTCTGGTGGGGACCCGGGTCGAGAGGCTCTAATCCAGTAGCAAATTTTTAAAAAACCTACAGCCGACTTGTGTAAAAAGGTAAAGGTCCCATAGCCACTAGGGGCAGTGGGATGTTAGAGGTCCACTGTGTCTTGGGCGCGGCATATGAGTGGCGGGGCCCAGTCCTCTCCTCTCGCCGTCTTACCTTCCCTGAACGAATCAGGTACCCATTTAACTGTTGGGTCGTCAGAGAGAGTTTTCCCAGTATTTGGTCCGAATGGGATTCGAACCGCCAACCTTCCACTCCGTAGCTCCGCGCTCTAACCGCTCGGCTACGAGGCCCCTCGTAGCCGACGCAGTTAATTGTGAACAAGTAGCATTACTTGTATAGGGGACCTGCAGGGGCCAATTTCATAGAGCTGCTTATGCACAAAATTTGCTTAAGCACAAAAACGTCTTGCTTAATAAATTCAGGTTACCGGCCAAAACTCCATGCGATTGTTATGCTAAGTAAACAACAGCTAAATACCAGTCACAAGCAATGTACATCACATGGAATTTTGGCCGGTAACCTAATTTTACTAAGCAATGTTTTTTCGTGCTTAAGCAAATTTTCTGCTTAAGCAGCTCTATGAAATTGGGCCCTGCTCATAGTGAACCTGGGTTGATTTCAACACGGGTAGGCAATACGACCAAGTGTAAAAAGGACTAAACTTAGCTCTGCACTCTATCCATTTAACCCTATAACCACACACCCCCCACCCCTTCAAAGTCCAACTGCATGTTTTGTTGGAATATGTTGGAGTGAGTACTGCACTAGTAAACTAATTATGCTTTACATGGGGTCAGGCATACCACAATGATCAGAGTCCAGCAGTTTAGGTATATGAGTTCCCATAGGGTGTTGGATTTTGCAAGAGTGAGGAAGGTTCTTAGTAAATCACTTACAGGAGGTTAGGGTTAATATTGAATTATTGATGATTTTACTTTTGAATAAGATGAAAATTGCTTTTCTTTTCCATTTCACGGGCATTTTGGGCCTGAGCAAATGATCCATGCCTTAATTTTTCTTTGATGAAAAAATTGTTGACATTAAAGGAAAAAAAAACCAGAAAAAGGTTGCCATGGGATTTGCAATTGGTGAAAATTATTTTGATCATTTCAGTGGTCGGACTTTTGTCCATGACCGTGGAGTGTAAGTGAAGAGCGCGTTCTGTATTGCATTAAGTTTCCAATGATAATGAATTTCAATGTGCCTGTTCTTGTACATAAAATTAAATTAATCCACCAAAAAACATTTGGAAGCAACTCTCAGCACTGTCATTTGTTGATCTTGTGTATTGTGTAACTATGTAAGTGTTAGTGGTCATTGTAAAGCTCGTTTAGTGAATTTTTTTTATGAATTATGTTGAATTTTGATTTTAAATGAAATACCCTGGTTTGGTGTGTAGTATTACGTGCAATATTTTGTGTTATCATGAGTCTGTTTTAGTACAGTGTCTTGGTTTACTGTGACTGTTTAACAGTGTTACACTGGATTTGTGTGTTAATTATTGTAAATTGTAACTTATTTGGAAGATTTGTAAAATTCTCAGTGTTTATTTTTTTTGTACAAGAATCAGTGCAATTGACTCGTATGGATAAATGTATGTTTCCACACTTGAGCCTACTTTTTAAATTTAACGATACATTGTCTCCAACATTTTGGAGTGGGTGGGTAAATGTCCATAGCCCACCCTTGAAAAAAAATGATAAATTGAGAATATGCTACAGAAAATACAAGGATTTGGGGGAAAATATGTGCTTTGCCCCCCCCCCCCCCCGCATTAGAAAAAAATCCTGGCGACGCCCATGCCTCTCATTCTCTTTTTTTGAAAAAAAATCCACGTATCATGTATCTGAATGTTCTAATATTCCAGCTGCACGCCATCTATTAAACCATTAATTAACTTCAGAGCTATGGCTGAATGAAAAAAAAAGAGAAAACATCCCTGACCTAGTATTGCGCCGAGCTACAAAAAAAATATCAGGGCCTGGAGTATAACATGGCCCTGTTTTATTTATCAAGCCGAGCATGCCAAATTCCAATTCACTCGACTGCATTAAATGCCACGGTGCCAATTTCTCATCCCGTTGCCATGGCAACAGGACAGTGTCCTCCGAGAGACAAGAGAGAGAGACAGAAAAAGAGACGCACATCAAATAAAATTCCAAGGCCTGCCGGTGGCCGATTAAAAATTTATTGTCTTCAATTATGGATGGTATGTTTGCATTGGCATTTAAGCGCACACGAAAAAAAAAAATCTGTGAGCATTGAAACAATGGTGCTTGATTTTTCTTTTAATTGAGGGGGAAAAGGGCGATTGCATTGTGTGGTAAAATATTGTAAATTATGTAATTGTTTGTTTTTTTTTCAAAATAATTTTTGGTTGATTTGCGATTTTGAGTGTTCACTATAATAAAAAGCTATTGATTGTGCATTATGTGAAAAACAAATACTGCCTGGTTTGTTTGATTATGTTTTCATCGGTGCATAATGATCTAGGTCACGAGCACACAGCATCGGCTTCAGTTTCAAGCGAAGGAACTCAATTGAATTGTCGTTTCTGAAGGAAAACACCTCCAAAACCCGAGTGTATATTCTACCCTGGGGCACAACTTTGAATTTCTCAGTCAATTTACATCAGGCCAATGGTGAGGGCCATTTCATGTCACTGAAAAAAAAGCTCTATTTTTCATGAGGGGGAAAATATGTCCACTGGAAGCTGACGATAAATTTATACTTCATTTTGGCTCAAAACACACATACTGGAATTTGATTTATTGTGGTGTCATTTCTTTGTTCTCGTGTACTAAAGTTTTCGAGTTTGAAGTGTAGTTTCAAAATGCTCCTATTTTAACCGGAATTAATTTCCTGGGCTGAAATTCGGAGTTAATATCCCCTTTCTTAAACTCTTCCATTTGCGACCGATCAACCGACCTTGGAAATTCCTAGTTTTTGAGTAAAATCCATATATCTATTTTGTGATAACCTTGTGGAGACTATTTACCTATAGAAATTGCCCTGTGGAGACGTATACAATCTTTTGTTCCCTATTATGCACATGTCTCCACAGGGTACCGTGTACCAGATCACAAGTGTGCCAGTATGTACAGGCACATAGACCACAAGGGGTTACTCAATATGGAAAGTGACCCAGGGTTCCTTTAAAAAAAGAAAAAGAATCCACAACAAGCAAGTCCCTTCCAGCTCAACAGTAGTATCAATGATATCAAGCACACTGTGTTATGAGCCGAGATCAAAATTCAGTGAGAACTCCAGTCACAATCCTCCACATATATTAATTCATTCCCAAAGGTACCAAGAAGTCTGCATCAATAATCAGACTACACAAAGCGGCCAGTAATGAGCGCTCGAGGGACAGGGGCTTAATTAAAAATAGCAACGGGCCTTTCATGGAAAAATGACAAAAGCCTGGATTTAATTTGAATGTGACGTCAGAGTGCGGATTCTTTTCTTTTGTTCTGAATTTTAATGTCATGTCCCGTTTTACTTTGACACAATCAAGTCAGGTTGTCGTATGAACCGTAAATTACTTTGGCAAATTTGATCAGCGGCCGTCGCTCAAAAAGAATGCGTCTTTCTATTGTCAGCTTATCTGATTCTCCGTTGACGTAGCTGAACCTAATGCTGTTAGTCCTATTTATAGCTGGCATCCTGACTTCATTCAAACTAAAACAAATGCGTTAATAATTTTGCTTGGTGTATGAACTATTACATCTGATCGGTACAGGGTGCCCTGTGGAGACATGTGTTTTATAGGGAACCAAAATTTGTACTATACATGTACTTCTCCACAGGGCAATTTTTATAGGTGAATACCTCTCCACAAAGTTATCACGATATCATGTACATGGAATTTCCTCAAAACCAAGTAGGAATTTCCAAGGTGTGTTGATCCGTCGCAAATTAAAGTAATTTTCAAGCTCAAAATTTTGGTACACCAGAACAGAGAAATGTCTCCAAAAGGATACAAATTTCAGTATGTTTGTATGAGCACCCTGGCGCATGTGTTTCGAAGTAAAGTCCAATATGGCCAATCAGGCCAACATTTATCTCCGGTTTCCTTGGCATGAAAAGACTGAGAGTGCTACTGTGCCCCCTGGGTGGGATGCCAGTCCATCGCAGGTTACTCCCCAGCTAATTCTGGTACCCATTTATACTCCTGGGTCGTAGAGAGAGGCAAGTGGGGGTGAAGTGGCTTGCCCATGGACACAACATATGACCAGCAGCTGGATTCGAACCCCTGACCCTCTGATCATGAGGCCAAACTCTCCAAAAAAATCAAGGGCTGCCTCTGCATAAATTTAAGAATTTTTTTTATTTGTGGATGGAGATCGTTTACTGACCATCACTGAAAAACTTGTTACTTTCTATGCTTATTTTTGACAATCAAATGATTTCTTTTCAGAGACCTGTGTATTTTCGAATAATTCAGTATTCAAATATTTGAACTTAAATTCATTCAAATAATATTCGAAATGCACCAGTCGGGTTTAACATGCGCTAGCCGAAATTGCATGCGAAAATCAGAAAATGCACATGCAGTCAATAAATGCACTTGCCGTTTGCATGCGCTCGAGCCAGATAGAGTTTGCATATGCCCATAAAGGAATTTAATGGAACCGCCGACCTATCTGGATTTGCGCACGTGTATCAACAATTGATGATGATTTGAATAGAATATTAAGAACATCATGCATGTATCAAATTTCTACACGGTAGCTGACTAGCTGACATTTGAAAAGATTTGAAAGATGCAAACTACGGTTTTTCCCATAGATCCAATTACTCATATATTTCCAAAGGAGACCGAGCGCAATCTATTTACGCGATCAATCGAAACCGTGTCCAGATATTGTTTATCTAAAGATCTTTCATTATTGGTTGGTCGCTCCCCAAACATAAAACCATTCCCCGGCTGCTCCAACGCGAGACCCAACGCCACAGTCGGACAGCTCCACACATTCATGTTTTCTGCATTTCACACCCGACAGAACACCCAGCACCCTTGCTTTTACTGGCCAATGCGGCGTGAAGCAATTACAGAATCCACGACCGTAAAAAAAATATTAAATGCAGCGAATTATCACACGTTTTTACAAGTGAGGACATGTCTTGAATTGCCGACAAAATTTGCGCCTGTGCAAAGTGAGAAATGCAAGCAGTGAGACCTTATTTAACTTGATACACTGAACGCTTGTGACAGGTCTGCTTAGTGTGAAGGTTTCCTTATTTTCTTGCTGGCAATTTTAAAAACCAGGATTTCTGATCAGTAAGTTTTCAAACAATGAACAGTCCTGTATTAAAGGCATATAGGATCATTTACTTGTCATGCATTTTGTTTGTTTCCAATAATACCACCACTCAAAATCCAAAGAAGAATGTTCAAAACCTAAGCCGTTGGAGTTTCAGCTCAGTGGATATTACACTCTCAAAACAGTGAAAAACATGCACAACCTTTTGACGACAACCTTTTGATGACGAAATACGATTTCGTCCATAGCAATTATTATTTCCAAAAATCAGTCAATTGACTGATCGTTGGAAATCACCTACAATTCTTCCTACTGACAGCAAGCCAGACTGAATAATTTCCTGAGGTGTTTAGTACCAGTACCATCCTTAACCCAAGTAAGATTTTTCATAATTTGGTAGGTTACTTTCGGAATAATTATGCAAATAATCCCACATGCCTTAAAGGGAATGTACGTGTACATCACTGGCTTTGTTGTAATTTTCAGATATGAACTAATTGAGGGGTAAGTGCAATAGATCAAACATTGTTACACTGACATGTTTGAAGTTTTTTGTTCGAAAATGGTGGAAAAACCAAGAAAAACAAAAAGGTTCAAGTAGTCTGGTTCCCTGACTCCACTAAAGATGAAATGGATCAATTTATAGATGCCGGAAAATTGTAAGGTAAGGGAACCAGTCTAGCTGGCCTGTACCCGTTCATGAACATGTAACCAATAGCAAACAAAATTTGAACTGAAAAAAAAAATGGTAAATTTGGAGCAGTACCGGTAGTTGAAATATAGTTAGGTTTTTCAAACGGTGGTCGGCCGACCAGCGTTGGAAATTAATACAAAAATGCAACTTTTCTTGAAAATGACTTCACACCAGGAGCCATAATTTTACAGGATGCTTTAAAAGTCATTTACCAATATCCTAGTAAGGTATTATGGTTTATGGGTTTATGGGCAGCTTGTCAGTATAGCCAAACCTTTCACTGTTTTGACCCATGGGATCACAAAGTAACTATAAAACTCTTTTAAATAATTTTGAAGTTACAAAGTTTTACAAAGCAATTAACTGGAGCAGGGTATGAGACTGCGATCTTTGGATTGCTGTTCCGGTGCCCTACCATCTGAGCTATCCAGCCCTATGTTGGCGGTTTCCCATTTTTGTCAATGTCTTTGTTCAAGGGGCGCTACTCAGAAGCCATAAACCTGCATATGCCATGTACATTTGTAATCAGGAATCACGCCCCAACTCATGATGCTACAAACATTAGCCATGCTTGCAAGCCTGGGAAATGGAGTACCAAAGTGAATACGTCAAGCGCACTAAATGTGTGTGAAAGACATTAGCGTGTGATTCAGCCCGTGAACCAACACGCGCGCGTACTCCATTCGTTTGCACTAGACTTTCTGGTTCTAAATGATGTCACACTTCGATACTCCATAGTAGTTAATTTCAAATTAAACAAAAAACCCACAAAATTATTGAACAAAGCTAGATTCGAACTTGTGGACACCTGAATACCATACAAGTGCTCTACTAACTGAGCAATACAACTGTGTTATCCAGACCCCTATAGAAACGCCTACTGTAGCAACATTAGAACCTTTCAAGATTGGTTATTGCACACTTTCAAGTAGGGATGATAATCGTCAATTTTTAAAAAGTCTGAAAATGGAATGAAAGGTCTGAAAGATGCATTTCTTTCTATACTGGTAATGTCTTTCTCTCAGATTCAAAAGGCCTGATTTCAGCCTGAAATCTGAAAAAAAAAAATGTCGACATACATGTACATGTACAATGGCTGATCCAGTTCTGCACAATTTATTTCTGTGTGCTTTTTTTTTTCTTCCTTAGAATTTGCACAACCAATTTTTGTAGATTTTAAAGAACAAAAAAATATCTTTTCATACAAGCTTGCGTCTATGAAAATTGTGCAAGCCGCTCTTATAAGGACTGCTTGACCACAATAAACCAAGACCAATAATGAGGCCAAGAAATTAGATTACTCTCGTATCAGCAAGGCCAGAAAATGTAAAAAAAAATGTAGGAAAACACGGTCTTAGATAATGCCGACGTTATACCCTAAGAAGAACATCTGCAGTCTGCAGGTATGACGGTGGCCACGTTCTGTTGTCATGGCAACAGGCCAGCCGAGAAAAGGAAGGGGGAAAAAATGGCAAATTGACGAGGGAGAAGATTTGGCTGGCCCGGCCCAAAAAAGAAGGACTTAGACTGGATAATAACGACGGACTTGCCTTCATTTGCAGGGATCAATTTGCAGTTGTTGATATGCGCGCCCCGTTCCCTGCCTAAACCATCAGGGACAATCTGCCAAGAATACAGAAAAGGAGAGAGAGAAAAAAGTCATAATATGTTGGGATGAATTCATTGACATTTAGAGGCGAAATCGACTTGCTAAAATGCGAGTAAAAGAAAAAAATGAGAGAGAACCTCCAAATAGCCACAAAAAAAAAGAAGAAGAAGAAAAAAACAAGACATCAATTTTGTCAAGCGTGTGCCAGAGAATTCATCTGGATGGTAATTTCAGTGATCTATCGGTACACCTTAATTTATGGAAAGAGAACACACATGTATAAGCAGTAATTGGGGTTGGGGGAAATTGGAAGGCTGGCAAGAAATTTATGGAATAAAGAGAGAAATGTGAGCGAGGAGAAAAATGAAACAGCTGGAAAGCTGTCTTGTGGTCGAGGTACCGGTGTCAGATCACAACTCATCACAGTTCCACCACAAGTCAATCATAAGTCGTCTAGTCCCCAGTCAATTCACAAGCTGTTTAAATGTGTCTAGACATCTGTGATGAATCACAAGTTATCACAAGTCCATCACAAGTCAATTATAAGTCATCTAGTCCCAAGTCAATGCACAAGCTATTCAAATGTCTGGGTATCTGTGATGGATCACAAGTCATCACAAGTCCATCACAAGTCAAGCATAAGCCATCTAGTCCCAAGTCAATTCACAAGCTGTTCAAATGTGTCTAGACATCTGTGATGAATCACAAGTTATCACAAGTCCATCACAAGTCCATCATAAGCCATCTAGTTCCAAGTCAATGCACAAGCTATTCAGATGTCTGGTATCTGTGACGGATCACAAGTCATCACAAGTCCATCATAAGTCAATCATAAGTCATGATCTCATCTAGTCCCAAGTCAATGCACAAGCTATTCAAATGTCTAGGTATCTGTGATGGATCACAAGTCATCACAAGTCCACCACAAGTCAATCATAAGTCATCTAGTACCAAGTCAATTCACAAGCTATTCAGATGTCTGGGTATCTGTGATGGATCACAAGTCCATCATAAGTCAATCGTAAGTCATCTAGTCCCAAGTCAATGCACAAGCTATTCAGATGTCTGGGTATCTGTGACAGATCACAAGTCATCACAAGTCCATCACAAGTCAATCATAAGTCATCTAGTCCCAAGTCAATACACAAGCTATTCAGATGTCTGGGTATCTGTGATGGATCACAAGTCATTACAAGTCCATCACAAGTCAATCATAAGCCATCTTGTCCCAAGTCAATTCACTAAATGTTTAGGTATCTGTGATGGATCACAAGTCATCACAAGTCCATCACAAGTCAATCATAAGTCATCTAGTCCCAAGTCAAAACACAAGCTATTCATACATATATGTGATGGATCAGAAGCCATCACAAGTCAATCACAAGTCAAGCACAAGTCTTACAATCCCAATCAATTCACAAGCTCTTCAAATGAACTGGGATAATGGCTTTTCTTTGATAATGCTCCTGACTGGACTTGTGAACTGACTTGTGATTTACTTGTGACTGTGTGATGAACTTATGATCCATCGCAAGTACTTCAACTAAAGTACTGCTGGGAGGGGCCGTATCATAAGTCCGACGCCTCAAAGGTCCGACGCCTCATAAGTCCGAAATTTCGGACTTATGAGGCGTCGGACTTATGAGGCATAAAATTTATTTATTCCGCTTCATAGGTCCGACGCCTCATAAGTCCGACAAATTAATCGCCTTGTTTTTCCGTTGTCGGACTTATGAGGCGTCGGACTTATGAGGCGTCGGACCTATGAGGCGTCGGACTTATGAGGCATCGGAACTTTGAGGCGTCGGACTTATGGGCCTTTATTTGGTTAGGGGATGCGATTTTGTCGGACTTATGAGGCGTCGGACCTATGAGGCGTCGGACTTATGAGCGGACACCCTGCTGGGAAGAGACAGGGAACATTAAAGGGAACGTAGACACTTGGAGCATTAATGGGAGAGGAGGAATGGGGTTAAATGGAGAGACAAGATATGCAGTGGACTTCTCTTGCTACACGCAGAAGAGCTAACGGATTAAACCTTACTCTACCGGATCCTTCCTTATCCACCAGGAGAGATTTGGGGGGTTTGACAGGATTGAGGAAGGAAGAGCCAAGCCACTATTTCTTTTCACTGGGCTTGATATCCCTTGTTTAGTGCAGCATACGTGTGCATGCATAGTTCAGCATTCTGGAGGATCCAGGAAGATTCTTAGCGACTAAACGGCACGAGAGTTATGATATATGAGATAGTAAACTGATATGCGTGGTCATTCCTGGACACATTTCATGGGTGGATCTAGAAATCAGACCAAAGGGGGGGGGGTTAAAATTTTAGCCAGTATTCAGGATTGTTTTCAATCTAGTCACAGCGTGTGGAATATTTCAAGGGGGAGGGGGGCGTGGTCATTCCTGGACATATTTCATGGGTGGATCTAGAAATCAGACCAGGGGGAGGGGGGCCAGCATTTTAGCAAGTATTCAGGATTGTTTTCAATCTAGTCACAGAGTGTAGAATATTTCAAGGGGGAGGGGGAGGTACATGTTACATCTTGAAATCTGGGGATGATGTTCAGTGCATTGAGAGTGTACACCACCTGACACTAAAGTTTTACTGCTCAGGGTGAGGGGACTGTGGCCTAGTGGTTAGGGTTCGTGTCTCAAGATCAGAGGGTCAGGGGTTCAAATACAGCTGCTTGTCATATGTTGTGTCCTCGGGCAAGCCACTTCACCCCCACTTGCCTCTCTCCACCCAGGAGTATAAATGGGTACCGGCACTAGCTTGCCTTGGGAGTAACCTGCAATGGACTACCGGTAGTTTATCTTACTGTATGTACATGTTGTTTAGAACCCAAAATGTATATTCCTTTTAATTCCCATCCCTAAAAAAATCTTCCTCCATCCCTTCCCTTCATGTTTTATCATCCAAACATTATTCCTCAATGATCCTTTCCCATCCCTACGTTAGTATTTTTTCTTTTGATGAAATTACATGACTCGATTCACGAGTCACCAAGCTCGAGTCCGAGTCATCATGGTTTAGTCTGAGTCCGAGTCATTTCCTAATGTGATTTAATCGAGTCTGAGTCACAAAAAATGTGACTGAATCGAGTCCGAGTCCTGGACCGAGTCCTACAACACCGACATGTGCATGAATCTACTACACTGCAGATGCATAGCCAACTAATAGTGGATCAACAGAAACGACAAGAAAGGTTTTTACTAAGACATTTGAAAACATACTTTTTTTGGCCAAGAAATTTAAAAGACACTTGGAAAAAAAACCTTGTACCTCCGTACTCATATGCTACCACCCTCCCTTTTTCAGGCACCCTGGATCTACAGGGTGTCAAAAAAAGCGCAACCCAAACCCCATAAAATATATTCCATATTTAAACTAGAACGGCGAAGCCGCCATGGCTCGCTGTCCAAGGCAGGAAGGGAGGCTGAAGGTAGGGTTGGGGATGGGCATGATGGAAGGGGATCAGGATTCTTGTTGATGTGCCTAGGTGTAGGGGTCAGTTTTTAAATGTCAACATAAAAAGTTAACAGATTACCTAATAAATACATATGTATATAGGTTAGCCGTCACTGTATTATGGGGGAGTTTTCCATTGTTAGGGTAATTAGGACCCAGTTGTGGATTTTTGCAGCCCCAACAGTGTCTTCTGGTCCCCATACTTGTATTACCATGGGAAAACTCTTGTGTAGTCGCCACAAATGCATAACAAGAATGGGTATACATGTACATGTAGACACAGCACCATCACCACCTCCCCCAAACCTTACCCCATCCCCAACCCGCCCCCTCCCCCTCCCCCACCCAACCCCCTACCCACACCCATTCCACCCTCCCCTAACCATCCCCACCCTATCACTTACACATCCCAACCCCACCCAAACTCCAATCCCTATCTCCTTCCCCCTCCCCTGACCCGTACCCTCCCCTACCCCAACCCCCTACACCCACCTACCCTATCTTCCTTTATCTGTCCTTACCCACCCTACACATCCCCATCCTAACCCTTACTCGAATTCCAATATCCCGCCCACCCCATTCCCCCACCCATACATCCCCACCTGACCCCATGTAACCCCTACTCTGATCCCTATGTACTGCCCCCTCCCCTTATCCAACCCCTACAACAACCCATCCCTACCCATCCCTACACATCCCCAACCCAACCCCTACTCCGATCCTATATCCCGCCCCCTGCCCAACCCCCTCCTAACCCAACCCCTACATCCATGCCCATCCTCTCCCTACCTGTCTCCCCCTACCTGTCTCTCCCTACCTGTTCCCACCCCACCCCTACAAATCCCCACCCCACCCAAACCCAGTATTCCAACCCCTCTCCCCACCCCACCCCACCCCGCCCCACCCATCCTAGCTCCCCTACTCATCCTAGCTCCCCTACTCATCCTACTCACACAAACCCTAACTCCAACCCTATCCCCCAACCCACCCCACCCCACCCTCCCCTACCCCATCCCTACTCCAACCCCATAAACTAAAAGATCAAACCAGAAGCTCATGCACATCCCCAAAATGCATAGTGTAAATGTACATGTTATACCGGTATACACACACGTACATGTGTACATTTACATGTAACAATTAAAAACTTTAACATTTCCTTGAATTAAAATTCCTCAATAAAATCATAAAATTTACTGCAATGATATGAACCTAATTGAAGTTATAAAGATGATACATGACAACTGCATTTAATTTTTTCCCCCAAGTTAACTAGAAACCAAAAACTTTAACATTTTTATCTGAACGCGGACAGCCGGACAGACGGGCGGACGGGCGCCCGGACAGACGGACGGAAATTGGTATTACATAGGCTCGCATCTGCTTCGCAGCTCCCCAAAAAATATGTACCACCAAAAATAATAACGACTGGAAAGCCAATTTCATAAGCTACTTTTAGATGAAAAAATTACTGAAATTGCTCAATCCGTTCAAAGAATATCACCATTTAAACACCATGACCCTAAAACCTGTCTCGTCCAAAAAAAGCAATTCATTGTGTGTTTTTACTGTTTGGAACAACACAGAAAATGACACAGAATACTTGTTGCAACAACTGTCACCAACTGTAGTACACAATATCCTTTTTAACAACCCTGGTTAGGCAAACAATATGATTTATAAAATCTACTTTTTCTAAAGGACAGGCCTTCAAAGGGATTCTGTTGAACATTTTTAACGTTTAAACAGAGATTGTATCGCTGGTGATGTTTGAAGACGATTGCGACGACGATTCTTGAAATCGCATTTTTTGGACGAGTCGGGTTTTAGGGTCATTCTGTTTAAATGGTAATATTTTCTGAACGGATTGACCAATTTCAGTCATTTTTTCATCTAAAAGTACCTTATGATATTGGCTTTCCAGTCCTTATTATTTTTGGTGCTACATATTTTTTTGAATATGAAATATAATTTTTGGGGTTTGGGTTCCGCTGTTTTTGACTCACCCTGTATGTCAGCTTAGCACACTGCACATTCTATGCCACCCCATGTTCTGTGACCATTTCCTTTCGACCTTTCCCTTTCCCCTAACGACCCCTCAAAATAACATTTTTCCTTTTTTCGCTCATCGCCTTGGCAATCAATACGGCCATCCCTCACGAATGGAAATTTGTCTCGTTATTGACTCCGTCGATTCATCAACGGTTGTCGCTCACATCTTGCAAAATGAGAGAGAGGAAGACTATAATGAATTATAATTTGGGGAGATTTTCGGCAAGTTGCTCCCGACGTTTTTCTCACGGCTGAAATCGATGATGGAAAGGACGTTGAGGAAACAAATGTTGGGTGACAATTTTTTTTAAGCTGTGGCTACCAAACAACCGATGTCTTAACTGAGTCCAAGGGGTTAAAAATAATCGGATTTTTCAGAAACTGACTTCAAACCTCTTGTATGCTCACAGTAAATAAATGCCAGTTGAAGCTAAGTGCACATTTTTATTTATGTAAATAAAGCAAATGCGAGTTGGTAAATCACGGCAACTATGAGTAAAGTAAAATTGCAAGCACACTAGAACCCATGTCAAATCTTAGGAATATTGCAGTAAATGTTTTCTCAAATCACAACGTCCAAATTGACCCAGCGTTATGTGCAAGATGCCTAAATCGTTTCCTGTAAAATGAGACATACAATTTTGGACTATTTTAACAAAAATACTTTTCTTTTGACATACAATAGAATATTGGAAGCTCTGTATCGGCATGTACATGTGCAATTCGGGCGATTCACAATGCAGTGCGCCACAAGAGGTTTGCAACGAAGAGTTCATTTTTCCCAGTGCATTGTGGGAGACGGTCGACAAATTCACAGCGCGGGACATTTGAAATTGTTCGTTTTTCCGAGTCGGTACTTTCGTAAAGGTATGCTTCGTGTATCTGTTTGCCCTTTTGTTTTGTTTTTATCAATGTGGTGTTTTTTATGAGGCGGCAGAACGCCATGCCCCAATCTAGAACAAATTAGTTCAAGTTGTCTACTGACACTCATTGAAATGGGCCATGTTTTGTCGACCGTAAACTAAAAAAAGGGACTCTCCATGTCAAACTCTTGGTGGCGCACTGCATTGTGAATCGCCCGAATTGATATCATTTTTTTAAGGGTCCGTGACATGAAGATTACACTGGAACTTACATTGTTCAAATATCCATTCCTCCGAAATGTATGAAAACTAATACACTTCCCTTTTTAGTGAAGCTTTTCTGTACAGTCCACTTTTTAAGCGTTTGAAATATTCCCTGCTTTTACTGACATCTGAGGGCACTGTTGTTGTGGCGCCACTTTATGGCCTACTCTTAAAGGTTGCGAAAGCCATGTCAGTTCTGGCCGTTACTGGCTGCCATGGTTACTAAAGGGCTAATTAGCACTCATTGTGTGAATCTAAAAAAAACAGCCTGACCACAGGGGGTGTGCAGAACACCTGAAAAGGTGTAAAAAGCTGAACTTTGGAAATCTCCTATACTTTTGTACACAGCAAGTAAGGGAAAAAAGCCTAATTCCAAAACACAAAAAAGCTGAAATCAGCTTTAAAGCTGAGATTTCACACCCCTGTGACCATTAATGAGTGATTTCACAACTTTTTTTCAACGGAGACAATTACTGGTACAATGTACAAGTAAAATTATGAGTTCAGAGGGGCTAAAATTGGGCCCTTCTAAATTTTTAGTGAATTACACTATGTCGGTCTGTGTGGCAGCCTTTAATCTCGGGGGGAAAAATCATCAAATTTTGCCCAAAATATTTCAAAGAGAGGGAAAAAAATCAATATTACCAGTAGACTGTGCCTCAAACATGTAAAAATGATTATAGATGTATATCATTCCTATTTTGATGAAAACATTAATTAAGAAATGGCTAATTCACAAAAAATTGACCAAAAAAGGAAGAATACTGGGGGAAAATGCAAAGGAATTAAGACAGGGCATGTACCTACATAATTTTCAGCAGTCTAAAACAGAAAAACATTTTTTTCTGAATGACAGATGGACTTAAGTAATGACAAAATGTATTCCAAGTAATCCATTGTCTCTGGCCCTGAGAAATCAATGTAATGCATTAAATCCAATTTTGTCGGACGGCTGTCATCACATTCTCCTGACGAGGGCAGATCCATCATATTCTAGAGGCGCCAGACAATGGGCATTGAGTGTTTGAGACAGCAAGGCCAGACCACTGACATAAAGAACTAACAATCCATTAAGGCACGAGCCTCTTGTGTGCACATTAGTGTCGCGGCCTCGTGGTCGGGGAGCACTGAACTCTCAAGATCTATGGGAGTTATTCTGAAGGTTGTGGGTTCGAGTCCATCTTGAGAGGTTGAGGTGCATGCGTCCCTGGTTAAGACACTTGGTTGCAACAAGTGAGATGAATATTTACCTCTTGCACACACATTTAAAGGAGTGCCGTGGCCTCGTGGTCGGAAGCACTGAACTCTCAAGATCTATGGATTTATTCTGAAGGTTGTGGGTTCGAGTCCATCTTGAGATGTTGGGGTGCATGCGTTCCTGGCTTAGACACTTGGTTGCAACAAGTGAGATGAATATTGACCTCTTGCACACACATTAATTAAATGGAGTGCCGTGGCCTCGTGGCCGGGAGCACTGAACTCTCAAGATCTATGGAGTTATTCTGAAGGTTGTGGGTTCGAGTCCATCTTGAGAGGTTGGGGTGCATGTGTCCCTGGCTAAGACACTTGGTTGCAACAAGTGAGATGAATATTTACCTCTTGCGCACACACATTAAATGGAGTGGTGTTGTCTTCGTGGTCGGGAGCACTGTACTCTCAAGATCTATGCAAATTATTCTGAAGGTTGTGGGTTCGAGTCCATCTTGAGATGTTGGGGTGCATGCGTCCCTGGCTAAGACACTTGGTTGCAACAAGTGAGATGAATATTTACCTCTTGCACACACATTAAATGGGGTGCCGTGACCTCGTGGTCGGAAGCACTGAACTCTCAAGATCTATGGGAGTTATTCTGAAGGTTGTGGGTTCGAGTCCATCTTAAGAGGTTGGGGTGCATGTGTCTCTGGCTAAGACACTTTGTTGCAACAAGTGAGATGAATATTTACCTCTTGCACACAGATTAAATGGAGTGCCGTGGCCTCGTGGTCAGGAGCTCTAGTATCTGAAGGTTGTCGGTTCGAGTCCAGCTTGTGAGGATGTAGTGTGTGTGAGTCCTTGGGCAAGACACTTTGCTGCAACCATTAAGAGGAATATTTACCTCTTGTACACACTCTAAAGAGAGTGCCGTGACTTTGTGGTCGGGAGCACTGAACTCACAAGATATCAGTGGGTAAATCCGAAGGTTGTGGATTCAAGTCCAGCTTGTGAGGTTGTGGTGTGTGTGTGTCCCTGGGCAATACACTTTGTTGCAACCATTAAGAGGAATATGTACCTCTTGCACACAGTTCAAAGAGAGTGCCTTGACCTCGCGGTCAGGAGCAATATTGAACTCTCAAGATCTCTGTGGGTCAATTTGAAGGTTGTGGGTTCGAGTCCAGCTTGTGAAGTTGCTGTGCGTGTGTCCCTGGAGAAGACACTTTTCTACTTCCATTAACACAAACATTACCTCTTGTATGCATATTAAATCGAGTATCACGGCCCTGAGGACTCAAGATCTATGTGGGCAATTCTCCAGATAGTGAGACCAAGTCCAGCTGTGAAGTTGAGGTGCTTTGTGTCCTCGGGCAAGACATTTTACGACAGTATCTACCGCTTTCCCCACCCAAAGTTTAATGGGATTTCTGTGAATTAGCTTATCCGGGGAAAAAAAGGGCTGATGCTAATCCTGATTACTGGAACACTGTGTTCCTGGGGCTGCAGCTTCAAATCCTAACTAAAACTGATTAAAAAAAATCAAGGTTTCTGCTTAATGATAATTTTTGAACTGCTGTGATGTTTAATATATTTCATTACCAAATTTAGGAATAAAAGCAAAAATGCACAATCTCATTGCATTGCTCTTTAGAGCTTTTTTTATATACCAAGTGGAAGATACACAACACTTCGTGGTAGTCCTTCAAAAGAGTTCATTTGCAGGTCTCAAATTACCATATTCCGGGAAACAAACACATCGGAATGTTTAACCACCGTGCGCCGTCCAAACAGGGCCTGATTCCGGCGCGTGAAACCGTTTGGATAGGTGTTTGAGCACGTCTTGGTTTTTGCTTCCCACGAGTGGGAGACGAGTGTTGTCGCTCAGTCTCCTCCTCTCTCTCACCAGGCAAGGGAGTAAACAAGAGGGGCGACGGGACAGGCTTAAAGGGATGTTGCAGAGGGTTGAACACACATATTTTGTAATTTCTGGTGAGCTGGCATGTTCTAAAGGCAGGCATGCAACTGGAAAGTAACAAAAAAATACAACACTTTGCAACACCTTGTACAGTGGGTTTTTTTATCTCCAATTTTTAATGGCATACATGTAAGCGCGAAGTGAAAAATGAGAAACTCTGCTGATCTTAGGAAAAGTTGCATGCCAGTTAAGGGGAGGGCTCGGGGAGCTTGAGGTCCCCAAAGACACCCCCTCCCTCTCCCCCCCCCCCCCCCCCTCAGAAAAAGGGACAAGAGACCGAGACAGGCAGAGTTTCTAGTAGTTCTTTTCAGAACCACACAGACTCACAACAAAGATATCATGGTGTAAGAATCTGATGGAAAAGAGACCTGAACCTACGACCCCTGGAACACCCTATCAAGGACAACTGAATCACCATATGCTACTATTGCTAGCTCAGTTGATAGAGCATCACTGCAGTTTCTCAGAGGCAGCAGGTTCACATCCAAACTTTCTAAGTCATTTCCTATTGTGGTTTATTGATTTGATCAAACTTGAAAAGTTTTATGGTCTCCAGTGAATGATAGAGGACACTGGCATAGAAACTAGAGAGGAACCGGCCAATCCAATGACAGACAGAACTGTGTTCCGTGCTCAACGCCGTGCCCGACTCAAGCTCCGCTGATTCGATGATGATGATGTGCAAAAGTAACTCCTCAACAATTACAAAGAGAGAAGGGAAGACCACTGGGAGGGACATTTGAATGCATTAATAACAGCATCTGACTCTCTCGCACAAGACAGTATTCAGGTTTGTGCACATTCAGACAATAATAAGTTGTGTGCTTGCTTTGTGCAATACATGTGCAAACCTGAGCACGTGCATGCAGTGTACCATTACACAAGTCCACCTATGTTCCGACACACTTATGTTCCGACACACCTACCGGTATGTTCCGACACACCTATGTTCCGACACACCTACCGGTATGTTCCGACACACCTATGTTCCGACACACCTACTGGCATGTTCCGACACACCTATGTTCCGACACACCTACCGGTATGTTCCGACACACCTATGTTCCGACACACCTACCGGTATGTTCCGACACACTTATGTTCCGACACACCTACCAGTATGTTCCGACACACCTATGTTCCGACACACCTACCGGTATGTTCCGACACACCTATGTTCCGACACACCTACCGGTATGTTCCGACACACCTATGTTCCGACACACCTACTGGCATGTTCCGACACACCTATGTTCCGACACACCTACCGGCATGTTCCGACACATCTATGTTCCTACACCCTATGTTCCGACACACCTACCGGTATGTTCCGACACACCTATGTTCCGACACACCTATGTTCCGACACACCTATGTTCCGACACACCTACCGGCATGTTCCGACACATCTATGTTCCTACACCCCTATGTTCCGACTGCTCATATTCCTATCCTTAATCCTAATCCTAACCCTACCCGGGAGTAACACAATCTTATGTGCGGGATGTCGGAACATAGGGGTGTCGGAACGTAGAGCAGTCACCCAGTGTACGTGTCCCTCCCATTGCATGTTGGGCTTTTGAAGTGGTCACAAGGTGCCATCAACTGTTGGTACACGGGCTCTACGTCCTAAAGAAAGCATCAAACATCTCCTCAAATTTCTAGACAGAAAACTGACCCTTTCACCTTTAAAACTCAAGCCCATATAATACAATTTCAATGTGCTCCGTCAAACACATTTCAAGGAAAGCTGTGTACACAATGGGCAATAATCACGGAGAGCACTTATGCAATTCACAGCTTAATCTTGGGACACAGTCTGACATTTGCTCGATGCAGCCTATGCAATCAATGCACGTGCTACATGCAAATGCCAATGCACTACGGGCGCACTGTGTACATATTGAGCCGGTACCAGAACGGTGTGCTTTACGTGTATATGTTTGTCAAACCATGGTATTAAGGTGTGAAAATTCATTTGGTGAGGACTGTTCTTGTGACAAATTTCAGAAGTACCCGGTACATGTACATGTACACCCATATGTTTGTTTCACATACGTAGTGTGGACTTTCCTTTCTTTTCATGTAGTTAAGGAACACCAGTGTAAAAACTCATTTTTCTCAAACTGTGAAAACTTTTCCAACCCAATTTTTTTTCTATGATTCCCTTTAGTGTTTCTCTTCATTCTGCTACCTAACCCAAAAATGCCTCTAAACCTGTTTTCCAGAAATGGGGAAACAGAGTGTGGACGTGGGCAAGTCCACACTTCGTCGCTGCTACCTACATTATGTGGACGTGTTTTGTTCGGAAGTCCACACTGCGTATGTAAGACAAGCTCATGCGTGTCCACTGAATAGAATCCCCAGATCTCGAGTACATCATCAGTGGCGCTTCTAAGGGAGGGGGGGGGGGGGGGGGGAGGAGGGGCATTTAGGCGGTCTAAATCCCCGCTCGGGCTGGAAAAAAAATTAGGAAAATCATGAAGAAAAAAAGGAGCACATGCCTGCCCCCCTCCCCCACCACCGATCATCACCCATGTAGCCTTGGCACATCACCTTGAGCATTCTCAAAGACTTGGGTCTCACTTAGTCTGAACAAAAGTCATACTTCCAGTTTATTTTATGGATTACAGGGCAATCTTGTTTGAACGTGGGCCCCCCTAGTTGGTACAATGGCCCAGCCAGTGGGCCCCCTAGTTGGTACTATGGCCCCCCTCCCAGTAGGCCCCCCTAGTTGGTACTATGGCCCCCCCCCCCCCCAGTGGGCCCCCTAGTTGGTACTATGCCCCCCCCCCCAGTGGGCCCCCCTAGTTGGTACTATGCCCCCCCCCCCCAGTGGGCCCCCCTAGTTGGTACTATGGCCCCCCTGACACTCATGGCTGGTGACGGGCCGGGAAAAATCCATTAAATTGAACATTTGGTAAATTCTAAAAAATATGAATACAAACATACATTGATCTTCCATGAATGTCCCAACCGGCTAGTCGCAGCACTAGTCATGGCACTATGGCTTATCCCTGCACAATGACTAGTCATGAACTTTAAAACAAAAATGGAGGTCGCGATTACGAGTAGCAGTCACAAGTAACGACTAGTTGACTTGTCACACTAGTCGTACAGTGCTAATAATGACCTCAACTGATACATTTGGGACCAGCTGGACTTGTCAAGCCTATTCTTGTTTACATTCACATTTACAGGGAGTCAGATTGACGCAGCGGTAATTGCTGTCCTCGCCTTCCACCGCTGTGGCCTGGGTTCGATTCCTGCCCTGGTCCACATGTGGATTGGGTTTTTAGTCCCTACCTGATTCCGTGGGTTTTCCCGAGAATATTCTTCTGGGCTTTTGCTCCACCTCTAAAACTGTAATTTCTTTACAATGTCTTCTCTCTACAGGTTTCTTCAGGCTTTCGTGCTACAAAGCCTAGGGCACTTTTGAGGAATGCTTGGTTTCATTACCAGAAAGAAAGAAATAATAAAAGGAATACATGAAGTGTAATCACAAATGTCAGAATCTCAGAAAACCCACCACTGCTTTACTCAGAGAGTATGATGTCAACATCCATTTGAGGACGTTAGTAATAATTTTCATTTGGAACGAGACAACAGCGGCATTAGGTTTTACATTACTTTGGGGGTCTCGCATGTTTGATGTTATAGGTTTTTTTTTCCTGTCAGTGTTTTTTTCTTATAACAAAGCTGCCAATAAACAGTTTCTGTTTGTGTGATACTTTCGGGATGTGCAGTTTTTTAACAATTCGGTGTAAAACCTCACAGCTTATAAAACTAAAAGAACAAGATGGACGCTCTTGAGCATATCCTCGAGACCACTCCCAATTTCTTGAATACCTGAATTGTAAAAAAATGCTTTTCGGACATGCCGTTGAGGATCAAATATTCGGTATACTGGGCACAGCCCTACATACGGCACGTCAAGAGTCTTAAGACAGAAACTTCATGAAGTCAACTGTGAAGCTCAAAGTAGCCTCTTGGAGTACTAGTGAATCAATATTTTAGATAACAATTTTAAAGTCAGTTACGGAACTTTTAGAATTCAGTCCAGATTTTTTTCCATACCAAATGTCAGAAGTCAAACCAGCTCCTTGATATCACTTTGATGCACTCCTTCAGGGTTTTCCTGTGATAATCACGACATACGCTTCACCCCTCCCCCCCCCCCACCTCTTCCATGGTGGCTTTTACTCAATTTCCCCGCCGTCTCAAGTTTCCCATAAACCACATTCGTGGCCCCGACCTCAGTCAATAATGCTTCACGAGAATCCGACAACGCCGCAAATTGCCCTTGTCAAATCGGTAAGTGACACCTCCGTTTTTTCCCCTGTTTTTTTTTTTTTTTTTTTTTTCCCCCGCACGTCAAGGCTTACAAGCCTACTGTTTAGTTTTTCAATTACTTTTAGGGTGCCCTAGCGTCTTTCGACTGCTTCGGGAGAACCACAGTTTGCATATGACTGCCTTGATAAATCAATAACTTCAACCTTTTACTTAACGGTGCGTTGTGTTGCCGAGAAGTACGCACTTGAAAGGTCGCCAGGGGACAGAATCAGTTTTTCTCCGGGTTTTTTTTTTTTTTTGTTCGTCTCCATTCTGCCCTCGGCCACTGCTTGTTCAGCTGTTTATTGGACGATATTATTTTTAAGACCGCTGAGCCATTGTGGTCTTTCTCTTGGATTTGAGGTGTGATCATATAATGCTTTAATTCTCCTTTTCATTAATGTAGTCGATTTGTAAACAGCAACTGATCTTTAGACTTATCTGGTGACCGCAATTGTGAATAATTTCTGAGGTGGCACCTTGCTAGAGCACAGGTGGTAAACGGGCACTTAATGCCCTTTACGCAGTGTTTACAACTTGCGCGAATGCATGTGCAGCTCAAACTTAAGAATGTACACAACACAGTGGCGCACCCAGGATTTGGCTGGGGGGGGGGGGGGAGCTCACAATGTTTGTTTTTTTTTTAAATTTTAGAAGTAAAAAAATTGGCCCAATTTTGTACCCAGGATTTGGCTTGGGGGGGGGGGGGAGCTCTCAATGTTTTTTTTTACAAATTTTTTAAGTTAAAAATTTTTCCCAAAATTTTTGTCTGCAGATTTTTGGGGGGTTTTTTTTGGTTATTTTTTTTTTGGGGGGGGAGGGGACAATTTTGACGTTGGTGGCGCCACTTACACCCCTATTATACTACTCTGAAATAGGCCACATACATATCACCAAGGTCAAATCGTGGGACTAAAAAAAAAAATAAAAAAAAGCGACATCTGTATCTGTAGCGTACTGCAAGCAAACTCCACTATGGGATGTACGGTTGCAGGCGCGTGGTGGCTAGCAGCATCCCTAAACAATTTTGTTAGTAGGCCCCCTTAGTGTTGAAGACAACTGCATCTCATGGAGTCTTGACTTAAAGGACTCCACTGAAGTAGCTTCCCTGACTTCCCTGACATGCGCACAAGCATGGTCCCACTATCAGTAATGGCTTTTAATGGGGGTCGACAAATTAGTCAAGTGCTGTGCAGACAAAGTATCCAATCACAAAGTACCGGTATATATAGCCCATCCAATCAGTCGACCAGTCATGTGATGTTGATGCAATTCGTCACATGAATGGTGGACTGATCAACTGTACTTTTATTGAGTATTATTCATAATAATGAACCGCAATGTTGAATCACAAAGGAACACAAAATAATAGATCTCAAAAGTCATAATCTTCCACTGATCCAGAGAAATGGACTGGTAGCATTGACAAGCAATCTGCCCACAGTGACTGTTACTGCAGGTTTCACACAAGAATTAAAGGCACATTTTCAAAAAAAACAACAGTTCTTTTTGCACATAAAAACAACAGGTGCAAAAAAAACACCACGCTAGATGCAAACACAAATTCACAGGATAAGAAACAAAAAAGAAAGTGTTCTTTCAGCAAAACGAAAAAGGTTTGTGAATTGTTTTCGTTTTGCTGAACACACACCTTGTTTTGTGATCTGTGGACAGAACTTTAAAACGGTGGTTGGGTTTGAAATTCCGTAACTGGAAAAGTACATGAGTGATTTGAATGATTCTTGTACTAAAAGAAAGCTTATGAACTGGGTTTTCATATCCTAGATTTTGAAAGTGCTACATGCAGAACTTCACTAAAACAAAGGTCCTGACAATTGGGTTTCGTTTTTTTTTTTGGACTCACCCTGTACAGTGTACCACTGCTGAGGATAAAAAATAAAAAGGTTGTTGCCTTTTGTCGACACCTAATCTAACAGGCTAAACACTGCAGAAGGTATTAATGTATTTAGCTGCCTGTCGGGCACGATGCCAACCTGATCCATCACACTCTGCTAGGTGCCGGAAGGATTGCCATGGCAACCGAAAAAGGCCACCACAAACACTTGACACATCCGATTTCCTGTAGTGTAACAGTCCATGAGGACAGGCAAAACTGCCAGGCGGACATTTTGTTTCTGCGTGCCTGCGCCATTACCTTCCGTCAAATTATGTAGATTGTTAGGGCGCATTGCGGGCACTGCAGATTTTCTCAGAATACGAATGCGTTGCTAACAGTGCGCCACCAAAAAAATAGAACAGGGAATGCATCTTTCGCAGTCGACATCTTTCCAACTTATTCATTTATCTTTCACTGTTTCCATGCATTTCTAGACAAAAAGATATGTGTTTGGAAGCCCCATCAATACACTTGCCATTATTTGCACATAGCAAACTACAATTGTTGGCATCAGAAAATGCAAAAAAACTGCCAAGTCCTGCTGAGGCAAAAGGAAGATACTTAAATTTTGCATCCAGTAGTTAACTAGCTTCCTATTATGCACAACAAATTGGACTCTCTCTAGTACACTGTAAATTGTTCTAACTGTATAAAGAAATATAATCCCTTTAACGCCCTAGGGGGTATGCAAAATCATATTAAAATTGGAGGATTCAGGACTGTTTATAGGGTTAAGTTTCTTCTAAAAATCAAGAGAGTGCTCAAAGTTGTTTTGTTTTTTCAAATGTAGTTTATAGACCTGTGTAAAGACTGGTTCATACTTAAAGGGAAGATACAACATTTGCAAACATCACAAAACGAAATGATCAAATTATCACAAAATACCTTACTGGTTGTTAGGGAAAGACAGTCTAAAGCATCCTGTAAAATTGTGGCTCCTAGTGTGCTGTCATTTTCAAGAAAAATGGTATTTTTCCAACGCTGGTCGGCCGACCAGCGTTGGAGAAAACTGGCTTTTTTCAAAAACTGTTCCTAATTTTTCATAATTAGTTAGTCTGCGTTGTCTTTGCAATTGATTACACACCTGTGAATGGGTACAAGCCTGCTAGACTAATTCTCCGACCTTACAATTCCCCAAAGTCTATAAATTGCTCCGTTTCATCTTAAGTGGGGTCAGGGAACCAGACTACAAGAACACGATTGGTTTTCTTGGTTTTTCCAGCATCTACAAGCCCAAAACGTGAAACAAGTCATTTTAACAATATTTGCTATAACATACTAATCCTCCAAATCCATTTATTTCTGAAAATTGCAGCAAAAGCAAATGTTGTACATTCCCTTTAAGAAATGTAAACTAAGTGCAATCATGTTTTCACATCATAAAATATTCACTGTAAAATGTGTTCAATTTTTACAAATTTGTAGTACAAAGTTACCTTGAGACCGCAGTTTCCGTTTGCCGCATGCATTGCTGGATGCAATTATGATGTGAGGATTCCAAGCGTGTCGTCTCAAATCAGGCCACAGAATGACCTATTTGTCATCCGCATTCAAATACGCAGACCCTACTTCTAACACTCTGCAAATACCATGTTAAAGGCACGTAGGAGCATTTGCAATTATGTGGAAACGTACACGCACCTACTTATTTAACGAGAAAATCTTTGCTCAAATTGAAGATACAACTGGTACCAAATACATGTACATCGTGAAATTCCGCCTGCAATGGTATCACTCTGAAGAAAACACTAATTGAAGGTGGTTTAATAAGAAAATTTGCCGTAGGCACATTTTTTTTTTTTTTTTACATGCATTAGCAACGGAATCCATCTAGACCCCAGAAATTGTGCATGCGTACATTTTCTGGTTTCTCAAAATGAAAAGTATCCACCGAACTGAAATTTCAACAGGTTAGTTGCAGGCGCGGTTCTAGAGCTTTTTTGGGGGGGGGGGGGGCTAGCAGGGTGGATCCAGCAATTTTTTCAGGGAGGGGTGCTGAAATGTTGACTGGTTATTTTCTACGGACACTTACCGGTAGGGGGGGGGGGGGGGGGGGGGGGCTTGTACCATATTTGGTTGCTTCAAACAAAATTTTCCCAGGCACACTAAATTAACTAAAAGTGTACAAATGCAACCTTCTCACGACTATTTATTTAGGGGGAGACCGTTCCCATGTACGTCGCATTCTTACATTCTGCTAGTGCAATTTTTCTTTTTTGACATTTTTTTTGGGGGGGGGGGGGCTAGACAAAATTTTGGGGGGCTAAAGCCCCCCCCCCCCCACCCCTGTAGAACTGCCACTGGTTAGTTGTTATGTGCCCTTCTTAAGATTTTGAGCAATTTGGTTGCTTCAAACAAAATTTTCTTTTACAAAAACCTCCCTAGGCATTTTTGCTAGGATGCAACCTCAATCCTGCAAAATCCCCTCAATCTTCCAAAAATCCTCAGTTATTTCTTTAGTGTGGTCCTTGGAGGGGTGACCACTGCCTCAATCCTGCAAAAGAGCCAGTGACATCGTGGAGCAGTGCAGAGGATTTCAAGTACAATCTAGGTCTAAATTTATGCACGGCTGAACATAAACACAAGGTTCGGCCCAAGACCTTGACACAGTGCATCCTCCAAAATCAGCCAAACATTTTTGCCATATAGCCTCAATCCTGCAAAATCCGCCATTTTGCAAAGAGGACATTGGAGGAGGTTTAATAGGGTTAAACACAATTGACATCGAGTGGTATGCTGATGTTTTTCTTTGCCTTCTTCATTGAATTTGGAATTGACCTCTAATTCTTTGCCATAGGTAAGTTCTTTGTATCTGGTTTCTGTTTGAATCCCCAATGCACCACAAAATGTACAATTTGAGAGACATCTCAAACAGGGCTGGATAACTCAGTTGGCAGAGCACCAGACTAGAATATTTGGTAGGAAGTCACAGCAGGGCTGCCAAGTTCAAGTAAACAAGAGTTGAGAGTGGGAATTTGGCGCTGTTGCTTGATTAGAACTAATGCGAGTGCAAAGCCCTAACAGCGTGGGGTTTGGGGCCTTGGACAATTTTGGATTCTAGATGCTCTGTGGTGTGATCTCTGACCACTTTCACCAATTTTTTTGAGCATCATCATTTAAACATAATTTTTGAGTTTGGAGTCAATTATTTATCTATTTTTTTTTAACGTGAGAACAAGCTGAAATGTGTGAGTCTCATGCTCAATGCGTGAGTCTCATGCTCAGAGTTGGCAGGCCTGTCACAGTGTTAAATTCCACTCAAATCAATCCCTCTCTTCAAACTAATATAAATATAGTTGAGTTATCAGATATGCCTCAAGGTAAAATCAATTAACCCCAGGCCTTATCCTGAAATCGGTTTCATTACAAGCCTCTCATCTATTAACATTTCACTAGATCCCACATGACCGCGTTCCCGCAAATTTACAACAATAAAATTGCATGACTTTTCCGTGACTCTTCCATGACCAAATTATGAAAATCAATGACCTAGTTCATCAAAATGCAGATCAAAACTGTGAAACTTGTTCTGTGAAAAGTGCTTAAAGGGAATGTACATCATTGGCTTTTGCTGTAAGTTTCAGAAATGAACTATTTGAGGGGTTAGTATAATAGATCAAATATTGTTTAACTGACATGTTTGAAGTTTTGTGTTCGAAAATGCTTGAAAAACCAAGAAAAACAAAACTGTTTAAGTAGTCTGGTTCCCTGACTCCACTAAAGATAAAATGGATCAATTATATAGATGTCGGAAAATTGTAAGGTAAGGGAACCAATCTAGCTGGCCTGCACCCGTTCATGAACATGTAACCAATAACAAACAAAATTTGGACTGAAAAAAAATTGTAAATTTGGAGCAGTAGTTGAAAAATAGTTAGGTTTTTCCAACGGTGGTCGGCCGACCACTGTTGGAAATGTATACAAAAATTTTCTTGAAAATGACTTGACACCAGGTGCCATAATTTTACAGGATGCTTTAGACTGTCATTTACCAACATCCTAAGTGAGGTATTTCGTAAAAACTTGGTAGTTTTATTTTTCGATGTTTGCAAATGTTGTATATTCCCTTTAACAGAAACAGAAAAAAAAATTAAAAAGGCAATGTGTCTTACGAAATCAAACCGCTTGATCAGCAAAATTTGTAAAATTTGGTCGGGTACATTCATCAGATTTCCAAGGCTAAATTATGGATATATAAAGATTCAAATATTAAATAAATTGTTCCTCGCCAAATTCCATGACTTTTATCATTTTTTTACACATTTCCATGACTTTTCCAGGCTTTGAAATTGAAAATAAAATTGCAAGTTATTTCAGGGGTTTTTTTTCTAGGGAACTCTGCATGAGGTTTTACCAGCAGTGGATTAAATTTTATTATCCTAAAAAAAACCAATGTCAGAAATTTTCACAAATATTCCCAAACTGTTGATTTGGTCCACTCTTGTATTACTCCCAAAGATGCTTTCAATTTTTGACCAAGATTGAAGTCTTCGCTGCCGCGCCCTGGCATTTTAAGTCAAGCACCATGGGAACGTGGCCTTTTTGCGCGCGAGTGCCTCGTCGCGACGACGGACGTACAGAGTGCAAATCGTGACAGCTTTAGACTTGAGAGTGCCCCCCAATGATCCGCCAAGTGTCTGCCGCTGGCAGCTCTCGAGTGCGTCAAGGTATATAGGCTGGTGCATAGGGTCTAGGAGAGGCCTGGGGGCACTTGAACGAGTCGGGGTGCCGGATTTCAGACAGGTTTTTTTTTTGTGTTTTGCTTTGTTTTGTTTTCTTTCGTTTCGGTTTTTCAGGTGATGAAAATGCAAGGCCACAAAGCAAAAGGCTGCTATCTTACTGTTAATGGCTAATCAATAGATTTTACAAGGCACCATCTTAAACCTTCCTAGTGTGAAGTCAATATTCAGAGCAGTATATAAAACCCTTTAAAGCTATAGTCCATCATTTGCAGCCATCCGAAAAAGTAACTGGCATATTATTGTTGAAAAACATACTTGGTTGAAAGATAGTAAGTGGACTAAACTCCCTGTGAAATTAATCTTTCTGGCAAGCTATCATTTTGAAGTAATCAACGAAAGAAGTCCTTTCCAACGGTGCGTCTTAAGACGGTGACTGCTCTATGTTCCGACACCCCTATGTTCCGACAACCTAGATTGTGTTACTCCCGGTTAGGGTTAGGGTTAGGGTTAGGGTTAGGAATAGGAATATGTGCAGTCGGAACATAGGGGTGTCGGAACATAGAGGTGTAACCCTTAAGAGGCACCGTAGGACAATTTAAATTAGTAGTTCGTTTTGTTATTCGGCGCAGCGCGCACAAGCATTGGCACGACGCACAGGCGCGCACGGTTGCTATAATTCGTCGGGTCAGTGCGCGACATCGCGTAAAGCTGCAATTCAAAACAATTCAAAACATGATTCAGCAACTTTTGATTTGAAATTGAGATCCTAGAATGCTGTTTTTCTCGGAATATACAGCTGAAGCTGCGCTGAAACTTCATCAGGTTAGTTGTTCAGTACCCTTCTTTAGATTTTGAACACTCTTGTTGCTTCAAACGAACAAAAATGCACAAATTACAAATGATGGACTATATCTTTAAAACCGTGCAGGTCAGTTTCAAGTGAAGGGATATGAAGTGTTATAAAGTAACTGTGTCACACAGAGAGTCACTGAACAAGAAAGGCACTGTGGAGAGCAGTGAAGCGTGACTGAATCTGCCTGCTTTTAAGCTTGCCCTGAGCTTAACCACACAAAAGAATTGTGCATGGATTTGAAGTGTTATCCATACTCCACAGAATATTACATCAAAGGAATTTGAAGTGTGGGTGCTAAACCCTGTGGGCAAAAGTGGTTTTGCAAAACTTGAAGGGTTGTGAAGTGCAGAAGACCAGGATTAGTTAAGGGTCGTTACAACAATGACTGTTTTGACAAATCCAAGAGTTCATTTTTTAGCCTCTCATCACACAGGGTTGTTGGCTCAATTAATACCCTCAGTATATGTCTTGTTCCGTAATTATGGGGACTACACACCTGATGCAGTGTTGTAGTCGAGTACTTTTTTCCGAGTACCGAGTACTGCCGAGTACTTAGGTTACTGAGTACGAGTACAAGTACGAGTACATCTTTTTCCGAATACGGCCATACGGCAAATGGTTCATCGTGCGTAATTGGCCCAGGCCAAGTCAGACCGATATACAGACCCAGTCACGGCTAGCTGTTAAATGTGTTTGTCCGGACGTGCGCAGAGGAAAGTCAGGAAACTTCATTTTCTCCGCAAGCCGATCAACCATTTGAAACTGAAAGTATCGATAAGGCCATGGTAAGTCAAGCTACATTGTATACCATTTTTTGTTCGAGTACTGCTATTCAAGTACGAGTACTTTGATGATCGAGTAAAATTTTGACATGTAGAGTACGAGTACTTTGCTACCCGATAACGAGTACCGTCATTTCGAGTACGAGTACTTTGACATTCGAGTATGAGTATGAGTATGAGTACTCTAAAAAAAAAGTACTCGAGTGGTACTCGAGTACAAGTACCGAGTACGAGTACTACAACACTGACCTGATGAGTGATAGTTTTTATGTGGAACCGAGGATGCTATGGGGACAGCAGAAAGTCCCCATAACTCGGTCCTAATTTCCCTATCAATAGAAATCTTCCCCATTATAACGCAGCGTCAGCTAGGGCACATTTTCCCATCTCACACGACTTCATGATTGGCACACTGTGAGAGCCCATTTGTTGCATACCAGATGTGCTGAATCTTTGGTATTACCGGGTATATCATGTGCTTGGATATACTGTAATTTCATTGGTCAAGAACGGCCACGTATATCTCGAAAATAAAAATGCATGTCAAACACCGAGGGTGATATCGCACTGCGTTCATTTGTTTAATCACAAATTTTTAATTATTCATCAGACTCAGAGCAGACTGGTATTAATTTGTAATGAATTTTAATTTCATTGCTTTTATTTCTATTCGCATGTTCCAAAAATGAAGAGTTCTGCAATTTCAATTTAACATGGCCGACTCGTGAATAAAGTCTATAACTGAATTCACCCCCCCCCAAAAAAAAAACCAGTATAAAACAGAGTCCCTCTGACCATCACGGCGGACAATGACATCAACACACACAACACTCTCTCACAAAACAATAGCGCTGTGCATTTTCGAATAATTTAGTATTTAGTTACTGGAACTTGGATTTGATCAAATATTCAAATACTCGAACAGTGGCATTTGAGGTAAAAATACATTACGAATATCAAATATGTATCAATCAATTTTTGAGATACCGGTACATATGTACAAAATGTACCTGACTATATTTGACAGATTTGAAAGGGAATGTACATCATTGGCTTTTGCTGTTTTTTTTCAGAAATGAACTATTTGAGGGGTTATTATAATAGATCAAATATTGTTTAACTGACATGTTTGAAGTTTTGTGTTCGAAAATGCTTGAAAAACCAAAAAAAACAAAACTGTTTAACTAGTCTGGTTCCCTGACTCCCTGATTCCACTAAAGATAAAATGGATCAATTTATAGATGTCGGAAAATTGTAAGGTAAGGGAACCAGTCTAGCTGGCCTGCACCCATTCATGAACATGTAACCAATGGCAAACAAAATTTGGACTGAAAAAAAATTGTAAATTTAAAGCAGTAGTTGAAAAATAGTTAGGTTTTTCCAACGGTGGTCGGCCGAACACCGTTGGAAATGTATACAAAAATACCATTTTCTTGAAAATGACTCAACACCAGGTGCCATAATTTTACAGGATGCTTTAGACTGTCAGTTACAAACATCCTAGTAAGGTATTTCGTTAAAACTTGGTAGTTTTATTTTTCGATGTTTGCAAATGTTGTATATTCCCTTTAAAGATGAAAATGAGGGCAAAAAATCCTCATGGAATCTTTCAAATCATGTGCTTAAGGTGGCTGTCCACAAAAATGTGGCATATTAACAACAAAAATCCAATCAACTTATACAAATAACATTAAATGGCAGTTGTTTTTCATCGTTTTCTTGAGACAGCTCATTTTATTTTTCTCGAATAATCTATTTGGTCAAAAGCTATTTGGATATATTGGGTGGATGATAGAATATCCGGATCATATTCGGGCACAGCCCCTACAAAACAAGAGCATCTTCAGCACACACCACATGTACATGTACTATTTTTTAAAGAGGTTGTGGAATGCTCGAAGACATTTCCGTCATTTTTTGGGTATATGTAGCCTAAGGAGTGATGAAATAAAAACGACTATTGTTTCTGTCATGAAATGAGTACAAAGGGTACTTTTGAGAGCTATCTTTCAGGTCCTGTTTCGACCCGAACGTGCAATTTGTGTAAAAGTCGTCGTTGCGGGCAGCAAACAAAACACAGTAAATCGTGACGTAATAAACAGGACTCGTTTATGCTACTCTGCATCGGGAGTCTTGTTTATTACGCCACGATTTACTGTGTTTTGTTTGCTGCCCGCAACGACGACTTTTACACAAATTGCACGTTTGGGTCGAAACAGGCATGACAGGACTTGAAAAACAGCTCTCAAAAGTACCTTTTGTGCTCATTTTATGACAGAAACAATAGTCGTTTTTATTTCATCACACCTTAGGCTACATATACCCGAAAAATGATGGAAATGTCTTCGAGCATTCCACAACCTCTTTAACTGTATGGACGCATGTGCACGAATGACGTCAAAAATGAGCCATGTGTAAAACCCAACTGGGAACTATAACCACCGAGGTATGGTCGAATACAATACAAGATGGACTTAATAGTCCAATTATTAGAATTTGAGCAGCGGAAATCAGACCTCCTTTTTTACAGCCATGCACACTATCTGATCAAAACATGAAGATGGTCCTTTTTTTCCCCAGCTTCTTTTTGGCAGCTGACAAGTTTTACAAAGCCAGCAGGTCTCAGGTGCCGGCAATTGACGTTAATTGAACGGGCTATTCAATTAAGAGATCTGATTCCCTTCAGCCGTTAATCCCCCCCTTCCAACTCAGAATTGTGACTGCCATTCATTGGCTTGTTTTGCCAGATGCACAGGTGGGAGAAACGTTGACGCGCGCTCGCTCCTGGACACATACTGTCATGACCCTAATGCAGACGAAGATGCATGAGGGCTCATTAAAGGGCCGATTTCATTCTCTGCTTAGTGGGTTGCTAACCGGAATGTGGTGCATAACATGCTCATTTTGCCTTATTTGTGGGATAATTTGCTAGCCAATGTTTTTTACACTAAGCAGTTTCCATACAATGTTTATAGGTAGAGCATATCATTTGCAGCAATCCAAAAAGTAACTGTTGAAATTATTGTTGAAAAGCATACTTGGTTTAAAGATAATAATGGCACTAAGCTCCCTGTGAAATTATTTTTTTGGGGGGGGCATGCTGTCAATATGAAGAAAACAGAAGGTCCTTTCCAAAGATGCGTCTGCAGACGCATTTCTGGCAGTATCCATTGGTAGTTTGTTTTTAATTTGGCAAAGCCGTGAATGGGTGCGCGCAAGCGTTGACTCGACGCACACGCGCACACCGTTACTATAATTCGTTGGTTCAGCGTGTGACATCAAGTAGCTGTACCCGGATGGATGAGAACGTGTCCCAGACGCTGATTTCGGCACAATTCAATACATGTCTCGGCAAGTTCTGAATTGAAATTGTGATCCTAGAATGTTGTTTTCTCGGAATACACAGCATTCAATGAGCTAAAACTTCATCAGGTTAGTTGTTAAGCACCCTTCTTTCATTGTCTTTAGATTTTGAGCAATTTTGTTGATTTAAACGGAAAAAAAATGCACAAATAGCGAATGATATACTACACCTTTAAAGGTACGTCGGATCATTTGCTTTTTGTGCATTATTTTAGTTTGAACCGAAATTGCTAAAAATATTAAGTGGGGTGCACCGCTAACCTGTGGAAGTTTTAGCTCAGTGGCTCCTACATTTTGAGAAAACTTGGAAAATATATGCTTCAGTTTTTGGGTCTTGTAACTGAATTCCTTCAATGATTGTTTTCTTCCGAACGATACCATTTCAGGCAGAATAATTTCACAGAGTATTTGGTACCATCCCCAATTTCAATTTGAGCAAGGTTTTTCTCATTAAATCGGTGGCTTCGTTTCCGGGTAATTACCAATGTTCCTACATGTACCGTACGTGCCTTTAATCAACCATCTACATGAAGTACAAGTACAGCATCAATAACCTCCATAAATTTATGTAAATGTTTAGGGCAACCCTGAGTGCTTATTAGTGTCAGCTCTTACAATGTACATCAAGATAAGATTTTGTTTATAACCTTGTCAAATATGTGTCACATCCATGTCCAATTTCAATGCATACTCATTGTAAAATTTAAAAATAAAGATTATTATCGATCAATGATGATGAATATATCTCATTTCTAAACAGATTATAACTACCTACTCAAAGCACTACTCAAAAGTTCCAAGCATCAGTCAAATGCACGCTTATCGCAGCATTTAGTGCAGACACTAACTTGAGCCTGAATTGTTTAAACAAATTGCCACCAACATAGAGTCATTTCGTGTCAATTCAACACGATTTTGGACCCGACCCTCACAGATTGAAACGATATTTGGTGTGATGATTGGCCTATATGAGAAACCCCGGAACTGAATTTTTTTGTAGTTTGGCTCGTTAGATTTTAAGATACGGGAAGACGAACTTTTGACTAATTAGCATGACCTCCGAACTTTAAATACTTGCATCTCCAAAAGTATAGCACCTACAAAGCCAAGTTGTACATCTTATTAAAGCTCTTTGAATGGCCTCCTTTTTCATAAAATCTCATAAAGGCCAATCATCACACCAAATATCGTTTCAATTTGTGAGGGTCCAAAATTGTGTTGAATTGACACGGAATGACCCTATATCAATAAAAAGCCTGAAACACTAAAAAAAAAAAAAAAAAAAAATTACCCTTACCCCCTTTCAAAAATGTGTTTTCTGGATGTTTCAGACCAAATCCAGCACTTTAGTTTGTCACATTTTTTTGAAACAAAAAACCCTGAAAAGTGGCATCTCTGTTTAAAGGGAACTGTTCTCATCTGCAGCCGCTATCAAATTCCGCCGAAAACAACTCGATAATGTCACCAAGCACTCTCTCTCTCTCCTAAGAATCATCATTCTATTCCTGAGGACTCCAAAACAGGATACCCACGAAGATAAAAAAGCCTGAGAACGGCAAAGAAGTAAAATTTTGTATTCAGACGGCAAGGCATTGTGGGGACGCAGCAGGCATTGAAGGTGGAAATGTCAAAGTGCTCGACACAAGAGCTGCGATTGAGCGCAGGAAAGGAACCGAGTTCTTTACACATCTCGCAGCAGACAGAAATCTGACACCTTCTCACAGCACCGACTATTGTACTTCGTCTTCCCCGACATGTTTTTCAACTTCAATATTTTGTATCCTTCACACGTCGAACAACATGCATGTCTCTTAATAGGACAAACATCAGGAGACCAAAAGTGAAATCTGTTAATGTGAATTTCACTGCACCAAATGATTTGTTTTGTTTTTCATGTCAAAAAGATATTTTTTTTATTCAAGATATTCTAATTTTACTGGAATTTTTTTTTTTTTTGTAGTGAGACAAGAAAATACTCCTGGAAATGTAGTACCTTCTAAATTTAAGAAAACCACTTTTGGGAGTGAAAGATTTGTAGTTGAAATGTATACCTTTCCTCTTATTTCTTTGCCTTTATTTTTTGTTTGACTGAATTTAAAATGAAAATATTACCAATTGAGGTGACAGGTTGCTTGCATGCCAACATATTGGCGCATCTACATGTACCGGGTAAGTAACATACAATGTAGATGTAAGAATAAATATATTGACAACAACTCCTCTAATAATCTATTTTCCTTTTTATTTGAATGAGAGCCATTTTCAAGACACAAGGAATGCTATGGCAAAGTCCCTTTGGCAATTAGAAAGTCACCAAATAATGCATTATGTATTTTGGGTCACTTGAGTCAAGCCCGAGTCCGAGTCTCAAGTCACTTGGATCGAGGCCCAGTTTGAGTCTTGAGTCATCTGGGTCGAGTTTGAGTCTCAAGTCATAGTCACAAGTCTCAAGTCCTAGTCACAAGTCATTTGATTCAAGTCTGAGTCTGAGTCATGAGTCACTTGAGTCAAGTCTGAGTTCAAGTCTCAAGTCACTTGGATCGAGTCCCAGTTCGAGTCTTGAGTCATATGGGTCGAGTTCGAGTTTTGAGTCTTTTGGGTCGAGTCCTAGTCACAAGTACTTTTTGATTCAAGTCTGAGCCAAGAGTCATTTGATTCAAGTTCGAGTCCGAGTCACATTTGTACGAAGTGGACGAGTATGAACATGAACACTCATGGCACTGTTGCGGGAAAAAGGGAGACTTACACTTAATAACAAACATTATTATCTGCAACATTATCTAGAGAGTGGTGTGGTACGGTTTGTGCTCAACGTTCTTTAGCCTTGCTTTAACGTGACTTTCGGAAAATAAACATCAAAATCATATTTTTAAGAGTTAAAAAAAAAATAAAATCAGTGACTCACAACTCATGAGTCATTAGTGTCAAGTCAAGTCTGAGTCAGCAAAATTGCGACTGGAGATGGACCCAATTCAAGAGTACCGGTACTCTACGAAATCTGGCTGAATCCAGAGTCTTCCCTTTGCTTCTCAAAACAGCAAATACATCGTCCTGGTCTGTTGCAAATTGCCTTGCTGAAAATTGGGTTCTCCTCGCCTTCCACCTCTATGGCCCGGGATCGAATCCTGCCCTGGTCCACATGTGGATTTGGTTTTCAGTCCTTACATGTACATAATTCAGTGGGTTTTGCAAAAAATATTCTTCTCAGGTTTTCCTCCCACCTCTAACACTGTACTTTCTTTGTTGTCTTCTCTACAAGTTTTTCAGGCCTAGGGTGCTTTTGAGGAATCCTTGGTTTACCGTAAATAAATTTCATAATACGTGTAATCACAAAGTTTGTTTCAGCCATGATTGACACATTTCTGCCTGCTCATACCTGGTTTTGTAACATGCCCAGAGGCCATCGGCACATGTACATTTGACATTTAGGAGTGTAGGATTGTTTTTCTGTATAAATCAACAATGAGTAAGAAAAAAAAATCAAAGCACGTACACATTACCATGTGTAACCGACACCTCAAGTAGAGGCTTGTTATGAATCTTTAATGTTGCTCTCTCAGCGCATTTTTTTCGTGTTTCACCAAAAAATAGATTTTGTTTTCCAACTGCTATATTTATAGTACAGTAAGACAAAGAGTTATCCACTTTTGCAATGGGACATGGAACAAAGTAACGTTTAGTTATGGAATATTTACTTTGTGAATTTCGAATTATCTGCAGCTTAACATTATTTCTGTATTTTTCTGTGCGTTATGGGCACAAAAGCAACCCAAAACAACAATGCGTATTTTCAGAGGGTTAAAAATGTCCAAAATCGGAAAAAGCTGCTTAAAAATTTGACAATTTTTGTATTCTCACAAGAACAAATATCAGGGGTCACTTGGAGTCTCAAAATTTGAGCAGTTTGAGAGCTAGCTATACAGGGTAAGTAAAAAAAAAAACAGCACCCAAATTTCTGGACCATTGTTTTAGTGAAGTTCTGCATGTAGCACTAAATCTAGGATATGAAAGCCCACTTCATAAGCTTTCTTTTAGTAAAAGAATCTTTCAAATCACTCTAGTAATTTTCAAGCTAGGGAATTTTAACCACAACCACCGTTTTAAAGTTCTGTCAACGGATCACAAAAAGGTGTTCTTTCAGCAAAATGAAAACAAATCACATAGGGATGTGTGTGAATTGTTTTCGTTTTGCTGAAAGAACGCACACCTTTTTCTGTGATCAGTGGACAGAACTTTAAAACGGTGGTTGTGTTAAAACTTTTGAACCTGAAAAGTACATGGGTGATTTGAATGATTCTGGTACTACAAGAAAGCTTATGAATTGGGCTTTCATATCCTAGATTTTGAAAGTGCTACATGCAGAACTTCACTAAAACAATGGTCTCGACATTTGGGTTTCATTTTTGTTTTAATCACGCTATTATGTGACAAATCTCTTTTGTGAGTTTGTGAGGTTCTGAGTGAAACTCAAATGTATCGGACAGTATACTCTGCCTGTCGCCATCTCCTGATGACGGGCAGATATATGTACTGTCTGAAACATTTCCCTGGTTCTTTTCAGAAACTCACAAACTCATGAAAGAAAAATGTCACAAGGTGCTACCGTACATGTAAATCTTTATGCTATTGCTATCTTCACCATGCAAACTTTCAAATTGTATGTGTAATTCCAGTCCCACATGTTCCTTTTAAAACGTTAATTAAAATATGTGTGTACCGGTACATCACTTTAAGGTGTTTATTGAATGTAAAGGCTAATTAGAATAAAAAGCTATGTTTGAATATTGATCAAATAACCACATGTTTTCTTAGTCTTCGTGGGAGCTTACTACCGGTAGCAACTTCAGCAAGCAAATGGGAACTTACTGTAGCTACCTTTTCTCAGCATGCTCAGGTACAATAAGCGTTTCCGTTCAATCTGGCTTTTCAAACCTGATAAGTAAACTAAATCACAAATCACAAAATTTCCGGCGATTTCAGGACAACGTGCACATTTAAGGTTCCTTCTTCTCACTTTTACATGGAGTTTAAATGCACCAAACAGCGCCGTAAAACTCGGCCTCTGTGTTTTGTCTTCTGCACCGCATGACCAATTCGTCTGGGCATGAGTGTTTTGCGATTCGTGTTATCCCAGCATCGCCAGACAAACAGTCCAAAGCTAGATATAAATCTCTCTTCGGTGGTTCTTGTTTGTCGATGGTTTACGTTTCAGAAGCCTATTCGGTAGTTGGGGGGTGTTTCTTGTCTCGCCACATGCTTTTTTGATGAACGCGGGATCAAGGTACGACGTGACTGTGAACGCAAATAAATCATAAGTCCAGATGCTGTTTGGAGAACGTAATCGATCCAACACCCCCCCCCCCCCCCCCGAAATTGCTAGACATCCTTGCCGATGATGCACTGTAATCAGTTAGATGAGAAGACCCACGGTTGTTTAAAATAAAACCCTCCGACAAAAACCCTGAAAACTTCTAAGATTGATGGTGGAACGATGCGTCATGTATTGACGCAGCAACGATCTTGAAATGTCACGGTGCAAGAAAGAAGTGTCGGGGGAAAGGGGGGGGGGGACACGACATTTTGATACAGAAGCACACAGACAAGGCAGCTTGAAGCTGTCAGAAAAACGGAAACAGGGCAGTCAATCTCTTTTCTTGGCCTTTTTTTTAATTAAGGACGTCACGGCTGAGTTTGCGCATGCATACGTTCCTGACTGCCGGTGATGGGGAAAAACAGTGAATCAGATGATGATTTACAATGTACCGGTATATTAAGGAACTTTGTGCACAGAGCGCCAACTTGCTTGTGACGGGAAACATGCAGTGTCTGTATTTGATGAAGTATCACTGGCTATGAGTTTGGAGTTTGCCTAAACGATCCAGGATTTTTTCTGCTTTCTTCAGCAGAAAAAAAGTATCTGGCTGTCACAGATTTGAGTGGAATTCATTGTTTTTTTAACCAGAGCAAGGCACAGAGGGGGATTTCCATTTCCCCCCTAAATCAAAAGGTAAAGGATTATTTCATGGTGCTTTTTAGTATATCATTTGCAGCTATCCAAAAAATAACTGACAAAATTATTGTTGAAGAAGCTTACTTGGTTTAAAGATAGTAATGACACAGATCTCCCTGTGAAATTATTCTTTCTGGCATGCTGTCATTGTGAAGAAAACCAAAATGAAAGGAGGCCATTTCCAACGATGCGTCAACGATGCTGCAAGCAGTTGCCCCCCCCCCCCCCTTTCCCCTCGGCAAAATGATAAGCATTTGTGTTTTTTTCTTGTGGTGTAAACCCCCCCCCCAGCTGGTACTGTGGCCCCCGTAATGGCCGGAGCTGGCAATGGAGCTGGCTTTGGTGTGAAATGCACATGCATTGAAATACTTCAGACATGGTAAGTTTGCAAAGCGGGAGGGTGTAACGGCATATAACACTACATAAAGGTGGCACTATTCACAATAGAAAAATAGGCACAGAATTTACACATTCGTGTTACACAAACATTCTTCAATTACATTTTAAGGGCTGTTTGTTGGACCCTCCCCCAACACCACTATGGGCTTAGATATAGCAGAAGGTCGGCCAGGTGAAAGGAAGAAGGGGCATAAGATTTTAGGCTTTACATGGTGGAGTACCAGTATCGTTTCGGTTTGCGGTAACACCATGTGGTAATAACCAATTCTAACAACAAAGCCTGCTTAAAGAGCAGCATCTCCAACTCTCCTCAGTCTCCTGACGATGACTACAGCAGGCTAGACGAAACGTTGTGACCAACGACAAGTTCTTTTAGAACTTAAAGCAGGACTGTTCTTATCAGAACCAAAACTACTTAATAAGATGGGATTTTTGCGTAGGGGTGATGTAAATCAAGTTAGGTTTTGCCCTTCACGTAATTAGCGAAAGTTGAAAATAAGCAGGACAAGTTCTTATCAGAACTAAATATCTACTGAGCGACAGTAGTTATTACCACATGGTTATTACCACATGGTGTTACGAAACCGAAACGGAACAAAAAAAATGTTACCCAAATGATAAGAAGGGGCATGCTGCTGGATCACACACCCCAGTAGACCTCTCTTCAGCTTAAAAATACATGTACATGTACAAGGACAAGGCCTCCACGAAAGAGATGAATCAACTTAGAACGTTATTTTGAACTGATCACTGAATATCCATAACAACAAATACATGTAAATGCAGGCTCATCAACTGATTACAGAGGGTTCATCCATGGAGAGAAGGCTGATCAACTGACTGAAGAAGGCTCATCAACTTATATCAGATATGACTCAACAAGAAATGTCCATCGTCTGGTAAAATACCTTTAGAATTACAGATAACAAGAACCGAACAAAGTCTGTCAACGATTAACCCAAACACTCTTGAATGCTCAAATTTTAATATGGTTTTTCACACGCCCTAAAGGGGTTAGAGTTAAGAGATCCAAACAGCATTGCAATAAAACCATGCTCATCCGCAGATTTAAGAAGACTCATCAACTGTGTTGAGAAGGCTCATCAACTAACTTAAAAGTACATACACTGTAAGGCAGTACCTGCACCACAAACTGCTTCTATTTTGACTGTTCAATGAATCAATCAAACTAAGGTAGGACTTACCTGGAACACAGGGCAGGCTGCTTCATATCTCCTCTACGCTGTAATGTCAAAGAACCTGTCTATGTATGCTGCTACCATCTCCGTGGTAAGCTTCATGTACTTGTTGGGGTTCTTGGTGAAGTTAATCAGCATGTACCTGTGTCATAAAAAAAATCAACAGGTAGTCCATAATTTCTGGATTCTTGTGGGCCCTCTTAAATGAACTTCATGAGCTTTTCAACAACAAAAAAAGCTTTCCCAATCGGAAAAATATTATTGAGTTTTGACCAATTGAACACGAGTGCCACTTTTTAATTTTTTTTCCACGGCAAATGATATTTGAAACTTCCATCCTTGAAAGAAGCAACCAGTAGAGGGCAGAGCAGAAAACAGCTGAGAAGTTAAAACACAACACAAGTTAAACTTTTCATGACTACAATTTCTTCTCAAAAGAGAAATTACCCTTGTTGCAAAATTTAAAAGTGGCACTGTTTTTTAAATTGACCATAACTCAATTAACATTTTCCTGATAGGAAAGTTGTTTTTGAAAAGCTAGCGAACGAAACTTGTCAAATGTGCATCAAGACTTTCGAAGTATTTTTTACAAAACTGTGAAAAAGAGGGAGCTTCGACTGTTCGGTTTTTTGGGGGGCCACCCTGTATGTAAAGTGCCTCTGGACTCCAAATCTTCATAAATTGTGAAACCGAAATTTGAGTCAATGTCCTTTCCTTCCTCTAGGCAATGTTGAAGTTGAGTCCATCACAAGTCCAGTCAAAAGTCCATCACAAGTCCAGTCACAAGTAAATCAAAAGTCCATTCACATTTGCAGGGGTTGAACAAAAAGGAATGCAAAGGAATGCCTTCATCAAATTTCATTTGAAGAAATTGTAAACTTGAATTGGGACTGGGCGACTTTTAACGACTTGTGAGGACCTGCAGGGACTTGTGATGGACTCGTCCAACAACACAGCCTCTGGGCTATTAAACAAAAAACCTATTCAGCTAAAAAAAAAAAAAAAAAACACACACAGAGAAATAATAGACAAATAGGGCAGGTGGTTGGGATAGTCTGATGAAAGGCTGACCGAGAGCATCACAACCACACACAAAAAGGACAATCCTCAAGGTAAAAACGTTCTGAAAGGCTGAAAAGAGGAATGGATTTTTGGCAACATCAACAAGCTTTCTAAAGGACATCACTACAAATTACAGGAAGTTGGCTAAAAATAGTGTTTTTGAGGAAATCTCTTGAAATGTTTTCTTTTTTTTCCTCTTCTCAATAAGCCTGTCAGCAGCTGCCAATCACATCATTGCTGCTTAGCTAATTCATAGCGGAGAAACAATTTAAGGTAATATACAACATTTGCAAACATTAAATATACAACACTACCAAATTATTATGGAATAAGCTTACTTGACTGTAATAGTGAATAATAGTCTCAAGCATAGAATAATAGTCTCGAACCAGCCAACCGATCCCGTTGGCTCAGTGGTCGAGTGGTAAGACATCTGCACTAGAAAGCAGGAGGTCGTGGGTTCGAGTCCCACCCGAGTGATTTTGTCCAACTTTCACTCGGGAGGTAACACACTGAGTATACAGTGTATAAACGTCGGTGAAGGGCAAAAACCTAATTTGATTTATATTGTCCCGACGCAAAAAAATTCCATCTTATAATAGTCTCACGCATCCTGTGAAATCATGGCACCTGGTGTACTGTCATTCTCAAGAAAAGTGGAATTTTTGTATCAATTTCCAAAATACTGCCCCCAATTTACAAAATTCAGTTAGTCCGCAGAAACAAGTGACAACCGCAATGACTGAGTACACCACTCTTAGGCCTGCCCAAGAAAATGGGATTCTGGAAGGGCAGCATTAAAATTGCGCCACCATGCACCAAAGCTATGAAGAGTTCTTGTCCCCCCCCCCCCTGGTTCCCCCCCCCCCCCCCCCCCCCCCCCCCCCTCTGCTTTCATATTTAATTTGGGGTGGAAAACTTTTGGAACCACTTTTTCAGGGAACAAAAAGCAAATTTTGAACCCCCCCCCCAAAAAAAGTGTTTTGGATCCCCCTTAAATGCACACCATAAGTACCGGTATGCTTGGATTTTCCTAGGTAGCGCTGCCAAACTTCCCAAGAATGAATTGGACTCATCAGGTTGATCAAGGGCGGGTCCAGAACAAAATTTTTTGGGGGCCCAAACAAATTTTGGTCCCCCAAACGTGGGTCCCAAAAATTACGGCATGGGTTCGGGGCCCGCTATTAAGGGCCCCGAAACATTTTTGGATTCTAGATGCTCTGTGGTGCGATCTGAGGCAATTTCTGACCACTTTAACCAAATCTTTTTGAGGAAAAGATGGTGATGTACGCAGTGCCTGCCTTTATTGCGACGCCACTTAAAAACCCCTCTTTTTTTGGGGGGGGGGGGGGGAGGGAGCCACGGCCCCCATTGCCGCCCCCCCCCCCCATCCGCCCTTGAGGTTGTTAGTGGCCTCTACCACCAAGGCGCCTTGACTGCACTTTGTCAGGGATCGAGACTGGTTGCACCAAAGAAACAAAATCCAAGTCCAGTCTTGGAACCAGACTAATATTCAGGCAGTTTCTATTCACAGCTGCCATGGATCAAAGGACTAGACTGGTGACAGTTGCCAATGCAGGATTCAGTTACATTACAGATTGGATGGGATGGATACGTGGGCTTAATGAACACCGTCGCCAATGCCATGCGAGCCAATCTGGCATGAGGTTTTGATTAAAGGCACACCTAACCCCGACAAGGACCTTGATTTGCAATACCAATCAACCGTATCTGGAATTACCTATTTATCTGGAAATGAAAAACAAAGTTTCACATCTTATAGGATCATTTGCATTTATCCCAAAAGTAACCTACCAAATTTAGGCCAAAAAATAGTTCTGCTTCCAGTTACCCTACCATACCTATCCTATTTTGACAACCCCTACCCTATTTTTTTTTTTTGGGGGGGGGGAAATGAGGAAACCCCACCCCCCCCAAAAAAAACCCATTAATTACTACCTTTTAACTTTGAGTACATGCAGACACCTCCATATGATCGTACACAAAAAATTCCCTACCTACCTACCCTACATGTGTATTTTCAAATGCCATGTAATTGGAAGCAGATAACTATTGTTTTTGTTTGGCGTTATTATCAAAAAGCTTACATGTAGATGGATTAAAGATCGTACTGGTATTAAATAAACACCCCATGAAATTATTCTGTCTGGCTTGCCGTCATTTAATGGAAATCTAGAAATGTAGGGGATTTCCAATTGTCTGATTTTTGGGGAATAAAGACTGCCATGGATGAAATCGTGTTTCATGTTCAAAACGTTTTTTTTTTAACTGTTTTCTCAAAAAGTGTGCAACATCCACTGATCTGAAACTTTACCAGGCATAGGTTTTGAACATTCTACTTTAAATTTTGAGTGGTGAAATCCATGGAAATTAGCTAGGGAAAATCCATGGAATCAGCTGAAGAAAACTCATGGAATCAGCTAGGGAAAACCCAGGAATCAAACAGGAAAAATCAATGGAATCAGCTAGGGAAAATCCATGGAATCAGCTAGGGAAAATCCATGGAATCAGCTAGGGAAAACCCAGGAATCAAATATGAAAAACCCATGGAATCAGCTAGGGAAAAGCCATGGAATCAGCTAGGGAAAACCCAGGGGATCAGCTAGGGAAAAGCCATGGAATCAGCTAGGGAAAACCCATGGGATCAGCTAGGGAAAACCCAGGGAATCAGCTAGGGAAAACCCATGGGATCAGCTAGGGAAAACCCAGGGAATCAGCTAGGGAAAAGCCATGGAATCAGCTAGGGAAAACCCATGGGATCAGCTAGGGGAAACCCATGGAATCAGCTAGGGAAAACCCATGGAATCAGCTAGGGAAAACCCAGGGAATCAGCTAGGGAAAACCCAGGGAATCAGCTAGGGAAAACCCAGGGAATCAGCTAGGGAAAACCCATGGAATCAGCTAGGGGAAACCCATGGAATCAGCTAGGGAAAACCCATGGAATCAGCTAGGGAAAACCCATGGAATCAGCTAGGGAAAACCCATGGAATCAGCTGAAGAAAACCCATGGAATCAGCTAGGGAAAACCCATGGAATCAGCTAGCGAAAACACATGGAATCAGCTAGGGAAAACCCAGGGAATCAGCGAGGGAAAACCCAGGGAATCAGCTGAAGAAAAACCTAGCTGAAACCTAGTAAAACTGTACTACATGTATGTTAAAGGAAATGTCAAGTTTTATCTGTTATAAAAATGTCACTCTCCTAGGCACATCCCATGTAAAATGTGATTACTCTAAGGGAAAAAAACTATGCAAATATTTGTCAATGCAATCCACATGTAAGCATGTTGTACAAATGTAAATGCAAAACTGGAAATAGTTTCAAATTTTTAACAAACTGCCTGGCTTGAGGCATGGCCTGAGGCACCGAACTCATCAAGTGATTGCAGGCCTTGATCCCGTCACGAAACAGTGGTTCGCCTGGATATATTGGTTACTTTAACTCATTGGTACGGGCAAATGTGCATTTGCATTTGACATTTGAGAGCGATGCGTTTGGCGTATCCCCTCGTGGGTCGGATTAAGGACAGCTGAAATGACTGGCTTGGAAAGCAGGTCCCCTTCTGATGAGGGGAGGAAAGCTGAACCACCGAATGAGGATTGGAAATGTCAACGTCGATCAGGTTTCTAGTTAAATGTTGTGGATGGTTTGAGACAAGGGAAGGGGGGGGGGATGTGGAAGGAAGGTAGGTAGAGGGGTGGTGGAGGGGTTGGGGGAGGGGGTGGGTGAAGGGAGGGGGTTTGAAAGGTTAAGGGGCATGGGGTTTGGGGAACAAGAGGGCTACAGTTTCCTTGAAGGGCTCATCATCGAGAGGCTTTTATCCCAATGATGATTGGGCTCTGGGAATAGTGGGGGGGGGGGAGGTTGGAGGGTAGAGAGGGGATAGGGGGTTGTTGGACGTGAATGGGGTCTAGAGTTTCCCTTAAAGGACTGAGGAGGTACATGTATACATTTTTCTTGAAGGGCTCATCATCGAGAGGCTTTTATCCAAATGATGATTGGGCTCTGGCAAGGGGGGGGGGGGGGGAAGGTTGGAGGGTAGAGGGGGAAGGGGGGTTGGAGGACGTGAATGGGGTCTGGAGTTTCCTTTAAAGGACTCGTCTTTCGAGTAATGACAATGGGGCTCTGGAAGCGGAGAAACGGGCACTGTGGAACGATGACAACTGCATGTGACCTGTTCTGTCAACAACGTTAGTGCTAAGCTACTGTGAGACACTTTGTAGTCATTACGTACGTACTGGTAATATGAGGAAGGGCGGGAGATCACAAACAGGTGGCTTTTTGATGCTTTGATGTTTTTCATTCTGTTGTGTTAACAAACTCCACAAGAGGATATTCATGCCTCTGAACTGTACAAAGTAACTGGGTGCCATTATACAAATACCAATATAACATGGGTTGAGGGTGGATAGTCGATATTAGCTCCCCGAGGTATTCGAAGTTGCCGGGTCGTCTTACATGTAAACACTTTTCCAGTGTCACATGAAATTTGGACTCCTATGAAATCCGGTGCCCTATACCGTTTTATTGGTTGAACATTCACAATCCTCATGTTGGCATGCACAATACTAACAGTGAGTCTGTATTACATACATGTAGTCCTAAATTCACAATACACCGGCACAGCTGCGTTCTGCGCCACATCGCATCACGCTCACATCGCATCACGCTCCAATCTCCATATGAGGAGTTGTTTGCGACTTCTTGCGAGAGGCACATACCAAAAAATAGCTAGAGGGGTGTTTAAAAAAAAACATGAAGTAAATATTATCGTTGGAAATTTATAATTTCTGACTTGTTTTGACTTTTGGACCGAAAGGTTTTGAGTTTTTGACCGAAAAGGTATTTATGAATGGGAATAAATACGTGCTTGTCGGGTATTAAACACTATGTTTCAGACCGGTCTGGATGCTGATAATTACCCTTAACCTTCATTACATTTTTTTCAATGCTGCAAAGCTTCATGATCCATAACATTCCACATATTGAATCCATTATTATCGGGCGTTTTCAAGTAGCAAATACTTGCCCGGCTCTCGGTTTCATTTCAGAACCACCCCAAGCATGGCAAATGATTGCTTCTTCTGCCGAGGAGAGACCTCCACGAAGATGGAAATTGATGACAGACAGTCGTTGAAATCAATACCGTGTCAGAAACCAGAAGAGACATGAAAGCCGGCGAGGGCTTTATAAATTGCGCGTTGGACGCCGAGCGATTTGAAGTGGCAGCCGAGCGTGGCGGAAGGAAACATTCAGGGAGCAATTGATAGGGGGAATAGCTGGAGAAGACAATGTCAGATGGCAATAAGAGCGTATAGAGCAAGAGACACAAATGAGATGGTACAGGTGGAAAATGAGCAGTGGGCGACTTTTGTCAGTGTTTTTAATTCCCCAGCTCAAACATGCTTCGCCACACAGAAAAGGAAACTTGCAATATAGATGCAACATGATACAGTATGTCCCCCAAAAAGTTCGTCTAAATATATTTAAAGGGAATATACATCATTTGCTTTTGCTGTAATTTTCAGAAATGGATGGAATTGGGGGGTTGGAAATATATAGCAAATATAGTTACACTGACTTTTTTTGAGGTTTTGGGTTCGAAAATGCTATAAAAACCAAGAAAAACAATCATTTTCCTGTAGTCTGGTTCCCTGACTCCATTTAAGAAGAAACAGAGCAGTTTACATACATTGGGGAATTGTAAGGTCAGGGAACCAGTCTAGCTGGCTTGTACCCGTTCATAGGTGTGTAATCGATTGCAAACAAGTGCGATGGTCAATTGGGGCCAGTATTTGAAAAAAAGCCAGTTTTTTCCAACGCTGGTCGGCCGACTTGCGTTGGAAATTGATAGAAAAATACCACTTTTCTTGAAAATGACAGTATACATGTACCAGGTGCCATGATTTTACAGGATGCTTTACACTGTCATTCACTAACAGTCCAGCAAGGTATTTCAAAATGATTTGGTAGTTTAATTTTTTGATGTTTGCAAATGTTGTATTTTCCCTTTAAAATAACAACATAACCAAGTACATTTTGAAAATGTTCATTGTGCAGATATACCTAATCCTTGGCATCAACCTGTGAGTTCTATTTAATTTTGCCTCACTGCACAATGGTCAATTAAACACAACAACTTTCTTGGACACTGAGACCAAGTTCCTTGGCATTAATCAATTTCAGTGCTTTGTCATGTACACTACCGGTATGTAATATCCTTCAAGTTGTAAACAAGGGCTGCGGTTGGGGATTGGAATCATTTGCATGGCTATCAGGTATCAGTAATCATGGCAAGACTTCGGGTTAATGCTCAAGGGCAAATGGTGACTGATAGCAAGGCAAAATTGATTCTAATAATTCCCAACCACAGAGTCGTGTTGTGTTCAATTGACCATTGTGCAGTCAGGCGTGATGGAATTTAAATGAAACTCGTTGGGGTTTAGGTCAAGGATTAGGAGTAAATGAAACTCATAGGGGTTTAGGCCAAGGATTAGGAGTATCTGCACAATTAACACATTTCAAATTTTACTTCTTGGTTTAGTTGTTATTTCAAAAATATTTAGACGGAAAATTTTTTGGGGACATACTGTATATAGTAGTCTCCCTTAAAGGGAATATACATGATTGGCTTTTGCTGTAATTTTCAGAAATGAACTATTTGAGGGGTTAGTATAATAGATCAAATATTGTTAGACTGACATGTTTGAAGGTTTGTGTTTGAAATGCTGGGGGAAAAAAGGTTCAAGTAGTCTGGTTCCCTGACTCCACTAAATATAAAATGGATCAATTTACAGATGCCGGAAAATTGTAAGGTAATGGAACCAGTCTAGCCGGCCTGCACCCGTTCATGAACATGTAACCAATAGCAAACAAATTTGGACTGAAAGAAAAATGGTTAATTTGGAGCAGTAGTTGAAAATAGTTAGGTTTTTCCAACGGTGGTCAGCCGACCACCGTTGGAAATTTTTACAAAAATACCATTTTCTTGAAAATGACTTCACACCAGGTGCCATAATTTTACAGGATGCTTTAGACTGTCATTTACCAACATCCTAGTAAAGTATTTCGTAAAAACTAGGTAGTTTTATTTTTCGATGTTTGCAAATGTTGTATATTCCCTTTAACATGGTGCACTTTGACATTTCCCCTGACTTTCCTCATGCAGTGTTGCCAAACCTCTTCGTTGACAATCTTTGAATTCTTTTTAGTTTGAATACTGGTACTATTATCTTAATAATGCTTGCTGTTTTTTTAGTGTTGTGAAATTGAGTTGAAATTCAAAACCGGTGGCATCTGGAAATACAAATTCTGAGAATATGGTAACAGCTGATGCAAAGAGATTTTGCTTATTGTTAGTATATCTGAATGGTTTTCCTCTTTTTCGGGGGGGGGGGGGGTTGCACTACTCACATGAGAAAAATCCAAGCTAACGACAGGTTTTCATGTATATTGTTTGTAAATTACTTTGCAATAATACTTGCGGCCAAGTCCACTTCAGTCTTTTTTTTAACATAATAACATTTGTGGAGTGCCGTGGCCTAGTCTGGAGCATTAAATTTGTGGTCTGCAGGTAATTCTGCAGGTTGTGGGTTTGAGTCCACCCTGAGGTCATGGTGCGTGTGCCCTTGGGCAAGGCACTTTGTCACTCATTGCTTCTCTCCACCCAGGAGTAAATGGGTACCTGTGAGGGCAGAGATGGTTATTGTGATTGATTGTAGCTGCTTTGCGCAAAAATGGCAGCATCAAGCTGTATACTCCCCAGGGAGCTGAGATTGTCTTTGGAATGTTTCATTGGCCCAATCAGAAGGGTAATAATGATGTAGTGCCCTCAGAACACTGCTGGATACGTGCACTTTATAAAAACACATTATTACTATAAAGTCTGGTTTGCTTATAATTCTTTCCCAGAACTTACTTGTCTCTGAAGACCTGGTAAGGTTGCACGATGAGATCCTTGTTCTCTTTACGCAGCGCAGCCCGCAGCTCAGCATGGGGTATGGCGTAACTCTTCTGGGTCTTGTACAGCTCCTCAAAGTCTTGATTGAAGCCCTGGGAAGAAGGTGGAGGGAGGATATACAGTTACTTTTACATGACGAGTATTTCCTTGTACCCACAGCAATATCCCAAAGGAGCTGGTACAAGCTAGTGTTCTTTGATTGCTCATTGGACAGATATTTGTCTACCTGGTGCCCCGTTTTCAATTGTGTGAACAGCTTCTTTGGGTGTAGGGATACATTTGGCAATATTTGGTTGCAGACCGCTAAATAGGCCAAAGATTGCCTACGGCGACCAAATCACCATTTGTATATCATCATCAGTCTGCATAGATCGTTCCCAGATCTGAACTGGTTTTAGAACTTGCATTATGAAAATTCATTTGGGATGAAATTTGACCTGAAATTGTTCTACAGGGTGACCTAAAAAAAATGCAACTCTAAAACACTTGCCTTTAAAAAAAATGGGATCCATAGATTTTTTGTTTTGGTATCAGATTAAAGCTGAGGGCTTTTTCTTTCAAATACTGAAAAAAACATGAAAATAGCACTTTGGGTTGCTGAGAAAATGCTGATTATGTAAAAGTAGTCATTTTTCATCTTGTACACAAGTCTTTCAAAAAGGGAAACAGTTTACTGTAAGCCTACTGTGCAATTATCCTTCATTTGTGCAATTTCTTTAATACTTTGACATATTTATGATGCACAAAAGGTTTAAAATAGCGCTAAAAAGGAAGATATACCTGTTCAGGTGGAAAATCAAAGGTGTTTCCATCAAATTCATTTGTACTCTTGTCATATTATGTGCTGTGTTGTTTGTAAGGATTAGGACATGCACAAATAGGTACAGTGAAAATCCCTTACTGTGTTTTTTTTATGTGTACAGGATGAAAAATGACTACTTTTACATAATTGGCATTTTTTCGGCAACCCAAAGTGCTATTTTCATGATTTTTCAGTATTTGAAAGAAAAAACTGATACCCAAATCATAAAAATCCACCGATCAAATGTTTTAGGGTTGCATGTTTTTTTAGTCACCCTGTATTTTGCAATGAACTGGAGAGATCATTGATCAATTGACGATGGGTTTGTACGGACAACTTTCCGGGGTAATCATCTTTGACAGTGAGGCTTTTCATTATTGGAGCCTACTTCAGTTTATTTACTGGTCTGCATCCATGTGAAATATACACATGTATGGATAATCCATTCTTCCTAACAGAAATTGTGCACATCATGGCTCGGCTCTGTCCACCTTTTATTTTATTCAAAATAGCTTTTAAAAATGGAACACGGCCTGCACTGTGCAAATCCAGTCCATTTGCCATTTCGGTTGTATGATGGTTGGAAGCTACAATGCATGATCATGCAATGGCAGATGACATGCTTATGACTTGTATTATTATTTTGTTTTTCCTGTCAAAAGAATCCTGTCATGAAGTGAAAAATGACAAATCCCTTTGCAAAATTCGTTTACCATTTTTTTTTTTTTTTTACAAACAATGTGTTTTTTTTGCTGAAATTTGCTGATAATATAATTAACTGTTTTTAGAGAATGTATTAAATCAAAATTGCCAGCGACATTTTGCAGACTGTTCTAGCTGAAATTATTCCTAAGATATGAACAAAATCTGTTTTATATCATTTGAAAACAACAATTAAGAGAAAAAAAATAAATACAAAATTAAAACAGGTTGTCCTGACAATTGGCAATTTAAAAAAAAATAATAATTTGGGAGGGGGGCATTCTCCTGCAAAATAATCATCCATAGAAAAATACTCTGAATAAATAACAGGTTCTGCAAATTTGCACAGGATTGCCACAGACCAAACTTTCCAATGATTAATTGGAAAAACGCTGCAGGCATTTACTAAATGTTGAGATGAAACGCCCTTGTTTAAATATAATTATTAAAGACCAAATGTTAACATTAGTGGGTTAAGACGGAAGATACAAGTGATGGGGGAAATGTCATGTAGTTGGTGAGTAAACATGAAATGTACGACTCAAATATTTATAAACTAGTCCAATTCCAAACACAACTTTCATTAAATGGGGACTCAAATTAGGTAATAAATGTGTGCTTGGTCGGTATTAAACACTACATTTAAGACAGTTGGAGTCTGAATGTTAATAATTACCCGAGGGTAATACCGACCAAGTACATAGTGTTTAATGCTGACCCAGCACATATTTATTCCCATTCATAAATACCTTTTCTGTAAACAAACAAAAAATTCGGTCCAAAAGTCAAAACAAGTCAAAAATTCAAAATTTCAAACAATTTTGTTTCACAATTTCACTTCATTTTTTTTAAACACCCCTCTAGCTACATAGTGGAGTGTCCATTGAGTAGGACGTAAACTACTCCTTATGGAGATTGGCAAGCGCGAACTGCACGATGTCGCCGAGTGCATTGTGAATTTAGGACAATGAAATACCGACTCACTGGAAGTATTGCGCATGCCTACGCGAGGATTGTGAACGTTCAACCAATAAAACGGTAAAAGGCACTGGATTTCACAGGAGTCCAAATTTCATGTGACACTAGAAAATGTTAAAAAGACAGGCTAGCCAAGTCTTTATCATCCATGTGAGAACGACCACTTGACGGGCTCTCGACTACTGGGAATGGGTAAACTGTCTGAGGTATTGTTGAATCATTCTTTTTTGTCTGCCAGAAAAATACTCTGGAGCTTAATTCTTTTGACATATTCTACTTCTTATCTCCTTCTGCATCAAAAGAAATCTGTTGGCAGTAAATTGTTTTGCATTTTGGACAGGGGAAAGAGTTGGCTGGGGAATGTACAGCAAGTGGGTTTGAAACGAGCGAGAGTATAGTATGCAAATAATGAATATTTACGATACAATGTTAAGAATAATTTCGTGAGGTGACTGATGGACTGTTCCAATCAAACCTTACGTACAACCCCAGCTTGGGGATTCAAAGTGGTTTAATGCCCTTGAGCAAGACACTTTACTCCATTTCTTCTGATCTTCCCAAGCAACAGCAAGTGAGTATAAGTGAAGTCATCCATGTTGGTATTCACACCAACAGGACATTACAATCCAAAATACCCCCACAGGTTACATATTGTAACGGACAGTCTATGCACACTTTTGTTGTCATTGCTTTCTAGCACTAGCGCTCCGGCGGAGGGGCTCCGGCAGCGCGCACCTGACCTGGATTTGGGTCTGGCTGGCGCGCGCTCCGGAAATAGGCTCTACAAATAGGTTGGCTAAGTGGGGTTCTTTTGTTCAATTGCGCGGGAAGAACTTGGCTGGATTTCCAGGGTTGGGTAAAGTTGCTACATTTGTATACATTTGTTCAGATTGTGTGCATGTCTATGCTGGGAATTGATCAGTTGCAGTTCTTATAGCGGTGCGGCAAGTTGCCCGCAGAGTCCGCTTGGCGAAATAAATGAGATCTTCCTTCAGAGTTAGAAATCCTGTCTGTCTGTCCCCTTTTCTTGCGTTTGGCCGGATTTGGCGGACAAGAGCCCAGTAGGATCCCGCTACAATATCATGGAATGAAGGTTTGAGGAATTATAATCCCACAGATCAGGGGTAAAAACAATTGCGAACCTCCGGAACCTTGCAGTGACTGCATCATATTGTACGGCCCAGAGTATGCAACCACCGCTCATTAGGCATGCATTGTGCAAGCATCGTTGCACTCATGATGGGAGCACAACCTGGTCCAATCAAACACAGTCCAACCCCACATTGGGGATTCAAGGTGGTTTATTATGTCCTTGGGCAAGACGTTTTGCTCCAATTCTTCTGATTTTCCCATTCAGCATCAAGTGGGTATTAACTGCAATGGTTATGATTTGAGCACTTGCCATCACAGCCAAAGGAGGAACCTACAACCACTAACACTTAAACAAGTCACATATCAAGGCATCAAGGTTTGAGGAATTATAAGCCCACTGATCAGGGGTAATAACAATTGCAGACCTCTCAGAATCTTTTAGTGACTGCAATATGTTTGTTTCCATGGCCAAGTTTAGGTGACCACCCTTGATTAAGCATGTGCCATGCATGCATCCCTGCACTATCTGGTTCCAATCAAACCGAGTACAACCTGAGCTCCCTGCCCCTGGCTTTAATGAGTGCGTTTGATCCCCCCCCCTGCTTACTCGTGCAAGCGTGGCAGCGTTCGATTGACCTCTCACGTGACTTCTCACGCTTACTCAAGTCTGGCCCAAGTAACGACTCGCCGAGCCAGTTACTCGGGTAAGTTTCCCATAAGGCCATGCAATAAACATGGCTGCCAACGTGACGTCCGGCGGGTGCCTCAGACCGTGTCCAATACGGGCGAAAAAAATGTTGCAACCTGACGCCACTTTTTTCTTCATATATCATCTCAATCAAGGTCATTCATTGCAAAAATGACGATAATGAGAAACTTTTCCAATTTTGTTAGGAAATACTTTTAAAAAAATTCTTGACTCTCCATAGACTTTGTACACAAACCGCTGAAGTGGCGTCAGGTTGCGACATTTTTTCCGAAACAGGCTTCCAGAGCTACGGCTACGTCTATTGTCAGCGCGGACCCGTGTATTTTCAATGGGCGTGGACCTAGACCTAGCTCTAGACACTTGATTCGGATGCATCCTGTGATATGTCCAAGTTCAACTTTCAAACTCTTGCACGAAACTTTCCCCGAAATCGTTCGTCCATTTAGCTCCACTGCGCATGTCTGTCATTACGCGAGGAGCCAGGCGGGAGTAAGCTGGGGGAAGTAATCGAACGCACTCAATATAAATGTATTCAAGGTGGTTTATGTCCTTGGGCAAGACGTTTTACTCCAATACTTTAGATCTTCCCATTCGGGATCCAGTGAGTAACTATAAGAGAAGTGGTTATACTCATTTTGTTAATCACAGCCAAAGACAACTACAATCAATACTGCCACATGTCATGGCATCAAGGTTTGAAGAATTATAAGCCCATGGATCAGGAGAAAAAAAACAAATCGCAACACTCTCACAAATCTTTTATTGACTGCATCATGTCATTCCAGGGTCCAGTTTATGCGGCCACCGTTCATTAGGTATGCGTCGTGCATGCATCGATACCTCCAAGATGCAAGCACCATCTGCTCCAATCAAACCTGATGAATTCTGATGTTCTAATGAGGGGAGAATTCATCAACGGGAGCGCGCTTTAATGATCCGGAAGATGAAATGAGATATCTCCTTGTCAGGTTCCAGGGTCGTAAAAGGGGCAAATGTTAATTTTTTTTTTCATAAATGAAGCCTTGAGAATCTCTTCTGTAACAAGACTGCATATGCAAAGCTATTTATCGTCCCGTATATCGAGGCCCTCTTTTGGTCAAAAAGCACCTTAAGTTGTGCTTTTATTTTTGGGACTCGAGTTTTATTAGCCTTCGTTCGAGTCGAGTCGAGTCTTCTGATGAGGGACTCGAGTCGAGCCGAGTCATTTGCTTGCAGTGACTCGCGTCGAGTCGAGTCATTTACCCTTGGGGACTTGAGTCGAGTCGAGTCACCAAAAATTGTGACTCGAGTCGGACTCGAGTCGAGTCATTGACTCGAGTCATTACAACTCTGTCATGTCTGTGCAGTATATATGCATTTGTACGCAGTGTACCCGGTATATATGCATTTTTACAGACTGGTCACGTGACCATTCTAGACCAATGAAATTACAGCATTCAAGCACACGATATACAATTGACATTGAAATACATTAAACATTGTCACACATATGAAGAGTTATGTTTCTAAAATGCGCAGAACGCCATTTTGTTACTTTTTAGAATCCCGCTCTCTCGTGGCTGCCCAAAATACAATAAAGCAAGAAGCAGCTGTTATACCGTGTATGTTTGACACATTGTCATAACTGAGCATTTTTTCACTTTTTTAAAATGGATACATTGCATTTTGGGAAATAAAACTCTTCATATATAATACAATTCAATTATAGGAAAAACAATGGAATTTTAAATAATGTTGTTTTTGCTATGGTTCCCAAAACAGAATGGCATTTATTAATGTAAAATGTGTTTTTTCATGCATGCAGAAATGGACTGAATTTGATGGGTTCTGGATTGAGATGAGCTTCTTAGCAATACTGTTTTTTCCTCAAACCACATAAATACATAAATCACTAATTAAATTAAAAGCCCAACAAACCAATTAAAATACTGCTAAAGTAATAATGTTGTAATTAAATGCACAGGGGCTTTGCATGTAAATGTATGAAAGGAAAATCGTATTTCTGTGTATTTATCATTACCATGATATGAGAATGCCAATGTTCTATGACAATTTCAGATGGTTCCATTTTGGCCATCCAAATGCCTGGATGCAAGATGAAACATTAAAAAATGCCCCTATAACCCCCTCCCCACCCCCACCCCCTCCAAAAAAAATGAAAAAGAAAAAGAAAAGAAAAGAGGTATGGGCACTTAAGCAACTATTTAAAAGTGAAATAAGGTCCATAAATTTAGCAATGTACCTAAGCAGGGGCGGATCCAGGAACTTTTGCAGGGGGGTCAGACCCGTCAGATTTTGTTATATTGTTGCGGACAGGCAGACATAATTATAGGTAATGCTTTTTTGATTATTACAATAATTGTTATAATTTTGCGTGTGTGTCTCAGAGATCAGAGAGGACCGGGGGGGGGGGGGGGGGGGGGGGTGGTGTTTTGACCCCCCAACCCCCCTCTGGATCCGCACCTGTATAAATGAAATGAGAGGCGAAGTAAAATAACACCAATAACAGGTGTTTATTGGGTGGGTGGGTTGGTAAAATCTTTTTTTTTTCTTTGCTCTAAATTTTTATAACCAGAACAAAACTGAGAGGGACGATGGTCGGTTAATTTTTCAACTTCTTGTTGTTGCATGCATTCTCAAAACAGTAAACATGAATTATCTGCTCATTTTTCATTTGGTCCATTGTTTATATGATTCTCTACACGGTGCGGCAAGACCGCATTGCCGACAAACTTAAAAGCTGCACTAAGAATTTCAAAAACATACAGGACAATGTCAGCAAATACTAAATCTTTACATGTTAAAAAGATTTAGGTTCCGCATAATTTTCTAGGTTGGGTAGGGTAATAGGAAACACAGGTTGTTTTTTTCTTGGCCAAGTCTAAAACTAAACCCTGAAACCAGGACTTATGAACAGCAGTCCCCTCTGCTGTGCTTTAAAATTTCTAAACTGTTAATCCTCATTTTTTTTTATTCTTCAGGCCCTCAAGAATTTGACTCCTCAAATTTCACTTTTTTGTTTTCATCCCAAAAACCCTGTTCAGAAAGCTACCCTTGACCGTAAAAAACTACGCAGCTGGAGCGGCTGATATTACAAAGTTCCGGTCAAGCTGAACGGTCATAAAAAGGCCAACCGTGTCCGAAATGCAATATCCATGATCTCAATGTCAATTTATATCTTTAATTGAGGAAAGGAAGGGGGGGGGGGTTGCAGGACAATAAGACCTTCAAAACACACAGCTGTATCGGCTGAGTTTACAAATATGCAACCATGCCTAACGGTCATAAACAAGGCCAACCATGTCCGAAATGCAATATACAGTCTGAATGTCAATCTTTAACTGAGTGTTGGGAAGGGGGGGGGGGGGGGGGACGCGCAGGACAATAACAAACTCCAAAAACCGTGACTGCGGTCACGTCGGACACCTGCAGTGAAACCGTCTGACACCTGCAGTGAAACCGACTCGGGACATCTCTCTCTTACAATCTAATTACATCTTCTTTATCCAGGACGACGTCTTGTTGGGGTCTGCTATCCTGAGTAGTAAATTACAATGGACACGGTGGCAAACCAGGACTTTTCATAAGAATGGAGGGTGCTGGGGTGCTTTTACATCCAGAATTTTTCTGGATGTAAAAGCTTTTTCAAGTGGGGACAGTTATTCCGATATGGACAGTGGCGCACCCAAGATTTGAACGTGGTTATATGTATGTGGCCTATTTTCGAGTAGTATAATAGGGGTGTAAATGGCGCCACCAACGTCAAAATAGCCCCCCCCCCCCAAAAAAAAAAAAAAACACCCAATTTTTTTCTGCGGCCAAAAATTTTGGGCAACATTTTTGAAAAAAATATAATTTCTAAAAAAAAAAATTGATTTTTAGAATAATGAATTAATTTTTTTTAATACTACGGGGTGGTTCACCACTATGGTGGTTTGTCATATCCTATATCCACCCATGAAGGAACAAAAATGGTAAATACGTGTAAGGAGCAATGGCAATTTACAGAAACAGGGTACTCCGAAATCCACCCTCCAACCAAAATAGTCTGGGTCGCACGTGCTTGTCAATACTCCTTCAGCTCAATTTCTGTCTGAAGGACACAATTTCTGTCTGAAGGACATGGCCCTTAACCCCTTTTTAGTGATCGAAGTGGCTAGAACTGTGCAGGGCTCAATTATGCATGACTTAACATAAACAATGCAGGGTACAGCCTACCAGTACATGTACGAACTCGACACAATACATTCTCCAAAATCAACCAACACTTTTTTGCCATTCGAGCCTCAATCCTCCAAAATCCTCCAAAAATTGGCCCGGAGGATTTCGGAGGATTGAGAAGGGTTGGGTTTAATCTTTGAAAAAGATTCTCTTAGGATCCTATCGTCTGGCTCCCTAGCTTCTCACCCTTTTAAAAAATCCAAACCCCACCCACCACCCACAGTGACTAAGGCTTGGCAAGTGTGAGGAAAAAAGCAGTGCAATAAAACGGGATGAATTATTTGCAGATTTTCTTGCTTGTCTCTTCCTAACTCAAGTGCGCTGGATTTAGAGGGGGAAAAAGGCAGCACTGCTTTACATGATTGATTTGTGCAAAATTGCTGAAATGAAAACGGCACCTGCTGTGGTGTGGTGGGGGGAAATGGTTAGTATATTTGAATAAGAAAATGAGTTAGTAACAAAATCGTAAGGATATCTGCCGTCAATGATTGCTAAAATCATGTATGCTCATCAGCTTAACCATCAAAGGGCATTGTTTTTTTCTCACAGTCTCTCCCACAGCACCGTGTATACAATGCCAGTTTGAAAATGATTGAAGTGCAGATGAATTTTATATGGGAGCATTTGATTTTGCGTATTGGTGAGGCGGGAAGTGGGGAGGGGGCGGCGTTTTGTTGAAGGTGGCCGGGCATGATGACCTGTGATGAGAGTGACCTCTTAACCTCTGACCTTGAATATGTCCTTGATCTGCTGCCGCTCCTTTTTGTCCTTCACCTTATAGGTGAATTGCTCCTGGCAGATCATGGGGTCGTAATACCAAAGTGTTAACAGCAAAGGTTATTATTTACAACAGGGAGTTGGGCTCCGTGCACAAGAACCCCTCAACGGTCCAAAGAGAGAGTTGAGGGAGACCACTGGGAGAAACATTTCGTTGCCGACACCACGAACTGACGTTCAGGTGCACGCGAGTGCCTGGCACGCGGGCGTATTTTGCAGAACCGCATTATTTCGTTTTCACGAACTGACACCCAGCACAGTGCGGCACTTCATGTACGCACTCCATAAATTTCCGTTTTCATTAACTGACACTGATCTTAATTTCACCATTAAAAAAGAATTTTCAATCAAATTTTTGTGTAAGCCCACAAGCTTACGGATGGATATAATTCGTGTCAAACCTTTCAAAGCGTTTTTCTCCGTTTTGTATTTATACTACAACACGCTTGCTATCAGTTCCTGAAAACGAAAACTGTTCTATTACGCTTCAGTGTCTGATGTGCGTGCGCACACACCCAGGTGTCAGTTCGTGAAACCGAAATTGTTGATTATGCGGTTTTCACGAACTGACATCCACTGGCACGTGAGTGTCGGTTTGGTGCCGGTGACGATTTGAAGGCACTGCTGATGGCGCCTGACAGTCACGTGAATACACTATTTGTTTGTGCACATTCAAAATAAAATGAGTCATGCATACATGTACCTCGCGCCATATGTGCGCGAACCAGTATGCGTACAGAGTGCGTCCCTCCAACAGGAGCTATCAAAAGCGGAAAAGCTTGTGATCTACAGTTCATGCATGAGGTCCATTTTCAATTTGGACCCACACCACATGGACTACATGTGCAGAGTCATGCCCCCAACAAGGGCTTAGACTAGTGCAAAGTCTTGAAAGCTATTGCCGCAGTAAAACTGCCGCCAGCAGCCATAGAAAGGACACTTTGCATTTTTGTACATACTCTGATGAGAATTTGTGCATACTACAAGCTTTACCCATGCAATCCAGCTAATAACGTCCATAGAAGAATGCATACATACAGGGTGAGTCAAACAAAACGAAACCCAAATGTCGGGACCATTGTTTGATTAAAGTTCTGCATGTAGCAGTTTCAAAATCTTGGATATGAAAGCCCAATTCATAAGCTTTCTCTTAGTACAAGAATCATTGAAATCACTTATGTACTTTTCAAGTTAAGGAGTTTTAAACACAACCACCGTTTTAAAGTTCTGTCCATGGATCACAAAAAAGATGTGCATTCTTTCAGCAAACAATTCACACACATCCTTATGCGATTTGTTTTCGTTTTGCTGAAAGAACACTGAACTTTTTGTGATACATGGACAGAACCTTAAAACGGCGGTTGTATTCAAAGCTCCGTAACTTAAAAAGTGCATAAGTGATTTGAATGATTCTTGTACTAAAAAAAAGCTCATGAATTGGGCTTTCATATCCTAGATTCTGAAAGTGCTACATGCAGAACTTCATTAAAACAATAGTCCCGACATTTGGGTTTCGTTGGGTTTTTTTACTCACCCTATATGAGAGTAATTTTTAAAGAAAGATGATTAGTGTCCAGTGCGTCCAAACACGAAACAGTGAATAAAGAGAGAAACGTATGAAAATTTGCATTAAAGACAATGAAAAGTTAGAATCTTTCCAATTTTTTCCAGCCGTTTCCTTGCGTTTAAGAAAAAACTTGAAAGGAAGTGAACTCCACAGAGGAACAGAAGGGGTACATGCAATGAAATGCATGACAGGCTTTTATCTTTCAAGATGGTATGCACACACTCAATGCTCATTTTGATGGTTTTTTCTATTTAAGTGACCAACTTGCGTCTACAAAAGCCAATCACAAATGTTTACCTCAATCAGAAGCCTTACTGTAGTGGAACCATGCTTGCACGAAGGTTGTATATGCGCATTTAATGGTCCTTTACCAACAGGGTTATCAAAATGTGCCTTTGACTATAAGAATTGGTGTGACACAGGTCAGGTTACTTTCCTCGCCTTCCACCGCTGTGACCCAGGTGCGATTCCTGCCTGGGCCAATATGCGGATTGGGGTTTCACTCCCTACCTGATTCCGTGGGTTTTCCTCAGAATATTCTCCTAGGTTCCCCCCCCCCTCCCCACATCTAAAACTGTCATTTCTTCACACTGTCTTCTCTTTACTGGTCCCCATGGCCCAACCAATGCAAGCTTGGATCCGCCTCAGTAATGACTTAGAAATTTTGTTCCCGGGTTTATACAATTAAATACTCTTTGGGCCTGTTTGTTTCGCAAAGATCTTGATCCGGATCCAGGATCCGGATCCGGGATCCGTTCGTTTGTTTTGTTCGGATCCTGATCTGGATCTGGATCACAGATCTCTGGGATCCTTCTTGAGAGGTAGATCAGTGCAAAATTCAAAATTCAACTGTCTCCATGTTTACTTTTGGCTAGTGGTGTGGCCTAATAAGATCGGAATCAGGTGCAGTTTTGTTTGTTATAGCGCAGAACTGGTTCCAAGGATCCGATTTTGGATCCGTACCCAAACAAACACACCCCAAGCATGACGGTCTCATTTTCACAGAATTCAAACTCTAGAAGATTGATTTGAATCGAGTCACTCTCCTTCTTACCTTGAATTTGTCTTTGATCTGTTGCCTCTCTTTATCCTTTAGTTTAGCCGCCTCCAGGGCCATGCGCTGAGATGACATGGGCTTGTTTGTCTCAAGGATGTGGGACAAGACTTTGTTCCAACTGAAACAGAAAGAAGAGAAATAAGTAAGATTTCAAGCTACTCATGCCAGCAGAAAAAAGAAAGAATCATACTTTAATAACCTAATCAGGCTTGGGTGAAGACTTGTCATAAACTCCATCAATTTCAATTCAACAACATCTACTTCCAATTTCTAATTTACCAATTACAGGACACACACAATTGTTGCATGTAAATGGTCATACTAAGGGAATAAATGTGTGCTCTGGAAGTTTTTATCACTCTGTTTAAGACCACTTAGAGTCTGGGTGCTGATAATTACCCGAGCCGGAGGCGAGGGTAATTATCAGCACCCAGACTCTAAGTGGTCTTAAACAGAGTGATAAATACCGACTGAGCACATATTTATTCCCATTCATAAATACCTTTTTGGTAAAAAATATCAAATAATTCCTTCAAAAAATACCGATTTGTTCAACAAGTTCACTTCATGCTTTTTGAAACATCCCTCCAGCAAAATAATGGAGTGTTCAGCTGGCGAGTAAGATGTAAACAGCCCTTTTATGGAGATTGACCCGCGCTGGTATGTTCTGAGCGATGTCGCGCAGAACGCACCTGGCGCGTTGCGTTTTGAATTTAGAACTATAAAATTCTGACTGGCTGGTAGTGTTGCGCATGCCTACGTGAGGATTGTGAACGTTCAACCAATGAAACGGTAAGAGGCACTGGATTTTTAGGGGTCTACATTTTTGCGACACTGGAAAAGTGTTTAAGACCAGCTAGCCATGTCTTTATCATCCGTTTAAGACCGGCCACGTGACGGGCTCTCGACCAATAGGAATGGCTAAACTGTCTGAGGTATTTATGAATACTTATTCAAAGTAACAAGTTTTCACTGTTTCCACAAAAAGAACCTTGTATTTTTAAATATTTTTTCTTAAATGGTTGAGTAAAATAATTCCTATTTCTGATAAATAATTTCGATTTTTCAAATTGTGTTTTCGCATACATTTCTACTCTAAAATTAAAAAATATATAACTGATGGGAGAGCCCAGTAGTTAAATAGCCCCCCCCCCCCAAAATGTCTGTTTTCATAAAATCATTTTTAATTAGCAGACATTATTACTACTAAAGATAATTGTCACTTCGTCAAAACGAAAATTCTACTTCGTCACACGTAATGTAGCATATGTTTGTACACAGCACGCGTGTATGTAAAATGTTCACATTTGAGAACGGAGACTCATCACTTCGTCAAAATGCAAAATTGTAGAGGCTATATAAATCTGAATATAGCACATGTGTAAAATCAATGAGACTAAGCACAAAATACAGATTCGTCACTTCGTCAAAACTGAGTTTGTCGCACATTAATTACTTTGTGTGATTAGCGTATTTTACAAACGATGGAATTTTGTGTCTCGAAATTTGGTAACCATGTAGAGGACATCATAAAATATTAGAATATCAAAAAATCTCAAGTTGCTTAAAATCTCAGTTTTGGATGGATTCATCACTTTGTCAAAACCGCGACGAATTGTATCAACTACAACAACTCTCAAACAAGTTGGTTCAAAGCTAAAGTAGCAGGCTGTACCAAAGTCTAAGTGAGCTTACAAACCAATCGTTACTCATACAGGTACAGCACCCGATTTCATCAAACTCTTCGTAACTTACGATGCATCGCAGCGCTGCGACGCATCGTATCTCTACGATGCGTCGCAGCTGCGATCCATTTCACGAAACACGTCGTAAGTGCGACGCGTCATAGGTGTATTTATAGCACAACTCGGTGACTGTTTATGTCTTTAGTCAGCGTACAGTAAATAGTCGTCTGACATTCAACAAAGAGTCGTCGGATCTCAGCTCGAAATTTGTTAAAACATAAAACAAAATGGCGGCTGTGCGATGCAATTTTGAAGGAAAACAAGCTCTCATTGGACTGTATAGCTACTTTGAAATTTCAACTCTAATATTCCGGTGTAATTCATAATTATTCAATGAATTTTCTATTTACAACTTTACACACATTGCATCGGTATTATAATCTCGTTAATGTAATGTTTGTGGCATAAAACTGGCTTAGAAATGACTCTTCATATTTTGCGATGACCACTAGACATGTCGTAACTTGCGACGTGTTTTAAGCCGTTGTCAAGGAACTTACGACGCGTTTAACACATCGCAACTTTCGTGAAATGGAAGATACGACGCGTCGCGAGTTGCGACGTGTTACACGTCGCAACTCGAGTTGCGACGGGTCGCAGCGCTTCGTGAAATCGGGTGCTGAGCTGTTTGCATGCATTTTGTTGTTACAAAAGACATTTGATTCTTTTCCAAAATGACAAACCTCTTTGAGTACTCCCTCTTTTGTTCTTTGATGATCTCAGCATAGTGAGACTCTATATCTGGCGTACTGATGATGACCAACTTCGTCAAATCGTACCTGCGGCATGAAAATGAAGACATGAGTAAGCAACATTCAACTATTCACACAATGAGCAATTTGTTGTAAGTGTTTAGACACAAAAACAGTCTAGGTTGCTGCATTTGAAAGTTGTTATGCAACGAATGTAAGCAAATTCAAAAGTCACTCTCAGCTTTTTTAGGTTAAAGGGAATGTACATCATTGGCTTTTGCTTTAATTTTCAGAAATGAACTATTTGAGGGGTTAGTATAATATATCAAATTATTGTTACACTGACATGTTTGAAGTTTTGTGTTGGAAAATGCTGGAAAAACTAAGAAAAACAAGAATGTTCGATAGTCTGGTTCCCTGACTCCACTGAAGATTAAATGGATTAATTTATAGATGCCGGAAAATTGTACGATAAGGGAACCAGTCTAGCTGGCCTGCACCCATTCAGAACATGCAACCAATAGCAAACAAAATTTGGACTGAAAAAAAAATGGTACATTTGGAGCAGTAGTTGAAAAATAGTTAGGTTTTTCCAACGGTGGTCGGCCGACCACCGTTGGAAATGTATACAAAAATACCATTTTCTTGAAAGTGACTTCACACCAGGTGCCAAAATTTTACAGAATGCTTTAGACTGTCATTTACCAACATCCTGTATTTCGTAAACACTTGGTAGTTTTATTTTTCGATGTTTGCAAATGTTGTATTTTCCCTTTAAGATGAACAGTAAGCAGGGGACGCAACATGATATGAGCAAAAACAAATCGTGACAACATACAACATTGATATTAGTTACGAAAGTTCAAGAAATTGGATTTTCTGGGGGAATGGATCTGTTTGTTCAAACAACTGAGTTCAGGCCTCATTCTTGCTCCAGGTTGCCACTTGCCAGAATCGCGTACCTTTCCAGTGATTTCAGGATGAAGTGGTAGTTGTTCAGCAGAAAGATGGCCCCCAGGTACTGGTCAGAGTAGGTCTTGGCCTTCTGGTCCAAGTTGAGACTCAGGGCTCCTAAGACCTTAGCTACACGAAGACAATGATAAACATGTTTGAAAATGTAAAGTGAAAACAATGAATCTGTACTCTGAACTGCGTTGACTCCTCATGTCGTGAATTGAAAAAAAAGTATGCAAGAAAGACAGATATTTGTCATCAAAATATCATTCAAATTTATAAAAACTTTTCCAGTGAACTGTGTTGAATTATTATGACTCAGATTGAACAAACATGTGGGAAAGATGAAAATATGTTTTCACAATAATAGTTACCAGATATTAAAACCTTTAATGTTTTGTTTACTGAGAACGATCAGCTTTTACAAATCATTAACTTAAAGGGCCCATGTAATGCAATGATTTTACGCAATCCTTGTAAATGCACCTTTGTATCCCATTTAACCTTATATTCAATTTTCATTTAAAGGTCATTTTGGTGCCTTTTTAAGTTTTTATGCTAATGCAAATATGCATATTCATGAGGAAAAGTGTGAGTCATTTTGGGCAGAAACCTCAAAACTGCTATTTCAGCACCAAAATCTGCCACAATTTTGGTTATTTTGCTGTCGTAAATTTTCTTTTCTTTGGTGATTCGTTGTTGTTTCAGTACATGACAGTAGGCCATGAGCAAACTTTTCTCACAAATGTTTTCAACTGGGTTCACAAATTGAACAGAAGACCTCTGAACTGAACAGTGTCTTCCCGAATTGACATCACAGCAACAGCGCCCTCATTTGTCAGGAAAAGTATGGACAATTTTAAACGTTTAAAGAAGTGCACTTTTCACTCAACTTAAGTAGTAGAAAGTTGCACAAAATATGTTTCCAAGTAAACTTAATGTCATGAACCCTTTAACCATCTGAGCAGCCACACGGTGATAAAATTCTCCACATTTTTCAAATATGGGCATATTTTTTTCAATGGGCCAATTAGGCCAAGCTTCCATGTAATCCTCACCCCTACTATACACCACAAACCTGTAGACTCCCATTGGCCAGACCCTAGTTACTCCGGAGTAAGGAGTGTTGAAAGACAGAAGCCAAGATGGCGGTTCATGCCTTTGTGCAGTACTTGGAGAATACAGTGGCGGCCAAACCCTTTGTGCCCCCGATCTCTTTGTGTCAACCCCTCGTGCCGCCCAGAGCTCAGACCGGTTGAAGACAATCCCTGACGATGTGAATGACCTATATCTTGTGCATGTTCAGGCATGCGGGGGTTATTGACCTAGAAACACATGTGGTGATAAAATTCTCCACGTGGCCACTCCGTGTGATATTTTTTGCTAAGCTGCTCCCAGGGTTAAATAAACCACAAAGAGAAGGTGGTGCGGTTTAATAACTGTAAACAAATATGAGGTTGATCAAAGAAACTAACTGGAGCGGGATTTGAATGTGCAATCTTGAGCACCTCGCAAAATTTGGAGGTAGGGGGGAAGTTGCTAAAGGTTCACATATCCATTTAAAAACTATACAAGAACTAAAAACAGAAGCAGGTTATAGTTCAATCTCATCCTGATTTGAGCCAACATTTCTGTTTAAAAGCGACTATTATCTTATTGTCTACTCACCAACATAATTTGACACTTGTCTCTTGTTGGCCTCTACGTCCGTCGTCTTGGCTGAATAGCCTTGGTCTGCAAAATCATAAAATACTATTAGCGCGAGTGGAGCACGGAACGGCCGAGTGGTATGTGTGAAGCCTCAAATGCATATAAACTAAGGTTAATGTCTTACATGTAAACCAAGATAACTCAGTACGATTTCAAACTATATTTACTGACCCCTGTGTGCCGTCAGCATAGCTGCAGTTGTATCGATGTAATCCAGGAAATGCTCCAGAAATGTCAGTGCCTAAATGAGAGAATTGATGAAAACAACTGAAAAATACATAATCCTAATTTGGGGGCTAATCATCCTTACTCGCAGCTGAGAAGCTGAATTGCGAAGGACGCGGCTACAACGTGGTCAAGCCGAAGGCATGTAAAGGTGACCACGGAGCACAGCCAGATTGAAAGTGTTGATTTTTGCAGGAGGAAAACCGGAGAGCTCGGAGAAAAACCCTTGTGGCACAGGAGAGAATCAACTAACAACTCTTCTCATGTATGGTCCGAGCTGGGAATTGAAACCGGGCCACATTAGTGAGAGACGAGCGCCTTACGCACTAGGCACCAGTGTCACCCAAAAACCATCTCAACAGTTTTTTTTTACTTTATTTTTTAGTATGATCAGAGAAGGCAATAGTGACTCTTTGAAAAGATGGAGGAGGCTTCCCAGTGCTACTAGAGTCCCCCTGATACAAATTTTTTTTTCTAGGTAACTTTACAGTAAGGACTTACATTGCTGGTCAGCTCATGAACTGTGCCGTCCCTGGGCATGTTGGACTTGTCTGGATCGTTCTGAAATAAAAAAAAACAACAATTTTAATTTTTTTTTTAAAACAAGCCAACATATAGGGATTCGCAATACGGTGCATTGTCAAGTGTTTGCCTTCAACAGGCCACTTTTAAACTTCATAGTTGACTTTATCATCTTTTTCAATCACCCAACTTCACTGTTTACATGCAACACCACACAACACAAGAATACCAGACACAAAACACAAGAATTCTAATTTAAATCACACGATCAGTGTAAAAAGTGAGCCCTTGTTATCAAGTTTAAAAAAAACCAGCATTCGGTATAGTCTACAAATGGATTTCAACTGTATTCAATGATACACTCTGGGTAAAGCAGGCTTTGTGACTGTCATTGCCTATTACCGCTTAACCAGTTAACGCCGGAGGACATGTAAACACAATCCGGCAATGTTTATACGCAGGGGCGGTAACAGACTAAATCATCAAGCTTTCCCCTAGTCTCCGGCGGTGGACGTGTATACACGTCAGTGGTTCCCATTGGTTACAAACACACCGTGTTTTTGAATTTGAACTTGGCTGCTGTACACGGCCTGTCATTGAAGCAAACATCACTCCGTGGCAGGACCCCAGAGTATTGCAAAATGTGAAGTTACGATGAGAAGTATCCCACAAATATTGTACAAATGACTCTCAAGAGTCAGTACTTGTGGTGTTTGACGTAATGTTAAAATTTGGCTGATATTTCTTGTCTTTTTCAAAAATGGTGTTTTTCACTATCACTCATAAGAGATTTTCTATATTAAATGACAAGAAATGCTAAAACATACCTTGACGACGTCAAAGAACTCCTCCAGTGCTTTGGCTCCAGTGGTCTCCAGGCTAGCAATCAGGGTGGGGAGTTTGGAACGCGTAGTTGGTGTCGTTCCCTAGGACAAGTAACAGAACAAAGATACAGGTTTACATGTATGTCTTCTGACTAGAGCCCCTTGAACAGGACCTCGGGCTGATCATTTCTGTTTGTAGTTTATTCGATGACATCAAACAAAATCTTCAAGATGTCCCAAATCGCCATTTCAAAGTTTATGAAAACAGCTCAGTTCATAAGAGCATCTGCAGCACCAGTGCTGTTTTCGTGACATTGCAGGTTCGAACTCGTCTGGTGTAAAAAAAAACAATGAGCCCAATCAGTTTTTTTGATTGTGGTTTATTTGATTTTTTGTTAACAATTCATGAGCCTTACTTGAAGCGTCTCCTCAAACTCTGGTCTGATCTGGCTGAGATGTTTGGCGACGGGAAACACGGTCAGGACAGCCGTGTAGTCGTGCTTCAGCACCGCCCTCTTGGCAGCTGACGATATTGCCTGGATAGGGAATATTATTGACCAAGTTTAGAATGAGAATGTGCGAAAACAAGCTTGAAATGATCTCGGAAGCTACAGCAATTGAGTTTGTGTTCCTAACTGTGTACCTTCTGCCTAGTCTGTATGAGATAGATGGCGCTCTTGCATCTACATGTCTCTGGCATTGAAATAAAGGATTTCCCATTTGTTGGACGTCACATGCAAACTTGACCTCGATAATGCAAGTCCATCTGCCCTCTCTTGAGGGCCATAAACCTGGCACTGGGCCTCTAGCAGGAGCTGGCTAAGGTGAGTTATAGTGCACAGGCGCGCATTCCAACGTTTGTTACTAACTAACTAACCTACGGACTAATGGAGCGACATGAGCACGTGTAGAGCTGCTTTCCGCAGCTAAAAATAGTAAAGCAAAGTTCACATGCAAAGTTTGGGCTCACAGTTTGATCAGAAAACCCCCTAAACTGAACAGTGTCTTCCTGAAATGACATCAAAGCAACAGCACCCTTAGTTGAAAATTGAAAACTGAAAATGTTTAAAGAAGTGCACTTTTCATTAAAATTAACCAAAAAGGGATGTCAAATAGTTTTCATACATTTAAGATGATTAGCAAGTTGCACAAAATGTGTTCCTGATAAAAATTCATCTCATGACCTTCAAAGTTTTTGCTGTGAGCTCTGTGTTAAGCAACAACGGGACAAGAACAGCACAGTAGAGCTCAAATACACTAACCAAGCTAGAGTACAAAAAATGGCAGCGGTTTGGCACTCACCTCTCCATCTTGGAAGATCATTGTCATTGCTTTCTCAGTGATCTTATCGAAGGTCTTGCGCTGATGCTCGCCGGGGATGATGCCAGTCATGATCAGAGCTTCACTCTGGAGTAGACAGAAGAATAATAACTATATAAATAAATACAGAATTGTAATCATGACCCTGATGTCTGAGCAAGAGACTGACAAACAGATGTCAGATATTGAGACAGAGATAGAAATTTTGGAAACCGAGGCTGGGACAATAGCAGAGGACAAAGCCAAGGGGAAGACGTCTTATACAAAGACCAAGACCAAAGAGTCTGAAATCCAGACCAAATCGGAGATACGACCCAGAGGTCCTAAAGAAAGTTCATGAGGTACAAGATACAGGCCAAGACCTGGAAGTCCGAGACCAACACTGAGATATTGAGGTCTTGAAGTGAGATGCAGAGGTTTTAGCGTAAGACCAAAGACCGTGAGAGCATGGAGCAAAGACCAAGACGTGACCTAATGGTCTTAGAGTGAGAGCCGGACATTTTAGAGTACGACCCAAGACCATGAGAGCATGGAGCCAAAACCAACAACTAGACCTGAAGGTCTTAGAGTTAGATCAAGAGGTTTTAGAGCAAGACCCAAGACCATAAGAGCATGCAGCTAAGACCAAGTCTTAGACCTGTAAGGTCTTAGAGTGAGATCCAGAGGTTTTAGAGCAAGACCCAAGACCATAAGAGCATGCAGCTAAGACCAAGTCTTAGACCTGAAGGGCTTGGAGTGAGATCCAGAGGTTTTAGAGCAAGACCCAAGACCATAAGAGCATGCAGCTAAGACCAAGTCTTAGACCTGAAGGTCTTAGAGTGAGATCCAGAGCTTTTAGAGCAAGACCCAAGACCATAAGAGCATGCAGCTAAGACCAAGTCTTAGATCTGAAGGTCTTAAAGTGAGATCGTGAGGTTTTAGAGTAAGACTCAAGAACCATGAGAGCATGCAGCCAAGACCAAGTCTGAGACCTGAAGGGTCTTAAAGTGAGATCCAGAGGTTTTAGAGCAAGACCCAAGACCATAAGAGCATGCAGCTAAGACCAAGTCTTAGACCTGAAGGTCTTAGAGTGAGATCCAGAGGTTTTAGAGCAAGACCCAAGACCATAAGAGCATGCAGCTAAGACCAAGTCTTATACCTGAAGGTCTTAGAGTGAGATCCAGAGGTTTTAGAGTAAGACCTGAGACAATGAGAGCATGGAGCCAAGACCAAGTCTTAGACCTGGAGGTCTTAAAGTGAGATCGTGAGGTTTTAGAGTAAGACCCAAGAACCATGAGAGCATGGAGCCAAGACCAAGTCCAAGACCTAGAGGATTAAGAATGAGATCAAGTGGCTTTAGAGAAAGACCCAAGACCATGAGAACATGGAGCCAGGATCAAGTCCGAGACCTGAAGGTCTTGGAGTGAGATCCGGAGGTTTTAAAGTAAGACCCAAGATCATAAAAGCACGGAGCCAAGACCAAGACCGTGACCTAGAGGACTAAAAATGAGATCCAGTAGCTTTAGAGAAAGACCCAAGACCATGAGAGCATGGAGCCAGGATCAAGTCCGAGACCTGAAGGTCTTGGAGTGAGATCTGGAGGTTTTAGAGTAAGACCCAAGATCATAAGAGCATGAAGCCAAGACCAAGACCATGACCTGAAGGTCAGAGACTATGACCCATACCTTGTGGTTCAAGACAGGGACCAAGACTTTGAGGTCCGATACCAATATCAAAAACCGGTCATTCCAAGACCAAGACCTGGAGCTCCAGGTATGACAGCAAGACTAGGAAGTCAAAGATCAAGACCAAGACTAGAAAGTTTTCCAGGAATTCATGTACCAACCTGCATGAGTTTGAGAAGCCCACTGACGCAATACAGGTAATTCTCAATCTCTGAATCAAGATCCACATTGAAGTCTGGGGCAAGTGTGTTGTACTTTCGTCCAGCTGTATATATATATATTACAAAAGGCAAAATTTAAAACTAACTGTTACTGAAAGTCAACATTTTCAGAATTAATGTCACTGAAATTGTTCAGCAAACTAAAATGAATTGAACCTGACCACATTTTCATAGCTGCCAACTTTTCAAAATCCCAATTAGTAATCAACCTGCGCGGTCATTTTCAACTGCTCGTTTTATCAAAAGCTTTACCAACATCGAGTACAGGTACATGGTTTACATGTACACATACATGTGCATACCCTTCTTGTTGTCAATAATAATGTACTGTAGGCCAAAAGATAATTTAAAAAAAAAAAAAAAAAAAAAATATTTTTTTTACTGAAAACAAGTAAAACTGAATTTTTTACTGAAATACAAGTATTTTTTTTTTTCGTTAGGTAGAAAATGGGAAATTCGTAATGTTTTAGTAACAAATCGTATTTTCGTAATTTAACAAACAATTCGTAATAATTACGAAAAATTCGTAACAGTTGGCAGCTATGCATTTTCTACAAATATCCATGCCTCTGAGCAATATGAACATTATTGGACACCATCTTAGGCTACAATGAACATAGTTCAATAACGGCTGTCGTGTACTAAACTGTCAAAAGCAACAGACAAAAAAGAGAATCCTTCCAAGAAAAAAAAGAAGTTATGGCAACTTTTGTCTTTACTTTGATCAGGAAACTTGAACATTTTAAATTCAATTTCTTAAAAGTCTTAACTTATGATGTTTTACTAACAAGCTTCCCCTTTGCTTGACTGGCTTGCTGATGAACCTTTCCGAGCCACAACCCTGGAAAGATGGAAATAGTGAAATTAACGTTCACACGAGAATTTATCTGTCAACTGTCTGAATCCAATGGGCCCTATTCATGAGTCGGCCATATTGAATTGAAAGTAAGGTAAAATCTTAATTTTTGGAACTTGTGAAGAGAAATGAAAGCAAGTTAATTTAAAATAAATTCCAGTCTGCTTCAATGAATAATTTTAAATTTGTAATCAAACATTCCCTAATTTTTAAAGAAAGATTTAAAAAAAAAAACCCAGTAAATAAGGCTGCATTTTGCTTGCATAAATAGTCTGGCACCATCCCATTCAACAGTTAACAATTAATGAAATAAATTCAGGGAACTCAACAAAAAATGGCCAATTCGTGAATAAGGCCCACTCCAACTGATTTTCTTTGCAGTTTTTTTCTTCCATATATGACTAAAGTTCTTGTACAATATAAGCTCTGAAACCTAAAAACAAAAATCACCAACTATGCTGATGGACAACACACTTGCAAATATAATATAAATAATTTAACCCCTCACCCACAGATTCTGTATCTTGATTGGCCGAGAGCAGGTCACATGGCATTCGCTACTTTTTACTATCTTGCTGTGCATTGCCAAAAATGCTATACAACGGGTAAAACAAGTACTACACGCATAGCAACCAACGTAGCAACCAGTATGAATGTGTGGAAACGCCTACGGACGTGCGTCTTGCACGTATTGTTACCCCGCGCTTAGCACTACAGAGTAGGGTTCAAACATTTCATGGAGGGGTAGTTTGGAAAAATGCAAGTAAGTTTTCAAATAATTTGACATTGAAATAGAAATGCATTTTAATTGAATTAAGGTCAAGTCAGTCAGATATCTCTTTAAGTCAAGCAGAATCTGTGGGTGAGGTGTTATAAAAACAAATACTGACGGCTACAACTCGTGGTGTAGTCAAACTAGCCTGCCTCAGTGATCCATGGAGCATCCATTTCTTTGCTGGACCTTACATTGACTTCATTAAATTAATTACTTACGGCCTTAGATTTGAACCTGTCCTTCCCCTGGGCGTGTCTTTAAGCTTGTGAGCTTTGCCAGCAGTCTGGAAAAACAAAATATTTTATATTTATTAGAAATTGGTAATAACTAAAAAACTAAAAGGCTGGAAATAGTGATAAAAATGGACTCAATTCCTAAGAGTCACATTACTGGCTTTCTCAAGGCGGGACATTGTATTGTGTTTCACTTCTATTGACCCTCCCAGTGGGAAGTCAAGATTCAGAGCAATATGTAAAGCCCTTTCAATTAAAGCAGGTCAGTTTCAAATGAAGGGATATGAAGTGTAAGCCCTACAATGTCTTTTTTTTGGGTTGCTAATCCCTAGCAGAACTCAACCCATCAAACCCCAATGACATGCTTTGTTGGAATCTGTCAGGATGGGTACAGTACCCCTAAACTGACAGTCTTTTACATCGGGTTGGCACACCTCCAGAATCAAAGTCAGAAACATGTGTGTGAAGTTTCTTCCCATATGGTGTTGGAATTTGCCAGGATGGGTAGGGCTGCTAGTAAATCATGTTAGGGTTTTAATGTTTATAATTTGAAGAACTGTTCATTTTCTTAACAGTGTTTTGTCTTTCAATGTACAGCACTTTGAGGATTTTTTTATTAAGATGGACGGCGCTTTATGAATAGTTATTTTATTAGTTATCCTGCAGGCGCGAGTGGAACACAGAACACGCACTACACTTTCCGTGATCAACGAGCGCGAGCATGATAACAAATTCATCTTCAAGCCAACTAGCACACTTAACACGAACCTTTTAGCGGATTAGCGCATGAAGCTGGAATGTCGCTCGCATCTTGGCATAGCTCAATACGCGGGGTGCGATATGGACCGTGCGATACGGTATAATATCACACTGTTGTTGCCATGGATCGCCCAATCGGGATCGAGGATTTGTGTTTGCTTGAAGATAGTTATTATTATTATTAAAGTAACTGTGTCTCATAGAGTCACTGCACACAAAAACAGCACTGTGGAGAGCAGTGAAGCGATGTGACCGAATCTACCTGCTTGCCCTGAGCTTAACCACGCAAAAGAACTGTGCAGGGATTTGAAGTGTTATCCTTAGTCCTCCTCAGATCATCTCAAAGTAATTTGAAGTGTGGGTGCTGACTCCACCGGAAAAAGTGGAGTTTTATTGGTTGCAAAAATTGAAGGGTTGGACAGTGCTGAGGACTATGAGGATTAAAAGTAGGTCATAAACCCTGAAAATTTACGAGGAAAATATTTTTAGAGAGCGAATTTATAGAAGGTGGAAAATACAATAGTTTCACAGACCACCATAGGAGAGAAGTTGCCTGAAGACGGCGCCGCGTTTCTCCTGAGATGTTCCTTCATTAACTCCAGGGATTTCTTGAGGACGATGGAGCGCGTGGCGTGGTAGATGTCGATGAAGTCCAGCGTCTTGCTGTGGTCCTTCAGCCACTTGGCAATCTCTGTCAGGTCTTCCATGGCCGATTCTGGACAAAGTTGAATGAAAGTGAAAATTCAAAAAGAGGGAGTTTGAAGTGTTTCTGAAAAATTAAACTGAAATTGGGTGAGTCAGGGCTTGGGGTAGGAGGCTGAACATGACTTATTCGCAGATTATGAAAGAGGAGAACTTTTGTACATTTTTTTCACAATGCCATTCGTTTTATTGTTACACTTGGTACATTGCATATGTTTAAAGGTAGAGTATATCATTTGCAGCTATCCACAAAGTAACTGACAAAATTATCGTTGAAAAGCTTACTTGGTTGAACGATAGTAATGGCATTAAACTCCCGGTGAAATTATTCCATCCGGCATGCTGTCATTTTGAAGAAAACAACTTGAAGGTCATTTCTAAAGTAGACGCATTTTTGGAAATTTCCGTTAGTAATTCGTTTTCAATTCGGCGACTGGTGCCCGCCAGCGTTGACACTACGCACACGTTCGCTTGGTTGCTATGGTTCATCGGTTCAGTGCAGGACATCGCTGAGCTCCAATCAGCTGAATGAGAACGTGTCCTAAACGCTGATTTCGGGCGCAATTCAAAACATGACTTGTCAACTTTTGAATTGAAACCGAGATCATAAAATATTGTTTTCTCGGAATATACAGCATTCAGAGAGCTCAAACTTCATCAGTTCAGTTGTTAAGCAACCTCCTTTAGATTTTGAGCACTTTTGTTACTTAAAACGTAAAAACGTACAAATGACAAATGACGTACTCTACCTTTAATGTTTCATTGTTATTACTGATTAAATGCCTTGAAAAGTTCATTTTTAGTGTCTAAATCTGAAATTCCTATTTTGTCAGACACTCTACAAAGCATAATCAAGAAGATGTAGATCACCATTTTTTTCTTACGTTCCATTCACATTTGAAATTCTTGTTCTGTTTCAAAAGCTGGTTATTAAAAACCAACAATGTTAAAAACACATATTTTATGACTGGAAAAAGACTAAATTTCACTGGCCCATTTTGTAAGTATCATTGATTTTGGCACCACCAAAGTTTGACTACTTTTAACACAGTAGACATTGTGGTATCTCCTATCAACTTACCGGGCATTTGGCTCAAACTGAGGGACACATTATCAGAAGGAAAATCTGAAAAAGACAAAAATGTGAAAAATCTAAGCATTTTCAAATAATTTACAGTCCTAAAGGGTAGGGTTTTTTTTTTTCAATAACTATTTAAGAGGTTCTTTAATTATTTGTTGACTTCAAATATTTTGACTATTTCAGGTATTTCGGATAGTTTAGGAGAATACTGTTGAGTCGTAACATATTTTAAGGGGAAACAGGTGACTTTTTTGGGGGGACAATGGTGGGATACAGGGAATGAGCTCACCAGTAAAGGGATTATTTGATGCAGGTTTTAGCTGTGGAAAGCAGCTCAACAAATACTAATGTCTCTCTGTTAGTTGGTTGGTTGGTTAGTTAGTTAGTAACAAACATCAGCAACAGCCTTGCAATCAGTGCTGGAGGACTCGAGTCCGGACTCGGACTTGAGTCTGGATTCGAGTCCCGATTTTCAAGGACTCGGACTCGGATAGTGGGGACTCAGACTTGGACTCGGACTCGAACAATGAGAACTTGACTTTCTTGAGGACTCGGCCCCAGTCCGGAAAAAAACCCACATATTTTTACCTATAACTTTACTGAAGAGTCTGGTTCATCCATGGAACCAGACTAATGAGACTGTGCCTACTTGACACGTTCAATGGCCTGGTGGCTTGCATGACATGATTAATGTTAAATTTCTATATTGTACAGCACTTTTTCAATTTGTACACCCTGCGAACATTCTCATACATTTATCTGCTAAAATATTGCGTGCGCTAGAATTTAAATGAAAATCTTTTGCAAAACGATGCATGAATTAGCTACAGTTCAAGGTTTGGGCGCACGCAGTACGTACGTAGCACGCACGCGCGCGCATATACTGAGCAGTCTATCTGATCATCCCGCAGATCGTTGGTAACACGTGTTCAACTTCTTGTCGACTGCCGAGGCTTCGGACTTACTCTTTATAGCTCCATGATACCACAGATCATGTCGGCGCTTTCCGAGTGATCAAGTATGGATTTACCAATCACAAGAAGTATTTGTGCCACAAATCGGGCAAGAAGAGACATTCTGCAAACTATAACATTTGCAAAGCCACAATTTCTGAAATTAGTGGAACTACTTCCAACTTCACCCGTTATCTGCAGCATGTAAACAAATCTCGGTGAGCTTGTGGAACTTTGTAAATGATGGGACGAATCCAGTTGCGGGGGGGGGGGGATTTTTTTCTTTCTTTTTTTCCTCTCCAAAATGTTGAACCATTAGTGGTGTGCGTTTATACAATTCTGTGAAATATTTTACTTTTATACCCCATCAAAATTGATCAATAAAACAGCCATGTGAATTACATCGTACTGATAATGATGTAGGCCTACATCATGTACATGTACATGTGGCATATAGCCTGACTGCCACCGTGCCACACATTCATTAAAGGACTCGGACTAAGACTCGGACTCGGCGACAAGGACTCAGACTCGGATAACAATGACTCAGACTTGGATACCAAGGACTCGGACTTTGACTCAGACTCGGATACCAATGACTCAGACTCGGACTCGGACTCGGATGGGGTGGACTCGGCTACAGCACTACTTGCAATGCTATCAATCACCTCGTTCCTCAGGCCCATACTGGGTCTCCATTGACCCCCTACCAATTTATGCAGTCCCTATGTTCAAAAACCTGATGTTTGTACTGAAAACACTACTCCTTCCAGAAATTACATGGCACATCACGTCACATATGCATGAACACAAAGGCATTGGCCCGCAGCTTCCGAGATCATTTCGAGCTTGTTTCTACCTTCGTCTTCAGCAGCGATGAGCTCAAGCACCATGGTGGGTGGGACCGGCTGGCCGTGTCGGCTCAGTAACACCCTGAACTCATTCTGTAGGGAATCCTTGCCAGTGTTGAACAACAACGTCTGGTTGAGGAGAAAATGGGAAAAAAACATGGTTGGTTCACAAAACATTTCATTTGGTTCACAAAACATTTCATTTGAATGTACTAAACCGACGAACAGCTTCAGTACTGTTATCAATCAGTACATCAATCAGTACTGTTACTGGATACAGGGAACATGACCGAAATGGTGGCAGCATGATTAAAGGTCTATACTCACGGCTTTAGCCAGCTCGGGGCTGCTTGGGTTGTGCTCCTCAAAGAAGTTTTTGGCATCTTCTATCTGCTGCATGTGGCTCAGGTACTGCTCCAGACCATTGCCCGCCCTGCAAAGTGTACAGATAAAGTTTGGCATGCGTAAACCCATCCACATGAATGTCCCACTTTTTTTCCCCTGATCAATTATTGTTAAACGAGGTGGCCAATCAAGACCACTTTTTCCTGTGGTACTTTCCTTCAAATATTATTATCGTTTATTATTTTATCGCTATGAGCAATGATGTCTTAACAAACACAAGAATGTGTAAACATACACCAATGCCCCGCTGAGATGAATTGCACTTCTTGACTGACATGATTGCAGATTGTGTAAGCGCTGCCCCACAATAAGGTATGGCATTATAATTATACACACAAACGACACATAGTAATACATATTAATTTTTTTTTGAAAGAAATGTGTCAATATACTAAACATGCATCGAAGGAAAATGCAAGTTGTGGGAAAACCATTTCTATTGTTTTCACCACAATGACCTTGACCTTTGACCTATGAGGTTCAAACTCAACAGGCTTTTAGAGGACACCAAGACTAACCCACATAGTAAGTTTGAAGTTGGTATGTCAAGTGCTTCTCAAGTTATGGTGGGAAAACTGATTGCTTGCACACACACAAGGAAGGACAAGGCAAACTCAGTATGCCCTTTCGGCTTCGCCGGCAGGGCATAAAAATAAATTCTGGTTAGGCCTACCACAGAGTCATCTCTTCAACCCTGGCTCAGACTCCTAACAATTTCAAATTTGGAAGCCTCCACAATTTAGTCTGAATTACAAAGGTAACACACTTTTGTCCTTTATAATTCATCTCCAAAGTGATGAAGCAGGAGCCTGAAGCCAAAGACATAGACAAGCTGGGGATTGAAAACTGACTTGTTTGTGGCCATGTCAAAAACTGGCTTTGCTACCTGCGGCTGCGGCTTTTCTCAATAGCATGTAATGGCAAAAGACAGAAGCCACAGCCATCAAGAACCTGTCAAACTACTCACCCTGCCTTGACGGCTTGCTCTAGGTCCCTGACTGCATCGTGGTGGCTCAGCACATCATCAAATACACTCAGGGTGACGGACAGATCTGGGAGGGGGACTATTAAGGAAAGAGTCTTTGTGTTTGGTTAAACCTACACCTTCATTACTAGGAAAAATTCCAAGGTGTGGCACATCCGACTATGAAGCCGCGTCCGAGTTACTTGGCTTTTGCTGGAAATAACACACGCACCCATGGAAGCGGCTGCAGCCACTTCCCATAGACCAGTGTGTTGTCTATGGAAGCAGCTGCAGCCACTTCCCATAGACCAGTGTGTTGTCTATGGAAGCAGCTGCAGCCACTTCCCATAGACCAGTGTGTTGTCTATGGAAGCAGCTGCAGCCACTTCCCATAGACCAGTGCGTTGTTTCCAGCTAATCATAAACAGCCTTAGTCTTTGAAGACACTGGAAAATTGGGAGAAACCAATAAATGGCTCAGTTGCAAGCGCCCCGGTAGCCTGTGTAATAGACCCTGGCCCTGGCTAAGCTGACCATAGTCTATAATACCTAAACAGATTTTGACGATTAATTATGCAACTAGACTGAGTACGACCTCAAGAAACTGACCAATCAGCAGACGCCTTCTTTACGAGCGTAATTTCGAGCTCCCCGGGTGCGTAAACATCACGCCCACGATGAGAAGCATTTTTGTACAGGTTGTTAAAGCGTCATCGAAATTGACCAATCACCGTCTTAGTCCTGATTTTGGAATGAAATGACGTTATGCATGCTTAGATGTCAGACGTTATACTTGGTACCGCGGATAACGAGTGATACGCAGACTAGAGCACCAGTGACTTGTTGGACAGATCACGGGTTCTACTCCCACTCCAGTCAATTTCTTTGTTCAGCCTTAAGATTGATTGAAAGTGTATTTAAGGCCAAAAAAAAAAATATTCAGTCTCTGGTCAGACCAAAGTTCCGGAATTGACGCGGCCACGCGGCTTTTTTTTTTTTTCTTCAAGCTTGGATTGTACAGACAAGGTGGGTACTATTTTGCTTTTTTGGTGTCCTCATGTACATTGGTGTCCTCCAAAATTTGCCTTGGTGCTTTCGATCATTTGCCTTGGTGCAATTTCCCATTCCTTGGTGCTCTTTGGTAAAAAAAAATTGAGGAGGTGCGGAAATAGAGGGCGCTGTTGGAGCTACCGCGGAACATTTTGGAAAAAAAAAGATCGACGCGCATGATTAAAATCGACGCGCGCGCTGACCAGAGACTGACTTATTTTTTTTTTTGGCCTAATAGTCAGTTTTCATTTGTGCATTACTGGATGACTTGTGATAGAACGGTAACCTCTCTGAGTGATTCCTGATTGCCATTTTCAGTGCGTGCATCACTGCCTATATGCAGGCAACCTCATGTCCAGGCTCGACACCACTACCTGCTCTCTCACCCTGGTATTGGATCATTTGCCTATCCAAAATGTTTGGATACGTATGCAAATGCGGAATAGTCTGGTGCCTGCCTGTGCTTTACATCAGTATGTATTGTATTTGGTGTCTGGGTTAAAAACAGAATCAATTCGTCGCGGCGTGAGTTACGAAAACACTTTCGAAGTTAACATTTTACAATCGTATCCAGCCAATATGCAGTATCACATTTCATATGAGCAAATTGGAAATAGAAGGAGTATTTTTGAGGACGTAATAATTACAATGAATGTGAAAACACATAATACACGTTGGAAATAACACCACCAAGTACACGATATAAACCAATACCTGCTAATTGCACTATCGAATCAGGATACAGGAAGACAGCTTCCCATCCAGGGCTTACTATCGGGAAATGAGATTGAAATCAAGTAAGCCCTGGGGACGAGGTTAATGTGCAGGCACCGCAAGATTGGGCATTATTGCTAGCCACACGGCACATATACAGGTTAATGGTTTCTGACAAGTGCCCAGTAAACAAAGACACTAATTTGGCAACTACCAACCTAATAACTGGATAGAGCTCGTGGGCAGTATTCTGGAGGTCTCAAATTCCATCTTATGAACTGGGCCCAATTTCACGGCGCTGCTAAGCACAAAAAAATTGCTTAGCACAAAAAAGTCTGGCTTACAAAAGCAGGTTATCAGCCAAAACTCCATATGATTTTCATGCTAAGCAAACAACAGCTGAATACTAATCACGAGCAATATACATCATATGGAGTTTTGGCTGGTAACCTACTTTTATAAGCCAGACTTTTTTTGTGCTGAGCAAATTTTTGTGCCGAGCAGCGTGTGAAATTGGCCAAGTAGTTTGTGAATTCTTTTGTTACAATCACTTGGGAGAATATCGAGCATACAGAATTCTGGAGGTCACACATTCAAATCTTGCTACATCAAATTTCTTTGTTTAACTGTACATGTTAGTTATTTCAATTGAAAATTTAAACTAATCAGTTTTTATAATTTGTTGGGTGATAAAAATTTACAAATCTACTAAGGTAGTTACCTTGCTACTTTATGCCTAACCACGGCCAAATAAAACACAAATGTTTATCGAGCAACAGGATGAGCATCATTCACAGCTTTGTCAACGACGTGCTTAAAATGAGCGCATCGCCGGAGAATCTTCTCGCCTTGCTCACTACAACAAGAAGTCCACCATCACCATCACAAGTGTCTGAGAGACTAGCCTGCCCAGTGTAGCAAGATCCGTCAAGCCAAAAGACTCAAGGCCAAACTGCCTCAGAGTCTGTGGTCAATGAATGCAGCAGGATACAACTGTGGCATTGTTCAATGGGACTAGCTCTCATTGTCTCAGAAGCGGCCGTTTATGCACTGGTGTTGGTAGCTGAATGCATCAAAGTGCACCAGACTTCTCCACCTGATGCACTTTAAAATAGTCATCAGGAAGAAAAGTGCAACAAAGATGAACATTAATACTTCAGAAATATAATAATAATGTGGTGCTTATATAGCGCTTTATACCAAAGGCCTCAAAGCACTTTTACAATTATTAATTATATTAATTATTATTAACCGGCCAACCGATCCCATTAGAAAGCATCTGCACTAGAAAGCAGGAAGTCGTGGGTTTGAGTCCCACCCGAGTGATTTTTTCCAACTTTCACTCGGGAGGTAACACACTGAGTATACAGTGTTTAAAAACGTCGGTGAAGGGCAAAACCTAATTTGATTAATATTGTATATGTTTGCAATGCTGCGTTGTTGCGTGCATGTATGATTTGGTTATACATGTATATGCTAATGAAAAAAATTTTGCCGTTGGGGTTGAAGGCAAAGACCCCCCCCCCCCTTTCCCTGACCCCGCACCCCCACCCCACCTTTACCCATTCCGATTGGTCGACAGCCCGTCACGTGACCAGTTTTAAACAGTATACATAAAGACCGGCTGGCTGGTCTTCAACACGTTTGCAGTGTCACATAAAACTTGGACTCCTATGAAGTTTGGTGCCTTTTACCGTTTCATTGGTTGAACGTTCACAATCCTTACGTAGGCATGTGCATGTTCTCAATAAAGAACCAAGGAACTCAACCAGGATGCCGGCCGAACAACATCCGACATGGCCGACCAAACAAATTTCATGTTTATTGGGTCCACTGCGGTGATGAAGTACATAAAGAACGGGTCCCGCCCCCAGCTGCGGCACCGCTCCTCAAATAACTCCAGAATGAATTTCTTCACGTGGTCTACATTGCTCGGGTCACCATCAAACTGTGGAAAGAAGTCGTTGAAGTTCACGTGTTTGATCTTCTCTTCCAACAAGTCGGTTTTGTTAAAGATGACACAGATGTGGGCCCTGGCGAAGTGCCGGCTGTTGAGGATCACGCTCAAGGTGTCGCACTCCTGCATCAGGTGGTTGGCGCCGTCGATGCCCTGGTCTTGATCAAACTTGTCCACCGAGACGAAATACAAGACTGCCCTGGCGTCGTCAAAGTGAGCGAAGACTTTCTTGTACCGCAGCGGGGCACCCAAGTCGACGAACCGCCGGACTAGGCCGTGGCTTTCGCCGACGTACTCCGCTACACCCGGCGTAGTTTGATGCGCGTGGCAGATGTCCTGGCTGTTGGGAAGATAATCCTGGAAAAAAGGGAGATCGAGTTAAAATCTTCAGTGAAAAAAGGCGAAACACAATCCTACAAATCCTCTATAAATCCAACCCCGAATTTGGAGGATTCAGTTCTCCCCGAAGTCAGATACTTTGGTCTACATTTCTCAAAAGGCTGATCAGTTTTAGGGTTGAAGTTTTAGAATTTTGAAGCAATTGAAAAGGTTCAAATACAGATTTGACTGCTTCTAAGACAAAAATATTTCAGTATTTTTATAGTGAATGACAACACAAAATATCAACTGTCAGATTGACCCAAGGATACTTGCTAACAGAAAGTCTCATTGAGGCAACGTCTAATTGAAATGTACTGTTTTCTTTAACCAACAAAAATATTTTCTTTACACACACAAGATTTTGTAATAACTTTTTGACAAAACATTAATACATAAAAACAGTGGGCATGTTCATTTTTTAAAATAGTAATTGATGCACCCAAGTAAGTTATGGAATATACCTTTGCACAGATGATATGCAAGCAGATTCAGCGATTAATTATGCAAAACAAGATGCAGTTTTGACCTTGAGATTCTGACCATTCAGCGGGCACTTTGCATTGGATCTTCCGTAACCCGTTGTTGTATTTCAAAAACATGGCAGCCAAATTGACCAATCAACAGCTTAGTCAGTAAGATTTGAGGCTTTGCATGGTGGAGATACTAAATAATGAAAGGTTTGCGGATTTTTTTTAATCAAACATTCCCACATCAACGACCACAAAGTTGACTGGGATGCGGCGGAACTCATCGCACCGATCCAGTTCTGGCATCCAAGACGCATACGGGAAGCCATCGAGATCCGCAAGCACAACACAGTTCCGCAAGACATCAGGTTTCACCTCAACGACATCTGGATCCCACTTCTCCAGACTAATGGGTCTCCTATACCCTAGGTCCTCAGCTACCACCTTAGACTGATGGGTCTCCTATACCCTAGGTCCTCAGCTACCACCTTAGATTGATGGGTCTCCTATACCCTAGGTCCTCCCTCTACTGACACTGCAACCCTACTGTTCCACTTCAGTGGGCACCAAGCTTGTTCTAGGATCCTGTCTACTTGGCACCCTCACAGGATGCAACTTCTCACTTCATTGACTTCGCCTTTTGCTACTTAAGTATTCACTTTCTTAGAGTTTAGGCACTCTCCTGAAGACGGTCAGAGCATACTGACCGGAACGTCAAGTTTATACCTCTGGTTCTTTTCAGAACCATTCTCTTAGTTGAGAAATTATTCGCACATGGTGTTTCCGCAAGCCTTTCATTATTTAACAGCTTAGTCCACATTTCTGATTGAAATGACGTCACAATTTCTTAAGTCAACTCTGATCATAAAATTTGCATTGCTCACACATATCAGACGTTGGATACGGAGAGGGCTCCATTAGACAATGGGTGATAATCGGACTCAGTAAATTACAGGGATAAACTGAAAAAATAAAAACTCAAAAGCAAATTTAAGCACCTCATTTCCAATGCGATCCAAGTCATCCAGAAAGTACCTGACATAGCTTTCCTGTACATAGACAAAAGACAAATTATTACAAAACTTTAAAGAGGTTGTGGAATGCTCGAAGACATTTCCGTCATTTTTTGGGGTATATGTAGCCTAAGGTGTGATGAAATAAAAACGACTATTGTTTCCAACTTGAAATGAGTACAAAGGGTACTTTTGAGAGCTATTTTTCAGGTCCTGTTTCGACCCGAACGTGCAATTTGTGTAAAAGTCGTCGTTGCGGGCAGCAAACAAAACACAGTAAATCGTGACGTAATAAACAGGACTCGTTTATGCTACTCTGCATCGGGAGTCCTGTTTATTACGTCACGATTTACTGTGTTTTGTTTGCTGCCCGCAACGACGACTTTTACACAAATTGCACGTTCGGGTCGAAACAGGCATGACAGGACTTGAAAAACAGCTCTCAAAAGTACCTTTTGTACTCATTTTATGACAGAAACAATAGTCGTTTTTATTTCATCAAACCTTAGGCTACATATACCCGAAAAATTACGGAAATGTCTTCCGGCATTCCACAACCTCTTTAATTAATGTATTATCCTGGTTAGATAACATAGGCTGCTTAATGTCAGCAACCAAAGCTTTGTGATGGCAAACGTTTTCTTAAGGCAGCTCTTGTCCTTGAGCACTGTATGTTTGCACTATGTGTGTATTTTTTATAATAACGTGTGAACGCACATATCCCTCATCCCTGAATCGCACAGATTCCTGAATTCTCCATTTATTACTTTTTTACCTTCCCTTCGGATATACATTGTACGTTGGGAGAAGTTTAATGGACACACCTTGTTAAATGTCTAACTCAAAAAGAGAGGTGGTTTTAGAAACTCCTCAACGTCTTTGACACATCAACTCTGGTTAGTGCACTCTGACTGTCATCATGAATCATTCAGACAAGCTTCATCTGTCCACAAAGGTGGTACATGTATCTGCAAATTTTTCTAAGTTTGGTTCTCTGCCACATAAAGCCCAATTTGCATTTAAATGCTAAGTCATGAATACTCAACATGATTAAATCTTTAAAGAAACTATCAGAAGTATTTAGCAAACAAACTCAACGTGCAGTTTGTGTAAAGACGGTTTGCATGACAATCACAAACTCACCAACTGGAATTCATCCCGCCTCTTGTATGCTTCCTGAATGCCGTTATCCACCCACAGTGCCTTGCAACTGGACACGTGTGTTGCAAATGTCCTTGGATTCAGCTGCGATGTGTCACAGTCGATGACCCGGGCAGCATGTTCCTCATTGGCTGCGTCGTCCCACGGAATCCGAAGCTTGCTCCGAGCATCCAAAAGCGCTTTCAAGCCTTCTATGACGTTGGAGTAAATAACGTCACGGTAGCGTTCGACCTCCTCATTTGTGAATTCGTCTCCGTGGATACTTCTCAGCTGTTTGATGAAGGTGCTCTTGCCCGACCCTGGGGAGCCCAGGAGTAGGACTTTGAGGTCTGTCCGGGTCCGGGCAAGCTCCTTGTCGATTGCTTCGCTGCGAGCTGTGGCAGCCCTTCTGGCCTGCTCTCTCTGTCGATACTGGCGGATGGGTACGCAGCACGAAAAGATGTTAGCGGCCATACCGTCGGTGATGATACCTTATTCTAAATCAAAGGTATTGTTTTTTTTATTCTCTCCTCTCTGATCTGTTGTTTGATCTAAACTCTCATGTTGACGTGGTGACAAAGACGGCCATCTCTTCCTGAGCATTTTTGAGCTGGAGCCTCAGCCGCTGCAGCCGTTAACATCAAAGCTACCAGCTACATGTATAAGACCTTCGTTAGACCGATTGTGGAGTGCTCAGCCTCTTTATGGGATCCCCATACCCAACTCAATACCAAGAGAACAAAACAGGTGCAGCATAGCTCAGCCAGGTTCGTCACAGGTGACTACGTCAGGACAAGCAGCGTATCAGCCATGGTTCAAGATCTCCAATGGCACACTTCCGTAGCTACCAGGCGTCGTATGAGCAGGCTGGAGACGACGTACCGTATATGACCTGATAGACATCAAATGGTCCCAGGGCCTTACTCCATTATCATCTGGCACCAGAGACCATGCCTCACGTTTCCTGTGCCCACTTTGCAGGTCTTCAGTGTCCTCAAACTCACTTCTTCCCACGCACTACCCGTGACTGGAATATCCTCGAGTGACCCACCAGCATCACACCAACCCTTGAGGCCTTTAAGACAGCTTAAGTAATCACCCAGGATGTGCCCTTTTGGACTAGCACATGTAAATATTGCACTTGTGATTTGTGCCACGCCTTGCACCATGCAAGCCCACCTATGCAGTGTGATTTGTCCTTATGCATATGAGATCTACACTTCATCAGGAGGAGGAAGGAAGGAAGGAAGGAAGTGTAGCTCTTTAAAACAAAATCCTCAGTGGGACACTGTGTATGGCTGACCTTCACAGTTGACACACATGAGCAACATCTACACCTACATTGTGTTGGAAGAAATGTTCAGCCATTCTAAACTGGAAAGTTCCTTTGTGGAACTGGAGAGAACTTGAACTGGTTCAGTGGGGTCTCCCAGGCCCGGATTTTACCCAGCTTTGTAACCCTAATTAAACAGAACATTAAACGATACGCTATGACAATGAGCCAATTATACCATCCACAAAGGTGTTTCAACTAAAAAATAAAAAGTGCCTCATTTTGTCCTCGATTAAAGGATACTTTCTTGGAGTTTCTAAAGTGACACTGTTTCCCTGTGGAAACTAACGAACCGGATAGTTTGAGCAGAGAGTGATTAAATCATTAATTTGATATTTATATTAAATATTCATATTTAAACTGAAGTGACGTCACACTAACGAACCGGATAGCTCGATCAGAGAGTGATTAAATCATTAATTTGATATTTATATTAAATATTCATATTTAAACTGAAGTGACGTCACACTAACGAACCGGATAGCTCGATCAGAGAGTGATTAAATCATTAATTTGATATTTATATTAAATATTCATATTTAAACTGAAGTGACGTCACACTAACGAACCGGATAGCTCGATCAGAGAGTGATTAAATCATTAATTTGATACAGCGTGATGTGCATTGTGCGCATCCCCAAATCCATGGAAAAGCACATAACTTGCATGCTGCATGTATGATTAACTTGCAAGTGTACATGTATGATTTGGTTCTATATGCTAGTGGAGAAAATTGTACCTTGGGGTTTGGCGAGGGAAGGAATGGCTCACTAGGGTTCAAGTATTCAGATAAAGGATTTTATTCAATTCTGCAAAGAATCAAACAGGCAAAATAAAACATTAAGCTAACAGTGGATATAACGGAAAAACACGGAAAAACAACTCACAACTTTTCACCCCAACAAATCCATACAGCATAAACATCAGTTACATCAACAGTGGTCGCTTCAGATCATGATAACTGAAAGACACAGTTTACAGTCAGATTCAGCTATCAGCCTAACAGATAGGCACAGTTTACATCAGTCAGATTCAGCTATCAGCCTAACAGATAGGCACAGTTTTCATCAGTCAGATTCAGCCATCAGCCTAACAGATAGGCACAGTTTCAGTCAGAAACAGATCAGAAAACGAACAAAATACAGTTAACGTCAAGCAGACAAGTTGCATCAAAGCGGAACAAAACAAAATCAGCATAATATTTTGAATTTAAATGTAGATTCGAATTGACGCCACGCGTGCGATTTCACGTGCGCTCACATACGTACGCCCTCATCAAGTTTGCACACAATGAGGGACGCCCTCAAGAAAGTGTTGCAACTCAAGAAAGTGTTGCAACTTTCTTTCTCCGCAAAACACGGATCCCCCCTCCACTGATCCCCCCCACCCACCCTCCCCAACCCCACCCCATTTTCTGTTTGAGGTCTGATCGGAGGGCTTTAATACATTGGAAGATCACGAGAGGTACCGAGTGTACATGTACTGTACACCATCCCCTACAATTAACCACCAATAGGGGGCACAGTTTCAGTTTAACAGTGATATCTCTATTTGCTTCAACTCTCTGACGTTTTGCAATGGCGGGTTTGCTAACTGAAATTATGAACACTGTGCAAAGTACCCCCTCAATGGTTACAGAGAGAGTGTTGGTCCTTCCTTCCTTACTTCACTGAAAGTGCAGCCTCATATGTACGAGGATAAGCGCACTTGCCAGAAACACCGGGGCGAACCCCTTCTCTTGGCGATAAGTGTTACTGGGTTCTTTTACGTGCATTATACAACACACGGGACCTACGGCTTTACGCCCCATCAGAAGGACGAAGCAATAATGGTTAAGTGCCTTGCTTAAGGGCACAAGTTTTCAGAACCGGGCTCGAACCCATGCCACTGTTGCCTCTGAAACACCAGAGCATGAGTCCGGTGCTCTTAACCGCTAGGCCATGACACTCCTGAGGGACCACTGGGAGGGATTCTTGAATGCATTGCCTGATGCTCCTGATGCTCATGAGAAGATGTTACAGATTTGTGCCCATTCAGAATAAAGTTAGGCAAGCTTACTTCACGCCGTCCATGCACGAATTAGTGGGCATACACTACATACACCCCAAGGACCCACAAAGGGAGAACAACAGATTCTTTGTTGACCTCCATCGTTCATCTGCTGTCGAAAATGGTCCTCGATCATGCGTTTACGTGTTTAATCTATGGGAGAGTGTTATATTACAGGGACAAAGGAAAAGACAACGGCTTATCCTCGGGAGTTATGTAAAACACGACTGTATGCACGCACACAGTGTGTCCCTCTCTATGGAGCTCTCATGTGAGGTGACAAGGCGGCATCTACTGTTCATGGAGGGAGTCAATAGAGAACGAAGGGGCTACCCTTGGGCAGCGGCCGAATAGCATCCGACATGGCTGACCAAACAGAAGCCATGTTTATTTGGTCCACTGCGGTGATGAAGTACGTACAGAATGCATCCCCCCATCGACTGTCGCACCGCTTCTCAAATAAGTCAAAAATGAATTCCTTCACCTGATCTATATTTCTCGGGTCACGATCGAACTGTGGAAAGAAGTCTTTGAGATTAACGTGTTTGATCTTCTGTTCCAACAGGTCGGCTTTGTTGAGAATGAGAAAGACTTGGGACCCGGTGAACCACCGGCATTTGAGGATCAAGCTCAGGGCGTCGCACTCCTTCATCAGCCAGTTGGTGCTGCCGGTACCCTCGTCATTGGTCCCCGCAGTCAGGACTTGATCAAACTCATCAACTGACACGAAATACAAGACTGCTCTGACGTCTTCAAAGTGAGTGAAGACTTTCTTGTACCGCAGCAGGGCACCCAAGTCGATGAACCGCCGGACTAGGTCGCGGCTTTCGCTGACGTACTCCGCTACACCTGGCGTACTTTGTTGCGCGTAGAGGATGTCCTGGATGTAGGGATGATAATCCTGCAAAAAAGGGGATCGAGTCCAAATCTTCGGTGAAAAATGGGGAAACACAATCCTTTTCTTTTTGAGCAACTAATGCACCCAAGTAAATTACAGGAACAAACTGACGAACAAAAAGTCAAAAGCCACGTAAGCACCTCATTTCCAATCCGATCCAGCTCATCAAGAAAGTACCCGACACAGCTTTCCTGTATGGTATAATACGGACAATAAGAAAAACGATTAATATACTTATAATAACATATCATCCTTGTGAGGTACACATGTAATGTAGGCTAAACCTCGTTTCCATTGGAGAATGATTAAATACGTCATCTGATAAAAAAATGATTAAACCTTGTTTCCATTCTCTGATTTAAACGCCAAGTTATGAATGCGAGGAGAGGAAATTTTGGGATTAACCAAAGATTCCAGAATCCTCCGAATATTTGGGGTTTTCAACATTCCATTCAGTTATACCTTGGGAGAAGCATTTGGATACATCATGTTAAACGACTCTCGACAAAAACTCTAACATTATCCATTTATGGAGGTTTTGTTGTTAAATAACAAAAAAACAAACAGATAAAGCCATTTGCATTTAAATGTGGAGTCATGAATACTCAAGATGATTTCATCTAAAAGAAACGATCAGAAGTATTTAGCAAACAAACTCAACGTGCAGTTTGTGTAAAGACAGATTGCATGACGATCACAAACTCACCAACTGGAATTCATCCCGCCTCTTGTATGCTTCCTGAATGCCGTTATCTGCCCACAGTGCCTTGCAACTGGACACGTGTGTTGCAAATGTCCTTGGATTCAGCTGCGATGTGTCACAGTCGATGACCCGGGCAGCATGTTCCTCATTGGCTGCGTCGTCCCACGGAATCTGAAGCTTGCTCCGAGCATCCAAAAGCGATTTCAAGCCTTCAATAACGTTGGAGTAAATAATGTCACGGTAACGTTCGACCTCCTCATTTGTGAATTCGTCTCCGTCGATACATGTACTTCTCAGCTGTTTGATGAAGGTGCTCTTGCCCGACCCTGGGGAGCCCAGGAGTAGGACTTTGAGGTCTGTCCGGGTCCCGGCAAGCTCCTTGTCGATTGCTTCGCTGCGAGCTGTGGCAGCCCTTCTGGCCTGCTCTCTCTGTCGATACTGGCGGATGGGTACGCAGCACGAAAAGATGTTAGCCGCCATACCGTCGGTGATGATACCTTATTCTAAATCAACGGTATTGTTTTTTTATTCTCTCCTCTCTGATCTGTTGTTTGATCTAAACTCTCATGTTGACGTGGTGACAAAGACGGCCAACTTGTCCTGAGCATTTTTGAGCCGGAGCCTCAGCCACTGCAGCCGTAACATCAAAGCTATAAGACCTTCGTTAGACCGATTGTGGAGTGCTCAGCCGCTTTATGGGATCCCCATAACCAACTCAATACCAAGAGAACAAAACAGGTGCAACATAGCTCAGCCACAGTCACAGGTAACTACGTCAGGACAAGCTGCGTATCAGCCATGGTTCAAGATCTCCAATGGCACACTACCGTAGCTACCAGGCGTCGTATGAGCAGGCTGGAGACGACGCACCGTATATGACCTGATAGACATCAAGTGGTCCCAGTACCTTACTCCATTATCATCTGGCACCAGAGACCATGTCTCATGTTTCCTGAGCCCACTTTGCAGGTTCTCAGTGTCCTCAAACTCATTTTTTGTCCACGCACTACCCGTGACTGGAATATCCTCAAGAGTGACCCAGCAGCATCAACCCTTGACGCCCTTAAGACAGCTTAAGTAATCACCCAGGATGTGCCCTTTTTGACTAGCACATGTAAATATTGCACTTGTGATTTGTGCCATGCCTTGCACCATGCAAGCCCACCTACATGTATGCAGTGTGATTTGTCCTTATGCATATGAGATCTACACTTCATCAGGAGGAGGAAGGAAGGAAGGAAGTGTAGCTCTTTACAACAAAATCCTCAGTGGGACACTGTGTATGGCTGACCTTCACAGTTGACACACATGAGCAACATCTACACCTACATTGTGTTGGAAGCAATGTTCAGCCATTCTAAACGGGAAAGTTCCTTTGTGGAACTGGAGAGAACGTTAACTGGTTCAGTGGGGTCTTCCAGGCCCAGATTTTACCCAGCTTTGTAACCCTAATTAAACAGAACATTAAACGATACGCTATGACAATGAGCCAATTATACCATCCACAAAGGTGTTTCAACTAAAAAATAAAAAGTGCCTCGTTTTGTCCTCGATTAAAGGATACTTTCTTGGAGTTTCTGAAGTGACACTGTTTCCCTGTGGACTGGAAGGATGTTTTGCTCCAACATGGCCAATCTCTCCTCAAAGGACGTCAGTATGGTCACCTGTAGAATAATAGAAAGCAATCAAAATTACATTTTTCTTTCATAAGATGGAACTTTTTGCGTCGGGGTGAGCTAAATCAAATTAGGTTTTGCCCTTTACCGACGTATAAACACTGTATACTCAGTGTGTTACCTCCAGAGTGAAAGTTGGGAAAAAATCACTCAGGTGGGACTTGAACCCACGACCTCCTACTTTCTAGTAGAGGATGTCGAACCACTGGACCACCGAGCAAATGGGATCGGTTGGCCAGTTTGAATATAATGTACATAGCACATGTAGCAGCGGGTACCGCATTAACTATTCGTAAGTAAATTTTTGCATCGGGGTAATGTAAATCAAATTACATTTTGCCTTTTCTTTTTTTCCAACTTTCATTTGGGAGGTAACAGGTAACACATCAAGTATACAGTGTTTATACGTTGGTGAAGGGCAAAACCTAATTTGATTTACATTTATCTTGCAACCAATATGCTCCAGAGAAAGCTGTGGGAAATTGGGACTTAAGATTTTTTTTTTTTTGGTGTTTTTAAATCAAAGTGCCATCTTTAGTATCTTTAAATTGTTCACGGTATTATCGATACAATGTAGGCCTTTATAGAATATTCTCAATACTGGATTTCCGATATATCAAATATTGACAATTCAGATATCTACGGTGCTTAGTCTTGGGTCATTACATGTACGTTGGTATATAGAGTATGCAACCACCTGCCGAAAGAGAGCATTATCAAAATGAACCGCTAACACCCATGAACCGCTACCACAGCACATCTTGGGAATCTTGTAGCGGCAGTGTCATGAGCACGCATACATGTACCTGTTTTGCCTATGCAGACACATTCAACATCTTGCATATTACATTAGCTCTGAACCAAACTTCGAATTTTCAGCCAGTAGCATGCAAGACGCTAGCAAACTTTAGTGCACTGTACTGTCTAAGGAGCTAAAGAGCTCTTGAATTGCTATAGAGCTCTTTAAACAACTTCTGGAATTTGTGCAAATTTTGGGGTTGGGTTTTCTACAGGTACCCGGGCACCCATGTTTTACTGCATAACTGGAAACCAGCGACCAGAATTAGAAGTTGTTACTGCGGTGGTGCCAAGCTCACACGCATGTTGCACGCGTTCTTAAAGACGAGGCACGCATTGGTTGGAAGGAGCCCGAAGTGAGTGTGTACTAACTGAGCGCAACTTGCGCAAGCCTGGTGCCACCGCAGAAAATGGCTGTCGACGGACTAGTCTGTAGGTACCTGGTTCCCGCAGTACCCGGAAATGCACAGCACTACTGGGAAATAGCAAGGCAGCATCTATTTCTTACCATATTTGATGTCATCTGACTGCTTTTGCTGAGACTTTCTTGAATGAAGGTCAGATCCTCTGCTCCCTGAAACAGAAATAAAAAGAAGTTGGAGGAGTTTGTGAATAACTTCAAAATATCTGATAGGGGTTTCACAGATTGTGGAGATGTATCCAAAGAGGACATGAAAATGCGTCAACTTTAATACCAATGTGCATCGGTGGCTGTTACCTGTCATTCAGTAATCATTGGTCTGAATGCACCCACATGCGTGCGCTGTTGACAGAATTGAATGACAGGCAGTGTTGTAGGTCAAGAGACCTGGTCTCAGTCTCGAGACCTTTTTTGTGGTCTTGGTCCCGGTCTCATCCTATCAAAGTCTCAGTCTCAGGAGGGCTGGTCGCGGTCTCAAAAGCTCTGGTTTCAGTCTTGGTCTCGGTCTTGGATGCTAAAGTATCGGGTTTTACCCCCGAGACCGGTTGAGACCACAACAAAATGCACCATTTACAAATGGCTTTATTCATTTGCAAGCTGAATTACACACGAGTCTAGTCTTTACTCCAAACATAAAAGAATTTGTTGTAAGTTTTCATGCTGAAGATGAAAAATTGAAGCTGGAATAAAGACCAGTCAATTCAGCTTGTCAATTCAGTACCCTTGCACAGTTACATTGCCCATGTATTTCACTGGTACACATTGTACTGTCCTAGACGTGACCAGCAGTGCTTGCACGTGCAAATGTAACACGTTCTTGTGCTTCATTTCTGACATTTAAGAAGTATTTGCTAGACTTTACGTTCAACAATAAGCCTTCTGCAAGTAAAGTATGACCTTTGTTTGCAGGAAGTTGTATACCGACTTCCAAACTTTGGTGGCTGCAATTTAGGCAGTAATTTAGAGGGCCTAATTTTGAAATTGGAATTCGCCCGACTGACAACATTTTTGGGGTGCAAGGTCTTGCATAGTTTGTTACGAGTTATATTTACATTAAAAATCAATCAATAGGGTACCGGTAGGAAACTCATCCAAAATATTTTTGAATGTTTTCAACCTGCCAATACTATATTTGGACTGTGAGATTTCTTTTAGTTTTTCTTTATGTTGGGTCTCGGTCTCGGTCTCAAAAGTCTTGGTCTCGGTCTTGGTCTCGATCTTCAAAAGTCTCGGTCTCGGAAGTCCGCTCTCGGTCTCGAAAGAGCTGGTCTCGGTCTTGGTCTCCGTCTCGAATGCCTCGGTCTCGGTCTTGGACATGGAGGTCTGGACTACAACACTGATGACAGGCAACAGCCACCGATGCACCTTGGTAAAGTTGACGCACGTGCAGTGGAAACCCATATCATAACCCATGACCTCAGATCTCTCAGATTACTGGAATATGACACTATGTGTTTCTGTCGAGCGCAATTTGAGTCCCTCGCACAAGTTTAAACTTGCGCGAGCAAGTTCAAATTTATATTGACAACCATTGACAATGCATGAGCCAGCCAACGACAGTGCAATACGTCATTATGAAAAATTAATTTCTCATCAATATTTTTTTTTCAATGGATACTTTAAATGCGTCCAAAGATTCATCACTGCAACAAGCGATCGTGCATGGTCTAGCGCCAGTAGCGGTTAAAGTGTTGTGTTTCAAACAAGAGTCAGCGGTCCGAATTTGGATGAACTTGAAGTGACTGATTAACCCTCCTATGGAAACATGCATTGTCAGCCTGCTTATTACTTGGGTCAACATTGGTCAAGACCCCCATTGGTTTGTACACAGTAGGCCAGGAGGTGAGGAAGAAAATGGATACTTTAACCCTAACCGCCCTGAATCCTCCAAAATCCTTTCTGCAAATTGGAGGAATATGCAGGATTGAGGTTACATGGCAAAAGTGCGTTGCTGATTTCGGAGTACGCACAGTGTCAAGGTCTTGGGCCGGACCTTGTGTTGTTTATGCTCATCCATGCATAAATTTAGTCCTTGATTATACTTGACAACCTCCGTACTGCTCAAGGATGTCACTGCCTCTGCCTCAGCCTATTGACAGTCATAGCCGGAGGATTTTGCAGGATTCAGGCAGTGGTCACCCCTCCATGGACCATATTCAAGAAATAACGGAGGAATTTGCAGGATTGAGGCTATATGCTATTTTTCCATGAGGCCAATTGGAGGATTTTGCAGGATTGAGGCTACATCCTAGCAAAAAGGCCTAGGGAGTTAGGGTTAAATACGTCCAAAGATTGATCACTGCAACAAGCGATCGTGCATGGTCTAGCGCCAGTAGCGCCAGTAGCGGACCATTGGTGACCTCTATCTTAACTTAAGCAAGAGGTAGTCCGAGTAACTTGAACCCAACTTATCGCCTTTTTTAACATTTGGACATGGTCTGGCGATAGTCCGAGTAACTTGGACCTAACTTATCGCCTTTTTTAACATTTGGACATGGTCTGGCGATCGCCAGACCATGTCCAAATGTTAAAAAAGGCGATAAGTTGGGTCCAAGTTACTCGGACTAAGCAAGAGGAGGGTTAATATAATAATAAACAGGAATAAAGCCTAAGGAAAGCAGAGGGTGAGAGTAGAGTAAGGAAAGTGGAGGAAATAACCATAAAGGATGCAACTTTTTGGCACTTGAAAAAAAGTGGTGGCCTAGCACGGAAATCTTTCATACGTGATATACATTGTGCGATTCACAAGTGTCGGAAATAGACCACTTTTTCCTATCACAGGCCGTGGAGGTATATCGACATCGTCACTTCACAACGAAACTCCCTAAAACTTCCCTAATTTCGGAGGAAAAACAACATCTTCGACCTCACCTACCTTTATTAACTTCTCATCTATGTCCTGTATTTTTTGCACTGTATCTTCCATGTTTATTCCTTTTTTCTGTTCGATTTTATATGCAATGGGCGGTTCGCAAAATTTTCAGACTAGGAGGCTGCCATCTTTTTTTTAACAGCGCTGGTTAAACATATCCTGCCATCAACTATATAGATTAGCGTTCAATGTTCTGTCAGGTACCAGTGAAGTAAGGGGCGGGGCCGGAGAGGGGAGGATGGCTGGCAAGGGGGGGGGGGGGGGAGGCGGGGAGAGTCAATCAAATGTGGCGGTGTGTCAATTTTGGGAGGTACAGGCAGTCCACACCCTGTATATACAGAGCAAAGTTCCTCGGATGTATCATGGACAACCAAAAAAAAATAATGAAAAGTGTATTAAGTGCAATTCATAAATACCTCAGACAGTTTAGCCATTCCTATTGGTCGAGAGCCCGTCACGTGGCCGGTATTAAACGGATGATAAAGACATGGCTAGCTGGTCTTAAACACTTTTCCAGTGTCACAATAAAATGTGGACTCCTAAAAATCCAGTGCCTCTTATCGTTTCATTGGTTGAACGTTCACAATCCTCACGTAGGCATGCGCAACACTACCAGGGAGTTAGAATTTTATAGTTCTAAATTCAAAACGCAACGCGCCAGGTGCGTTCTGCGCGACATCGCATAGAACATGATACGCGCGCGTCAATCTCCATAAAAGGGTTGTTTTCATCTTACTCGCCAGCTGAACACTCCATTATTTTGCAGGAGGGATGATTCAAAAAGCATAAAGTGAATTTGTTGCACAAAATCGGGATGTTTTGAACGAATTATATGATTTTTTTTTACCGAAAAGGTATTTATGAATGGGAATAAATATGTACTCCGTCGGTATTTATCACTCTGTTTAATACCACTTAGAGTCTGGGTGCTGATAATTACCCTCGCCTCCGGCTCGGGTAATTATCAGCACCCAGACTCTAAGTGGTATTAAACAGAGTGATAAAAACCTCCGGAGCACACATTTATTCCCTTATTAAACAATAAATAAAGTGAATTTAATAATTCGTAATCACAAACATGAGAAATATTACTCAGTCAGGGAGACGCTCCTCAATTTAGATTCTTGGAATACAATGCACTTTATGCGTTGCAGGTAAATTGGAGGGTTAACCATAGAGCAAGGAAACAGGTGGTTAAAATTTGTTTATTTTTTATTCAGTCAGTCTTATCATTACCTTGTTCTATGTACCAATGAATGTACAAAAAAGATTCACTCAAAACCATTGCCTGGTCTGCTGGCAAGATGACTAATTTTAAAAAGTGTATATATTTGTTTGTGCAACAAAGGAGATAAAATTAAACTTGGAATATTCATGGAGCATTGGTGCTGCGAGTGCCTTAATGAAGGGAACAATAGTACACATTTACATATTTTACTAATGGGCCAAGGGTGACGTATATTTTGATTGATCTTGACTATTTTATTGAGGGATCTGAGACAGTTAAATATGGAGCATCGCCTCTAAAATTCTACCGATGGACAAAGCCAAAAAAACAGTCATCGTTTCAACTTCTTTTTAATTAGTATGTCAACAATTGTTATGTCGCACAGTGACTGTTGATTCATGGGGATTGGGAACACCCAACTCGTCAATCTCACAACGGTGCGATTTTGACGGGTGGAGGTTGCACAGTTCAATGATCATGATGACATGTGTGCACCCAACGGTTTAACGCGCGTACTGACTGCAGCTAGCTAGTTTCACTTCCGGCTCGTGACGTCATGGGTGTGGTATGGGAACACATTACAGCCAACATGGCGGCGAGTGTCTTTACGTGCTGCCTGTCTCCGCAGGAGATAGAGGCAAAATCCAAGAGCCAGGCCATCGACAAGGAGCTGAACAAGTACAAATCTTACATCCGGAGAGAAATCAAGATCTTGCTGCTAGGTGCCGGCGAGAGTGGGAAGAGCACTTTCCTGAAACAGATGAAAATCATCCACGGACAGGAGTTCACGGATGAAGATTTCAAAGACTACCGCAATATCATTTACTCCAACGTTATCAAGGGGCTCAAAGTGCTGCAGGACGCCCGCAGCAAGCTGCAGATACCGTGGGGGGACCCGGCTAACGAGGAGCACGTTGCCCAGGTCATGGGCTGCGACACGGCCCAGCTAGAGCCCACGGTTTTCGGGCAATTTGTGCCGAATTGCCGGGCGTTATGGGCCGACAGCGGAATACAGGGAGCGTACGACAGAAGGCGTGAATTTCAGTTGGTGAGTTTGTATGCACGCCCCACGTACACGTAGGCCTACCGGACCGGGGCGGTCCGATCATCAGACACGGAACCGTTCATGCGTGTGGTTTTGGCATACACTTTAGTTTGTACAGTATGTGGTACTAAAATTATTGTATTTGAGCAATGCATTGTGAGACCATAATAATGCTTTGCAAAGTAAATAAATGTTGATCACTCTCTGTCAAATGTCATGCATAGCCCTCGTTATGTCTAATTGTTTATTATTTTCTGTAATTTAATTCAAAACAAACATAAGTAACAAATTAGGGCCTACTATTAGTTTAATAGTGGTTAGGGCCTAACTTTTCAGTCATAGCACTAGCAGGACTTTTGCTAGGACCAAGGCGTAAGGCCCTCTAACATTTTTATTGGTATTATCTAGGTCAAACCTGTCGGTGTTTAAGCAGTTTGCAGCATTTTTATTCATTTTCCTGCAATATAAAGTATGTTTTATGTGATGCCGTAGAGAAAATAGAGCAAGGTGACACTGATGATACCCAAGTCAAAATAGCAAGTTTTTGTTGTTTCTTGTACAATGTACATAAACATGTAGATTTTAACATGTGTATCCTGATAACTAACATGACTAACCTGGAAAAAGAATTTTTTTGTTGAATACTGTAGGCCTAGTCCTAGGCCTATATGATGATGAGTAGAGACACAGTTGCTTTTAGTTTTATTTATTTATTTTTTTTTATAGATGAAACCAGAACAATGTGTCATAATTTTCGAGCTGATAAACATGTACATGTAAATCAGCATATAATTTAGTGACTAGTGAGTGCCATTTTGAACCAATATACTATACATACTTAACAGAAAGTGTGTCCTCTGAAGCACGAGGAAGAGGAAGTACCTCAGACTTTTGGTATATTGATTGTGACAGTCAAATTGTTTTCTGGAGCCTTATATATCTCATTGGTTTTTCCTGTTAAGGTCAAACTACCGGTAACAGACATGCTAGATTTTTCAAAAACCACCATGACCACCTGCAGATTTTTGTAGGATTTTGCAGGATTGAGGAAGTTAGAGCTCAGATACATAATAGGCTCATAGAGTGGTATGCCAGTACAACTAGATCTGGTACACGTGTATGCATGCCAGTACAACTCTCCCAGATCCTTTAAAATACACCTGAAGCTTTTGTGGGATTTTGCAGGATTGAGGAAGGTGGAGCCCAGACATATAAACATACAGTGACATGCCAGTACAACTCTCCCAGATCCTTGAAAACCCACCAGAATATTGTTGTAGGATTTTTCCAGGATTGAGGAAGGTGGAGCCCAGACATACCGGTACATACAGTGACATGCCAGTACAACTCTCCCAGATCCTTCAAAATCCACCTGCAGATTTTGAGGGGATTTTTCAGGATTGAGGAAGGGATCGGAGAAGCCAGACATGTAGTGACATGTGACTTGATGCAATACAACCTTCTTAGATCCTCCAAAATCCACTAAAAATGTTGCAGGATTGAGGAAGTTAAATGCAGTGACATGTGGCTCATGCCCCTTGGAAGTACCATTTGAACAAGAAGTACAATTGATCTGGGGGAAAAAGTCCCTTGCCCGTCCTATACAGCAGAATTATTTGAGTTGCAGAGCATTGCAGCCTTGTTCGTTATTCCTTGCGTACTTCTTTTCCATCTGAGATTCTTGATCTAGTGAATGACCACACCTGCTACATTGTAATTCATTACGTCACCGGGCTCACCAAATGCATGCATTTCACTCATACACACACACAAAATCTGTGTGCACCCAATTACAAAAATACTGATAAGCCTGAGGAGAGAAAGAAAATTTATAGTACAGTGTGTTGCTCAAGGACAAAATGTACGCACCTGCTTACTTTACTACTGTCAATTAGCTTGCCAAATGCATGCCCCTCCCTGATATATACACCTACCTAATTAACTCAGAATAGAGACAAAGAGAAAGACAGGTTATGGTGAAATGTCTTGCCCAAGGACACAAGTATCCGGCTTTGAAACCGCAGTAGCCAATGTGCTTTGAGAAACGGTTTTGTACAGTTGTGTAGATATTAGTCAGTGCATTTAATAGCAAAAAAAAAAAACAGGTGACAAAAATGCAATTCACACAAGCACAAGGCTGTGAAATTAACCAAATTTAAACCTGATTTAACCAGTCACAGCCAAAATGTCCATCCACTTCCCCTGCTACATGTGTATACTTGTAGACACACTAGTCACCAGCAGTCAGATCATAATGTCGAGCAAGCACTGTGACTAGTCAAACTCAGTCAACAGACCATGAACAGACAAAGCAGGCAAGTTGTGGGCACACCTGGTTTATCAATTACCCACAGCCAAAGCAAAGCTGTATCGAGCATAAACAGCCACAGTCAGTCAATCTTGCTTGACATATATGGAGGCTTAGAATTCTTAACTGTTGAAAACAGTCGCTTGATTGATTTTGACTGAAAGGACTACTTGGTAGTTAGCGCAGAATGTATGTTTGCATAGGAGGGTTAATATTATTGAACTAAAATCATGAATACCCAGTGATTAGGCCAAAAAAAAAAAGTCTCCGGTTTCTGGTATGGGCGCGCGTCGCCGTAGCCATGAGCGTCTGCAAAATGAAAAAGGTTTTTTCAATAAAAGATGATGTCTAAAAACCGCCAAACTCACTGGTTTGACTGGAATCCTGCTGCTGCACAATTTTAACGTGTTTTTAGATGGGGTTATGATCGAGAATAAGCTTTATGTGGCCTCTCTGGACTCCCATATATTTGCACTAAGTTTAGTCGGGCACCATTTGCAGTCATCAGCCGACATTTGAAGCAAAAAAAAAAAGGAAAAAAAGAAAAAAAAAAACGCGTCGCCGCACCACTTTTTGGGCAAGCTCCATACCAGAAACCGGAGACTTTTTGGGGGGGCCTTATAAATGGAAGAAGCCATCCTCTTCCCAGCAAAATCTGCCTCTGTGCATTAATGACGCATAGTACATGTACATACAGTGTGTACTATTATGTGCTTACTATATTGAGAATTGAGACATCAATCATCATGCTGATGCATGTGAATGGTGTCTGGGCTATCCATCAGTGATGGCTTCACAACATGACAGTCAGGGTTCTGATGCTTTCAGGAGGGCACGGGGTTAGCAATTCAATGATAAATCATAGATATGTGAACTTGTATACACGCGCAGTACATACTGTATATCAGGGAGTGGCAATAGGCAAACTGCATACAGTTTACGAAAATATTATCAAATACATTGTAAACCTCAACTGACTACATATGTAGGTGCATAGTGATAATTTTTTAGAAGTTGAACAAAGAAATTTACTGGAACAGGGTTTGAACCTGCGACCTCCATATTGCCATTCCAGTGCTCTACCGACTGAGCTATCTGGCTTTAGGCCAAAAAAAACCACAAGTCTCCGGTTTCTGGTATGCGCGCGCGTTGCCGTAGCCATGCGCATCGGCAAATTAAAACATTCTTTTTTCAATGTAAGATGATGTCTCAAAACCGCCAAACTCACTGGTTTGACTGGAATCCTGCTGCTGCACAATTTTAACGTGCTTTTAGATGGGGTTACGATCGAGTATAAGCTTTATGTGGCCTCTCTTGGCTCCAATATATTTTGCACTAAACTTAGTCGGGCACCATCTATGCACTATGCAGTCATCAGCCGACATTTGAAGAAAAAACAAGGGGGAAAACAAAAAACGCATCGCCGCACCACTTTTGGGGCAAGCTCCATACCAGAAACCGAAGACTTTTTCTTGGCCTTATGTTGGCGGATCCCCATTTTGTCAATGTGTTTGTTCAAGGGGTGCTAATCAGCAGCAACAAACCCGTGAATAACCAGGGATCACGCCCAAAGTCGCGATGCTAGTGCAACATTAGCAATGCTGAAAACTGGGGAAATACTAGCAAACATGGATCACTCAAGAGAGTTTATTTTTTATGAAAAATACTCAGAGGAGTTCTTACACCGACCGAAGAGTTCTGATCCTTCATGATCCTGGCATGTCCCGTTCTTCCCAAATGGTTTAGCCGCGGCCAACCACCTTTGTTTGCTGTATTTTCCTTTTCAATTAGAGAGAGAGAAAAAAAAGGAGGGGCACTGCTGAGTGTACTTGATATCCATTTAGTTGGCTCTCCCAGACGCACACGCTTGTCATGGTTGGCCAGTAAAAGTGGAGGACTAACCCAAGCCAATCAATGCCTCAGTTGATACTGAAGTGCCACTTGGACTTGGCGGATTCTCTGGGGTTTTTTTTAGGGAAGGGGAAAGATGGATTTAAGTTCGAAATTTAGGCTAAGTAGTAAGTACGTATATTCTCAGAATTGTGTAGATGTTTGTACAGTATTGATTTTGAATTACTCAAGAGGATATGGATATGACTTTTTTGATACATGTACAAGTTGCTCAGACTAACAAAGCTACGTACCGTATTTCCAAGCCCCTCCAGGACCAAGATGCTAGTGATTCGATAGTGGATCGTGCATATCTAACGGCATGATTAGACTACGTCTTGGGAAATCAGCAGTTTAAGTTTTTCTTTATTTTCTCCCTTGGCTTTCCTAGGGAACCAATCAGCGATCGTGAAATGGTTTAAAGTCAGTCACGCCCGCTCGCGCGACGGTTTTAAACAGGTACGCACTACGTGCGGTGATCAAGCATCACTTAATAGATACGCAACGCAGTGATACTCCCGTGTGAGCGTGCGACCACTGGTATCAAATGGGAAGCCGCCGTTTTGTTCGAAGATGTTAATATTTACACCAACGGTCTAATTTTCATAAAATGGCCACGCCCCCATTGCTGCAAATTTCCTTAAACGTTAGTGTGAGGAAGTAAATGAAAAAATGCAACAATGCAACCATCGCTATTGATCACTAACATGACTAAAGTCTTTGGCCAAGACCTATGTACAGTATATATATGCTAAAAAAAAAAATTAAGGAAACAAGCAAACAAAGTCAAAGGTGGCGGCTTGATCATGTCTTGTTGAGGTGAGTAACCACCTCAAAAGGGCCGTTTACATTGTCCAAAATCTTTGAATCGGACCCGGGTCCAACACAGAGATTTCAGGAACCCCTCTTCCCACTAGCAAGAATCTCACACTAGCAAGGGGTCTGGCACTCTACAATGGTGAAATCCAACCCTGGTCGGCACAAGGGTCGAGAGGCTGCACCCGGCCGGGAAGAACATTCAAAATCTTCAGCCAACCCGTGGTACAACCTGGTGTAAGTGCAAACGATATGCCTTGCGTACCATTGTTTGATGGGATCCGGTTAGGGAAGACAACTGTGAAAAGGCCACAAGAATGGAGGCAGTGAATGAGATACGGCATATTTTGAACTGGACATACATGTAAATTACTTTAATTCGTCGCAGAGCTGACATACCAACGAATAAGCGAAAACCTTGTTTCGAGTAATTCGCGTTTGAAGTTGGACATTTTTCTGGGCGCCATATTTTACCCTTAATGTTTCGATAAAACCCTTTTAGTATATATATTCGGAATAAAATAGGAAACTAAGTATCCATCAGGTCACTTATTTAATCAGAGAAGTTGTGCGATATGATTTTATTTGATCGTAAACGTTTTCGTCAGTTTGTCAAATTACATTAATCTCCAATAGCCGGTTGCTCTTTACACTGTTTGTATGCTATTCGTCAGTTTGTCGGATCGCACGTGCGCGCGTAATCCGACAGATTGACGAATAACCTTTGTTGGTACTTAGAACCCACACCTTACATGAGCTGGTTACCAGTGAATTGTTTGTAGCTATTTGTCAGTTTGTCGGATCGCGCACGCACGCGCGCGTCAATCCAACAAACTGATGAATAACATTCGTTGGTACTTTGAACGCACACCTAACATAAGCTGGTTACCGGCGAAATTCCGTATTCGTCACTATGTCAAATTATGGATTTGTTGTTGTGAGAGATTCGCCACAAGGGGAGGCTCTGAATCTCAAAATCCAGACAAAAATTAAGAATTTTGGCATAAATACTTGAAAGAGCAACCTTCATAAACCCTAAAAATAACAAAATCTTGAAATCGCCAAAATGGTCGATTCGCCGGTACATGTATGTCAGCTCTGCGACGAATTGTAGGATAGGATGATATTGGAATTTAAAATACACACTAGTGATTATATATAAATACATAACATACATGTACATGTACATTTATGCCTATAGATACGTGTATAATAATTTTTTTAATGAGTTCATGTGCGTGACATATATTCCGGCATTTACAGGCATCTGTCAGTGACAGAGCATCAACTTGCCTCCATGGTCAATTACACCTGAAATTTAATTCATCTCTGCCAGCCATGCTGATGCATTCCTCAGACTTCCACCACACAGCTGAATGTGGCAGGTTTTGCCCCCTCTGCCACGCTTCCAGCGAACGAAATGTTTGGCATACTGTAGTACCTAATGTTAGGCATTTTTGTCAAATCCTGGCAATCGACACCTTGTCAGAACACATGTAACCTCAATGAATGGAAGGGTGTGTAGAACTTGATGTGCTGTCCGTATCCTGAAACAAAGTTTATGCTTTTTATTAAAAATTCAAACATTTGAAAGCTGAATGAAGAAAATTGACTGGAACGGGGTGTGAAGTTCAACCTGCAACTCTGGTGCTCTACTAACTGAGCTATCCAGCCCTACATGAACATTGTATTTTGACGGCTCCCCAATGTCCTTGTTCAAGGAGGCTAGTTAGAAGCCGTAAGGCCATGTAGCCAGGGATCACGCCCAAAGTCACGATACTAGCAACGGCAGCAATGCTGCAAACCCAGGAAATAGCAAACAGTGGTCACTCAGAGGATGTGGTTTTTTATTACAGACTTTAAATTTGCTTGTCTGGGTCCCATTTGCCAAGTATAAATAGTGCTTCCTTATAAAATTTATGTTTGAAGTAGACTTGTGCAGTATTGGATTTTGAGAGTCCATCATCACAACAATAAACGAGGTATTCGGTACAACCCTTTTCTGGACAGTATTACGTCATCAAAGGAGAATAAGTGATAAGGAAATCACAAACACGTGGCAAAGGTCCATCCAACAAAGGCTCTGCTGGATGGCTAGTAAGCGAAAGTATCAGGAGATAGCATGATCACTAAGACTTAAAGCAATTATCCAAATATTTCAGATCTGCCCACTTGAGATGTTTTATGGTTTTTTCTTTTCTTTTGAAGGGCTTTTGCACACATCCGTCCACATTTTAGAGAGAATACTGTGGTTTCTGTGGTATTGAAATCCATACCAACTTTTTCGGTATCGCGGTATACATTTTTAAAACATCATTCGGTATTGGTCGTTATTAAAAATTATACGATGTTATTGAAATACCGTCCAAGCCTAGTTTGAAGCAAAAATTTACTTACGAAGCAGCCACAAGTGGCACGACATTTTAAGCTGGTACCAGTTGTGGGTTAGCAAGTACAATATATTTTCTGCATGCCAGGCAACGTTCTGTGCTTAGTAGCTCAGGGAAATTGAGCTTGGGCTCAATTTCGTGGACCTACTCAATCAAGAGAAATCATGAAAGCAAAAAATCCTGGACATTGTTGTTTATAACCCTAACCCCTTGAGCACTTTTACTAGAAAGTATCCTGAATCCGCCAAAATCCACCGATTATGTCATGCACAAAAAATTTGATGTTGGTGACTGCTCAGTGTGGAGGTATCCTGAATCCATCAAAATCCTTCAGTACCGCTCGGCTTACAATCCTGAATCCATCAAAATCCCCCTGTTTTCAATATGGAGGTATCCTGAATCCATTGCAATACTCCAAAACAGGGGTATGGTTTAATTGGATTCAGGTACATTAGGCTTAAAAAATGGATCTATAGGGAACGGAATGTGTACACTCTTGTTTGCTGGTTTATGGATGTTGGGAAAGCTTTCGTTTGCTTAGAATAACCGGGTACCAGGAACTCTTGGCCAGAGACTGTGTGCCTACCGGAGATTATGGACAGAACAAACTTCCACTTTTTAAAAAAATTGTAATATCATGTCTTAAATATTCTGGACTCAAACTGTCTAACGTCAAATGTTATTGAAGTTATTTAAAAGTTGAACAAAGATGTGACTGGAGTAGGATTTGAACCTGTGAGCTCCGCATTGCCATTCCAATGGTCTACATGTACCAACTGAGCTATCCAGCCCGATGTTGGTGGTTTCCTATTTTGTCGATAATGTCTTAGTTCAAGGGGCACTAGTTAGAAACGCAGAGTGTTTCAAATTGTTTGCCTTCCGGTCATGGAATTCAGTGTGGTCTTTGAAACCAAACTTTATCAATGCAGAGTGTGCCGACATGGTTGCGATTGATCAACTCGATGTGGTATACCCACGCATAGCGCATGTGGTACAATTCCTTTGTACCCAATTACCGCAAGGGAGTTTGCGTTACCAGAAATTCGGTGACCGAGTTCTTTGAGTCAAGACTTTGAAATGATTGAGACCTGCGAAAATCAGTCTTGAGACCAATCTCGAAACCGAGACCTGCCTTTAAGACCTACATCCCTGGCTTCTGACCAGGAATTTGCTGATTCCATGGCAACTCCTCCATGGTTCATAGGGGCAAGTTGGTTATTCCTGAAGTAAGTGCATGTACATTGTAGCATTCTTTAGTTTCTTCTTCCTTCGCCAAAAGAAGTATCCTTTTCCTCTATCGCAGGAAATCTTCCAAAAACATGTTTAGCGCCCCCACCCGCTTCCTTTTTGGAGGCCGCCTCTTTTTCTTTTTGGTACATGTAATTGAAAAAAAAAACCCAGAACAAATGATAAATTTTAAACAGTGACATCACTTTGGCCTCTTTGTCTGTTGCATCTAGCCCATACATGTATAAAGCTGGTATGTCATTTCCTGAGTCCAAGTGGCGGCCATTTTAAAAAAGTTGATAGCCATCTTGAAAAATAGCCCAGCCGGTCGTTTTGGAAAACGGGTCGGGTGGCCATTTGTTTGGGGGGGGGGGGGGGGGGGAAGGGGGCCGCCTCCTTCCTTTTTTTCATAAAGGCAGGGAGCTAAATCTGTTTTTTTTTCTTATTTAGCCTAAAACCTATGTGGTTTATTTGAAAATTTGTTAAAGGATTGTTCTATACATGTGTACAACATGGTGTATGTCACATAAAACTCTCACATTATTTGAGTCACAGAACCTTGCTAATACTGAGAAAGTCGTTGTGGATAAAATTCATATGTACGATGTACATGTGTGTCATGATACTCCAAGATACAGTGTGTACATCATACATGTACGTGCAAATATGATCACATCAACCATTTTTAAATGTCACTGTGTTGCCCTTTAATATTTTAAGATCCAGACGGCATTTGGTTGTCAGACATAACATACAGACGGCAATTATAAACAAGACAGTGGACTGGCATTTGATACATGTACATAAATACATGTGCACATCCATAAGCTTAATGCCTGCAGAGTACTTTTGTAATTATATTTTTAATAGGAAGCTAAATTGATAGTCTATAGTGTAATCCGGCAAACAAAATTAGAAGCCATTTTTGAGGTAGTGGCATCTGGTGTTATTTTGTTCACTTTTCTAACCCTACATGTACCTGTAACTCCCCAGGCATTTTTGCTAGGATGCAACCTCAATCCTGCAAAATCCTCCAACTGCCTCCATGTAAAAAAAATTGCACACAGCCTCAAGCTCAATCCTCCAAAATCCTCTGTAATTTCTTGAATGTGGTCCTTGGAGGGGTGACCACTGCCTCAATCCTGCGAAATCCACCAGCAATCACTCTCCGCATGTTGAGGCAGAGCTAGTGTCATCCTGGAGCAGTGCAGAGGATTCCAAGTACAATCTAGGCCTACAATGTAAATTTATGCACGGCTTAGCATAAGCAACACAAGGTCCGGCCAAAGACCTTGAAACAGTGCATCCTCCAAAATCAGCCGCACGTTTTTGTCAAATACATGTAGCCTCAATATAGCGTGCGAAATCCTCCATTTTACAAAGACACTGTTGACATGTTTTCTTTCTGTGAATCCAAACTCTACAACGATTGTGTAATATGTACACTTTCTTTCTTTTTCTGTGTAAAGTTTTGTATGTTTGCGAACTGTATGACTTTCTAATGCCCCTGTACGTACCTGTAGATGGCAAAAGTAAAAGATTGCACGTGTTCATATGATTATGTTTTGAACATAGTAGGCCTACACTTCTTTTAAATTTTTTATCTAAGGCCACTATACATTTGTACATGTACATGTGTGCTATACTGTTGGAGGCGTTTATTTCCTGAACTTATGAAAATTGCATTGACAAGTGACTTGTACAACGTGCATTTCACAGACAGTGTATTGTGCAGTAGTTGAATATAAAAGAACTCGGACTACTATTTTTGTTATGCATTGTGACTAGTGCAACAATATCATCCCAACTGAGTGCACACCGATTGTATGTGAATACATGTACATACACTGTACATGTATGTACCGTATTTACCATACCGTGTACAGCGTACATGTACTCGTGCAATTGTGCTCTTGGCATAACATTTGCACGCCTCTATGATCAAATACAATGACCTTTCAACCGTTGCAGAATTGATCCAAAATATGCCTGGATAGTGTACATTTATGATGGATCCATTCTGTCACAAGGCATCAGCTAGCCCCATGTTACCAGTACTTGTATACGGTACATGTATTTGTTGTACAATTTACGCTCCAGTGCACAAACCCCGAGTATTGAAACATTATGAGGTTTTAGCAAGAAATATCGTACAAAGACTGTTGGAAGTACTCATGCGAATCAGTATTTGTGGCGTTTGACTGTATATATATCAGAAGTTGGCTGGAAATTTTCACCTTTTGCAAAACCGGGATTTTCTGCAAAAACAATCCCGGAGCAAAGTGGTTAAAATGCAAGAGTGTCTGGAATTGTGTAAATCCTCTCAGTAAACACTAAATTTCCTTAACATGCTCTTTGTTTTCTCATTCTTTTCATTATTCAGGCGGACTCTGTAAAGTACTTTCTGGACGAGCTGGATCGGATTGGGAAGAAGGTACATAAATTACTAATCATTCAATAACTGGGGCCAATTTATTGCATTACATAAAAAAAATTCAAAATTATCAGGAAGAAATACATGTTCGGCCATTTTTAGGTGGTATCCACACAGTTAATTAAGTAAAGTCCCCACAACCATTCATCACTCTATTCAAGTGACAAACGTTAATTTTTCTGTCATCGTCATTGCCTCTTCACTTGTGACCTGATTTGAGATTTGACGTGTAATTGACTTGCAATTGACTTGATGACATTTCTAAAAAATAATGTTGTAGAAAAATGTACAGATCTCATTCTAAATTGATATGTAATGAAAAGCTGTAGCTGAGTGATGCCCGTTTGCTATTTCCTAGGTTGCAGGGCAGCTACTGTTGTTAGTATCATGACTTTGGGCGTGATCCCTGGCTACATGGCATATACAGGTTTATGGCTTCTGACTTGCACCCCTTGAACGAAGACATTGACAAAATGGGGAACCGCCAACACAGGGCTGGATAGCTCAGTTGGTAGAGCACCGAAACGGCAATCCGGAGGTCGCAGGTTCAAGCCCCGCTCCAGTCAATTTCTTGTTCAACAGTGACAAATTGTTGATCTCAATTTTTGGTTTTATGGTCTTTCCAATCTGGTAGGATTACTTGCCCACCACGCAAGACATCCTGTACGCCCGCAAGGCCACCAAGGGCATCGTGGAGCACGTCATCGACATCAAGAACGTCCCCTTCCGGTTCGTGGACGTCGGCGGCCAGCGCTCGCAGCGGCAGAAGTGGTTCCAGTGCTTCGAGGGCGTGACCTCAATCTTGTTCCTGGTCTCCTCCAGCGAGTTTGACCAGGTGCTCATGGAGGATCGCATCACCAACCGGCTGGTGGAGTCCTGCAACATCTTCGAGACCATCGTCAACCACAAGTACTTCTGCAAGGTCTCCATCATCCTCTTCCTGAACAAGACGGACCTTCTCGAGGAGAAGATCAAGGTGGTCAACCTGAAGGACTATTTTGCTGCCTACGAGGGCGAGTCCGACGACCTCAAGCAGGTGCAGGCCTTCATCTTGCTCATGTTTGACATGCGGCGCCGGGAACGCACTAAAACGCTCTTCCACCACTTCACCACCGCCGTAGACACGAACAACATTCGGTACGTATTCTACGCGGTCCGGGACATTATTCTCAAGCAGAATCTAGAAGGCCTTATGCTGCAGTAGCTTGTGGTTTTTGTTCCAAGTTGAGTGAGTCTCTTGCCTTCTCCAAGACGGTCGCCTGTGGCCTTGGAAATATGAAGTTTCTTAATTCGAGGATCCAGCGAGTGGTAACTCTTCAATTTTTAAAAAATTTTTTTAATCTTCCGTGGATAAACCCTAATGTCGCGTTCAGTTCAAGCTTGAACCTTATCCTACAGTTCAGTGTACAAGTTGATCTTTACTTTACCTTTCACACGAGTGTGTTTTCAGGTCGAAAGAAAACCCCTAGGATTAACATCTTTACTGGGACCCCTTAGAGCAAGTTCAGTTGAGGACCGGTGGTCTAATCGTTGTGGATTCATGATTTTAACTTACGCCTGCACACTCACAGCAACGCGCAATTGATGGTCAAAACGTAAAATGTTACAAAACGTCTTGGTTCCGGCTACCGGTACGTGTTGTGCATTATCACTAACCCCGATCGGGTGTTCCTCAGGTACTCTGCTAAATAGAACAAAATCCATCTCAACTCAAATGAGAACCCTGCTAAATGCAACAAACTGCAACAATGGATTCTGTTGCATTGTGCAGTGAACCCAGTGCATACCGGCCTTGGCACCAAGCAGTTACCCTGCTAAATGCAACAAAATGCAACAGTGGAGTCTGTTGTATCGCCTTGGCACTTTGAGCAGTTACCATTCTAAATGCAACAAGATGCAACAAAGCAGAATGACTTGAGTTGGCTGCTAAAAGTAACAGTATGCAACAACTTTTTACTTTTGTTGTTTTCTGTTGCATTAAGCATGGTTAGGGTTATGATATGCAAGGCAATGGTAGACAGGGAGGTGCCTGACCTCAGTAGGCCGGTCCCGAATAGTCGACTAGACTAGTCCAGCTGTGGTTGACTAGTGTGGGTTCAGTTGAAGATATTCCCAACCATGGTAAACCATGGTTCTTGCTTGAACTTGCTCTAAATTGTGTCCCACATATCGTTGCGTCAGTGCAACGAGGTTGTAACTTCATTCTGCAACAAAGTCGTATCTCGCGTGAGTACATGTACGCTCCGTGCAACAAGGCCGAATCTCGACGCCCATTGACTTTGTGTGTACATCCGGGTTATTTTAAGTGAGATACAACCTTTTGACATTCTGAAACTCACGTTTCAGGTACGGCCCATTTTAGGAGATTCGACCTTGTTGCAAGGACACGACGATATGTGAAATAAAGTGATATATATGACAGTTCTCTGAAAGAGTCCTTCATGTAAAAACCCGAAACACTGTTCTTCCTTTCACAATCCTCCTTTTTGGAAAACGGTGCTTTTCCCCTGTTAGGAACAAGCTAACATGTTCTCAGCATTTTCTCACTTGCAGTGGGATAGTTCCCAACTAAGCTGTTCTCCAGCAAGAAAAGTTTGCTGGTGGTTTTCCCAGAAGAACGTTCCAAGTTTCGAAAATGTTGATACATTTCCAAATTGTCATGAATAGTTCAACGAACAAACCATGACAACATGAAAAACCAGTGTTAAAAAAACAATTAAGTTCTCGAGAACAATTTCCACACAGATTTGTTTTTAATGAATAATTGTCCCTGTTAAAACCACACACAGATTGTCAGAGAGAATATATACGGCAAGTGTTACTGAATAAGACTATTTTTTATGTACATACATGTATATTTTCCTTTATTATAAAAAAGAAAAAAGAAAAAAAAACAAGTGTCTTTTTTTTTTTAATGCAAGTACGTATGTGCGGACATTGAAAATGGCCACGTTATTAAGGTTACCACGTCTTGTCGGCTTTCTGGTTTTTGTTTTATATTTAGAATTTAGTGTAAATCGTGTATAAAAGATATGGTGGATTAAGGGGGCGTAGTTGTTTATTATTGTTTCAGTTGACTAAAAGGGCTTACAAACATGTTAATTGGCGTTCTGAACAAAAAAAGATCAACAATACATGTACGTTATATTTCTTAATTCTCAAACTTCTTTGTAACGGTGAACAGGACTCTGTCATGTGATGTCAATGACGCAAATCAGCAAGTAATAACAGAGTTTTTCTGCCACAATAATCAATGCATAACTCAAATTTTCCCGTAACAGTTAATCACGTTTCTTTTGTAATTACAAGGCTGTAGTGCAATTCGCCGAGCAAACTCGGAAGCCATTTTTGCACGCATGCTGCACCCGCACGCGATCTCAAAGATGAGGCGCGCGTATTTAGGTAACTGGATTGGTCGAAGGAGCCCGGAGTGCGTGCGTCCTACCTGAGCGCGACTCACGCAAGCCTGGTGTCGCCGCAGAATATGGCTGCCGCCGAATTAGTCTATACCATTCATAATGAGAAACTGAAGAAGAAAAAAATACTAGCCCAGCAATGCATATGGATATGAAATGCTGCCTTTTTAAGAGAAATTGAAATATTTGGGGATTTTCAAACCACAAAGTATTTGTTTTCATTTTGCAAGTGGGTGTTCATCACATGTACATGCACATGATGTGTGTACCGCACACGTTTTGTTTGTTTGTTTGTTTTATGAATTTGAAACCGATTACAATCCACTGTCATCTAAACTGCAAAATTTTGCTCAGGGAAGGAAAATTTGAGTTGCATTTTCAATATTGACCCCCCAAATTGAGCAAAATTTGTCTGGTCGTACAGGTACATGTATGATGTGTAATGACCTGCCATTCAGCACGTTCAAAAATACCATTTTCATAATCTCTGTTAAAACCAGGGCCTAATTTGATTGAGGTACTACTGACTGTACACAATTTGTTGGGTAAACACTTAAAATAAAAAATGAATTAATTTGCAAGTTTTCCTTTGGACTTTAGATGGGCTTTCAATACTTCGGCCATTTTGTTGTCTGTGGGTCATGAAGATAAAAGGACACAATGGGTTTTTAATTTAAGCAAATAGTTCAACTTAAAAAGCCATGTACCGTACAAAATATTGTTTAGTATTAAAGGAGCTCTTAGTAAAAGTGCAGATGGGTCATTCGGAAAATTTGGGGTCCACTTTTTCCTGTCCCTGATATCTGAATTTGTCATTCTGGATGCAATCCTTAAAGGTAGGGTACCGGTAGATCATTTGTCATTGTGCATTTTTTTTTATTTGAAAATAAACTTGCTCAAGTACAGACGGGTGCTTAATAACTAACCTGATGAAGTTTTAGCTCTGTGGATGCAGTATCTTCGGAGTAAACAATATTCTAGGATCTCGTTTCCAATTCAAAATTTATCTAGTCATGTTTTGAATTGTGCCTGAAATCCGCATCCAGGACACGTTGGCATTCAGCCCATTGCAGCTATGCGCTGTCATGTGCTGAACGTCGTGTCGCGTCGTGTCGACGCTTGCGCGCGCCCTTTACTATCGTTAAACCAAGTAAGCTTTTCATCAATAATTTCGTCACTTACTTTTTGGATAGCTGCAAATGATATACTCTACCTTTCAACGCATTCTTCCTCCAAGAGTGATTATGTGAAGCGAATGACCTACCCAACAAATACAAATTACTTTCAAGTCATTTTTGATGATACTTGAATGGCAAATTACAAAGTTCAGAGGTCACAGGGACAGGGAAAAGTGTCACACTCTAGAACCTTAACATTACAGAATGACCCTCATTAAAATTATATCATATGCCCAATCTTCCCGAAGCTTAAAAATCCAACTTGGTTTCTTGCAGGATATCCTGTTGGACAGTGCTCTTGCCATCAACAGGATGGCAAGAAATGGGTGTCCATAAATTTCATGGCATGATTAAAATGCAAAAAAAATAGAGTTCCTGTTTTATTTTCATTGTATATATTTTTAAATCACTGTACATGTACGCACTTCCGTAGCCTGGATGTACACGCAACGCATATGTGCATGATCCGTTCCGTAACCATTCAGGAAGGATATTTGTTTTTCTTCGTGTTTTGTTTGTGCAACTTTTTATACAATCATTGTGGATTCTTAGACATCAAGTCCAGGATAACGATACTTCTGTAGGTTTTAAGTTTTTCTCCGGCATGTAGATTTGTAGCGTATACCAGTTCAGTACTAGTGTTATTGGGATTAGAGTATTATAAAATGGATTCGGAAAGATGCAAGGGCTAGCAAGGTGTACAGATTTATTAAAATATTGTATATTAAGTTTTATTGTCAAGCAGAGTTGAACCCAAGTTGATCTGGTGAATAATAAACACAGAAACAGAAGCGTGACACGTGTCAGCACTATCTGGTCGCTACCGACACAGGCACCCATTTATGCTCTTAGGGAGATGGAGAGAGGCAATTGCAGTAAGGTGTCTTGCCCAAGAACACAAGCACTATGTATCCAGTCAGCGTTTGAACCCATCACACATGATTTAGAAACCACAACGACAATTGGTATTTTCTTTTAATTTCTTGAGAAGCATGTTGGAAAACACTGAGCATACAATGCACTGTGTTGGTTAATTGGCAAAAACCACCAAAAAAACCCCTGCCTTCCCCATTTTGATAATGCAATCAACAGTGATGCCACTTTTCAGGTTTTAACCTGAATTCAGGGTTTTTTTTTTTTTTCTTCAAAAAATGTGACAAATTAAAAGTGCTGGATTTGGTCTGAAACTTCCAGAAAACACATTTTTGAAAGGGGGTTACAAGGGTACATGTAGTTTCAGTTTTTTTAGTAGTGTTTCAGGCTTTTTATTGATATATTGGTGGCATCTCTGAATCAAAAGCCACTAGTTATTGAGTTCCATACCTGTTATGTGTACACTGTGCTTTAATACTGAAAGTCTGTAATTTCAGTCACAATTGGCACCCTTGCACAAAACGGCCTACATGTTGCAAAGTAATATCGCGGATATCCTATCAACCTACCACAAGTTATTTCCTACCATACATTTGTGTGTGTACCGAGGTCAAGGCGACACAATATGTCCCTGACAATGTACATTGTACATTGTACATTTTACTGTTAACAGTGCTATTGGGTACAGTACTGTTCCTCTGTACAATAACCATGGAGCGTATTACAAAGCACATCTTTGCGTTAGGTGAAATATTGGGTGAAATATGCCAATTTGAAGAGTGAGTCGGCAAACTTTTTAGAAATTGGAGTCTTTTTAGGACAGCGATCAATTTCACACAACTCAAGTGCATTCACTTAATGGAACAATCGCAATTAACTACTTTTGTGGTATTCTTATTCTATAATTTAAAAAAAAAGAGTTAATGCCACATCAGACATATTAAGGGCCTACGTAGAAAAGAGAAAAATGTGCTTTGCATTCCAGGTCTTCATGTTAAATCGAAAACCTGTGAAAAAAAAAAACCTACAGTACAAATGAACGTGTGAAAATGTCGTCTCCATTACAATACTTGCATGCTCTGTTACAGTGTGAATGTGACATACATGTACCTCAACCTACATGTACATGTGTGCAACTGGTGCTTAACATGTATTTTGCCAATAAAAAGGGAAATTGTGACCCCTTGAATTTCGTAGAATTTACGTCTAGTGGATAGCCATGTTGAACTTTGTACATGTACAAAAAATGTACATGTACATGTATGTACATGTACATGTATTTCAGTCACTGTGGCATGTTTTGTCAACGGTGAAGTCATACTTGGCAAGATATAGACCTTATGCACGAGGAAGCCATTTTGGATCGTGTTCCCTAAATCAATGTTATAAATTATAAACTGTTGAATGGGATGGTGCCAGACTATTTTATGATTGGAGTGCGTTTCAAGCCACACTTTCAAGCCTTAACTTTTTTTAATGTGGCTTAAAGCATTAGGTATGTTTAATCACAAATTTTGAATTTATTCATCAATGAACTTAAATTTCATTGCTTTAATTTCTACTCGCAAGTTCCAGAAATGAAGACTTTATCTGGCTTTCAATTAGATATGGACGACTCGTGAATAAAATTGGGAAAAGTCTAGCATAATATTCTTTTAATGTGCGCAGTGATTGGGTAATATGAAGTGACCTCTTTCTGGCCCTGGAGATAATCCATCTGCCATTGTCGGTGGCTGCCTTGCACGTTGCCATGGCAAAGTGTTCAGACAAACACAAAAAGTGCCTAAACCCTTCCCCTCCAAGAAAACAAAAAGATGAATGGAGGGTTGTAAGCCTACACCCTGGGGAACCCTGTGACCTGCCAAGTGTCATGGTTATTTATGTTGACAAGAAATGACCACAGAGTGTGCTGAGAAATTTCACGCCCAAAAATGTGTGGTTATGCATGCATCAAGGTGCCCTTGTGGTTCTTAATACACTTGAGGGCTTTTCACACTAGAGCCTCTCAACCCGGGTTGAACTCAACCCTGGGCGAACCAAGTGCCACCCCGGGTTGAGTTTTTGATTGTCAACCCCGCATCGTTTCACACTTGTTTCATGCAAATCAAGTTTATCGTGCTCAGTTACTACCGCTTTGAACCCTGACAAAGATTTCAACCGAGGTTAAAAATCTCAACCCTGGTCTGGAGCAGGGTTGTGTTCAACCCGGGGCGAAATCAATCTCGGGGTTGACGCAGGGTTGAAATTCTTCAAGTGTAAAACAATGCATGTTTTCAACCCTGCGTCAACCCTGAGATTTGTCTAGTGTGAAAAGGGCTGTGGTATAGTACAGAACAAGTCACAAGTTAAAAAAAAAAGGCTGGTGATCAATTAATATGCATAATTATCCATATAAGGGTCCCACAATTTTTTTTCCCTGTCCCTGTTACATTTGCCATCTTGTAAATCCAGATGCACTCCTTAAAGCTATAGTCCATCATTTGTAATTAGTGCATTTTGTTCGTTTGAAGCAACAAAAGTGTTCAAAATCTAATGAAGGATACTGAACAACTTACTTGATGAAGTTTCAGCTCAGCTTCAGCTTAATATTCCGAGAAAAACAGCATTCTAGGATCTCAATTTCAAATCAAAACTTGCTAAATCATGTTTCGAATTGTTTTGAATTGCAGCTTTGTAACGCGATGTCGCGCACTGATCCGACGAATTATAGCAACCGCGCGCGCCTGTGCGTCGTTCCAATGCTTGTGCGCGCTGCGCCGAATAACAAAACGAACTACTAATTTAAATTTTCCTACGGTGCTTCTTAAGACGCACCGTGTGAAATGCCTTCTTTTGTTGATTTCTTCAAAATGAGAGCTTGCCAGAAATGATAATTTCACAGGGAGTTTAGTCCCCTTACTATCTTTCAACCAGTATGTTTTTCAACAATAACTACGCCAGTTACTTTTTTGGATAGCTGCAAATGATGGACTTGGGCTTTAATGTATTCTTCCTCCAAGGGTTGAGTCCAAGAAAAGATCCCATTTTTGTCCCATACGTAATGCCATGTTTTTTTTTATTACATTTTCATCACAATGTCTAATAAACATCAAAATTCTTGTGGGTGTTCTCCTTGCAGATGCCCAACAGTAGAATAAAAAAACCACTGAAATCCGTGAATTTTTAAAACTTTTGTTAACGAAACAGCATTTGGGACACAGCGTGCGGGAACTCTTGGACTTACCCTGGGAGTGATTATGTGAAGCTAACTACCTACCCAACAAATAAATTAGTTTGAAGTCCTTTTTAATGGCACTTCAGTGGCAAATTACAAAGTACCGACTATTAAACAGGGACAGGAAAAATGTCAAACTTTGGACCGTAAATTTATACGACCCGCAAAGTTGGCAGTCTTTGTTGTGTAAGACTTGTTGCAAAACTTGCTAACTGATCTGAGCGTGGTTCTTTGTTTTTAGTTCAACCAGATTTCGGTGGAAAGAAAATGGGCCTAATTCACGAGTCGGCCATGTTGAATTGAAAGTGAGGTAAAATCTTCCTTGTTGGAACTTGCGAAGAGAAATGAAAGCCAGTACATTACTAAATAATTCCAGTCTGCTTAAATGAATAATTGAAAATTTGTAATTAAACATTCCCTAATGTTTTAAGCCAGATTTAAAAACAAATTCGAAAGTAAAATAAGGCTGCATCAATAGTCTGGCGCCATCCCATTCAACAGTTAACAATTTGTGAAATACATTCAGGGAACACGACAAAAATGGCTACCATCATTGATACAGGTACATGTTTTTGGAAAACATCAAGATAAAACTAAAATAATATCTTCTACACTACATGTAGGTTGTAATATTTTTCTCTGTGGTACAGGGCACGATTTACAATGTTAATGTTACGTGCATGCTTAAAATATAATTCTGGGAAATAAAATGAGATCACATGTAAAAGTCATTTCATTTACCATATCCTATTCCTACAAGGAAATGCAAAAAAATAGAATTATTTGTAAGTTCCGGCTGGGATAAGTGCTTGCTGACACTGACAGTGCAGGCTGGTAAAAAAACACACCCTGAATTTTCAGGGACTTTCCCAGTTGACATGTTTCCCCTTGTTCGCATGCCATAAAAAGCAGTTTACTTTGTGGTGCAGATAAATAATACATGGAAAAACTTCAAACAACAGTAGCACATATCATTTTTTTAAAAAGACCATTTCCGAAGCAGATAATGCACAGCAAGTCAAAACAAACAGGAACTACATGTAAATGTTAGGGTACATGTCTTTCACCTCTGGCCCTGTGCACAGTGCCCTAAATTCACTTCCTGTTCCCTGAACTATTGGTTTGATTCATAAAATCCACCTCCAATCATGCAACAGTTGTAGGGTTTGTGTTTTTTTTGCGACACTTTATGTATAAATGCACACGTAGAGCAAGCGCAATATGATTATTTTTTTTGTAAGCCTTTCTGAATATATCTCTTTTGCAAACTGCACCTCCCTACAAATTATATGAACTTGTAAGAAATTTACTTCCCTGAATACAATTGGTTTTTAAAATTTATTTAAAGGCTTGTTAAATGTCTGCATTGTGTAAGAATAATTTCAAAAAGCTCTATGCAAGCTGTTTTGTTGCTGTACGTAATTTAACTTTTTTTTTAAATATGTTTTGGTTACAAGTATACAAGAAAGCAATTGGGTTCTACCAGATTTATAGTCACAAGCATTTTTCTTTCAACTTGGTGTGAACAAAGAGCTGTACAGAACCTGACCCCATGTCCCCATGGTCTATCCAAACTGGAGTCCCTACATATATGTGGACTGTATGTGGTTCCTATGGTCTCCGTACACAAACCCCCTCAAGAGTTTAAAAGGGAGAGTTGGAGGAGACCACTGGGATTGAATTTTGAGCGCATTGCCGATGGCGCCTGACGCTCGCGCAAAGGCCCGCCTGACTCTGTCGCAAAGGCGTGCGTGAACCAGTATGCGCATGGACTCCGTGCACAAACCCCCTCAAGAGTTTAAAAGAGAGAGTTAGAGGAGACCACTGGGAGGAATTTTTGAATGCATTGCCGACGGCGCCTGACGCTCGCGCAAAGGCGCGCCTGACGCTGGCGCAAAGGCGCGCCTGAACCAGTATGCGCATGGACTCCGTGCACAAAACCCCCTCAAGAGTTTAAAAGGGAGAGTTGGAGAAGACCACTGGGAGGGTATTTTGAACGCATTGCCGACGGCGTCTGACGCTCGCACAAAGGCGCGCCTGACACTTGCGCAAAGGCGTGCATGCATGAACAAATCGGTATGTGTATGGACTCCGTGCACAAACCCCCTCAGCAGTTTAAAAGGGAGAGTTGGAGGAGACCACTGGGAGGGAAATTTGAATGCATTGCCAACGGGGTCTGACGCTCACGCAAAGACGCGCCTGATGCTGGCGCAAAGGCGCGCGTGCACCAGTATGCGCATGCGGTGTGTCCCTCAATCCCACTGGAGCTCTTGACAGAGTTACCCGGTAGTCATGAAGGGCCATCTCCTGTTGATGCACAAGGTCCATGGGCCTAACCAAGGCCCATGGGCCTAACCAAGGCCCAATGTCATCAATCATGGCTCTATACTGGCTGCTGAATTCTGTGCTTAATATCACCATTCTGTGCTTACAGTGTGAGCAAAGAAGTTCTGCGCTGACCCTGTAAGCACAGAATCCTTAGGTATGGATATGGAGTCAAAGTGCGAACAGTAGATGGTGCGTTTTGGCAACTTTCAAGAGCTGCAGTGTGGAAACACACCATGTGCACAAGCTGGTTTGAGTTTGTTTCTGCATTCAATAGGGGACGTTGAACAATAGAGGACAATAGGGTCCCCAATTCCCGAAGGTCCCCAATTTGGCGATGTGTACAAAACATATGGGAGGTCTTCCTAAAAAGTTCAAGTACAAACAATAGAGGGACAACAGGGGGTCTACAATTGCAGGCAAATACAGACTTAACTGCATGGGTATCACATGGAGTACGCATGATCAATTTTATTCCGTATGTGCACAAAAGAGTGGTGTCCTCGCGTGAGCATCAGGCGTCGTCAGCAATACGTTCAATTGTCCCTTCAAGTCGCCCCCCCCCCCAATTCTTCCCTTTTAGGGGCGTGTACCTGTACACATAGTCCGTACTCATTGGCACCAGCAAACATTGCTTGCTAACCTCTGAAATAAGCTGAACATCAGCACTGAATTTTCTGCTTAGAACAGAATTGTGTGCTTATGGTTAACCCTCCCGCTATTTAAACAGAAACAGACAGTCAAACTTCACTTCCACTTCCCCTGCTATACTTTTTAAGAAAGGCTAGTCACCAGCAGTCAGATCACATGTTGAGCAAGCACCATGACTAGTCAAACTGGGTCAACAGACAAAGCAGACAAGTTGTGATCACAGCTGTTTTATCACTCACCTGGAGTCAAAGCATAGCTACATGTATATCAAGGTACTTAAACAGTCCCAGCCAGTCAATCCTGCTTTATGTAAACTGGGAGTTCTTAACTGGTGAAAACAGTCACTTGTTTGATTTTGACTGAAAGGACTACTTGGCACAGAATGTATGTTTGCACAGGAGGGTTAGAGCCATGAAGTTGACCCCGACTCGTTTTTTCTCCAAAAAATGAAGGGAGCCATCCTCACCTCAAATTTGCTTTCTGGTATCCAATATTTGAAAGTCTTACCTTGAATCATGTGGTGTAACCATTAGACTGGAGACCTGATCTCATACGATTCTGCACGAGGACAGGCAGTATGTGCTACCCTCAGAGCTTTTTGCATTGGTTGCCATTTGTATTAAATCTTCCCTTGTAATCTGATTGGCTTAGATCTCTGCTTACACACACAGAGTGCTGTGAATATTCAAATGAAGTTGACCCTTTGTCAGAGGTCAAAAGGACAAAAACACACAAGCCGTTTTCTGACTCAATATCTGTGTGAGCTCTTTTGACATATTTCCCTTCTACATGTAAATGCATGCTGCTACAAAGAGATATTTATTCAACCACCGAAATTGTAATTCTTCCTTTTTTTTTGAGAATAAATCGACTGACTTTTGATCTCCTTTTCAAAAGATGTTGAAGGTATTACACGTATATCATGTATAAAATGTTAAAAGTAGCATAGTTTTTTGTACTGGTTGCCTATATGTAACTACCCAGAACGTTAAACTATGGTAATTCAAGTTGGGATGTAAATATCTTCATACGGGTTGTGTACACTCCAACTGCCCTATTTGTAAAATTGTTGCGTAAAAAAAAAACTTCATGTATGTTGCCAGTTTTCTGCTTGTTAAATGAAACAAAATCTACCATTTTTCCAGAGGCCTTATCAAACGTTTTATAATAAATGAGAAAAAAAAGAATGTGAATTTTTTTTTTGGTGATTGAGTAGAGATGGAAAGGCAGTTGTAAACTAGATATGTCTGTACAGCAGAATTTAGAAGCGTCTGTAGAAATGGATTAAATTGATCAACAAATATTGAAGCATACTTTTGTAAAGTTACGTGCTGCTTTAAATTTGCTCCTCTCTGTACGGTTCAAACTTGTCATGTGCATTGCTGCTTTGTGAAGCGTAATTCCTGGCAGCTTACTTGAGTTACAAAAATAAATTTCATTAGTTGACCAAAGTGAAATGCGATGAGAGTGCGAGTGTCAACAATTGACTTGAAACAAGGCTAGTGAAATTCAAAACCAACATTGGCAGTGGTTTTGTGATGTGTGTTGGCCTGTCAGTCGGGGGTAATAATTGGCCAATCTTAAAGTGCTTTGATTTGTCAAATTGCTGATATTTTCTACATAACTCAAGAAATAACATAAATAGGGCAAAAACAATTTGATATCAGACATGCTATTTTTGAAAAGATTCTGATGTTGGTGAATAACTGACAGGGTGAGTAAAGAAAAAAGCGAAACCCAAATGTCAGGACTATTGTTTTAGTGAAGTGATGCATATTGCACTTTCAAAATCTAGGATATAAAAGCCCAATTCATAAGCTTTCTTTTAGCATGTTTAGTACAACAGTAATTCAAATCACTCATGTACTTTTAATTTCAAAATACAGAATTTTAAACACAACCACCATTTTAAAGTTCTGTCCACTGAACACACAAAAAATGTGTGTTCTTTCAGCAAAACAAAAACAATTCACACACATCCCTATGTCATCTGTTCGTTTTGCTAAAATAACACCTACCTTTTTGTGATCTGTGGATAGAACTTTAAAATGGTGGTTTTGTTTAAAATTCTGTAACTAACGATAAATTACATGAGTGAATTGAATGATTCTTGTACTAAAGGAAGGCTTATGAATTGGGCTTTCATATCCTAGGTTTTGAACGTGCTACATGCAGAACTTTACTAAAACAATGGTCCCGACATTTGGGTTTCATGGGGTTTTGTTACTCACCCTGTATACATGTAGGCACCAAGACTTCTGGTGGACATGGGGGTGGGGTAGTTCCATTTTATAACAAACAACATGTAAAATATCTTCCATGTATCGTGCTTTGTTCTATCTGGGCCTGCTGCTGACAACACCAGAAACTAGGATAAGGACATTTTGGGTGTTGGAATTCTACTTAATAACTGTGCACTGCCAGAGTTCCGTGTTGAACCGCAGTCCTCCATTCCAGTATTGAAGAAAAATGTACAAAAAAAAACAACATAAATGTAAAAAAAAAATACCTAAGAGATTGAGAACTTGTGGTGCTTTCCGGAATTATTTGAATACTGTCTTATTAAACAGAAATAGTGGTGGCTGCTTGGAACGGTGTAAAATTAAAATAAAGGCTTAATTTTGTAGTATTACACGTATAATGTACTCTATGTGTAACTTTTCTTTCTTTCTTTTTGTATAATGTGGAAGCAAAAACAGTATAAAACTCTGAAAGAAGTGGAGAATGGGATATTTAGGCTTATACCTGTTACAATAAAATGATGAAATGTGTTTGCAAATTTGTCTGTGTTGGAATGTCTTGATGAATTGAAGTTGATTTTGCATGGAGATGTGTTCTTTTTTAGTGGTATAAATGTGGTCCCTAATTTTAAGGGGGTGGGGGTGGGGACTTAGGGGGCCTAATTTTCTGTATTGGGGAGGGGCGCTTATACAAATTCTGAGGGGCTTGGGGGCACAAAGGGAGGGGGTGCATGCAGGCACCTAGGGGAGGGGAGGGGTCCCCCATCCCCCTGTTGCACCACTGTTTTTATAGATAATAGACTAAACCCTATCAATAGGTTCATATACAGTCGACTCTCGTTAGTACAAACTCTGTTAATACAAAATTCTAGTTATAACAAACATAAAGCCTTGGTCCCGACTGTGCATTTATGTGCACAATGAATGGGACTGATGTTCCTCTTAATACAAAATTCTGATATAACAAACAATTTGGCTGGGTCCGAACGAGTTTGTTATAACGAGAGTCGACTGTAGTAGTCAATCCACAGAAAGGTGCACACCATTTAATATGCCAAATATCCGAGCTCATGAATAAATATTATATACACTCAAAATACTCTTTATTAGCGAGTTCCGAGAGCCATGGAATTGAAGAGATATGGCAATGCACCTCTGGCCCAGACTTGCATGACTTGGGGCTTCCAATTCTCAAAATGTTTGATGCAGTTGCACCCGAAAGTGGCGCCATTTAGCCATGTTGTGGAGGGATCCTTTTTCAAGATGGCTACTGTTCCACAGGGGGAAAAAAACAGGGGTCGTCTTCATTGGATGAGAATTTCTCGAGAAGTCAATGGTCAACCCACCATAAATTGAAAAGAATATGAAAGATGACATGTTGATCATCAAAATACCTGGAGAGAATTAAAGGGAATATACATGTACAACATTTGCAAACATCGACAAATAAAACTACCAAGTTTTTACGAAATACCTCACTAGGATGTTGGTTAAGGACAGTCTAAAGCATCCTGTAAAATATTATGGCACTTGGTGTGAAGTCGTTTTCAAGAAAATGGTATTTTTGTATAAACCACCGTTGCAAAAACTTAACTATTTTTCAACTACTGCTCCAAATTTACCATTTTGTTCAGTCAAAATTTTGTTTGCTATTGGTTACATGTTCATGAACGGGTGCAGGCCAGCTAGACTGGTTCCCTGACCTAACAATTTTCCGGCATCTATAAATTGATCCATTTCATCTTTAGTGGAGTCAGGGAACCAGACTACTTGAACGTTTTTGTTTTTCTTGGCTTTTCCAGCATTTTCGAACACAAAACTTCAAACATGTCAGTGTAACAATATTTGATCTATTATACTAACCCCTCAAATATTTCATTTTTAAAAATAACAGCAAAAGCCAATGATGTACATTCCCTTTAACGGGTATTTGTGAAAGAATTTTGAAGTATGTGTATTTAGCACTGATGTCTGTGGGATTTTAATACCGGGGTGCATCCAGAAGTGGAGGGTAGGGGGGCGGGGGGGTGCGCACAGTGCACTCAATTTCTGAACTACATGTGTACCATTGATCCACCGCTCTCTCCCCGCGTCCCCCCCCCCCCCAAAAAAAAAAACATTGGACAAAAACCCCCCAAAAAAACCTTCCTGGCCAAACCCACCCCGAGGGTACAAAGAATATACATACAAACATCCCCCACACTCCACCTCACATTTACAGAAATACTATGCTCAAATGCAATCAAAAGTACAACGAGTTAATTCATGCATCAAAAAATTACCGGTTCCCTTGCAGGAAGAAGGAAATAGCACAAATGTTCATGCGCAGCTCTGCAAATGGGTGCCAACAATAACTTTGGCTTCTCTGCAACTTCGTATCACACTGAACAATGGAAAGAAACACAAATGATAACATTTCTCAAACTGATGTCAAGTTTTGATAGGATTTGTTTTTATTTCCTCAAACTCCACTCCTATAGGACTATTATTTACAAAATACTTTACCAATGAGTAATTTGTTTCCACTGTTTATCTGAATCTCCAATTTATGCAATAATTATCTACAATAGTTGGTATTTTATTGTGATTTATATGTTGATGTCTTTGCATTCTTCACTTTCAAAGAACCCAAAAGGAAGAAAAACGCGACTGGGTTTAAAAATTTTGCACACATTGAATTATTTATTGCCAATGTTTTTGCAATTGTAATCCATAACAGCATGCTAATCCTCATCTTTTGTTGGTTGGTCATTCTACAAATTAAGCGTCCAAAGTGTGACATTTTTTCCTTTCCCTACTACCTCTGAACTTTTTTAATTCGCCATTCAAGTATCATTAAGAATGGTTGTTATGTTTGTTGGGTAGGTAGTTTGCTATTCATAATCACTCTCGGAGGACGACTGCATTAAGGAGTGTATCAGAATTATAAAATCATAATGTCAGATGTAACAGGGACAGGGCAAAAAAAGTGGACCCCAAATTTATAGCATGACTGTTACCCAGGTATACATGACATTTCTGAACTGCTGAAAAAAATGTACCGGTACATAGTGCAAATTCAAGTTGAAAAATGTTAAAAACTGGGCCAATTTTCATAGCTCTGCTCACAGTAAACGAAGAAAAACCCTGTGTCAATTGTGCGCGTGTTTCAACGGGGCCGTATCGTAAGTCCAATGCCTCATAAGTCCGACGCCTCATAAGTCCGAAATTTTGGACTTATGAGTCGTCGGACTTATGAGGCATAAAATTTATTTATTCCACCTCATAGGTCCGACGCCTCATAAGTCGGACGCCTCACAAGTCCGACAAATTAAACGCCTCGTTTTTCCGTTGTCGGACTTATGAGGCATCGGACCTATGAGGCGTCGGACCTATGAGGCGTCAGACTTATGAGGCGTCGGACCTTTAAGGCGTCTGACTTATGGGCCTTTATTTGGTTAGGGGATGCGATTTTGTCGGACTTATGAGGCGTCGGACCTATGAGGCCTCGGACTTATGAGCGGACCCGTTTCACCGTTCAGCAAGGAAGTTTAGCTTATGTGCACATACATTATGTGTAAGGCCGTATCTGAATCGCTTCGTTACTGTTGAAAAAAAAGAAGCAAACCTTTGGAAGCCACTGGCTAGTGGCTGCAGCCATTCCCCATAGACTCGTGTGTTATTGCCGACCATAAGCTAAGTGATTCCGACACGGCCTTACTTGCTAACAGCATCAAAGGCAATGTACAACATTTGCAAACATCAAAAAACAAAACTACTAAGTTATTGTGAAATACCTTACTTGACTGTTAGTGAATGACAGTCTAAAGCATCCTGTAAAATCATGGCACCTGGTGTGCTGTCATTTTCAAGAAAAGTGGGTGTTTTTTCTTTAATTTCCAACAACGGTCGGCTGACCAACACTGCAGAAAAACTGGCTTTTTTCAAATACTGGCCCAAATTTAGTCAGTCCACATTCTGTTTGCAATTGGTTACACATTTGAAACGGGTGCAAGTAAGCTAGACTGGTTCCCTGACCTTACAGTTCTCTGATGTCTTTAATTTGCTCCGTTTCATCCTATGCGGGATATCCTATCAAGGAGTTTGCACAGTATCTTACAGCTGCAGAGATGTGGGGTCAGGGAACCAGACATCAGTCTATTTCTTGGTTTTTCCAGCATCTATGAAAACAAAACTTTGACCAGGTCAGTGTAACAGTATTTGCTATTATACAAATGACGAATGTTTGTGAGTGCGATGGTAAGAATAATTTCATGAGGTGACAGATTGAATGTTCTATTCCACGAGGCGAAGCCGAGTGGAATAGAACATTCAATCTGTCACCGAATGAAATTATTCTTTCCATCGCACGAACGTAAAACATTCGTTATTTGTTTTATACAACACCAGAATAAATTCTCGTCATTTGATTGGTAAATTATAAACCACAATTTATTTTGATTTTAAAGATGTTGAACTACCCCTTCACGAAAATGTTTGAACCCAACGTTGTAGCGCTGGCTCTTTGGAACAATACGCGCTACGCTGAACGCGCACACCAGCATGCATTTTGCACGCAAATACCGCGTCATGGAACAAGCGCAAAGTGAAACGGTATAACGCATGGTCGCACCGTGCATTATACCGAATAATAATATGTCACGTGATCTACAATTCACCAATCAGATGACGGGGATTTATTCAGGTGTTGTATAAAAAGTACTAACCCTCAAATCTATCTGTTTTCTGAAAATTACAGCAAAAGCAAATGTTGTATATGATACAAATATTGAGTGGATCAGCGTGGAATGGGAGGAATATTATCGCAAGGTAAAATCTGGACTTTCCCATTTCACGAGGCGAAGCCGAGTGAACTGGAAAAGTCCAGATTTTACCGAGCGATAATATTCCTCCTATTTCACAATTTAAAGCCACTCAATATTTGTTTTATATAACTGACATATAGATCCTTGCCATTTGATATATTTGAACTTTTATTTCAATACAAAATTGGTGAAAAATGTATTTCTCTCTTCCAAACCACCCCTTCACGAAAATGTTTGAACCCAGCGCTGTAGCGCCGACTCTTTGGAACAATACGCGCTACGCGCAACACTGAACGCGCACACCAGCATGCATTTGCCATCATGGAACAAGCAAGATCCTAACTGTTGAATAGTATTTCCCATTCCCCATTTTGAGCCCCGGCATGAATGGCAGTAATAACGAATGACACGTGATGTGAGTTCCACCAATCAAATGACAAGGATCTGTATGTCGGTTATATAATCCCTTTTAAAGCACAAAATGTCCGTGATCGCACCATACGCACAGAAAGATGATAGTACATGTAGGTGCACCATCATATTATAAGCAGAGCCATGCCTTAGGTATAATTAACATGTTAATCAGTAAACTATGGTTAAATCAATATGTTTGTACTACCAAGTTTCAACAGTCAATTGTAAGAATGTTAGTTCAATCTAGTTTCTTTGGTGCAAACCCCATGCACAAATTTCGTCCAGTATTGAGACACACCAAGGACAAGGATATGAATGAACATACCAGGAAACACAGTACTTGGAAAGGAAAAGCTCTTAATTTGAGGAAGTTTTTTAACAAAATAATGTTTTAATTGACAAAAGATTAAGCATAGGGGCATATCCAAACGAAAAAAAATCCACAGCGAAATTACAAAAAAGAAATATATCTTCCAAAATATAAAAATCCAAGTTTAGCTGGCCCACTATTATGACTATTAGCCCCCAAAAGGTACGCTATGCGAAATACCAGAAAGTACATCCATAAGAGTTATATTATAAAAATCACTAATAAATATCATATAATGATTTGCCCATTCACAAATGTTTGCCCATTCATTAATTTACATCCACCACTTTGAAATAAATACCCACTTTCCAACAACTGTAGGTTTTTGCTATCTAAGCTAATGTATGCTGTATGTAATGACCCACTGCAGTACTACGTACATGTGTGTGAACTGAACTACATGTACATACATCTAGGTCCCCATTACAATACCCAACACAGGGTGAAATTACTGTAGATTATTGCAAGTTTCAAGATCATTTACACACTTTGTCTGACAACACAACAGATCTGCTCGATCAAATTTGCATAAGTGCATCTAAGTTGGATCACCTATTTTGATTATCAACGTGTTGAAGTTCCCAACTGAATGCGCTGGTTCATTTTGACCGAGAGGTTTTGTGAGTAATTTCACCCTGTGCACAATATGTGACCCACTACAGGAAAAGGTGATATAAGTCGTAAAAAATAAAATTCAAGTTACATGCACGACTGGAAAGCCCACAATATAAGCTTTCATTTGGTATATGACACAGCTCTATAGCCCTTCTCGTTGTGGAGATATGATGAATTTGCATATTAATTAGTTCCATGGAGTTCATTTACACAACTGAGAAAACAGGCTTTGAAATAGCTGGCTCGGTTGTAGATTTGGGCATGAAAAGCTCACTTTTAATCTCTTAGCAACCAACATGTTTCTGTTTTACTATCACTTTTAAACTTTGGATATTGATTCTAAAATAAATATTTTCAATGATTTTTGGAAAAAAGAGACTTTTTGAAACCAGATTACTATATTTTGGCTAATTTGCATATTGATTAAAATGATAGTTTTTGGATGTAAAATAAAGAGAACAATGCACACAGAATAAGGTTATTTTTTTCCCTTTTTTCATCGAAATCAAACTTTTCTGTGAATGAATCCTTAAACTTTAGGTATCAAAGATGTTATTTAAGACAAAAAACGAAAATCAAATTTTGATGAAAAATTTCACCCTCTCAACGTTCGGCGGGCCATTACACGTAAAGGCACAGCGCGACTTATATCACCTTTTCCTGGAGCAGGTCATGAGTGAGTTTCACTCGAGTATTGTTCCGTCCTTCACAAATGGGTTGTGCTGTTAAATCTTCTGGTCAGAATGCTGCAGTCTTCAGTCAAAAAGGGCTGATTGGTAAAACACACTTGAGCTACGGTACTGAAGATGAAACCTGCACCAAGTAAAACAAACATTGGAATGAGGCAAAGGAATGGAATGAGGAAAAGGTTCTAAGATTGAAGTGCATTTTTCTTTCTTTTCACTCGTCTCTAAGCGTATGAAAAATATTAAACATCCCTTTTTTGGTTATTATTACTGAAAAGTGCACTTCTTGAAACATTTCAAATTCTCCATGCTTTTGTTGGACAACTGAGGGCGCTGTTGCTTTGATGTCATTTCAGGAAGACACTGTTCAGTTTAGGTTTTTTTTGTCCAAAATGTGAACCCAAAATGTTTGCTTATTGTAAATATTTGTGGGAAAAGTTCGCTCATTGGCTTACTGCCATGTACTGACACAACAATGAATCACCAAAGAAAAGAAAATTTAAGACAGCGACACATCCAACATTGTGGCAAGTTTTGGTGCTGAAATAGCTGAAACATTGAGGTTTTTTCCCTGAAATGACAACACACTTTTGCTCATGAATATGGAAATTTACATTAGCATAAAACCAAAAAGGCATCAAAATACCCTTGAAAAAAGGGCAAACGAAAATTGAAAATATGGTGCATTTCAAAGGATTGTAAAAAAATTCCATTGCATGGACCCTTCAAAATCTGGAGTTTTAAAAATGCTTTCTGAACAAACACAAGCAACAAAAAGAAATAAACCAATAACTTAAAAAAAATTGACACTTACGTTGTTACAATCAAATTTTATCTGATGCATCTGATGAAGTTGTTGTCGCCACGAAAGCTTACGCAAACTTTTAGTTTTATTCGATTAGCTCAAAAAGTGCTACTCAATTGTTCCACGGGTATTTGTCTGACTAACCGCTTAGCTCAAATTTTATAGGGTACATCAACATCTCTCTAAAACTCAAAAACTCGGGTTCTGTGAAGAACCATCTCTAAAAGAAAGATCTAGGAGAACTGGTGTTTGATTTGGGATCAGGATGCTCCATTTGTGAAAAAAAGTGGTTCTAAGAGAAGCCAAGGTATTCAACCCAAGTCAGTACGTTCTGACCACGATCATCAGAAGTTTGCTTAGCATCTCCAACCACTGCTATTTTTGGTGGTGTCTTTTTCACACAGATCCTGATCCGGATCCAGGATCCCTTCGTTTGTTTTGCTCGGATTCTGATCTGGATCACGGATCTCAGGGATCCTTCCCGAGAGACGGATCAGCGCGAGATTCAAAATGGCGACTTATGAGAAGATGTCCAATGTTTAACCGTCTCAATCTTTACTTTTGGCTAGTCATGTGACTTCAGATCTACATCAAGCGCAGTTTTTGACATTACAAGATATTGGTTCCTGGATCCAGATTTGGATCCGTAGCCAAACAAATGTGCTCTTAGAAGTTAGAGCACACTGACCAAACTGTCAAATTAAAACCTCCAGTTCTTTTTTAGAAATATATCTGTCAGAGAAGAACACTTCACATACATGTAGTGTTTCAACAAACGTCTCCTACACTGTTCTATCCACCACACACATCCTAAAATCGCATCCGTTGTCATCATCTTATAATAATCTTATCAACTGATAATGGGTCACTAGGGAGGCATTCACATAGACTTGTGCACAAACATTTTTCCAACTTTAATGACCCCTAATCCCAATTTTACCTTTTCCTACCCCCACAAATTCTGGTATTTTACTAATTGGACCACAAGCAATCGATCTAGCCTATTTGCGACAATAAATTTTAGCCTCCAAATAGGGGCTGAGATAGTCCCACTAACTGGGGCGCTAGAACTCCTTTTTTGACATTTGGGATGTTGGTCTGTCATACTAGCGTCCCACTACGGAAGTATTGTCAATGTTACAATTTCAAAGTTCACCACAAAAATCATGCAAAATACTTGACAAAAATACCTTTGAAAGCACCTACTGGCATTTCCACATGTCAAAGACGAAGTAATGGGGCTTCAATGATACTCACGAATATTTTTTGGGTTGAAAATCCGTGAAATTCAACCACTATTGCACAGACATCACACAGCGATCATTAAAAAACGTTATGGCTTTTATCAACTACCGCATTGTCTATGGTAGTATGGATGTACATCATGTACACATACAAACACGTACGTGAAGCAGGGGCCGAGACACGACCACGACCAGTGCCGAAAAACAAACTCCGCATGTAGATCGGGGGATGCGCCTACGACTGTTTCATGACAAGGCGCAGTACAAGAATACAGTCGTAGGTGCATCCCCCGATCTACATGCGGAGTTTGTTTTTTGGCACTGTTCACGGTCGTGTCCCGGCCCCTGCTTCACATACGTCTTTTACCTGCGCATGGCTAGTCATCGTCGTCATCTGGTATGAAGATGTCGTTCTCTTCCAGGAAAGCCGCACCCTCTTTGCTGATTGTGGCCCCCAGGTACATCAAGGGTGCCAGGATGATCAGGGCTTTAGGAAGGCCGAACTTGACCGTTGAGGGCTTGGCCAGAATGGCTCCAGTCTCTGAATTTGTGATGCATCGGACTGGTAGGATCTGTGGACTGACCTGGGGAAAAAAAGAAGCAAATGCTTGATGCATATGAAAACTTGTTCATTTGTTGTATGCCATCTGTTGCAATTCGCAGTGTTGTAGTTGAGTACTTTTTTTCCGAGTACCGAGTACTGCCGAGTACTTAGGTTACCGAGTACAAGTACGAGTACAAGTTCAGGTCTCTGAGTACAAGTACTTGTACTTCCAAGTACGAGTACGAGTACTTGTATTCCGAGTACGAGTACTTCTATTTCCGAACACGGCCATTTGGCAAATGGTTCATTGTGCGTAATTGGCCCAGGTCCAGTCAAACCAATATACAGACCCACTCACGGCTAGCTGTTAAATGTGTTTGTCTGGACGTGCACAGTAAAAAATTAGGAAACTTTGACTTCTCTGCAAGCCAATCCACCATTTCCAACGGAAAGTATGGATAATTAAAAATGGCAGTGGTCAGTCGAGCCTGACCACTATACCATTTTTCAGTCGAGCTATACCATTTTTTTTCAAGTACTGCTATTATAATTCGAGTACGAGTACTTTGATGATCAAGTACAATTTCGACAAGTCTGATACGAGTACTTTGCTGCCCGAGTACGAGTACCGTCATTTCGAGTACAAGTACTTTGACATTCGAGTACGAGTATGAGTTCAAGTACTCCAAAAACGTACTCGAGCAGTATTCGAGTACGAGTACTACAACACTGGCAATTTGAAAGTAAAAATAATCACTTCTTCAAATCGAACACAGCTAAGTGTATCAATCTGTAAAGCATGGAAGGGGGATGTACAGAGTGTGCCTAAAAAATGCAACAATCAGAAAAAAAACTAGAGGTCTATGTCTGTTTGCAACAGAACATAGGGCTTTTCCACATTATGATTTTTTTTAATCAACAATATGCCCTGAATATGCATGAACATAAAATCTGTCAAAGTTAGCCGAAAAATCGGCTAAAACGGTCACTTTGGACAGGATTTGACCTCGGCAATACGATGTATGTGCGTGTGTACAAGGTCTTTGCTTGGACAAAGAGTGATCTAAATAAATTACTGGCAAAGAGTCAAAAACGCACTTTGAAAATTGACAATTATTTTTAAATTTTTGATGACGTCATCGTGACGTCATTTCAAACTGTGCATACTAGTATGATTAACAACCTACCCTCCAAGTTTCATGACAATTGGACCTTTCCTTATAGGATTTTTGAAAAATCGCATTTTGATGACGTCATGATGACGTCACACATTTTTCAAGTTTTGTGCGAATAGCTATTACATAACAGACCAAAACAAAAAAGAATTTTGCATTTTGCATGTTGCGTTCGGGAGATATGGCTAAAAGGTCCAAAAAAATAAATATTCATATAAAATCTCAGGATGACGTCATCATGACGTCACCTCATTTTTAATCTATAACACTTCCTGGTATAGCCACATACCGAGTTTCAACCCAATCGGACTTACATTTCTGTAGATATAAGACTTCACAATATGTACGTACATTTTCAAAAATCAATAAAAAAAATTAGGTGATGACGTCATCGTGACGCCATAGACTTGGTATAATTTTTGTATGAGGGTCTTCCTTGGCTGTAACTTTGATGACGATTCCAGATCGCCAAGTTATAAAAATGGTGGCTTGAAAACGTGTACAAAGTCAATGGGTTAAAAATCCCACAGCAGAAAAACTGCACCTTTAAATACGTGATTTGCCTTTAAACTGAAACGTTTTTATAAAATATTACTTGATATTCTGACTCTTGGGAATATTTTCAATCAAATGGCAGGCATAAAAAAATACGATTTCCGAGTTTTGCTTCTCATAGTAATTCTCAGCCGAAGTTCAGAACTACTCAGTAAGATAAATCAGTGTTGTATAGGGAAAGACTTGTGGAGAAAGCTGTGTACAAAGTCTATGAGAAAAATTAATTATTCATAAATCCATAATAAATCACTGAATGACGTCACCATGACGTCACTCTTCGGGACACATCTTGGCTATAGGGACTATGCTTATGCCAACTTTCAATGATATCTGACAAAGATTAATGCCAAAAGTGCTATAATACGTCACTGTCTATGCGCATGCATGAACATAAAATCTGTCAAAGTTAGCCGAAAATCGGCTAAAACGGTCACTGTGGACAGGATTTGACCTCAGCAACACGTGCGCTGCAGGCTGACTGACATACGATGTACATATGTGCCTATGTACAACGTACGTGCATGTACATGTACATGTACATTGTGGATGTTCTGTCCTGTGCATGTTTTGAAGCAGAGGTATTGTCAACGTGAAGTTTTAAGCGTGCACACGGTATGTTCGAAACTTTGAAATGTTTTAGACCTACCCTTCAATCAACAATTAAAGTAAAAACAAATTTAAAAACTGCCATGGTTGATTTTTCAGGAATATTCAAATGAAAAAGGGTCTTTTCATTATAACTTCCGGTCTGATGACGTCATTCACCTAAAACTTCGCACATTTCTTAAGGTGGTAAAGGTCATTATATACACCAATATGTAGGCGATTCCGACAAACTTCGCCACAGACATCTATTCAAAATACATTTTTGCTAATTTTCAACCTGTCGCTAGAGGGCGCTCGAAGATTGCATGACGTCATCGGTAGATGATTTAAAGAATACTATTGGCCAAGAGACTAACACCGTTGAAATCAAGTTCATTTCTATTACCACTTTCAAATAATAAGCCACTTCCGGTTTGGGCCTTTTTCGACCGGAAGCAAGGGTCACGTGATTGCACGCACACTGAATGACATGAAGACCTTAACCTACTCTACCACTTGCTGGCAACAGAATGCTGCGGACGCGTACGGTTGATTTCTTATGCATTTTTAAATATTAAAAGTGTCACAATTTAATTGCCTATAAGTTAGCACAGGATGACGTCATCATGACGTCATCATTCCACAATGTTGTTTGAATTAGGGTCATTGCTTGGACAAAGAGTGGTGTAAATGTAATACTGGCAAAGAGTCGAAAATGCCCTTTGAAAATCGACAATTTTGTTTAAATGTTTGTGTACAAAGTCTATGGGAAAAATTAAATATTCAAAAATCTATAATAAATTAGTCGATGACGTCACGATGACGTCACTCTTCGGGGCACATCTCTGCTATAGGGATTATGACTATGCTAACTTTGAATGATGTATGACAAAGATAAATGTCAAAAGTGGCACTGAGAAAAAACGTGTACAAAGTCTATGGGATTTAGGCGACAAAAAGAAGAAGAAGAAGAAAAAAAACTAGAGGTCTATGTCTGTTTGCAACAGAACATAGGGCTTTTCCACATTATGATTTTTTTTAATCAACAATATGCCCTGAATATGCATGAACATAAAATCTGTCAAAGTTAGCCGAAAAATCGGCTAAAACGGTCACTTTGGACAGGATTTGACCTCGGCAATACGATGTATGTGCGTGTGTACAAGGTCTTTGCTTGGACAAAGAGTGATCTAAATAAATTACTGGCAAAGAGTCAAAAACGCACTTTGAAAATTGACAATTATTTTTAAATTTTTGATGACGTCATCGTGACGTCATTTCAAACTGTGCATACTAGTATGATTAACAACCTACCCTCCAAGTTTCATGACAATTGGACCTTTCCTTATAGGATTTTTGAAAAATCGCATTTTGATGACGTCATGATGACGTCACACATTTTTCAAGTTTTGTGCGAATAGCTATTACATAACAGACCAAAACAAAAAAGAATTTTGCATTTTGCATGTTGCGTTCGGGAGATATGGCTAAAAGGTCCAAAAAAATAAATATTCATATAAAATCTCAGGATGACGTCATCATGACGTCACCTCATTTTTAATCTATAACACTTCCTGGTATAGCCACATACCGAGTTTCAACCCAATCGGACTTACATTTCTGTAGATATAAGACTTCACAATATGTACGTACATTTTCAAAAATCAATAAAAAAAATTAGGTGATGACGTCATCGTGACGCCATAGACTTGGTATAATTTTTGTATGAGGGTCTTCCTTGGCTGTAACTTTGATGACGATTCCAGATCGCCAAGTTATAAAAATGGTGGCTTGAAAACGTGTACAAAGTCAATGGGTTAAAAATCCCACAGCAGAAAAACTGCACCTTTAAATACGTGATTTGCCTTTAAACTGAAACGTTTTTATAAAATATTACTTGATATTCTGACTCTTGGGAATATTTTCAATCAAATGGCAGGCATAAAAAAATACGATTTCCGAGTTTTGCTTCTCATAGTAATTCTCAGCCGAAGTTCAGAACTACTCAGTAAGATAAATCAGTGTTGTATAGGGAAAGACTTGTGGAGAAAGCTGTGTACAAAGTCTATGAGAAAAATTAATTATTCATAAATCCATAATAAATCACTGAATGACGTCACCATGACGTCACTCTTCGGGACACATCTTGGCTATAGGGACTATGCTTATGCCAACTTTCAATGATATCTGACAAAGATTAATGCCAAAAGTGCTATAATACGTCACTGTCTATGCGCATGCATGAACATAAAATCTGTCAAAGTTAGCCGAAAATCGGCTAAAACGGTCACTGTGGACAGGATTTGACCTCAGCAACACGTGCGCTGCAGGCTGACTGACATACGATGTACATATGTGCCTATGTACAACGTACGTGCATGTACATGTACATGTACATTGTGGATGTTCTGTCCTGTGCATGTTTTGAAGCAGAGGTATTGTCAACGTGAAGTTTTAAGCGTGCACACGGTATGTTCGAAACTTTGAAATGTTTTAGACCTACCCTTCAATCAACAATTAAAGTAAAAACAAATTTAAAAACTGCCATGGTTGATTTTTCAGGAATATTCAAATGAAAAAGGGTCTTTTCATTATAACTTCCGGTCTGATGACGTCATTCACCTAAAACTTCGCACATTTCTTAAGGTGGTAAAGGTCATTATATACACCAATATGTAGGCGATTCCGACAAACTTCGCCACAGACATCTATTCAAAATACATTTTTGCTAATTTTCAACCTGTCGCTAGAGGGCGCTCGAAGATTGCATGACGTCATCGGTAGATGATTTAAAGAATACTATTGGCCAAGAGACTAACACCGTTGAAATCAAGTTCATTTCTATTACCACTTTCAAATAATAAGCCACTTCCGGTTTGGGCCTTTTTCGACCGGAAGCAAGGGTCACGTGATTGCACGCACACTGAATGACATGAAGACCTTAACCTACTCTACCACTTGCTGGCAACAGAATGCTGCGGACGCGTACGGTTGATTTCTTATGCATTTTTAAATATTAAAAGTGTCACAATTTAATTGCCTATAAGTTAGCACAGGATGACGTCATCATGACGTCATCATTCCACAATGTTGTTTGAATTAGGGTCATTGCTTGGACAAAGAGTGGTGTAAATGTAATACTGGCAAAGAGTCGAAAATGCCCTTTGAAAATCGACAATTTTGTTTAAATGTTTGTGTACAAAGTCTATGGGAAAAATTAAATATTCAAAAATCTATAATAAATTAGTCGATGACGTCACGATGACGTCACTCTTCGGGGCACATCTCTGCTATAGGGATTATGACTATGCTAACTTTGAATGATGTATGACAAAGATAAATGTCAAAAGTGGCACTGAGAAAAAACGTGTACAAAGTCTATGGGATTTAGGCGACAAAAAGAAGAAGAAGAAGAAAGAAAAACTAGAGGTCTATGTCTGTTTGCAACAGAACATAGGGCTTTTCCGCATTATGATTTTTTTTAATCAATAATATGCCCTGAATATGCATGAACATAAAATCTGTCAAAGTTAGCCGAAAATCGGCTAAAACGGTCACTGTGGACAGGATTTGACCTCGGCAACACGTGCGCTGCAGGCTGACTGACATACGATGTATGTGCCTATGTACAACGTACGTGCATGTACATGTGCATTGTGGACGTCCTGTCCTGTGCATGTTTTGAAGCAGAGGTATTGTCAACGTGAAGTTTTAAGCGTGCGTAGGGTATGTTCGAGTTTGCTTATCGCCTCGAAACTTTCAAATGTTTTAGACCTACCCTTCAATCGACAATTAAAGTAAAAACAAATATAAAAACTGCCATGGTTGATTTTTTCAGGAATTTTCAAATGAAAAAGGGTCTTTTTATTGTAACTTCCGGTCTGATGACGTCATTTGCCTAAAACTTCGCACATGTCTTAAGTGGGTCAAGGTCATCATAAACACCAATATTTAGGCGATTACGACAAACTTCGCCACAGACATCTATTCAAAATACACTTTTGCTAATTTTCATCCTGTCGCTAGAGGGCGCTCAAAGATTGCATGACGTCATCGGTAGATGATTTGAAGAATACTATTGGCCAAGAGACTAACATCGTTAAAAGCTAGTTTATATCTATTACCACTTTTAAATGATAAGCCACTTCCGGTTTTGGCCTTTTTCGACCGGAAGCAAGGGTCACGTGATTGCACGCACACTGAATGAAATAAAGACATCAACCTATTCTACCACTTGCCGGCAACAAAATGCTGCGGACGCGTACGGTTGATTTCTTATGCATTTTTGAATATTAAAAGTGTCACAATTTAATTGCCTATAAATACACACCTGATGACGTCATCATGACACGTCATCATTACACAATGTTGTTTAAATTAGGGTCTTTGCTTAGACAAAGATTGGTGTAAATGAATTACTGGCAAAGAGTCAAAAAGGCCTTTTGCAAATTGACAATTTTTTTTTAATTTCTGTGTACAAAGTCTATGGGAAAAATTAAATATTCAAAAATCTATAATAAATTAGTCGATGACGTCACCAAGACGTCAATCTTCGGGACACATCTTTGCTATAGGGATTATGCTTATGCTAACTTTGAATGATGTATGACAAAGATTAATGCCAAAAGTGGCACTGAGAAAAAACGTGCACAAAGTCTATGGGATTTAGGCGAAAAAAAGAAGAAGCCAAAACTAGAGGTCTATGTCTGTTTGCAACAGAACATAGGGCTTTTCCGCATTATGATTTTTTTTAATCAATAATATGCCCTGAATATTCATGAACATAAAATCTGTCAAAAGAATTTTGCATTTTGCATGTTGCGTTCGGGAGATATAGCTAAAAGGTCCGAACAAATAAATATTCATATAAAATCTCAGGATGACGTCATCATGACGTCACCTCATTTTTAATCTATAACACATCCTGGTATAGCCACATACCAAGTTTCAACCCAATCGGACTTACATTTCTGTAGATATAAGACTTCACAATATGTACGTAAATTTTCAAAAATCAATAAATAATTAGGTGATGACGTCATCGTGACGTCATAGTATAGGCAGAATTTTTGTATGAGGGTCTTCCTTGGCTGTAACTTTGATGACGATTCCAGATCGCCAAGTTATAAAAATGGTGCCTTGAAAACGTGTACAAAGTCAATGGGTTAAAAATCCAACAGCAGAAAAACTGCACCTTTAAATACGTGATTTGCCTTTAAACTGAAACCTTTTTATCAAATATTACTTGATATTCTGACTCTTGGGAATATTTTCAATCAAATGACAGGCGTAAAAAAATACGATTTCTTTTTCCTTCTCATAGTAATTCTCAGCCGAAGTTCAGAACTACTCAGTAAGATATATCAGTGTTGTATAGGAAAAGACTTGTGGAGAAAGCTGTGTACAAAGTCTATGCGAAAAATTAATTATTCATGAATCCATAATAAATCATTTGATGATGACGTCATCATGATGTCATAGTCTTGGCATAATTTTTGTATGAGGGTCTTTCTTGGCTGTAACTTTGATGACGATTCCAGATCGCCAAAATATGAAAATGGTGGCTTGAAAACGTGTACAAAGTCAATAGGTTAAAAATCCCACAGCAGAAAAACTGCACCTTTAAATGCGTGATTTTCCTTTAAACTGAAACATTTTTATAAAATATTACTTGCTATTCTAACTCTTGGGAATATTTTCAATCAAATGAAAGGCGTAAAAAAAATATAATTTCTTTTTCCTTCTCATAGTAATTCTCAGCCGAAGTTCAGAACTACTCAGTAAGATATATCAGTGTTGTATAGGGAAAGACTTGTGGAGAAAGCTGTGTACAAAGTCTATGAGAAAAATTAATTATTCATAAATCCATAATAAATCACTTGATGGCGTCACCATGACGTCACTCTTGGGGACACGTCTTGGCTATAGGGACTATGCTTATGCAAACTTTCAATGATATCTGAAAAAGATTAATGCCAAGAGTGCTATAATACGTCCCTGTCTATGCGCATGCATGAACATAAAATCTGTCAAAGTTAGCCGAAAATCTGCTAAAACGGTCACTGTGGACAGGATTTGACCTTAGCAACACGTGCGCTGCAGGCTGACTGACATACGATGTATGTGCCTATGTACAACGTACGTGCATGTACATATACATGTACATTGTGGACGTTCTGTCCTGTGCATGTTTTGAAGCAGAGGTATTGTCAACGTGAAGTTTTAAGCGTGCGCAGGGTATGTTCGAGTTTGCTTATCGCCTCGAAACATTGAAATGTTTTAGACCTACTCTTCAATCGACAATTAAAGTAAAAACAAATATAAAAACTGCCATGGTTGATTTTTCAGGAATTTTCAAATGAAAAAGGGTCTTTTTATTGTAACTTCCGGTCTGATGACGTCATTTGCCTAAAACTTCGCACACGTCTTAAGTGGGTCAAGGTCATCATATACACCAATATTTAGGCGATTACGACAAACTTCGCCACAGACATCTATTCAAAATACATTTTTGCAAATTTTCAACCTGTCGCTAGAGGGCGCTCGAAGATTGCATGACGTCATCGGTAAATGATTTGAAGAATACTGTCAGCCAAGAGACTAACACCGTTAAAAGCAAGTTCATATCTATTACCACTTTTAAATGATAAGCCACTTCCGGTTTGGGCCTTTTTCGACCGGAAGCAAGGGTCACGTGATTTCACGCACACTGAATGAAATAAAGACCTCAACCTATTCTACCACTTGCCAGCAACAAAATGCTGCGGACGCGTACGGTTGATTTCTTATGCATTTTTGAATATTAAAAGTGTCACAATTTAATTGCCTATAAATACACACCTGATGACGTCATCATGACGTCATCATTACACAATGTTGTTTAAATTAGGGTCTTTGCTTGGACAAAGATTGGTGTAAACGAACTACTGGCAAAGAGTCAAAAATGCCCTTTGCAAATCGACAATTTTTTTTAAATTTCTGTGTACAAAGTCTATGGGAAAAATTAAATATTCAAAAATCTATAATAAATTAGTCGATGACGTCACCATGACGTCAATCTTTGGGACACATCTTTGCTATAGGGACTATGCTTATGCTAACTTTGAATGATGTATGACAAAGATTAATGCCAAAAGTGGCGTTGAGAAAAAACGTGCACAAAGTCTATGGGGTTTAGGCGACAAAAAGAAGAAGCCAAAAAAAAAAAAAAAAATGAGAACAAAAACAAAGGCTTTTCCGCAACTTTGCGGAAAAGCCAAAAAAAAAAAAAAAAAAAAAAAAAAATGAGAACAAAAACAAAGGCTTTTCCGCAACTTTGCGGAAAAGCCAAAAATGAGAACAAAAAGAAAGGCTTTTCCGCTTTTTTGCGGAAAAGCCAAAAATGAGAACAAAAAAAAAGGCTTTTCCGCTTTTTTGCGGAAAAGCCAAAAATTAAAATTATATAACCGACACACAGATCCTTGTCATTTGATTTGTGGAACTCACATCACGTGTCATTCGTTATTACTGCCATTCACGCCGGGGCTCAAAAAGTACTATCCGCCCATGGGGAATGGGAAATACTATTCAACAGTTAGGATCATTCTTGTTCCATGACGCGGTATTTGTGTGCAAATGCATGCTGGTGTGCGCGTTCAGCGTTGCGCATAGCGCGTATTGTTCCAAAGAGCCAGCGCTACAGCGTTGGGTTCAAACATTTTCGTGAAGGGGTGGTTTGGAAGAGAAAAATAAATTGTTCACCAATTTTGTATTGAAATAAAAGTTCAAATAAATGACAAGGATCTATATGTCAGTTATATAAAACAAATATTGAGTGGCTTTAAATTGTGAAATAGGAGGAATATTATCGCTCGGTAAAATCTGGACATTTCCAGTTCACTCGGCTTCGCCTCGTGAAATGGAAAAGTTCAGATTTTACCTTGCGATAATATTCATCCAATTCCACGCCGATCCACTCAATATTTGTATACAGTTTAATGTTTTTTTCCTCAATGAAAGTATATAGTACATTAAACTGACTATTTCTCAACCCACTCTAAGATCCAGAAATACAATCAGTTAAGTGAAAGGGTGTAAATTTTACTTGGGCCACTCTCACCTGGACATGCTGAATCTGGGCTAAGCATTGAATATGATATTCATGCACTAATAGGCATTGAAGTTGGTGACATCACAGGTGAGAGTGGCCCAAGTAAAATTTACACCCTTTCACTTAAAGCTATAGTCCATCATTTGCAGCCATCCGAAAAGTAACTGGCATAATTATTGTTGAAAAACAAACTTGGTTGAAAGATAGTAAGGGAACTAAACTCCCTGTGAAATTATTCTTTCTGGGAAGCTGTCATTTTGAAGTAATCAACGAAAGAAGGCCTTTCCAACGGTGATTCTTAAGAAGCACCGTAGGAAAATTTAAATTAGTAGTTCGTTTTGTTATTCAGCGCAGCGCGTACAAGTATTGGAACGACGCACACGCGCGCGCGGTTGTTATAATTCGTCGGATCAGTGCGCAACGTCGCGTATAGCTGCAATTCAAAACATGATTCAGTAACTTTTGATTTGAAATTGAGATCTTAGAATGCTGTTTTTCTCGGAATGTACAGCTGAAGCTTAGTTGAAACTTTATCAGGTTAGTTGTTCAGTATCCTCCATTAGATTTTGAACTCTTTTGTTGCTTCAAACGAACAAAATGCACAAATTACAAATGATGGACTGTAGCTTTAATTGACTGTATTTCTGGATCTAGGGACCCAAATGGAATGGGGTAAAAAGGAGTGAATTGAGAAATAGTCAGGCTTTAATATTTCTGATTTTGATCTTAATGTATTGCGCCATAAGCGTCATTTTGGCGGATACCGGCGCGTTATAAATTGCCGTTATGATTAATATTGTTATAAATAATTTCATCGAATAAAAACATTTTACAGTCGTAATTATTTGTTTTCTCACTTTTCTGAATGTTGCACTTTTTTTGACACACTCTGTATCCGGTTCGTTAGTAAAAACGTCATACACGCGCGCACACCACTGATTACTAGCGCCCATTGTATAAACGCTCGAGTTGCGTTAACTTCCGGTTCCATTCGTGCTACATTGTATGCTACATTGTGTGAAGTATGCATGGTTGAATTGAGATGACGTCACACTAACGAACCGGATATCATCGGGACAACAAACTGTGCATCAGTCGATTGCGCAGGCCAGAGTTTGCGTCTTCACTTTTCAGTCACTGTAGAGAAACGGGTTAACAGATTAACTGATGTGATGAGTTGATTTGCAGGAACAAGTTCGTGTGATCAGTCAATTGTGCAAGAACGTGGGTTTTTTTTTTGCATTTTGCCGACATCTTAGAATCCCACTAGCTTGACCGATGGACTGTGCAAGTTCCTGTATGATCACGTGTGTGTTCGCCGTCGATCGTGGACGTCCTATTGTCCCTCTTTTGTTTGTACTCTAACTTTTTAGGACGACTCCCATAGGTTTTGTACACGACCCCAATCACGGACGTATGCTGGGAATTGTAGACAATATTGTTCTCTTTTGTTCTCTGGTATTTTTCGTCCACGGTTTGAAAAGATGAACACGTACAACTAAACACACAAGTTCGGCACAGTCAATAAGCACTTTCACGGTAATTCTAATACGCCATCTTGTTGACGGGGCAAAAAGAACAAGCGTTGCCAATCAAAAACTTTTACGCTTCCAAGTCATCATGCGTTCATTCCAACATGTGCTCACTTCTAACGTTAGCAACACATGTTCTTTTTGCCCCGTAAACAATTGGCGCATATTATTACTGTGAAACTAAGGTGCATTATCGATATTGCACTGATAAGCGATAGATTAAGTTTTCGTGAATTTATCCTGTGCAAGACAACATATAAATCATTACACAGGCCTAGTGCAGCACTGATAAAAATAGCTGAAAACAGCTGAAAAAGGTGCAAAAAAGCTGAACTTTGGAAATCTCCTAGTCCTATACTAGGCTAGCTCTACTGAGTGGAGCGTTGAATTACGGGTACCCCTCCATACCAACGCTCCACCGATTCGCCATACTTTGGTAGCACCATCACAGTAGCATAGTCACAAACCCACGCGAGGACAAAAAGACCCCAAAAAACCGGTAAAGAGATTACAAATGAGAGAGACAGTTATCCTGGATTGATCTATACATTCTTGACATTCCATGAGACCCCTTATATTGTTCCCAAACAGCGAACATTTTGGAAAAAAACAGCAAAATAGTCTGAAATTTTACAGTTCAATGTGTTTGCATGGAGGCTCAGTTCTTGAATTAGCTTGTCAATGAGGGCGTCTGACGTGAAGTCACCGTCATTGCTCGATCGCGAAGAAAAACAAGTCGCGCTTTATCAACGACTGTTTTGTGTAATGATACGTGCTCCTTGGGTGTGTTCAAAGCCCATACTGTCGTACGGCGCCGCGCGGATCGGAGCACGTATTATTTTGTAATCTCTTTACCAGTTTTTTGGGGTCTTTTTGTCCTCGCGTGGGTTTGTGACTATGCTACTGTGATGGTGCTACCAAAGTATGGCGAATCGGTGGAGCGTTGGTATGGAGGGGTACCCGTAATTCAACGCTCCACTCAGTAGAGCTAATACTAGGCCTACTTTTGTACACAGCAAGTGAGGGAAAAAAGCTGAAATCCAAAACAACAAAAGCTGAAATCAGCTTAAAAGCTGAGATTTCACACCCCTGTGCAGCACTCAGAACCGCGCTGTTCCGTGTTCAATGTCAAGAGCAGAGACCAGCAAGACCAGATTATCGTAGGCCTACATCATAAAAATGCATTCTTTGATAAATGAAAAACATATACGTATGATCACGGTATGATCTCCTCGGCCTTCTCCCCTTTGCCCGCCCCCCCCCCTTCCTAGCCCCTCCCCTTCCCGCCTGGCATGCCTGGGATCATCAGGAGTCGAGTGCTGGCAGTGGCAGCCCGTCGCGTCCAAACAATATGATAGTGGATATTTTGCCGGAGGTAATGACGGCAATCCATATCAACAGAGGGCGCTGTACTCTTTAAAATAGGGCTGAATTATAAGATGTATTAAATTCCCACCAAAAGTTGTGTAGCACGTTCGGTGTAATGGTTAAGCGAAGTCTCTAGTAAGCGGGATGACTCGCGTTCGATTCCAACCGCACCACATTTTTTAGTTTTTTTTTTCTCATCGCCAAATAAATAAGAATATTCTTCTCTTAATTTAGGCTAGTATTTTAACATGTCTCAAACATTTTTTGCAGAGTATCCCTACATTTTCTTTTTCAGATTTGTGGACTCTGGAGGATTTTTTTTTAAAGGGAAATAAAGTCCAAAATTATAAAATGGTCTGAATCCCATCTTGTGAATACGATGTAACAACGATAATTTTGGCATGGAGCCAGACTAAAACTTGTCCCAGGAAAATGTTTTAAGTACAAAAAAACAGTAACTGCGCATGTTCAGTGCATATCCGGCCGCCCGGCAAACTAACGTTTACTAAAGGTTTGCCGTCTCCGGCAAAATATACACTGCCTGATAGTGCCAAACAATATCGCCGCCAACTGGCAACTAGGCTACCAAAACTCTATCTATTAATATTCTAACATTCAGTAACTTCTTGGAAAATGCCAGTGCTTATGGCATGTATGGTGTTCCAATCATTTTCTCAAATAAAAAAATAGCATGACCTTTACCCGATTTCTGATGAGGTTTCTAGAGATTTGTTGACGGAGAAATCGAAAACTCGCCCTCCCGACCGTCGCCATCTTGTTTGGACAGGTATCTAGTGTCATCAACGTAGAGTTGCTATGATTGTAATAAAAAATATATGGCTTCAGACTATTTTCTCTGACAAGAAACAACAATTTTTTTAATGTTTTTTTATTTAAGGCTTAAAATGACATTTAAAAGACAGGAATGAAATGCAAATTTAATTTTAAAATGTATAATATGAAACAGAATAAAATATTTTTTACATAAATAGGTTTTACATAATTTCAAATTATGTATAAATATCTATAATTACACGTTTCACGTGCCTACGGCCATACTACGTTGAATACACCGGTTCTCGTCCGATCACCGAAGTTAAGCAACGTCGGGCTCGGTTAGTACTTGGATGGGAGACCGCCTGGGAATACCGGGTGTTGTAGGCTTCCTCTTTTAATTTTTTTTCTCTACCCCACTGAAAAATTCCTGGCTACGCCACTGACCACAAAGGGCCAGTTCCATGTATTGACTTTTCTTAATATTTTTAAATTTTGGCCGATCCCGGAGGAAGGCGGGAGCTGTCCTGCAATGCCTGGGTTAATTTTGCCCAAAAAGGGTGAAAACTGCAACTACCCAAACTTGGGTTGTTCTATAACCAATTGTTTGGGTTAGAATTTCTGCTTAATTCAACCAAAACTTGTGGTCATTCAAGACCAAATTTAATTTGGTCTTACGTATGACTACAACTTTTTGTTGAATTTAACATAAATTAAGAGATGAACAGGCTGGATTTAGAAGAGGAAGAAGCACAGTGGAACAGATATTTATACTTCGCAACATAATTGAGCAAATTGTGGAATGGCAGTCTATACTTTGTACATTACGTTTCTGGACTTTGAGAAAGCATTCGTCCACCGTCCACCGAGAGAGCCTGTGGAGAAAAATGTCCAGCTATGGATTCCACCAAAGATTGTTAAAATGATTCACATCTTGTACGAAGATAGTGAATGTTCAGTCTTAGATGAAGGAGAGGAGTCTGAGTGGTTCAAGGTAAAGACAGGAGTAAAACAAGGTGATGTCATATCTGGTTTCATCTTCCTAATCATAGTGGACTGGGTTATGAAGAATGTTACAGAAGGAAACAACACAGGGATCAGATGGAAATTCACATCGAAATTAGAGGATCTGGACTACAGACGACATTGCGCTTTTCTCGTCAAATCTTCAGCACATGCAGTCTAACTAAGCTAACTGAGTTTGCAGCAAAACCTGGGCTTAATATTAATACCAAGAAAACTGAAGTGCTGAGAATAAACAGCAAATCCAGTTGAACAACAGGATAGTCGTAGAAGGTCAGCAACTTAATGACGTGGATCCATGAAGTATACATACCTAGGCGCCAATGTCAGCAAACAAGGTGGAGGGGGAGATGATATGGGCAACAGAATTCTTAAGGCAATGGGGTCTTTCATTAAGCTCAAGAAAATATGGAGCTCCAACAAATTCACATTAAGAACCGGAATAAGGCTCTTCAAATCACTGGTAATATCAGTCCTGCTATATGGATGCGAGACATGGAAAATCAATGAAAGTGATAATAAGAGGCTGGATACATTTCAATTCAAATGTCTAAGGAGAATATTAAAAGTCAGATGGCCATTATGTCATATCCAATGATGACATACTTAAGAAAACCAACATGAAACGGATCAGTGATGACGTTAGAGAAAGGAGGTGGAAATGGATTGGCCATGTGCTAAGGATGGATGCAAACTGCCACTGCATGACTGCCCTCTCATGGGTACCAGAAGGCAGAAGGGCGCCCTAAGACAACATGGAGGCGAACTGTGGAGAAGGAGAGAAAGTCACTGGGGTGGACATCCTGGAACAAAGCTAAGCCAATCGCCAAAGACAGGGTGCACTGGATAGAGATCATTGCAGCCTTATGGGTCACTGGGCCAAGGGCGGATCCAGAACACGATTTTGCGGGGGGCCCAAAAAAATTTTGGTCCACCCAAAAAATGGGTCAAAAAAATTACGGCGTGGGGTCCGGGGCCCGCTTAAGGGCCCCGAAAATTGTTTGGATTCAAGATGCTCTGTGGTGCGATCTGAGGCAATTTCTGACCAATTTAACCAATGTTTTTTTGAGGAAAAGATGGTGGTGTACTCATTGCCTGCCTTTATTGCGAAGTCACATAAAAAATAAAAAAAAATTGGTTTTGTTTTTGGGGGGCCATGGCCCCCTTTGGCCCCCCCCCCTAGATCCGCCCTTGCACTGGGCCCGAAGAGGATAGGTAACAGAACAACCCAAGTTTGGGTAGTTGCAGTTTTCACCCTTTCTTGGGTGAAATTAACCCTTTTTCAGTGTGTTACTTACAAATCCATATGCCCCCTGACTACCTTGTGGGGGCTCTCATAGAAGTAACAGACTTCAAATATCTAGGCACAGTTGGTGAACTCCACCGACTTGATGCCTAGATCAGGAGGGCCCTATCACGGCATGGACAGCCCTCAACACTATGAAGAGTGTCATAGTGGAACTCCAACATGACAAGACGGTAAAGCTCAGCTTTTTCCTGAGTCGGTATATTGTTCTATAATAGCAAAACCGACGTAGACTTTAACAACTGTCCTTGAAAAGCTACACTCGTATGAGAGCTGTTCTCCACATCAGCTGGCGAGATCAACAACACTGATCTGTATGGCGGGGAGCTATAAGCTTTGAAACAACATTTGCCTTCAGAAGGCCAAGGATGGCATTTTGAGCGGCGGGGCAGTGCCACCATGGGCGTCGCTACAGCCCCCCCTCCCCCCCCCCCAATTATGTCGGAAGAATCATGGTTTTGTAGACAAAATAGAAACTGAAGAATGGAAAAGGAAGGGGAAAAAGAAGAGGGAAGAAGAAAAATGCGAATGCAAATGATAAACACCGCTGTTCAAAAGCCCGCGTATCAAATCAAAATTGTAAGGGGTTAACCTTGCATTTTTTTTTTAGCAAAATCGGGAAAATCAGATGTTTCTGGAAAATTGCAGATTGATGGGGTTAGATGTTTATGAAACATTTCAAATTGTAAGGGGTGAACATTGCATATTTTAGCGAAATTTGGCAAATCAGATGTTTCCAAAAAAATTTCAGATGTAAGGGATTAACCTTGCTTTTTTAGTGAAATTTTGCAAAGTTAGATGTTACGAAAATTCTCAAATTTAAAGGGGTTAACCTCGCATTTTTTAAAGCGAAAATGGGAAAAAATCAAATGTTTCTGGAAAATTGTAGATTGTAAGGGGTTAAACTTGCTGTTTGAATAAGATTGGGACAACATTAGATGTTCATAAAACAATTTCAAATTGTAAGGGGTTAACCTTGCAATTTTTTTTAGCAAAATAGGACACAATCAGATGATTCTGGAAAATTGCAGATTGTTAGGGCTTAACCTTGTATTTCTAGCAAAATTGGGCAAAAAGAAATGTTTATGAAAAATGTTAAATTGTAAGAGGTGTACCTTGTATATTTAGTAAAATTTGGTAAAATCAAATTTGTATGAAAAATCTAAAATGGTGAGGGGTTAACCTTGCTTTTTTAGCAAAATTTGGAGCATATTTTACTAAAATTGGGCAAAATCAGATGCTTCTAAAAAATCCAGATGTAAAGTTTCCGAAAAAACAGCTGTTGAAAAAGAGCCCAATGTTGAACTTTACTGAGTCTGAGGTCTATCGAGGGGACGATCCTTATTTCAACTCCCGGAGATTCGCTGACAGTCTCTATTTTTCTTTTTAAGAAAGTCGAAATAGCTGAAGAGGGAGGTGAGAATCTATATGTGCCCAGATACAAAGGGTAGAAATCTACGCGTCTGCCTTTTGAAAATACACAATTGCGGTGTTCATTGTTGCGTAATGATCCGCCTAGCACATGACTGTTTTGCACATTAGGCTGTGTTATGCAGCTTCCTAACAAACCAAACACACTGGGCTCATTATATCGACTTGTTTTTACCCATTAAGGTAAAGCAAATGGACCCAGTAATCTTCCTGACGCGTTTGCTCACCTATAAAGACAACTTTTCTCAGTTTAAGGACAATTCAAAGGTAACGAAATGGCCGAGTGGTTACGATTCGTCGTCCACGGTTAGCGGGGTCCCGGGTTCGAATCCCGCTGGTGTCTTTTTGGTTTTTAACGTAGGAGTTCAATCATTTACAATAAGAGATTTAATTTCCCGTCGTAAAGTACCAACAGTACCTTAGCTTAATCGGTAAGCACTGCTGCTGGTACTGTCCGCGAGTTCCAGGTTGGCGCCTTCGTACAGGTTCAGGGCATGTGGTCCACTCGGAGGATCAGGGCTTAGGGGCCGCCCTGTTCCTCCCTTAGCTCTTTGCTTTTACATGGTGCCTGGCCCTCCGGGGTTATATGGATGGATAGGGAAGGAAGTGTGTATTGGTCGGGGACGCCGAGACCCCGGAAGAGAACTAAGGGATTGGCTAGGGCATTGTTATGGCTCAGACCGATCCCTGAAAGCTTGACTAGCACATAACTTTTTGATTTTATACTTTAGTTTGATATCTACAGCTGCTCGGCGGGTCTACGGGTAGTATCAAAATTGAAACAAAGGTGTAACTCATAAATCAATGAATATTTCATAATTGACTATAATCAAAACGGAGTTTCGTTTGATCAATTTGACTATCATTATATAATGACGCGATTGCCAATTGACGTAAGAAACGCCATAAATTATACCGGGAAAGAATAAAGATGTACATTGTAATATAAATATTATATATACATCTTTCAAATAACGTGTCTTTAATTGTGAGCATTCCAACAATACAGTAATTCGCAATAGTAGTAGAATGGTATATGATAGCACGATCAATGCGTCTCTATTTAATTTTAAAAAAAATATAATTTAGGCCCCTATGTGTGAAATATTCTTTGATTGACTATGAGCATTCCATACAAATGAGTTATTTCGCAAAATATTGCAACAACAAAAGAGAAAGGAAAAAGAGAAAATTCCTTTACCCTAAAAACTGGAAAAATAATTCGTTTTAAAAAAGTCAAATGGGACACCTCTTATATTGATTTAACAGTTTGCAAGGGGTTAACCTTACATTTTAGCCAAATTGGGAAAAATCAGATGTTTCTGGAAAATTGCAGCTTGTAAGGGGTTACTCTTGCATTTTTAGTAAAATTTAGATGTTTATGAAACATTTCAAATTGTAAGGGGTGAACCTTGCATTTTTTAAGCGAAATTGGGCAAAATCAGATCTTTCTGGAAAATTGCAGAATTGTATGGGGTTAACTAAGCATTTTTAGCAAAACTGGGCAATATCAGATTTTTATGAAAAATCTCGAATTGTAAGGGGTGAACCTTGCATTTTTAGCAAAATTGGGCAAAATGAGATGTTTATGAAAAATTTCAAATTGTAAGGGGTTAACCTTGCTTTTCGAATTGTTAGGGGTTAACCTTGCATTTTTTAGCAAAATAGGGCAAAATCAGTTGTTTATGAAAAAAATTCAGATTGTAATGGGTTAACCTTGCATTCTTAGCAAAATTGGGCTAAATCAAATTTGTATGAAAAATCAAAAATTGTAAGGGGTTAACCTTTGCCAAATTAGGGCAAAATGAGAAGTTTCTAGAAAATTGCAGATTGAAAGGCCAGGGGTTAACCTTGCATTTTAGCACAATTGGGCAAAATGATATTTTTATGAAATTTTTTTTTTTTTAGTGAAAATTGGCAAAGTTAGATGTCTATGAAAAAATTGAAATTGTAAGGGGTTAACCTTGCATTTTCTTTTTTAGCAAAATAGGGCTCAATCAGATGTTTCTGGAAAATTGCAGATTGTAAGGGGTGAACCTTTTATATTGAGCAAAATTTGTCAAAATCAGATTCGTATGAAAAATCTACAATTGTAAGGGATTAACCTTTCCTTTTTAGCAAAATTTGGTGCATATTTTACTAAAATTGGGCAAAATCAGATTTGTATGAAAAATCAAAAATTGTAAGGGGTTAACCTTGCCAAACTAGGGCAAAATCAGATGTTTCTGGAAAATTGCAGATTGAAATGGATTAACTTTGCTCTTTTAGTGAATTTTGGCAAAGTTGGATGTTTATGAAAAATTTCAAATTGTAAAGGGTTAACCCTGCATTTTTTAAACGAAATTGGGAAAAATCAGATGTTTCTGGAAAATTGCAGAATTGTATGGGGTTAACTAAGCATTTTTAGCAAAACTGGGCAATATCAGATTTTTATGAAAAATCTCGAATTGTAAGGGGTGAACCTTGCATTTAGCAAAATTGGGCAAAATGAGATGTTTATGAAAAATTTCAAATTGTAAGGGGTTAACCTTGCTTTTCGAATTGTTAGGGGTTAACCTTGCATTTTCTTTTTGAGCAAAATAGGGCTCAATCAGATGTTTCTGGAAAATTGCAGATTGTAAGGGGTGAACCTTTTATATTGAGCAAAATTTGTCAAAATCAGATTCGTATGAAAAATCTACAATTGTAAGGGATTAACCTTTCTTTTTTAGCAAAATTTGGTGCATATTTTACTAAAATTGGGCAAAATCAGATGTTTCTGAAAAATTCCAGATGTAACGGGTTAACCTTGCTTTTTTTGTAAAATTGGGCAAAAGAAGATGTTTATGAAAAAATTCAAATTGTAAGTCGTTAACCTTGCATTTTTAGCAAAATCGGGAAAAATCAGATGTTTCTGGAAAATTGCAGATTATATGGGGTTAGATATTTATGAAATATTTCATATTGTTAGGGGTGAACATTGCATATTTTAGCGAAATTTGGCAAATCAGATGTTTCTGAAAAATTTCAGATGTAAGGCAGTAACCTTGCTTTTTAGTAAAATTGGGCAAATTGAGATGTTTATGAATTTTTTTCTGATTGTAAGGGATTAACCTTGCATTTTCATCTTAATTGGGGAAAATCGGATTGGGCAAAATAAGATGTTTCTGAAAATTTTCAGATGTAAGGGATTAACCTTGCCTTTTTTAATGGGGAAAAAATCAAATGTTTTTAGAAAATTGCAGATTGCTTTTTGAATAAGATTGGGAAAAATTAGTTGTTCATGAAAAAAAATTCAAATTGTCAGGGGTTAAGCTTGCATTTTTTTTAAGCAAAGTTGGGAAAAAGTTTAATGTTTATGAAAAATTTCAAATTGTAAGGGATTAAACATAAATTTTTTAGCAAAATAGGCCGAAATCAAGTGTTTCTGGAAAATTGCAGATTGTTAGGGCTTAACATTGTATTTTTAGCAAAATTGGGCAAAAAGAAATGTTTATGAAAAATTTAAAATTGTAAGGGGTGTACCTTGAATATTTAGCAAAATTTGGCAAAATCAGATTTGTATGAACAATCTAAAATTGTAAGGGGTTAACCTCGCCTTTTTAGCAAAATTCAGTGCATATTTTACTAAAATTGGGCAAAACACGGCTTGCGCTCTCATCGAGCGCAAGCCCCTTTGTGAAAGGTCACACCGCGGTCACACATTGAGTGTCGAGATGGGCGAAGTAACTTGAGCGCGCGCTGGGAGTCAGCTAGTGGATGTCTGGTCTGCATCGGTTGTCAGGCGGTCATGAGTTCATTGCTCAGGTTGTCAGAGCGCGCGCAATGCCAGAGCACTGGCACAAAGACCGCTCACTTTCGGTTTGGTTTTCGCTGGATACAGTCAATGATTGTCGGGGCTCTCGTTCACGCTATGTTTTTCAGGATTTTAGTGTTCAGAAAATCGACTTATTTAATTGCTACTCTTCAACTGAAATCGGAATGACAACAGCAATAACATGGAACGAGAATTTGCCCGACTTGAAGCAGATCGCCCCACTTAGGCGACCGCCCAACCGGGAGGAGGTGGAGTCCCATACGTATCGAAACGTTTTGGCCGAGGCGACGATTCCGAAAGCTTGTCATGATGATGATCCGGTCTGGAACGATATTGCGTAGGGGCTAGACGAGCGAGCATGGGCTAGCAACGCCGACAGAGTGGGTCAAGGTACTGGACTCAGACATCACGACATCGAGTCTTCCTGCAGTGCAGTGTGCTTTCCCCTCCCCGGCCGAGCACGGGAACCCGAGACAAACGGCGTGCTCACCGTTCCACCGGAATCGGGCGTGACCGGACCACGGCGTTACTTTGACAACCGGCGGCGGGCCACAAGTCCTGAAGTCCGTGGAGTGTCTTCTCATGCATACCGGGTGAGCAGATTCCTTTACCACTGTGTAATACCTGAAGCTCAGATAACAATGGGTGTTGGGCCGAGTTGACGGGGCATGTTCGTGAGTTTCCGAGTGTCCTAGAATTAGCGCACACTCCAATTAGTAAGCAACATGGTCAGACCTACCCTCCTTTTAGTGGAGCTGGGGAACGTTTTGCATGCAGCTTTGCTTAGTACTTGCTGGTTTCCCCGTTAGTGTCTTGTCGAAATGCCAGGTGAGAATCAGGGATTGCAAATCTTACCACAATCAGAATAACGTAGAGCAGACGTTAAGATGAAGGGGAGTGGGGGATTTTATTTGGCCATGTGAGCGCTCGTAAGTTGTAAGTGTAGGGCAGACAAACTACGGGTAATCCCTACAGAGAAGGGCTTAGGTTTCAACACAACTTGAATGCCGCATACCAATGTATGAGACATACATGACATAACGTCACCAAAAGTTACACTTTATCAACGACGATGAGAAGTGAAAAATTGTAGAGCATGGCAAGTTTGAGAATGAGGGGGAGTTAGATAGACATAACTAAATGCCAGGTTCCATAACATTAACATTTTACTAAGATAGTACCTAAGCAAAAACTGCCAGCAACAAATTGGATTTGGTTGTCGGATAGTTGCTGCAGGCGGGCTTGGGTGTTGTAGCTTGGGGCTGCAAGAGAGCAACCGTTTCTCACTAGGTACCATTGAGCAAACGGTGGGGGCATAGTCTGATAAGGATGTATGCAGAAATAAAACGCGTAAATTGCACAATGTCTGCCCATTGATGACGCCTCAACAACATCATCAGGGTTTTGTCAGGGAAAGCAGGACATTATGTGGGTGGGGAGAGAGCTCAAGAGGGGCACATTTAAAAAGAAATAAATTAATCAATTAGTAAATAAAAGGGGGAAAAAATATGTCCCCAACAGGGATGCCGAAAGCTTTCGCGTGCAGTTCTTTGAGGATTGCATCAAAAGATAGCAGAGGTTATTTGATAAAACTATTGTTGCCAATTTTATTGCTCCCATAATGGCAAAGGCCATGGTGCCAATGGCGTAGGCTATAGGGAGGCGGGAGGGGCGCCACCAAACACGAATACGTTTCACTTTGTCCAGTTCCTTGCTAGTAGTTTCAGATAAAGGCAGGCACGCGGGAGCCCCCGGTCCCTTCCCTTTGGTGGGTGAAATCCACGGTCGCGGAAGATTAACTACATAAGTACATAAATAGATAAATAAATAATTGAATCAGTACTAGGCCCTACATACGAGCAATTGTCATTAGCGTGTGCACCTTTTGGCGCCACTCACGTGTCAGTCGAAGTTCTGCCTAAGAAAATTAATTGAACAGAGTATTAAAGTGAGTTGGCACTGCAACCGGCCATATTGTGGGTCATACTCATAGTCAACGATGGGTTATTAATTGTTAATCTGTGACAAGATGTGAATTGCCGTAATGGTTACTAGGTCCCTCACAAAAACTCTGTTTTTGATCCACATACAGGGTGCACCCCGAGAATATGGCAAGCGGCGGCAGCCTCATCCCGATGAGTTAAGGTCGGCGGGGCCGGCCACAGGACCGGTGACTTGCAATGGGAACCACTAGTGCAGTCTGCAGATTCCTTGCTCTGGAAGGAGTAGTGGGTGTTTCACCAGCACTTAACACAGAACTTGCAGACCAGGCTGTGGGGAGTCGAGGCAAAGCGTTGCCGTCAGATTGTCGGACATATTTTGTGCGGACAGTATTGTGTCGTTGCCCAATCGCCACATACACGGTGGTTTTCGAATGTCGCGGGCGATTGACGGACAGCCTCTGCTAAAAAGCCTCGGGGCTTAACCTGACAGGTCTACGGAGGAGTCGGACATTTTTCATCACGGTTTGATTGGTTGCACGCCGCGCAACAAACCCTCCTCAAGTCGAACTCTTAAAGGGGCTTACGGACTTGTGCAGCCCATGCGGCAGACTATATATAAACTGTTTTAGCCCAAACACGTCCGGTACCCTTCAGCACCGGCAAATTTGGGGCACAGTGAAGGGGACAATTACAGGCAATTGTTATGCCGTAATTCAGCGGTTTGTAACACTCTATACGGAGTATCAAATGGTTGTTGAATGTAGGGACAACGGGGTGTCTATGGGGGTAACTTAATTTGTTTCAAGGCTAACGTGTGCTAAAGCAAGATCACCCACACGCACACTTACACATCACAGGACGTTGAGCCGGCTATTATGTTGAAGTCTTACGATTATTGTAAATGCAGGAATGGTGTTTGCATCCAATATTGTATGAAGCCCCAAGCATGGCGGTGAGCCGCCCGGTCGAAGTTCGTTGACTGAGATACATGTGCGTGTAGTAGCTTACGAGGTATATAGGGTGATATGGAACTAAATACTTAAGACTATTACCGCACACGCTCATTAAGAGCATGCAGTCACAGAATATTCTCCAGATCGTCAAGGCATATAGTAGCGGCATCATACGAGTATATGCCACATGTATGTTATTAACAGTATTGTGGGTGGCTCCCGAAACACGTAACCGATCATGACTTAGGGGTTGTCCCCAGTTGAAGTAAAATTGCAGTTAACGTCAACGCATGAGTTATCATATGAACCATATATCATGTAAAAACAGTGTTTAGCATTTAAACACATCAGAACGTGTCTAGAGTTTAAAACGTTTAGGAATGTGTTTCAATTCTAAACGTCTACCTTTTGTTAGTATTGTGAAACTAAACGTGTTTACGTTTTGGACATGTGCTTAGGATTGTATATCTAAATGCGCTTAGGAAGGTGTTTAAATGCTAAACATATTATTCATTGAACAGGTCAAACGGATAATGCGTGTCACAGAAAAAGGACATCTAAACATGTCATGGTGCTAAACGTGTGGAAAAAGTGGGTGCAGAATAAGTGTTAAGAAATGTGCTTAAATCCTAAGCACCATTTTTACAGTATACTCTTGTGAATGGGTGCCTGCAGTACACTTAAGTGGAGTACCAGTCATATGTGCGGGTACTAACACGGTCGGTCACTACAATTATGGTTTAATTAAGTGTTGTCTTCAATGGAGTCACATACTCACGTTGTATACGCAAACCAGGTTGATTGCATTACTGAAGTTGTAGTCGATCATTTATGGATACCAGGTTGGTTAGAGACAATTCGTAGTGTAGTAGGGCATATGACTATGGAAGGGATTATACTTATTTTGCTACTGAATTGTGATTAATTAATAATTGGCACACCAGCCGATTGGCGACAAAACATGGTAGTTGATCATGCGGAAGTTGTATTAGAACAAGAGGTGTAACACATAATTGCAGTCGATCGTGACTTAGTGGTAAACCAGGTTCAAGTTGTAATCAATCCCGACTTATTGGGTAAACCCAGGCTTGTTACGCCATCAATCGAGCAGGTATTACGGTTACACTTGCTGTCGATCATTTGACTGATTAATCAATTATTATGAACAGTCGTTCAGGATTTGATGGCAAACCAGATTATAACAAAACTGTATTCGAAGTCAATCATGAGGCATTGCTGAACCAGGTTGGTTAAAAACAAGTGGTACGTTGCCGTTCAGGCCTTAGGGGTATTGGTTGTTATACAATATTCGGTATCCGCTCATGTCGTAATTGTGAAGTGGCCAGTGGGAGTAACTTACAAGGAATTTCATACAACAAAACCCGATCAACTCCTGGCTATAATTACATATCATGCGGTTGAGCGCCTTCGATGACTTATCACTATCAGTATAGTTGGTTTCCCGGATTTACGATTGTATATGCGTTCTGGTTCTGGCGTGAACTGCACTTCACGTTGGCTTGCGCCACGGAGTGGACACCCATTTAAATTAGACATCAAAAGGGTCATAGGAAAAGTAACCTCGTAATGCAGTCTGTAAATGGAAATCCAATCTTCAGGTTGGCATGAGATAGCAAGCTTGGGGCCAAAAATACGTTCTCATTTTGTCAACGAGTTTTGAGTTTTCGTAGCCGGCGACTATATCTCGATTGGCTACCCGAGAGTTACGTGAACGGGAAGAAAAAGGCTTGAAAACTGATGTGGATATGCAATGATGTGAAGGTTTAATTAATCCCAGACACGTGGCATTGTCAAGTTGGCAAATTTGATGAAGCAAAGTTTGTGTTAATAATTATCCACGTAGGCTGTAACATATAAGGACCCGTGGTGCGAAATCAGACCAGCACGATCCAAATTATTGGGTAATGTGTATATTATTAATTTACTAGATTTTGGGTTTATTCAAGGAGTTAGTGGAGAACAGTATTTAGTTGATCACATGTCTTAAGGGTTTCGTATAGCCTCCAGTAAATAACCAGTCGGCCACAACTGGTTCACCAGGCCACAAAAAAAAAAATAAAAATAAAAAAAATAATGGAGGTATGGGTGTTTGGATGGTTTGAGCCCAGGGAGAGAGAGGTGAGATGGTCCATTTGTCAAATTTTGAGTGGTAGGCCAAGGGTCAGCACAAACGGACGAGCCACTATCGCCGGGGGTGCTGGCTCACGTCCATTATCCTGGGAATGATGGATCTCAGCCAATCTCCCTCCATGGGCTCTTGTGCTGCGGATAAGTGATTTATCCGCAGCGTTTATCAGCTTGCGAAAAGCGATGGCGCTTCTAAGTGTGAGAAGCGATTGCGCTTATTTTTGCGACAAGCAACTGCGCTTCTAAATGTAGGGACATCTATAGTCCCCTGGGACTTGTGAGAAGCGATTGCGTTTCTAACTGCATGTACGGATATCCGTAGTCCATTGGGACTTTTGGAGAAGCGATTGCGCTTCTATTTCTAACTGGACGGATATCCGTAGTCCATTGGGACTTGTGAGAAGTGATTGCGCTTCTAAATTGGTGTAGGGATAGCCGTATAGTCCCTTGGGACTTGGGTGAAGCAATTGCGCTTTCTAGGTGTAGGAATATCCGTAGTATGGGAATGTTATAACCGTTAGCATGTAAGTGGTAACTATGGGATTTTATTTAGCCATGCTGGTAGTTACATGGACCTGTTAATTATTAGAACTGGTAGCAGGTAAATTGTACATGTGATGGTTAAATCATGCTTGTTGGACTGTTTCAAGCGAATAAATGATTGCCGAGTGACCACAGTGCTTTTCTCCGGTGTGATTCTCTTCACAATCAGATGTTTCTGAAAAAATCCAGGTGTAATGGATTAACCTTGCTTTGTTTTTTAAAATTGGGCAAAATTAGATGAACAAAATCAAATTGCAATTAACATTTTACATTCCATGGACCTATTTTGAGATAAAGCAGTCTTGCCCTTTACTATGTCTCCGTTACGTGAACTTGTAGTTGTAGATTAATATGAATTCATTACGGTTAAATGAGCCACTATATTCTATGGCCCAACTATTCAGGTTTCAGTGTTCCTCACTGCACGGGCGTCGCTGGGACCCCCCCTGTCAGTTTTGTCGGCTAAATCATGGTGCTTTCGCCAAAATAGAAAATGAAGAATGGAGAAGGAAGGGGAAAGGAAGAGGGAATAAGAAACAATGTAAAAAGTAAACACCGCTGGCCAAAACCCCGCGTTCATAGCCCGTTAAAGCTGACAAGTAAAAGTAAATACTCTTGGTTCATTTTTATTCATACAAATGCAAGTACATGCTTTAAAATGGGATGTGGGAGACCCTGCCCCCAGACCCAGGTAGAGGCGCCCGAACATGTCAGCTGATGGATTGTTAATAAATAATTTTATTCTCAGACTGGGGGGGGGGGGGGGGGGGGGGGCTCGAAAATGTTACAGACACATATAAAGGCACACATTTTTTAAATTCATTAGGATACCGCATATACACATAATATTGAGGGCGCAATTCAAAGGGTTCGGTTTTTTTATTTTTTTATTTTTGAGGATCCGGGCACGTGCAAGTTGGATAAAAAAAAAAAAAATTTACGAAAGGATGTAGGCGCCCAACAGATGGGTAAAAAAATAGTTTTTGTTTTATAAAGTAAATAAAGTGAAGGTACGTAGGGAAAAAAGAAATTGTTTTAATCACGATGACAGCAACTTCAAAACACCGATTTGAGATTTGAGGCTTTGCGATCGCTGCAATCATGGGCACGGGCGGATCCAGAACACAAGTTTTTGGGGGCCCAAAAAAATTTTCGTCACCCAAAAAAGTGGGTCAACAAAATTACGGCGTGGGGTTCGGGGCCCGCTTAAAGGCCCCGAAATTTTTTGGATTCTAGATGCTCTGTGGTGCGATCTGAGGCAATTTCTTTTTTTTTTTGAGGAAAAGATGGTGGTGTACTCATTGCCTGCCTTTATTGCGTTGTAACATAAAAAAAAAAATTGGTTTCGTTTTTTTTTTGGGGGGGGCATGGCCCCCTTTGAGCCCCCCCCCCCACTGGATCCGCCCTTGATCATGGGCACGAATTATTGTATGATTTAATTGGAGGCAGAAAGTAACCTATTTGGTGAAGAGGTTTTCACAAGTATTTTTGATAAAAAAAATATGTTTGTGAGCCGCTTGTGTTTAGTATAACTTGTCACATTCGGACGAATACACAAGCATTTGAAGCCTAAAGTAGCAAATGTGTTATCCTTCGACATTTAATAACATATTGTGAAGGACAGCGTAGACATATGCCTAGTAAACAATGTACCTATACAGCATCGTTCTAAATTCTGACCACTAAAGCCCAGGCCATCCCGAGGTTTGCCAACATTTAGCATTCGGTTGTTGTTGTTGTTGTTGAAAACTAGCGTACCAGTGCTTTTCTGGTTGAATGGTCCCAGAGAATATTCATCCAACATGTTTTTGGATAGGGCGTGCCAAAGAGCGCCCTCCCCAACACCCCCTGGGAGCATACCGGTAAATCGTCCTAAACCCATCCGACCTCATATTATACCGATACCGTCAAAACATTCTACAAGGTTAACCCCTTACAATTTGAATTTTTTTCATGAACATCTAATTTTTCCCAATCTTATTCAAAAAGCAAGGTTAACCCCTTACAATCTGCAATTTTCCAGAAACATTAGATTTTTTCCCCATTTTCGCTTTACAAAAATGCGAGGTTAACCCTTTCAATTAGAAATTTTTCATAACATCTAACTTTGCAAAATTTCACTAAAAAAGCAAGGTTAATCCCTTACATCTGAAATATTTCGGAAACATCTGATTTTGCCCAATTTCGCTAAAATATGCAATGTTCACCCCTTACAATTTGAAATGTTTCATAAACATCTAACCCCATACAATCTGCATTTTTCCAGAAACATCTGATTTTTCCCGATTTTGGTAAAAAAAAAATGCAAGGTTAACCCCTTTCAATCGGCAAGTTTCCAGAAACATCTGATTTTGCCCTAATTTGTCAAAGGTTAACCCCTTACAATGTTTTGATTTTGCATACAAATCTGATTTTTCCCAATCTTGCTTAAAATGCAAAGTGAACCCTTTACAATCTGAAATTGTTCATGAACACCTGGTTTTGCCGTATTTTGCTAAAAAAAGCAAGGTTATAACCCCTAACAATTTGAAATTTTTCATGCACATTAAAATTTGCCCAATTTGACTAAGAACCAAGGTTCCATACCATAAAAATCTATTTTTTTTACCAAATTTCACTAAAGAAAAAAGTAACGTTAATTTCTTACATCTGAAATTTTTCAGAAACATCTGATTTTGCCCAATTTTGCTAAAAATGCAAGGTTCACCCCTTACAATTTGAAATTTTTCATAAAAATCTGATATTGCCCAGTTTTGCTAAAAATGCCAGGTTAACCCCTTTCAATCTGCAATTTTCCTGAAACATCTGATTTTGCCCTATTTGGGCAAAGGTTAACCTCTTACAATTTTTGATTTTTCATACAAATCTGATTTTTCCCAATTTTGCTAGAAATGCAAGGTGAACCCCTTTCAATGTGACATTTTTCATTCACATCTTATTTTGCCAAATATCACTAAAAAAAGCAAAGTTAACCCCTTACAATCTGAAATTTTTCATAAACATCTAATTTTTACCAAATTTCACTAAAGAAAAAAATAAGGTTAATTCCTTTCATCGGAATTTTTTTCAGACAAATCTGATTTTGCCCAATTTTGCTAATATAATGCAAGGTTCACCCCTTACAATTTGAGATTTTTCATAAAAATCTCATTTTGCCCAATTTTGCTTAAAATGCAAGGTTAACACCTTTCAATCTGCAAGTTTCCTGAAACATCTGATTTTGCCCTAATTGGGCAAAGGTTAACCTCTTACAAATTTTTGATTTTTCATACAAATCTGATTTTTCCCAATTTTGCTTCAAATGCAAGGTGAACCCCTTACAATCTGACATTTTTCATAAACACCTGATTTTGCCCTATTTTGCTAAAAAATGCAAGGTTCACCCCTTACAATTTGAGATTGTTCATAAACATTTAAATTCGCCCAATTTTACTAAAAAGCATGGCTAACCCCTTACAATTTGAAATTTTTCATTCACATCTTATTTTGCCAAATATCACTAAAAAAGCAAGGTTAACCCCTTACAATCTGAAATTTTCCAGAAAGATCTGATTTTGCCCAATTTCGCTAAAAAATGCAAGGTTCACCCCTTACAGTTTGAAATGATTCATAAACATCTAAATTTTACTAAAAATGCAAGGTTAACCCCTTACATGCTGCAATTTTCCAGAAACATCTGATTTTTCCCAATTTTGCTAAAATGTAAGTTTAACCCCTTGCAAACTGTTAAATCAATATAAGAAGTGTCCCATTTGACTTTTTTTAAAACAAATTATTTTTTTCAGTTTTTAGGGTAAAGGAATTTTCTCTTTTTCCTTTCTCTTTTGTTGTTGCTATATTTTGCGAATTAACTTATTCGTATGGAATGCTCATAGTCAATCAAAGAATGTTTCACACATAGGGGCCTAAATTATATTTTTTTTAAATTAAATAGAGACACATTGATCGTGCTATCATATACCATTCTATTACTATTGCGAATTACTGTATTGTTTGGAGTGCTCACAATTAAAGACATGTTATTTGAAAGATGTATAAATATTATTTATATTACAATGTACATCTTTATTCTTTCCCGGTATAATTTATGGCGTTTCTTACGTCAATTGGCAATCGCGTCATTATATAATGATAGTCAAATTGATCAAAGGAAACTCCGATTTGATTATAGTCAATTATGAAATATTCATTGATTTATGACATACACCTTTGTTTCAATTTTGATACTACCCGTAGACCTGCCGAGCAGCTGTAGATATCAAACTAAACCAAAGTATAAAAGATAGAGGGTCAAAAAAATAAAAAAGTTATGTGCTAGTCAAGCTTTCAGGGATCGGTCTGAGCCATAACAATGCCCCAGCCGATCCCTTAGTTCTCTTCCGGGGTCCCCGACTAATACACACTTCCTTCCCTATCCATCCATATAACCCCGGAGGGCCAGGCACCATGTAAAAGCAAAGAGCTATAGTCAGGTGGCATATGGTTGGAATCGTGACCGACTGGTCCAAAGCACCAAACTTGGCAGATAGATTCTTATAGACCTAGAGAAGATATTTAGAAGGGGTGACACCTGAAATTCTTTGGGAAGGGTGCCTAATTTGCATAAATCGTTAATCTTTGCCGTGTAATATATTTTTTCCCATATTTGGGTATATTTTTATTTTTTTATTTTTTTGAAAAGTGTATTTTGGTGATTCTACTTGCAAATCTTTACTTCAATAACATTTTCTAAAGCATGTAAGTGACTGAATAATTACGAGGACATAGTAAATCACCAAAATTGCTACTATTTACCCTAAAGTTACGCGCATTTACCTTTTCCTCAGATATCATCAACTAGTCTCGCCAAACGTGGGTATTGATGAGCTTCAAATTCACAAAGGTACTTACTGACATAGTTAACCTAACAAAAATAAGTGGGAAATCATGTGAAAATTGATATCATCTTGATGTTTGGCCCAAAAGACCCCAAAAGGGGAGAAAATGTGGTGTCCGTAAATTGGGCTACTACGGAAAGGGTAACGTGAGAACTTCAACAAGTTCAACAAAATCCCCCCAAATAAGAGATTATTGCTGTTTACAATAATTTTGTCTACGCCAAAACGTTTTCTCAACAATAATTTTGGGAATTGCCTTGAACTTGTTCCAGTCTTCCATGTCAGGCAACCCTTCACCTTACTTGTTAGCCCAATTTATGGACACCTCGTTTTTTTCCCCCGTTTTTGTTTTCTGGGCTAAATATCACAATGTTCTCATTGTTCACATGATTTTGCATAAGGTTTCAAAAGGGTAACCGTACCAGTAAGCTACGTGGTGAATTTGAAGTTCATCAATGCTGATGTTTGGCAAGACTAATTGATGATGTCTGGGGACAAGGTAAATGCGCGCACTTTAGGGCATAATAGTAGCCATTTTGGATCGTTACTATGTCCTTATAATTATTCAGTCACTTATATGCTTTGGAAAATGTTATTAAAGTAAAGATATGCAAGTAGAATCCCAAAAATACACTTTTCAAAAAATAAAAAAAATAAAAATATACCCAAATATGGGAATAAATATATTACACGGCAGGGATTAACGATTTATGCAAATTAGGCACCCTTCCCAAAAGAATTTCGGGTGTCACCCCTTCTAAATATCTTCTCTAGGTCTATAAGAAGCTATCTGCCAAGTTTGGTGCTTTGGACCAGTCGGTCACGATCTTGACGAAAATTAGATCTAAGCCACCTGACTACTAAGGGAGGAACAGGGCGGCCCCTAAGCCCTGATCCTCCGAGTGGACCACATGCCCTGAACCTGTACGAAGGCGCCAACCTGGAACTCGCGGACAGTACCAGCAGCAGTGCTTACCGATTAAGCTAAGGTACTGTTGGTGCTTTACGACGGGAAATTAAATCTCTTATAGTAAATGATTGAACTCATACGTTAAAAACCAAAAGACACCAGCGGGATTCGAACCCGGGACCCCGCTAACCGTGGACGACGAATCGTAACCACTCGGCCATTCCGTTACCTTAGAATTGTCCTTAAACTGAGAAAAGTTGTCTTTATAGGTGAGCAAACGCGCCAGGAAGATTACTGGGTTCATTTGCTTTACCTTAATGGGTAAAAACAAGTCGATATAATGAGCCCAGTGTGTTTGGTTTGTTAGGAAGCTGCATAACACAGCCTAATGTGCAAAACAGTCGTGCGCTAGGCGGATCATTACGCAACAATGAACACCGCAATTGTGTATTTTCAAAAGGCAGACGCGTAGAATTCTACTCTTTGTATCTGGGCACATATAGATTCTCACCTCCCTCTTCAGCTATTTCGACTTTCTTAGAAAGAAAAATAGAGACTGTCAGCGAATCTCCGGGAGTTGAAATAAGGATCGTCCCCTCGATTGACCTCAGACTCAGTAAAGTTCAACATTGGGCTCTTTTTCAACAGCTGTTTTTGCGGAAACTTTACATCTGGATTTTTGAGAAGCATCTGATTTTGCCCAATTTTAGTAAAATATGCTCCAACTTTTGCTAAAAAAGCAAGGTTAACCCGTTACCATTTTAGATTTTTCCAGTGTTGTAGTCGAGGCCACAACCTCCGAGGCCGATGCCAAGGCCGAGGCCACAACCTGAGGGGCCAAGGCCGAGCCCGAGGCCACAACCGCGAGGCCAAGGCCAAGGCCGAGACGACCACCTCCGAGGCCAAGGCCGAGGCCGAGGCCAGCTATCAAAACACATAATAAAATATAAATCACTAAAACAAAGCTAAGATCATGTTGGAGTTTTAACATCTTTTTAGTTGAATTCACTGAGTTTTGGAGTGCCTGGCTTACAAATTAAGGCTTGCAATGGGTTTCCTCTTGTAGGGAGTCTGGCGAATTTAATTTTTTAAAGAAAGAAATCTCAAGTTTTGTATCACTGAAAGCAAATTACACAACAAAATCAATGGCGTTTGAATCAGGCTCATAGGTGTTTGCCCTTTGGAGATACAACAATTTAAATGGCCAAATTTTGAGTTTCTATTCTGTAAGATTTACATCATTTACTTTTAGCCTGTTTTATAAATCTTATTTTCAAAACTTATCAAAGTGCTAAATATCATCGGAATCCTCATTAAATAAACAACAACTTGAATTTTGAATCAGGTTTTTACCACTCATAACCAAAGAGTTACGAACCCCCCCCCCCCCCCCCCCCCCCGACCTTCGCACTGTCCATGCGCGCGCCGAGCAAACACCGCGATGCGACCAGACAATGCCAGACGGCCCGCCGTTACGCACGGGCAAAGCATAGTTCCAATCCCGCTCCACACAACGGGATAAGTGTCCACGCATTATCACTGTTAATACCGCGGTACCAGACAAAGTCTTGCAATGGCCAATCCCGCTACAAACAACACGGAAACACGGAAAATGCGTGCCGAGTGATATCACTCAGTTCATCAAAATGACCATGAATTCTCTGATCATCCGATTTGAATCCAATGGCTTCAAAGAATTTTAAGATCATGGCAAGAGGTAGGGAGTCCAGAGGTTTTGGCCGTATATCTGTAACCACGCAAAATTAGTCAATTTCAAACCGTGCTTAAACATGTAATAAGTATCAACATGGCTCTAAAAATACAAAAAAAGTATCCTGTTACATGTACCACGAGGAATACTATTATTAAAACATTCATTCAGAACTTTGCATTCATTTGGATGGAAAAACGAATTCTGAAATCGCGCTTTCTATATCGACCATTTGCGCCAAACATTACCGTGTGAGCCGGAATTTTCATTTAAATCACCGTGTAAAAATAAAATCTACTTGATAAATTGTAATTGTTTTTATCATATCTTTATGAAAAAAAATGGTACGGAATAGTACACTCGATCGTACCCAGAAAGTTCAGACTTTTACTGAAACAGTGGCCTATAAAAAGAAATGATTAAGCTTGCCGCACCTTGCCGCAAATCATTTTTAAAGGTCGGGGTACAGAGGCGAAACGTGAACATTTTGTACAACACTGCAACCAGACTAGTCTACTACCACATGTTATTCTACGCAAATGGGATTGGTGCCAGACTTATGTAGTCTAGCACGCGGTAACAGTTATAACGCTTGCACGCACGTGGAAAGCTGAAGCGCAGGCTAGGCGAAGATGCTACGTACGTGAGTACGTCCAATGCAACCATTTCCAGTTCATTCGTGCGTACACTGTATATGCGTTCGTTTCACGGAACCCACTACGGCAGAATCTCGAGGGTTTGATACGGTAAAAAAATTAAAATTAATTAGAATAGAAAACACATCAAAATGGGCGGCCTCGAGCCGGCCTCGACCGATTCGTCGAGGCCGGAAGGCTCCGAGGCCGAGGCCAAGGCCGGGGCCTTGCACCTCCAAGGCCAAGGCCGAGGCCGAGGCCGAGGCCATGAAAATCGGCCTCGAGGTTCTTAACGAAACATCGAATGAAAAGGGAAACATCAAATGCATATTGCAAAAGATCGAATGCAAATATACCGATGAAACATCGAATACAAATAGCTCGAAATGTCAAACATATGTGTAAAACATTGCTCACATATTTGAGAATATCGCAAATATATTGTAAAAAAACACACACAATTGTATAGAAAAACATCGCATATTTAATGCAAAAAATCGAACATAATATTGAAAACATCGCACATATAATCGTCAAAAACATCGCACATATAAATTGAAAATCGCACATAAATGTAAAACATCGCACATTATATTGAACATCGCACATATATTGTAAAACATCGCACAAATATATTAAACATCGCGCAAATAATGAAAAACATCGCACACTTATATTGAACATCGCACATAAATGTAAAAGATAACAAACACATATTGAACATCCAACATATATGTTGCAAAATATTGAATATTGCAACGTTTGACACGCCATACCCGCGAAGCTAAAATCCGGTTCTGCAACCAATGGCAAAATATTGTACTTTCGGCCGGCCATGTCGGCAAGAGCTGCCGCGCTTACGCCTGCTGCGTGAACTCGCTTCATATAATTTATATACGGCGGTGGCGGAGCTGTGCAGTGTGCAAAACACAAGCACGTGCTCGGTGGCAGGCAGTTACGACTTGAGCTGATTCTTAGTGACGACTTTAAATCATGGATCAAGTTAAATCTCGAAAGAGAGCCGAGTCAAGCTACAGTTTTGATGTAATTTTTGTGATGTAATAAACTTTGATGACCCATCTCCCAAAGCACGCGCACGTTTTCATTCAAAAAGTCAGGGGAAAGTGGCCAGAAAATGCCTCAGATTGCACCACGTACAGGGCATCTAGAATTCTAAAACTTTCCCGGGCCCTTAAGCGGGCACAGGACCGCATGCCCTAGGCTTTGCAGTCTGCGCTCTCATATAAAAAGTACAACTTAAGGATTAAAACCCCCCCCCCCCCCCCCCCCCCCAGTCTGGGATCAGGGGATGGGCCTGATTGAACAAGCTATGCTCACACGTACTGAGCGTGTATACACGCAGTTGTGCGACGATCAATTCACAGTAATCAACTGAATTAACCATTACATGTATATTATTTTGTAGAGGAAGTTAGCAATGGAGTATAAAGGATTATTTTGGACGGAAATTATCAATTTCACTCCTTTTGCATAACGGCCCGTCGACAAATTTCATGATGCACCCCTCCTCATTAAAAACGGTGTAGCGACGCCCATGATTGCCACTGTCACCCTGAGCTACGAGCCATACTCGGAGTGGGAGCCGACACATGGAAGAAGACCAGAGGACAGAAGCAGACAAAAGGAACCATACTTGAATTTACTAAAAAGTGGAAGAGACAAATGAGCTAGATATTTGCATGATTGAGGGAATCTTATCGACTGGAGGATCGGTGCCATGGCTCGGCTGTGGCCGACGTAGTGAGTGAGTGACCACTCCGTTTGTGAGTAGTTTTTGACACCATTCTCATTCTAAGCTACTGCCTGGGAAATCCTTGTTTTTAGATAAGGACAAATAAGCAAACAAGGGGAGAATTTTATTAATCTTCTGAAAAGTATAGGGTTACAAAGGAGGAACTTTTGTTGCCCAAGGACCGAGAATGGAGGGCGAGTGGAAGAGATCAGGTCTACCTTGTACCTTGGGCAACGCGTGTTCACAATACTTCAAAACTAACATGAATTAAGTCCAGTGCTGCAATCAGCCGGTAATGAACTACCGAAGTGTCAAGAGTCGATCATGGATTGTACATTTTTTATTGCGATCCACTTAGTTTTACAGGGCTAAAGTCAGACGGGCAAAAAGGTATCTTCTAGCACTTTAATCTGGAAAATTACATATCCCAGTCTTCCGTCATTGCATTGAGCGGTAATGAATATGCATTTTTTTCGGCAGGATTGTTTCGATATCCCAAATCGTGAAGGGTTTCTAAATTGTTTATGAAATTGATGTTGATATAATAAGTCTGCAAGACACCAGTTACGCCAGTCTCCGCACGGAAACAAATCGCGTAGTGATATGATGACGCGAGGCCGAGGAAGGGGGGGGGGGATACCGTGCCACCCACAGGGACCATGGTGTCGCGCATTATACGCTCCAACTACCTGCCACTTTTGGATTCGAGGTTGATTGAAAACAACGTAGCGCCTCTGGCACTTGGCCAAAATTTAGCCGCGCACGCGCACTAAGCAATGGCTTCGCCGCGACAGATGTTCCAAAGCCGGGACTTTCTGTGACGTCACAATGACGTGCGCGCAAACTTAGAACTTTATCGGCGACTTCTGCCGCGCCTTGGCAACATTACGTTTGTATGTGTTTGTGGTTCGATCGGTGAACACGTATTTTTGCTTTGGTGCGTTTTCGGATGCTCAAAAGTTGCGATTTGACAGAGAAAGTTTTCTTCATAGCGATTCAGGATGTACAACTACGCAAGAGCGTACGCAGCAGCTTTTTCGGAAAGTTACAAGTAAGAAAACCCATAGACCTATATTCTATTTAGTTTCTGACAAACCTAGTGAACATCTTAGGTGTGGCTGGATATTTTGGCAATGTAGAAGGGATGAAACCTCACGGAAAGTACTTCAGTTTCATATTTTATCGTCTGTACACTAATGATTGATCGGAATTTATTTGCATTGTGAAATAGTATTTCGTGTTTAGTCTTCAATATTGATCCATAGGCCTAATTTATAATCTTCTTTATGTGGGATTTTTGTGTGTTAACTATAACATCTTGTATTATGTTCAGTAAATTAAACAATGAATCACGTGGTAAGAATGATAACCAACGACACGGATGCCTGGGTTAACCTTCTAGCCAGTGAAACCGTGATTTTCTTCCCTAATGGCAGAATATTTCTAGCATTAAAATATACCTATAATACAGGAATTTATACTCCAGTGGTGTAGGATAAGAAGCTGTGTGATGGAAATCAAGCAACAGGAATCAAAATAACAACTCTGCCACTTCTGAAAAATTGGGCATTTTAGGAATGCAAACCCACCAGTTGCTTCTATAATTTTTGTCATTAATTTTAATGTAACCCAACAAATGCGTGTCTACTTCAAAAATTAATTTCAACCGAAATTTAATGTACAGTGCATTCCAGTGAAAACGTTTCTTCATTGAAATGTTAGGCCTACATGCAGACAGCAGTTTTGCTGATAATTGGGGCATTATCATTTTGTTTCATTGAACACTTAGAAAGGCTTGTGACTTGTTGGACCACTCGGCGGGAGGTAGCGGGGCGTGTTACGGCAACTACGGTCCCCGTTCTGCAACCGTCAGAGGACGATGTCCGCATTCGGCTCGCGTCGGGAGCGGTAATCCACCCAGAGGTGATACCCGGGGAAGATCGCGGAATGCCGGTCAGCCCATAACTGGCTCCCGGCGGGTGTCCCCAAGTGGATATGTCCATCGCCAGATTGATTCCGCTAAGGATGAGCGGAATCTTAAGCCACCCTTACAAGGCCCTCAAGTCAAGTGAGTCTTATTCAAAACTCTAAACTAAATCTGGAGCACACCCCCACCCCCCAAAAAGGAACAACTCTTTCCAACAGAACAAAATTACAGAAGAATTTTTAAGAATAAAATTTAAATCGCAAGATACTTTAAAATAAGAATCAAGAAAGACTAAAGTTTGGCAGAGCATGGCAACATTACTGTGATTTTTATTTACCCCAAACAGGAGGCTTTTCCCCCTTCGGCGTCAACTTCAACGCAACAAGGTTCGACCTCTCAACACCGACGGTCCCTCGTTGACACCAGAAGCACGCCCGCCCCGCCCCAGTGCCCGAGTTGACTCGGCCCGCTACGCCATGTTCACTGCCTCATCGCAAATCTCAAATACCAACCGGGGATCAGGCAACTTGGTCGTAGTCGGGCAGTCCTGTAAGCTGACGAACATCAACAGCGACAGGACGAGCTCGTGTCCCCCAGTAGACGATGATGACAGGCCGTCATCTGTCGTCTCAGGCCAGGCACGTGTCCCACCAAGATCAAGGCGAGTGCAGTCATTTCTAAAAAAAAAATGTATAAACTATTTTTTTTTTTATACAACAGAGACCTACGTATGCCTTGTTATAATTATGTCTGATGTCTTTAGATTTTAATACTGAAGGGGGTCACATGGCTATTTCGTAAGCTTAAAAATTTGAAAGTGTTAGCTGATGCTAATGAAATCTTCTGTTCCTTGAATCAAAAATGAAAATAAAATTCCGAAACCAGTTTCTTTTCCGCTGTAGTAAATTTATTCTGTAAGAGCCACTTGACAAATTGGTCTTGGTTGCAAGCAAATGTATTATGGTATCATCATTTGTCACAGTGAGGAAAAAACATGTAAAACAAAGACAGTGCCTCCTATGCCTAAGGAGAACCACCTCTGAATTAACCATGTATATACACACAATTGAGAACCCCGCCATATCACCTTTACTCCCCCTTAATTAGGCCCAAGCGACCGTGGACATCGAGACTTCGATCCCTCTTTGCTCCTCGGAATCGCGAGCGCATGACCACCGTTCAGCCCTTCGTTACACCACAAGGGCAATCGGAAGGTCAAGTCAGCCGACCTAGGTCACCGAAAGAAGACCATAGTGACCCAGGTCAAGTTAGTCGACCTTGGTCACTGAAAGAAGACCACAGTGACCCAGGTAAAGTCAGCCGACCTAGGTCACTGAAAGAAGACCACAGTGACCCAGGTCACCAGAGCCGGTACACCAGCGCTCTGATGAAGAATCGAGAAGCAAAGGGATTTGGAGGAAATGGTGAGTTTCTTAAATCTACTGGCAGACCAAATTTTGCGATTTGTCCTTTGGACCAATCGTTCCGTCTGCATCGCTGTATCCAGGTGATTAATATTTGCAAATTCATGTTCTTGGACTTGTAACTTTCCTACTGAAAACAACTTAAGAACGTGGCTACACCCTAAACAATTCTTTGAAATTGCCACATTTGCAAAACAAATCTTTCTTCTTAGAAAATTTGTTTTGTCCTCATGGCTACGTATTTTTGTATTATTCTTTCCAGCATCGACTGGAACGATGTATCGTCGGCAAGGCAGTGCTGCCCTGGCTACAAGACCAGCCTCTTGCGCCGACCAGCCACTCCCGATCCCAGGAGTACCTCAATTAGACTGGGACCATCTGCAGTCAAGTTCTCTCTCTGCTCTGATGAGTGATAATCCCATCTTATCGCAGGAGCAGGAGGAGGTTACGAGCCTCATCGTCAACTACGATGATGGGTCACTCCTTACTCTAACTCCCAGGGATGCTTCCTTATGCAATTCGTCTGTCTCCATCTTGCCTTCGTTTCCATCTCAGAGGCAAGAACCAGCGATGGAGGATGGAAAACCAGCATCAGATGAGGAAGTAGAAATCCCTAACCCGGATCCTCTGACGTCGATCTCAAGAGGTGATGACAAGTCTTCTGAAATCAAATTGACACCGCAACCATCCCCAATGCAAGACAGAGAAGGTGAAGACATGACACCAGATGACAACTCAGTGTCGAAGCCAGTCTTGCAGTCTCTATCTACCGAGGGGACTTGTGGGTCCTCTGATTTCACGCCGTGCTTATGTCTAGAGGTTCAGGAACAAGTACAAGAAGATCAAGATGTAGCACACAATAATGCAGAATCCACCTTGAAGTCTGTAGCACCTTGCTCTACCGCAACAAGTGAGGAATCTCCTACCAACATCCTCATTTGTCACCTGGATAGGCTTCAGGCCGAAGTCGTTGAAGATGGCGACAGAGCATCAGATCTTGAAGGCGCAAATTCAAGACACGAACCTACATCCCCTTCAAGAAATGATGCACCATCTTCCCCAACAACATCAACCTCTTCCGTAATGTCATCGGATGAAAACAGAACCCCTGATGACGGGAAACCATGCACTTTAAACGAAGTCCTCATCTCTGCCTTGCCCAGTCTTACATCTGCAATCTATGAGAAGGAGGCCTTGGAGAGGCATGGAGACGAAAGATCTGATGATGAAGAATCACCCAAGCAACAAACATCCGCATCTTCATCGACGAGAAGTAGTCTCTCCAACCCAGTGAAAAGTTTTTCAATGTCACCATTATCAGAAAGCACAGAATCAACAATCAAGCAGGATGAAGACATGGTATCTGAGAATGAAGGACTCATCTTGGAGCCTCTTCTTTCGTCAGAAAATGACATCACACCCTCAATCCCAATGGCAACCTCGTCTTTGGCAACATCACAACATCACAACGAGGTGGGAGAAGGTGGAGACGATATTGATGGTTTGGAATCGATCTCGAAGCCAATGTCTCCATCTGAGCTCAGTGTGTCCACTGCATCTACAAGCTCCTCTTCGTCTCAGAGTCTCGGACCAGGAACGGAGGATGAAGACTTCATCTACGATGATGGCAGAGAAGGTTCCTCATTATCATCCATGAGAGCTGCAGGCACTGCTAGTGAGGTAAAATAAGTTGGTCTGAAATAAGAAAATCTGAATACAAAGTTTAGCCTATTTACTCATGAGCGATGTAAAGGATTTCGAAACCTTATGATTTTTTTCAAATAGCACGGGGCGGCAGGGTCTTAGTCAATTCATTTATGATAAAAAAAAAAAGGAACTAAGACGAAATCATGAGAATTATTAAGTTTGTATTTTTTTTTCAATTTCTGTATGTTTTCATCAACAGGAATTTCAAACCAGGAAAGCCAAAGATATAATTCGCGAATTGAACCAAATGACCTCATCGACGGAGGACGTAGAGTCACGTAATGAGTGTGTGAAATCAGCATCTCCAGCAAATCCTGCCAAGAAACCCTCAGATATCGAGGAGGCTAGGGGAACATCAAGTACATCATCACAGGCCCTGGAGGACGCCTTGAGTCCTAGACAGGTGGCATCTTCAAAAGATTCGGAATTGTCATCATCCATAATTGCAAGGAAGGATTCCAATGAATGTTTGGAGGATCTTGAAGGAAACGCTCAGAAGAGTGACGCAACATCAAGTACAACAGCACAAGCTCGAATGGACATCTTAAGTCGTCAAGAGACTGCATCTGCAAGAGATTTTGAATCTCCTTCATCTGTAATTGCAAGAACAGATTCCACAAACCTTTTGAATGATCTCAAAGGAAAAGCTCAGGGGAGTGAATCAACACCAAATACAGCAGCACAGGTTCAAACAGATAGCGCAAATCTTCAAGGGGCTGCATCCGCCAGAGATTTAGTATCTTCTTCGTCCATGGTTGCAAAAGAAGGTTCTAACAAGAATTTGGTGGAAATTGCAGGAATAGAACAGAAGAGCGACTCAGATCGGCAAGAGCCAACACCAGCTGGAAATCATGCATCTTCAGTTTCAAATCTCTCTGAGAAGAATTCAACTTCAACTTCACCAAGGGCAATTGTGCCTTCGTTAGAAGAAAACCAGCATTCACTACAACCGAACATCTCGAAGAAATCACCTTCGAAGGATGCATCAGCGGATGACAAGAAATCAAGCATTGCCAATGCATCTTCTGCTCAGACATCCCAGGCAACCGAAGGTCCTCAAGACGGAATACCAGAACTCACACCTGCTGCTTACCCCTCTATCGATCCTAGCGAGTTAGAGTTCATTCTGTCTGACAAAGGAGGACGGGTGATGCTTGGGTGTGGTAACTATGGTGAAGTCTTACTGATGCGTCGTCAAGGAGACACCACTCTGCTTGCCGTAAAGGTACTGACAAGGAGCTTCTCACTCTTACAGCAAGAGGTGGCAGCCATGCATGCGGTGATGAACTGCCCGTACTTCCCCAAGTTTGTAGGAGTCATTGACTACTGTTCGTACGCCCAGGAGCTAGTGGGTGGAGTCGGGAGGAACACGGCTTACAACTTCAGCAAGGCGCGGTACGACTACAATCTCTTGAACGCGTTAGAGTGGCTACACGTCTGCCGTGATGTCACGGAGGGACTCAAGGCTTTACACGCTGCTGGCTGGCTTCATAACGACCTACACTGCGGTAATGCCATGGTGTGTCCCAATCCACCAGGCTCGGAGGTGGCTTGGTGTGGCAAAATCATCGACCTAGGTAACGCCCAGCGGACTTCGAATCCAGGCCCACTGGTGATCCTGGAATATGAGGAACAGAATATGTTCTACAAAGTTGCCAAGCAGGTACAAAAAGCAAGAATGTAATAATATCATATGCCATCATCTTCGTCCTTGGTATATTCGTCATCACATCAAATTCTAATCTTATCTATAATCTTTTACACTTGTGCATCTTTTTTTTTCCCTTCGTTCCATTCCATGCAGCTTTTCAGTTTGATATTTAAATTCAACTTTGCTCTTGTGTTAAAAACGTAAACACAGATGTACCCTACTTTGGAAAGTCGAGAATCAAGCCCGGAATACCAACCACTTAATTTGAGTGCAGCCAATACGTTACTTATATGCTCTCTACTAAAGTTAAACATGAATCATTGCTGATTGTTCCCACTTCATTTCTGAAGTAAGTTTGTTTGCTCAACCATTCACTTCAAGTGTGCTCCCGAGGTGCTGGAAGGCAGAGGCACGTTCACCGAGAAGTCCGACATCTACAGTCTTGGCAAGCTCTTCGTGGATGTAGCCGGTGATGCAAACATCCTCCACGGTCTTCGTCTGCTGGGTGAGTTCTCCTGCATGAGACGCAGCCCCGGTGCTCGCCCGACACTGGAAGCCATCTCACTGAAACTTGACCATCTCATTGCGCAGCTGTTGGAGGCTCACCAGCAATCTTCCAGCGCTACTCCTGCTCTTCCTTCCTCTTCCTCTCCTTCTTCTAACCTTCGTCGCCATCTTTCTTAAATTATCAAAACCAAAATCGCACAGAAAAAAGGGGGAAAAAAAGGTCTTTCGTGTCCGAATTGGATGTTGTTTGCTGTGGTTACACACAGCCCATCAGTAGGCCCTATAGCAAGCCTCAGCAAACCGTAACCAAACAACAGCTGATTCAGACGTGGCCTTGCAAACTGTTGACCAATCCGAACACGTTATCACTTCTATCGCCCTTATCTGGCGAAAGTATAGTGCAACTATTCTTAATGTGTCATCGCAGGGCAGTTAATTTAGCGTGCTCAATGGTTCCCAATTGAAGGGGTCATCGTGAGTGTGCAAGTGATTACGTGCCCGGATTTGGCTATAGAACTCGATCAGGTGCAACCATTTTAGTTTTCTAGTTTCCAGAAGCAAGACATTATGAAATCACTGAGGCCAGTCGTATGCGAAATAGTCATCAGACATGGATTTTTTTCTACCGAAATATCACGTTTCAAGTGGCATTAAGACCAAGTTATACAAAATTAACAAAGAGATAGCTGGCATTTCTTAACGGTCTGGTATACAGTCCTTTGGTAAAATAAACACGTTTTATGATAATAAAATCGGATTATTGAGCCACTGGGAGAAACCTGTTGTTCAACCGAAACGCAAAAATAAATACTAGGCCCTTTTTTTCTGTGCGATTTCGGCAACTACAATTATATTTTATTAACTGATATCTATTAAAGATGGCTTTATTCACAAAAATGGTCTAATAACGTCAATGGTAACTGAAACTAAACGATGAATTCAAATAATTTATTTTGTTAAGTGACTATTGAAAACTGAAGATTGCAATAACTTTTATTGCAATTACTCTATTGAAAAGAATTTGGCAAACTTGAATAAATTTGAGTTAAAGGTCTGTTTTCACTTCTAGGAAAACAATAAAAATGAGAAAAGCATTAATACAAACCAAAACGATCCATTTACTCGAACAAACAAACAAACAAACTTTACTCAAGACCAGAACTCTGTATGTTCCATAAGTGTCAGTTTCTGTGGGCGTCCCAACAACCTCGTTAAACTTAGCTCTCTAGCTCAGATACGAGGTTGACTTTTGACATCCGCAATGACGTCACTTCCACCACGTCCGGAGTTCAGGTCTAAATTTCAGTTTGAACATATGTTGAATTATTGCCCAGTTTTTTCACAAGAAAAAACAAACAAACTGAACTTAAGACCAGAACTCTGTATGTTCCATAAGTGTCAGTTTTTGTGGGTGTCCCAACAACCTCGTTAAACTTAGCTTTATAGCTCAGATACGAGGTTGACCTTTGACATCCGCAATGACGTCACTTCCACCACGTCCGGAGTTCTGGTCTAAATTTCAGTTTGAACATATGTTGAATTATTGCCCAGTTTTTTTTTAACCGTACAACATGAAAAAAAAGCAGATTTTTTTTCAGCAAAAGAGTCTGAAATGTTATTTGATGAACTTGATGATTGTAAAATGTCACTCACGTCATTAACCCTCAGTCATGTTGTAATAGTTAAAATGCAGGTCATGGATGAGTCAAATTTTATTAAGTCTAGCTGACGGGTATTGTAACATTTACAGAAAAAAAATCCTTTGTATTTTTTTCCCGATCATGATGTTGGTCATTATGCGTTTGCCTAGATCATGGAGCCATACAAAAATCGTGTATAGGCACATCGGTTCCTGCGAGAGCTATTCTTCTGTATTACTACATTAAAACAATGTACAACGGTAATAACTGTAGCACTACATAAAACAATACTATTATAACATCAACCTGTTAGATAACACGACAAATAAAGTGACAAATAAAAATTATTTGCGAAAAAGAAAAATTGTGTTTTTTGACCTTTTTTCAGTTGATGCATTTTCCTTTTAATAATACTGTAGGCTGCTATGCCATCCCCACATCCTTCACAAGATTCCGTGAAGCTCATCAGCCCATCACTGCCCAGCGCCCTAGGCCTGTTTGCAAGGAGGGGTAGGGGAGGGGGGTTACCGGGTACGAACGATGCACTGTACATGAAATAAAAATTGACATCATGAACAGCACCCCCTAGTGTAATGTGGTGTCCTGGTTAATGTTGTTTTCGTCTACGTTTGAATGTTTTTTCCCCTCAACATTAACGAGGAGAACGTACTGTTCAAAATATTTTTCAGGAAAATAATGTCAGTGATTACAGGCTGAGGAAAAACTGTTGGGAACAATTGGGAACAACAAACGCTGGGAACAACAAACGCTGATTGCCGCTGGTGGACCGCTGGCGATTTTGGAGCGGTAGACCGCCGGTGGTCTGCCGCTGACTGCCGCTGGTGGGCCGCCGGCGGTTTTGGAGCGGTGGACCGCCGGTGGTATGCCGCTGATTGACGCTGATGGTCCGCCGGCGGTTTTGGAGCGCCACTGGCGGACCGCTGATGATGGTTTGGATCGGCGTGCCGATGCCGGCATGCCGCTCCCCAGCCAACGGTGGTCCGACGTTGGCTTGCAGATTGGGACTACCACGGTTTTCACCAATTCCTGGATTCGCCCCTGAACGCACCCGATTCCTTTAAAAAAAAATAGCCTAATGGTGTTTCGATTGTTGCGTAACGATGAGTATGTTTAGCACGCATATACGCCTACAAATAACGATGTATCCGTATGTAATTTTCCAAACCAATGACAACAGTTTGCTCTTTGTTGCCCAAAACTGTCAACTTATTTTCGTACATAGAGCCAAAACAGATAGATGCACACAGCAATGTTCCACGTTTCTCTGCCTATTAAGACAAATAGTTTTTGACAAGAATTCTAAGGAAGCCTAATGGCCTAGTGGTTAGATTCGTCGTCCACGAATCGCGGAGCCCGGGTTCGAATCCCGTGTGTGTCTTTTTGCTTTTCAAATCACGCATTCTGTCTTTATAAGATGTTTTATTTCCCGTCGTAAAATACCAACAGTACCTTAGCTTAATCGGTAAGCACTGCTGCTGGTACTGTCCGCGAGTTCCAGGTTGGCGCCTTCGTACAGGTTCAGGGCATGTGGTCCACTCGGAGGATCAGGGCTTAGGGGCCGCCCTGTTCCTCCCTTAGCTCTTTGCTTTTACATGGTGCCTGGCCCTCCGGGGTTATATGGATGGATAGGGAAGGAAGTGTGTATTGGTCGGGGACGCCGAGACCCCGGAAGAGAACTAAGGGATCGGCTGGGGCATTGTTATGGCTCTGACCGATCCCTGAAAGCTTGACTAGCACATAACTTTTTGATTTTTTTGACCCTCTATCTTTTATACTTTGGTTTAGTTTGATATCTACAGCTGCTCGGCAGGTCTACGGGTAGTATCAAAATTGAAACAAAGGTGTATGTCATAAATCAATGAATATTTCATAATTGACTATGATCAAAAAGGAGTTTCGTTTGATCAATATGACTACCATCATTATATAATGACGCGATTGCTAATTGACGTTAGAAACGCCATAAATTATACCGGGAAAGAATAAAGATGTACAATGTAATATAAATATTATTTATACATCTTTCAAATAACGTGTCTTTAATTGTGAGCATTCCAAACAATACAGTAATTCGCAATAGTAATAGAATGGTATATGATAGCACGAACGACGCGTCTCTATTAAATTTCAAAAAATATAATCTAGGCCCCTATGTGTGAAATATTCTTTGATTGACTATGAGCATTCCATACGAATGAGTTAATTCGCAAAATATAGCAACAACAAAAAAGAAAGGAAAAAGGGAAAATTCCTTTACCCTAAAAACTGGGGAAAAAAATTGTTTTAAAAAAAATCAAATGGGACACTTCATGTATTGATTTAACAGTTTGCAAGGGGTTAACCTTACATTTTAGCAAAGTTGGGAAAATAAGATGTTTCTGGAAAATTGCAGCTTGTAAGGGGTTAACCTTGCATTTTTAGTAAAATTTAGATGTTTATGAAACATTTCAAATTGTAAGGGGTGAACCCTGCATTTTTTTTAGCGAAATTGGGCAAAATCAGATCTTTCTGAAAAATTTCAGATTGTAAGGGGTTAACCTTGCTTTTGTAGTAAAATTTGGCAAAATAAGATGTGTATGAAAAATTTCAAATTGTAAGGGGTGAACCTTGCATTTTTTAGCAAAATAGGGCAAAATCAGATTTGTATGAAAAATCAAAAATTGTAAGGGGTTAACCTCTGCCAAATTAGGGCAAAATCAGATGTTTCTGGAAATTTGCAGATTGAAAGGGGTTAACCTTGCATTTTAGCAAAATTCGGCAAAATCAGATGTTTCTGGAAAATTTCAGATGTAAGGGATTATTCTCAGACTACGCACAAAACCACGCATTGAAACAATGACTTGACTTTTTGGCATAGTTTTTGAGCCGCTATTTTATTTCTCCATGGTCAATATTTAACTTGATTAAATGGCAGTGAATACCTTGATAAACTATACTGGAACAATTAAAATTATCTTTCGATTTACTTAAAGTTATTTGCGTAAACATTTCGGCACGCTTGCCATAAAACGGGGCACGCTTGCCCCTCCTTGCCATGCTTGGCATCACTGGGCCCAAAACCTTGGCACGCTTGCCAACCATTCACTAGCCCCACCAGAACAAGTGGGTGCTAGCCAAAGTGTTTTTTAGTTTTGTCACGTGACTTGAATATATGCAAAACTTACTTAATAAATTGGAAAAGCACCCCGATTTGGTCCACCGCTCGTAGCTACGGTTGGCATGCCCCATCAGTACAAATGGGTGCTTGGCGTACTTTTTTACAAAGAGTAAACACAACCTGTTAAATGTTTAACGTCCAAATTCCAAGTCTTACTTCAGAACTAAATACCCAAGTTGTTTATTTAGTTTGAATTGAGGCACTGCCCGTCGCTCCCAGGACCTTACTGCCATTTTTAAATTCGTAAAATATGGCGGATGAAGGGGAGGAGGTGGGTTTATTTTTGATGTAGCGGTCTCAAAAAGCTACGCCGAACTGGCCTTTCTTGCCCCAAATGCACTTAGCGCGTCAATGCGCGCACGTGAACTTAATACATTTGTACCAACTTAGCAAAAAGCATCCATCCTTATGCCAAGAACATCGCTTTTGGCTTTATGCCATCAGGGGGCGGCAAACTGCAATTAGGCCAATCGATATGTTTACTTTTCCTACACCATAGCAACCATCAGCTGATAAAAGAAAGTGTAGGACTCAACTGTGCGTTTGTGGAGAATAATGTATTTTATCTTTCAGTGATAAAATGAATTATTCTCAGACTACGCACAAAACCACGCATTGAAACAATGACTTGACTTTTTGGCATAGTTTTTGAGCCGCTATTTTATTTCTCCATGGTCAATATTTAACTTGATTAAATGGCAGTGAATACCTTGATAAACTATACTGGAACAATTAAAATTATCTTTCGATTTACTTAAAGTTATTTGCGTAAACATTTCGGCACGCTTGCCATAAAACGGGGCACGCTTGCCCCTCCTTGCCATGCTTGGCATCACTGGGCCCAAAACCTTGGCACGCTTGCCAACCATTCACTAGCCCCACCAGAACAAGTGGGTGCTAGCCAAAGTGTTTTTTAGTTTTGTCACGTGACTTGAATATATGCAAAACTTACTTAATAAATTGGAAAAGCACCCCGATTTGGTCCACCGCTCGTAGCTACGGTTGGCATGCCCCATCAGTACAAATGGGTGCTTGGCGTACTTTTTTACAAAGAGTAAACACAACCTGTTAAATGTTTAACGTCCAAATTCCAAGTCTTACTTCAGAACTAAATACCCAAGTTGTTTATTTAGTTTGAATTGAGGCACTGCCCGTCGCTCCCAGGACCTTACTGCCAAACGCGCAACGCGCGCCCCACTGGGACGACTGAGGCAGCACACCTAGAGCCCAACCCCGACGAGTGAATTAAACACAAACAGTGGAGTGTGTAGCAACGGAATGAAATTACCTGAAATCGTAGTTGTAATGAGTTGCCATTATTACCACCACAAGATAAAAACAGACCACCCATTGCTTGGAAATGCCTTTGTAGCATGCAAAGTATTAGCATGCAGATAAAACTTTCAGGAAAAAGAACCCTGGCCAGTTATTGTAAATAGTGCAATCTCCAACTGCTTGTTTTGTAGAATGAGCCCAACTTGCGAATATCCTTGGCATACTTGCCACAAACACTTTGAGATGCTTGCTCAAACCCTTACTTGTAAACATGGTTGTATAATAAAATATGCTGCAATACATTTTGAAGAATAATGGATACCATTGTTGCAATGTTTAAGTGCAACCCCTGACCATTGGTTTTAAAGAATCAGTTTTCATTGGAAATGTCCTTGGCACAACTGCCCCAGAAACTTGGGCATGCTTGCCCAAACAATCAATAGAACACATGGATACGTAAGAATAACTGCCACCATGGCAAGCATCGCAGCCTCTGGCATTGGTTTCAAAGTGTCAGTTCAATTGTGAAACATCCTATTGCACGCTTACCCCAAAACTTTGGCATTCTTGCCCAATCAACCCACTGCTTGGTAACATGTACCGTTGTAAAATGCAAATTAAACATAGATAACACATTGAGAAATAATGTACACCCTCACTGCATAATGGCAATAAGATCAAACTGCAACCACTGTACTCAAAGACTGAATGAAAATTTTAAATGTCCTTGGCACGCTTGCCCCATCAACTTGGGCATGCTGGCCCAAACCATTCATTACTTGGAAATTATAAAATGCAAAGTAAACCTACAAAAAATAAATTTAGGAATGATGGACGCCATCACTGCATAACCCTTGCTTGTACATACGGTTGTAAAATATAACATGCAGATATGCATATCAAAGAATAATGGATAACATTATTGCAATAATTAAGAGCAAACTCTTGACCATTGGTTTTAAAGAATCAGTTGAAATGGGAAGTATCCTTTACACACCCGCCCCAGAAACTTGGGCATGCTTGCCCAAAACAATCAATAGAATGCAACTATACTTAAGAATAACTGATACTTTTATGGCAAGAATTGCAAACTCAGACCACTGGACTTCAAGATTGAGTTCAAATTGTAATTCCTTGGTACACTTAATTGCCCCAAAACTTGGGCATGCCTTCCACAACAACCCACTGGTTCGAAACATAAAGTTACAAAATGCAATCAGCCCACGTCTTGGAAATATGTGTAGTTATAAAATGCAAAATAAACATACAGATATGGCGACAAGTTCAAACTGCGACCACTGGACACAAAGATTGAATTCAAATTGTAAATATCCTTGGCACGCTTGCCCCAACAACTTGGGTTTATTTGCCCAAATATAATGTAAACCACCATTGCATAATACAGCAAGTTCAAACTACCATCACTAAACTCAAAGATTGTATTCAAATTGTACATATCCTTGGCATGCTTGCCCCCAAAATCCTGGACATGCTTGCCCAAACAATCCATTGCCTGGAAACAATGTAGAGTGCAAAATATACACGCAGACAATATAATTGAGGAAAGATCAATGCCTTTTCTTTTTCTTTTTCTTTTTAGATATATATTGCAACATGTGTTACTCTGACCATTTTTTTCAAAGAATGAGTTCAATTATAAACATCCATGACACGTTTTGTCACCACTACTTGGGCATGTTTGCCCGAACAAAACCCATGAAACACGGTTGTAAGAATGTTAATTAAGTACGCAGAGATAAATTGAGGAAGATGAACATCACTATTACAACAAATTCATACGCTAGTCTTACCATTCAAAGAATGCGCTAATAACTGCAGAAATCATTAGCATGCTTGCCAGAAAATCATGGGTACGCTTACACAAACAATCCATCACTTGGAAACACGGAGGTAAGATGTAAGGTAAACTTGCAGAAAATGCACGCGATAAAACATTTAGGGTAGCAATCATTATTCAACTTGCTCAGAACATGGCTAAACAGATGCCCTCAAATATGGCATGAAGGGCTAGCATGATGTTATCAAGATTGAAGTAAAACTATATCTCCAAATCAAGGTTGCGCTCCTGATCTAGCTTGCAATTAAGTGCAGAACCATTTAGGTCAATATGTTCATCATACAAATCCCATAAATCGATGTATACATTCAGAAGCTTGCAATCCTAATGCCCCAACAATAAAACTGGCAAATGTTGGCCCACAAAGTGTTTGAAGTCCAAAATAAGCAAATGGGGGCAAATACATAATTAAAATGTTGTATGTATACATGTCAAAAGTATCAGCTTCCAATTGTGATTACCTTTAATTCATCAGGCTCATCTTGAAATCATGACATTTAGCTATCATTGCTCCTAGGAAAGGCGAAAACCCAATAAAAAACCCATCTTTGTGGGAAAAATTGGGGAAAATTCCTTTCCGGCCCCTGAATCGGCGACCAAGTTTCTTTTTGGACTCTAGGAGCAAAACTGTAAGTATTAATATGAAGAGTTTGAGATACACGTAGATGGGCAGCATCCCTTTTCTTACTTCCATGGCATCAAATATTATATTTAAAGTATTAATACACCTTGAAAAAAGCTATGCACCACCGCAATGCACTACTTTGAATCAATATGCTGGGTACTCTCCTGGTTACCTTTGGAAACCTGTACCATACAAAAGCAGCCATGTCTAATATACGCCCACCTACACCAAAATTCTAAGGGGTGGATTCAAACTTGAAAATGTGTTATGGTGCATATACCTTGGAAATTATACTATGTATACATGTGCCAGAATGTGTCCAACCAAAATTATCAATTCCTTGTTGATATTTACAATGCTTACCAAAATTCAAACCATACATGATGTTAAAGATCTGATCTGGGTCAATCAGCCGCCGTATTTGCTACACTGTAACACGCGTGGTTAAAATATTAGAAACATTCCTAAATCACATCAGTGACACAATACACTTGTGTCTTAAAGACCACCAGGAATATTACTTTTCATGCTTCTTCTGAATGTATCAGGAAACATCTATTGCATCCTATGCTGATTAAATTCAAACAGATGTCTGTAGAAATTAACAGATCATGTTCGCAAAGTAGAAGTATGCGACTCCTTCTGTGTTAAGGCAGTTTCCTGATGAGTGCATTTAATTCGGCAACAGTTGATATTCTGCACGTTACCAAGTTGCTGAGCGATCATCAGTAACCCACCGACCTTGCTATAGGCTTCCGAACTTGGAAGACAACCCGCAGAGTATTCAATGGTAAAAGTTCCTGTCCCCAACCAATTTGCAGCGTCCGCCTTGCCGTGGCATCCTGTAAAAAACAATACTCAAAGCAGCAGCTATCCATTTCATATTTTTCTTTTCTTTTTAAACATGCGTTTATTTATTTAGGCCCTATTTATAATTTATAAATTTATTTGATTATATTGGAATTTTACCATTGCGCCCATGAAGGGAGGAGAATGGTCAGGTTATAGGCCCTAGGCCTATTTATTTTTGTAGAAACAGATGAAGAAAGAATCAGCTATAGGCCTAGGCCTACTCAGATTTAATAAAATTCCAGCACTCGCCCGGAAAATTACTTGCTTGGTTCCAATAGTTTACTATAGAAAAATGGAACAAACTCACTGCAGGCAAATAATTAGGAGGCTCCATCAAAATGTATCTGAGTATGAGTAGCCTTTCTCCCCCATATTCCGAATGACTGAATTTTAACCAGATCTGCCAAAATTTGTCAACACTGATAAGGGACATTGAATTCAAACATCATCTTTTTCGGACATTTATTTCAGTTGTCATTCAACTTCACAACAATTATAGTCGGTCCATCTTAATTGTACCATTCAATTATCTTGGCCCTACTCAAATATCAATCCAGCACGATCGATTCATTCTCGCCTACGGTATGGTTGGCAGTGAGGCCGAGCCTCTTTGAATCACGGGTGCGGAGCCCCAAAAACTTCACACTAAACTACACAGCAACACTGACAAAAATTGGCCCGAAACCAGGGCTATAATTGGAAAATTCTCACCTCGAATTCCATCCATGATAGCATGTTTGCGCATGATGTCCAATACTGTATAAACGCAGGAAAAAATCCCGGGACCTGGACGTCATGAACAGCGTTCAGGCCTGCATATAGACGTGGTTTCACACTGCACTCCCGCGTTTCCGCGGCCAAGCATGCCGTGAACCTCAGCCGGTACCGGGTGGACTGAAATCTAGGCGGGGGATTCGCCGACCGTACTCCGCCGGTCATAACGTTGCGTACTTCAGTATTCGTAGACTAACGACAGAACATGATTCAAGCACACAAGCTTCACTGATGGACTAATCACGATCTCCAAAACCTCACCAAGAGGTTGAACAAATAACTGAAAGTTCAAGTCAGCTGAAGAAACGCACATGAAGTAAATTAAGTACGATCTGTCTGATGATTTAGCAGACTGCAGTCACCAGGTGTAGGGCCCACTCTGCTCAGCGTACGGCATCACGCCCACGGCTGGGCGAAGCATCGAAATGACGAAAAGTTGCAAAAACTCACAAGATCACTGCAGCCAGTTGTATAACAAAAATCATATACCATCCCGGAGACAATTCACCAAACGATGTTCAATTATGAACGAAACACCCATGGAAATATAAGCGAAAAACGAAATATTCCCGGAGAAATTTATTTTTGATGTAGCGGTCTCAAAAAGCTACGCCGAACTGGCCTTTCTTGCCCCAAATGCACTTAGCGCGTCAATGCGCGCACGTGAACTTAATACATTTGTACCAACTTAGCAAAAAGCATCCATCCTTATGCCAAGAACATCGCTTTTGGCTTTATGCCATCAGGGGGCGGCAAACTGCAATTAGGCCAATCGATATGTTTACTTTTCCTACACCATAGCAACCATCAGCTGATAAAAGAAAGTGTAGGACTCAACTGTGCGTTTGTGGAGAATAATGTATTTTATCTTTCAGTGATAAAATGAATTATCCTTGCTTTTTTAGTGATATTTGGCAAAGTTAGATGTTAATGAGAAATTTCAAATTGTGAAGGGTTAAGATTGCATTTTTTTAAGAGCAAAATAGGGCAAAATCAGATGTTTCTGGAACATTTCAAATTGTAAGGGGTTAACCTTGCTTTTTAAGTGATATTTGGCAAAGTAAGATGTGAATGAAAATTTTCAAATTGTAAGGGGTTAACCTTGCTTTTTTAGTAAAATTGGGCAAATTTAAATGTTTATGAAAAATCTCAAATTGTAAGGGGTGAACCTTTTATTTTTAGCGAAATTGGGCAAAATCAGATCTTTCTTGAAAATTTCAGATTGTAAGGGGTTAGGCCTTACCTTGCTTTTTTAGTGATATTTGGCAAAATAAGATGTGGATGAAAAATGTCAGATTGTAAGGGGTTCACCTTGCATTTTTAGCAAAATTGGGAAAAATCAGATTTGTATGAAAAATCAAAAATTGTCAGAGGTTAACCTTTGCCCAATTAGGGCAAAATCAGATGTTTCAGGAAAATTGCAGATTGAAAGGGGTTAACCTGGCATTTTTAGCAAAACTGGGCAATATCATATTTTTATGAAAAATCTCAAATTGTAAGGGGTGAACCTTGCATTTTTTAGAAAAATAGGGCAAAATCAGGTGTTTATGAAAAATGTCAGATTATTAGGGGTTCACCTTGCATTTTTAGCAAAATTGGGAAAAATCAGATTTGTATGAAAAATCAAAAATTGTAAGGGGTTAACCTTTCCCCAATTAGGGCAAAATCAGATGTTTCTGGAAAATTGCAGATTGAAAGGGGTTAACCTGGCATTTTTAGCAAAATTGGGCTACATCAGATTTTTATGAAAAATCTCAAATTGTAAGGGGTGAACCTTGCATTTTTAGCAAAATTGGGCAAAATCAGATGTTTCTGAAAAATTTTAGATGTAGGGGGTTAACCTTGCTTTTTTTAAAGTAAAATTGGGCAAATTTTAATGTGCATGAAACATTTCAAATTGTTAGGGGTTAACCTTGCATTTTTTAGCAAAATACGGCAAAACCAGGTGTTCATGAAAGATTTCAGATTGTAAAGGGTTCACCTTGCATTACACTCAGACACGAATACATGTACAATCAAAACATCATTAACCAATACATTGGATTTGCCGCAGCCTGAATGTGTTTATTAAATCTTCATGCCAAATCAAAGCATGTTTTGTTTTCCGTTTTACCATACCGCACCACCAACATAAATAGACGGCCAGATACCAGTCTTTCATTGCTGAAATCCTTTGGGCAAACTGACTCTTACAAACCATTGGGTTGATCAGACCCACCGAACCTGGGGTACATAACCGGGCCCCCACTCCGGATCCACTTTAAACCGTACCTGGGGTAATAACGGTCCCCCACTCCGAAAACCACCTGTGGTATATCCACGCCCCTTCTAAATTGCTCCGTAATTGATAGGACACTTGTAGAAACTTTTAAAGTAATTGCCTTAATTGAAACACAAAGTTCGCTGGCATAAATAATTGGAATGCTTCGCGGTCGGAACCGACTTCGTGGAAGCAAACCCTAGCCGGCACAGGCTGGGTTATTGTTGTAAAGGTTTGGAATTAAACAATTATAAATCACTGTCAACACATTTCACTGGACAGGCTCAGCGACCCTGGAATATGGCTTGCCGAACCCTGTCCCACGACCACAGTCGCGCTTTCCCACACTTTTTACGGAGTGAAAAAACCCTCAAGGTAAACCCACTCTTCCTGTTTGCCAAAATGAAGAGTCAAAATCCCGTTGGGAAAAACTCCGCAAAGAAGCGCCGAGAAACCGCTAAGTGGCAGCAAAAGTCTTCAGAGCACTTACATCCGAATACTTCGGATAATTAATACTTAAAGGCGGCGAAGGGGAGGAGGCGGGATAACGATGTTTCCACATTCAGTTACTGCAACGAAGTGGTCTTCTCCACGTGACAACAGCCCACACCTTGCCTCTGTCTAACCACGTTGCTGCTGGGCTAGCCAATCCGCTCATTAATGCATTATTCATGATCTCCAATAAATCATTAAACATAAAAACCATTCGAGCTGCGTGTAAGATATTTTATCGTTCAGTCGATAAAATTGATTACACTCAGACACGAATACATGTACAATCAAAACATCATTAACCAATACATTGGATTTGCCGCAGCCTGAATGTGTTTATTAAATCTTCATGCCAAATCAAAGCATGTTTTGTTTTCCGTTTTACCATACCGCACCACCAACATAAATAGACGGCCAGATACCAGTCTTTCATTGCTGAAATCCTTTGGGCAAACTGACTCTTACAAACCATTGGGTTGATCAGACCCACCGAACCTGGGGTACATAACCGGGCCCCCACTCCGGATCCACTTTAAACCGTACCTGGGGTAATAACGGTCCCCCACTCCGAAAACCACCTGTGGTATATCCACGCCCCTTCTAAATTGCTCCGTAATTGATAGGACACTTGTAGAAACTTTTAAAGTAATTGCCTTAATTGAAACACAAAGTTCGCTGGCATAAATAATTGGAATGCTTCGCGGTCGGAACCGACTTCGTGGAAGCAAACCCTAGCCGGCACAGGCTGGGTTATTGTTGTAAAGGTTTGGAATTAAACAATTATAAATCACTGTCAACACATTTCACTGGACAGGCTCAGCGACCCTGGAGTATGGCTTGCCGAACCCTGTCCCACGACCACAGTCGGCGCCACCCGCGCACTAGGGCGCGGCCCAAGGGACGAAGGACAGCCACCCCAAAGCGAGCAGTCCAGGGAAATGAAATTGTAGTCATCTTTAATAATAAAAACTACGCAAAAGACCATTTATGCAAGACTGCAGGTTGTCCTTAAATAACCGAGTACCTTCCGGGGACAAATGAACTCCATCAAAGTGGAAAAGCTGAGAAGGACATGACTCAAACTGAGGATGATGTAAAATGTACGCATTCAGTCTGTAAGCCATAGCCCTGGCCCATTTATTCAATGTGAGTCGTTTTTTATTGATACTGGCATTGGACTGTGCGCCGTAATAAAAGAGCCTTGGTAGAATATCGGACCAAACCAGGCAGACAGATGGATAACCAGTCCTGAACTCTTCCATGAGTAACCTAATACGCTGGCGCATACAAAAAGTATCAATGGAAACAAGGTCATTAGTACCTAGGTGTATTATTACGACCGTAGGAGCCACGCCATGAGCCATAGCATCAAGGCGGCTTACCAGTGGGAGAAAATTGCCTATCCCAGCCCCACCTTTTCCCATCCAGTGTATTTGTGCCTCGCAATCCATGTTCGTCTGAGCTCTGCGAATAATAGAATCACCCACGATCCAAACTGTATCTGTACATAGTGATAAAATTAAAAAAGAAATTTTCGCGGCATGACCATGCAGTTACTCCAGGAAAATGACACAGCGGAATTGTTGTACAGGTATAGGTGTTGACCGCATCCAAACGCCAACGACCGATAATTTGGAACTGCAGTTAGGGGCCCTGAAAGTTGCGGTCGTAATGCAATAAACGTGTCCGTACGGGACAGATACAAGAAATCTGTAGTTGGGTCTGGAAATTATTTACTTTGGAATTAGCCCACAACTGATTGATAAGTTTCTATAGTAAAAGAGACTATATAGACCCAGTAATGAAAAATATACCCTAAATTCACAAATGACTCCAAACGTCTCTGGTAAAACATTGGTAGATCGGTGTGTAGGAAAATTAAGAAATATTTTCAATCCGACCGATACTTGTCGATAATTGGGCGATAAAAAGGCGATAATAATTGTCGGTTACTGACTGAGATGGAAAGCGGGAAGAGGCGTCATGGACAGTTCCGCACTCGGTGCGGCCTGTCGAAAACGATCCATCTGGAAACGTGATAGAGAGTCAGCAATAACATTGAATCGACCGGGAACATGGACCGCCTTGAAAGAAATATTATGGCATAGACACTGACAGACGAATGAACGGACTAGCTGCATAAGTTTGTCACATCGCGACGATTGCTTGTTAATGATATGAACTACAGCGCTGTTGTCAGTGCGGAATATGACTTTGCGATTTGCGAGAAATGACCCCCAGCAATAAACAGCTACGACCAAAGGATAGAATTCTAAGTATGCTATAGACAGAGGTGACTGACCTATCGATTCGGGCCATCTCCCTTGAAACCACTTCCCTTGGAAGTACGCCCCGTACCCTATACTACCGGCGGCATCTGTGTAAAGCTCAAGTGTGTCACTTGACTCCCAGCCATTAGTCAGAAACGGAGAAACCCCATTAAAATGGTCAAGGAAATAAAGCCACATCATGAGGTCCATTTTAGCCCCATGATTAAGGCGCACCTTGTGATGCGGCTGAGATAAACCCCGGGTTAAAGCGATGAGTCGCCGCAGAAATGCACGTCCCGGAGCGACCGCTTTACACACAAAGTTAAGGGAGCCTACCAGGGATTGTACTTCCACCAATGTTAGCTTAGATTGGCGCAGTGCCTTGGAAAGTTGTTGGCGAAGAGCCTGCACCTTTAACTCAGGAACTCTAACCTGCTGTTGTTGAGAGTCTAAATCTAAGCCTAGATAAGTAATTGTTTGCGATGGGCCCGCTGTTTTCTCTTCAGCAATTGGTACCCCCAAACGCGCACACACCACTTTAAAAGCTTGGAGTGAATCATGACATGCATTTAGAGAATGGCCAACAAAAAGAAAGTCGTCCAAATAGTGGGTTATTAGCGATGTGGTGGCCATCTGTTTGGTCATGAACTCAAGGAAAGTGCTAAATGTTTCGAACAGAGAGCAAGATATGGAACAGCCCATCGGTAAACATCTATCATAGTAATACAACCCTTGAAACGTAAACCCAAGTAGTTCATAGTCAGATGGGGCTACTGGGAGTAAACGGAATGCAGACTTTATGTCCGATTTTGCCAGCCAGGCGTTGGGTCCTGCCTCCATGACTAATTCTACTGCCCTATCAAAAGTTGCATAATGTACGACACATTTGTCTTTGTGTATGTAATCATTGATAGATGTTCCTTCGGGATAGGATAAGTGGTGAATAAGTCGAAAGGAGTTGGGCTGTTGTTTAGGCACCAAGCCGATGGGGGAACACTGCAGATTGGGAAGTGGGGGTTTGTCAAAGGGACCCGCTACGCGACCTAAGCTAATTTCCTTATTGATCTTTTCAATGACTATTTTGGGCTGTTGTGAGGCGGAGGAAAGGCATTTCGCCTCACGCGACACACGGGGACCTTGGTAATGTAAAGTAAACCCCTCAGAAAATCCTACACGTAGTAATTCCGCCGCTCTAACATCGGGATAAACGGAAATCCATTCGGTTAAAATGTCAAATTTAATTGGGGTTGGAAGAACGAAAATTGTCTCCAGCACGCGATTCTCTGGCTCTAGCCCCCTGCGAAACCGTCGGAGGGGGGTTCCTAGTACTAGCTACGCCAGCAGTTTTGTGCTGCGCAGAAGTCATCCCTGAAGAGGGCTGCCGTTTCGGCTCGAAAAAACCTACACGGCAAGTTAGCGCTCCATGGCCAAAACGGTTACAACTTGTGCACTTATGAGCGAATTTACAATTCGCCCAATGGCAACCCTTCGCCTGGTTAAAGGCGAAGCAGAAACCACCGCCTTTGGATGTACGATGCGCAAAAGTGGCACCAGAACTAGGTGGTGCAGATGGAGTGGAATTGGCGAGTACGGCAGCGGCTGCTACCGTAACCCACAACTCCATGTCAATGGCTCCCCAGGAACGGCTCGGATTAGCTTCTTGTCGCAGACGAAACTGCTCGTCATACGCGCGCCATCCTAAGCCGCTAAATTGGGAGGCAGCCATCCTCACCGTCTCCGCGTACTTGAGCAATTCGCCTACCCGGAGAGGGTGGCGCACCGCAAAAATGGCCGTAAAGGTGTGAAAGGCAGTGAGCCATTTGTCAATGGTATCGAGTTTCCTTTTAGGAGACTCGGGCTTGCAAACAATAGCCCCATTTTCAAGCGCTAACTTTAAGGTTTTATCACTTGGTTGCACCAGAGAAGTCGCGGCCGGATCATGAAAAAGTAAGGAAAGATCTATGTACTTCCCACTCCAAATTTTCTCCTTAACCCCAATGGGTACTTGAAACCCTAACGGAGCCTCGCCCTGGCCTGAAAAGACCGGGTCGGGCCTATACAAATTCTGCTCAAGTGCTGGCATGGCTGGGGCCGGTACAGGCCGAAAATCGCCAAGCTGGGAGACGGAACTGTCAACCCGTGCAAAATTACTAGAACTATTAATATTACCACTACTATCTAGTGAGCCAATCGTGGCTGGCTCGCAAAAAGAAGCGTGATTAATGTTCATTGCAGGCAAAGATGACACGCCAGACTCACCCCGCCTTGCTTGTTGGCTCTCAGATCCACTCGGTCCTGGTGCAGGTTCGATCGGCAGCTCCGGTTGTCCTAACGCCGGGTGCTGACTTCTGACCACCGGCGTCGGCACATCGTCAATCCGAACACGACGTGCCCTCACCCCAGACTGCGTGGCCCGTGTACGGGGTCTCCCGCGCTGCCTCCTGCCAATGCCGGCATCCATCCTGTTCGCAGCTGGAGTTGCTGGAGTTGATGACCGGGTGGATTTAGGCATTCTTGGAAGTTACTCAATGAGATCCAACGTCAACCAGACAACGAAACTACTTTAAGAAATTCGAAGACAACTTCGGATAAATTTCGAAGTATAACTTGAAGCTGAACAGGAGAATAGCGATAACGATGTTTCCACATTCAGTTACTGCAACGAAGTGGTCTTCTCCACGTGACAACAGCCCACACCTTGCCTCTGTCTAACCACGTTGCTGCTGGGCTAGCCAATCCGCTCATTAATGCATTATTCATGATCTCCAATAAATCATTAAACATAAAAACCATTCGAGCTGCGTGTAAGATATTTTATCGTTCAGTCGATAAAATTGATTTTTAGCAAAATTGGGAAAAATCAGATTTGTGTGAAAAATCAAACATTGTAAGGGGTGAACCTTGCATATATTAGCAAATTAGGGCAAAATCAGATGTTTCTGGAAAATTGCAGATTGAAAGGGGTTAACCTTGCATTTTAGCAAAATTGGGCAAAATCAGATGTTTTTGGAAAATTTCAGATGTAAGGAATTATCCTTGCTTTTTTAGTGAAATTTGGCAAAGTTAGATGTTGATGAGAAATTTCAAATTGTAAAGGGTTAAGATTGCATTTTTTTTTAGCAAAATAGGGCAAAATCAGATGTTTATGGAAAATTTCAAATTGTAAAGGGTTAACCTTGCATTTTAGCAAAATTGGGCAAAATCAGAAGTTTCTGGAAAGGGGTTAGGCCTAACCTTGCTTTTTTAGTGATGTTTGGAAAATAAGATGTGAATGAAAAATGTCAGATTGTAAGGGGTTCACCTTGCATTTTTAGGAAAATTGGGAAAAATCAGATTTGTATGAAAAATCAAAAATTGTAAGAGGTTAACCTTTGCCCAATTAGGGCAAAATCAGATGTTTCAGGAAAATTGCAGATTGAAAGGGGTAAACCTGGCATTTTTAGCAAAACTGGGTAATTTCAGATTTTTATGAAAAATCTCAAATTGTAAGGGGTGAACCTTGCATTTTTAGCAAAATTGGGCAAAATCAGATGTTTCTGAAAAATTTCAGATGTAAGGGGTTAACCTTGCTATTTTAGTAAAATTGGGCAAATTTTAATGTGCATGAAAAATTTCAAATTGTTAGGGGTTAACCTTGCATTTTTTAGCAAAATACGGCAAAACCAGGTGTGCATGAAAAATTTAAGATTGTAAAGTGTTCACTTTGCATTTTTAGCAAAATTGGGATAAATCAGATTGATATGAAAAATCAAAACATTGTAAGGGGTTAACCTTTGCCAAATTAGGGCAAAATCAGCAATTTTCCAGAATCATCTGATTGTGTCCTATTTTGCTTTTAAAAATGCAAGGTTAACCGTCAAAACATTCTACAAGGTTAACCCCTTACAATTTGAATTTTTTTCATGAACATCTAATTTTTCCCAATCTTATTCAAAAAGCAAAGTTAACCCCTTACAATCTGCAATTTTCCAGAAACATTGGATTTTTTTCCCATTTTCGCTTTAAAACAATTGCGAGGTTAACCCCTTTCAATTTGAAATTTTTCGTAACATCTAACTTTGCAAAATTTCACTAAAAAAGCAAGGTTAATCCCTTACATCTGATTTTGCCCAATTTTGCCCAAAATATGCAATGTTCGCCCCTTACAATTTGAAATGTTTCATAAACATCTTATCCCATACAATCTGCAATTTTCTAGAAACATCTGATTTTTCCCGATTTTGCTAAACAAATGCAAGGTTGGATTTTTTTCCCATTTTCGCTTTAAAACAATTGCGAGGTTAACCCCTTATAATTTGAAATTTTTCATAACACGGCTTGCGCTCTCATCGAGCGCAGGCCCCTTTGTGAAAGGTCACACCGCGGTCACACATTGAGTGTCGAGATGGGCGAAGTAACTTGAGTGCGCGCTGGGAGTCAGCTAGTGGATGTCTGGTCTGCATCGGTTGTCAGGCGGTCATGAGGAGTTCATTGCTCAAGTTGCCAGAGCGCGCGCAATGCCAGAGCACTGGCACAAAGACCGCTCAGTTTCGGTTTGGTTTTCGCTTGATACAGTCAATGATTGTCGGGGCTCTCGTTCACGCTATGTGTTTCAGGATTTTAGTGTTCAGAAAATCGACTTATTTAATTGCTACTCTTTAACTGTAATCGGAATGACAACAGCAATAACATGGAACGAGAATTTGCCCGACTTGAGGTAGTTCGATAAAAACGCAGATCGCCCCGTTTAATCGCTTAGGCGACCGCCCAACTGGGAGGTGGTGGAGTCCCAGACGTATCGAAACGTTTTGGCCGAGGCGACGATTCCGAAAGCTTGACATGATGATGATCCGGTCTGGAACGATATTGCGTAGGGGCTAGACGAGCGAGCATGGGCTAGCAACGCCGACAGAGAGTTGTTGGCCGGACGGACCGGCCAAACTCCGGAGTGGGTCAAGGTACTTGACTCGGACATCACGACATCGAGTTGCCTTTAGCATTGCAGTGTGCTTTCCCCTCCCCGGCCGAGCACGGGAACCCGAGACAAACGGGTTGCTCACCGTTCCACCGGAATCGGGCGTGACCGGACCACGGCGTTACTTTGACAACAGGCGGCGGGCCACATGTCCTGAAGTCCGTGGAGTGTCTTCCCATGCATACCGGGTGAGCAGATTCCTTTACCACTGTGTAATACCTGAAGCTCAGATAACAATGGGTGTTGGGCCGAGTTGACTGGGCATGTTCGTGAGTTTCCGAGTGTCCTAGAATTAGCGCACACTCCAATTAATAAGCAACAGGTTCAGTCCTACCCTCCTTTTATTGGAGCTAGGGAGCGTTTTGCATGCAGCTTTGCTTAGTACTTGCTGGTTCCCCCGTTAGTGTCTTGTCGAAATTCCAGGCAGAATCAAGGATTGCAAATCTTACCACAATCAGAATAACGTAGAGCAGACGTTAAGATGAAGGGGATTGTGGGGATTTTATTAGGCCATGTGAGCGCTCGTAATCGTAAGTTGTAAGTGTAGGCATGGAGGAAGGAATCCTTCCTCCATGGTGTAGGGCAGACAAACTACGGGTAATCCCTATAGAGAAAGGCGTAGGTTTCAACACAACTTGAATGCTGCATACCAATGTATGAGACATACATGACATAACGTCACCAAAAGTTACACTTTATCAACGACGATGAGAAGTGAAAAATTGTAGAGCATGGCAAGTTTGCGAATGAGAGGGAGTTAGTTGGACACAACTAAATGCCAGGTTCCATAACATTAACACTTTACTAAGATAGTACCTAAGCAAAAACTGCCAGCAACAAATTGGATTTGGTTGTCGGATAGTTGCGGCAGGCGGGCTTGGGTGTTGTAGCTTGGGGCTGCAAGCCACAGAGAGCAACCGTTTCTCACTAGGTACCATTGAGCAAACGGTTGGGAGCATAGTCTGATAGGGATGTATGCAGAAATAAAACGCGTAAATAGCACAATGTCTGCCCATTGATGCCGCCTCAACACCATCAACATGGTTTTGTCAGGGAAAGCAGGACATTATGTGTGTGGGGAGAGAGCTCAAGAGGGGCACATTTAAAAAGAAATAAATTAATTAATTAGTAAAGAATGGAAAAGAAAAAATGTCCCCGACAGGGATGCCGAAAGCTTTCGCGTGCAGTTCTTTGAGGACTGCTTCAAAAGGTAGCAGAAGAATTATTTGATATAACTATTGTTGCCATTTTTATTGCTCCCATAAGGCCATGGTGCCAATGGCGTAGGCTATAGGGAGGCGGGAGGGGCGCCACCAAACACGAATACGTGTCACTTTGCCCAGTTCCTGGCTAGTAGTTTCAGATGGAAACAGGCACGCGGGAGCCCCCGGCCCCTTCCCTTTGGTGGGTGCCTCCACGGTCGCGGAAGATTAACTACATAAGTACATAAATAGATAAATAAATAAATGAATCAATACACAGGCCCTACATAGTACGAGCAAGTGTCATTAGCGTGTGCACATTTTGGCGCCACTCACGTGTCAGTCAAGGTGCTGCCTAAGCAAATTAATGGAACAGAGTATTAAAGTAGGGCACTGCAACCGGCCATATTGTGGGTCATAGTCAACGATGGGTTATTAAGTGTTAATCTGTGACAAGATGTGAATTGCCGTAATGGTTACTAGGTCCCTCACAAAAGCTCTGTTTTTGATCCACATACAGGGTGCACCCCGAGGATATGGCAAGCGCCTGGCAGCCTCATCCCGATGAGTTAAGGTCGGCGGGGGCGGCCACAGGATCGGTGACCTGGGAACCACTAGTGCAGTCTGCAGATTCCTTGCTTTGGAAGGAGTGGTGGGCGTGTCACCAGCACTTTACACAGAACTTGCAGACCAGGCTGTGGGGAGTCGAGGCAAAGCGTTGCCGTCAGATTGTCGGACATATTTTGTGCGGACAGTATTGTGTCGTTGCCCAATCGCCACATACACGGTGGTTTTCGAATGTCGCGGGCGATTGACGGACAGCCCCTGCCAAAAAGCCCCGGGGCTTAACCGGACATGTCTACGGAGGAGTCGGACATTTTTCATCCCGGTTTGATTGGTTGCACGCCGCGCAACAAACCCTCCTCAAGTCGAACTCTTAAAGGGGCTTACGGACTTGTGCAGCCCATGCGACAGACTATTACATAAACTGTTTTAGCCCAAACACGTCCGGTACCCTTCAGCACCGGCAAATTTGGGGCACAGTGAAGGGGACATTGAACAAACCAAAACAGGCAATTGTTATTCCGTAATTCAGCGGTTTGTAACACTCTATACGGAGTATCGAATGGTTGTTGAATGTAGATATGGAACTAAATACTTAAGACTATTACCGCACACGTTCATTAAGGGCATACAGTCACAGATATTCACCAGATTGTCAATGCATATAGTAGCGGCATAATACGAGTATATGCCACATGTTATTAACAGCATTGTGGGTTGCTCCCGAAACACGTAACCGATCATGACTTAGGGGTTAGGGGTTGTCCCCAGTTGAAGTAAAATTGCCGTTAACGTCAACGCATGAGTTATCAGATGAACCATACTTGTGGATGGGTGCCTGCAGTACACTTAACTTAAAGGGATGTACATCATTGGCTTTCGCTGTAATTTTCAGAAATGAACTATTTGAGGGGTTAGTATAATAGATCAAATATTGTTACACTGATATGTTTGAAATTTTGTGTTCGAAAATGCTGGAAAAACCAAGACAAACAAAAATGTTCAAGTAGTCTGGTTCCCTGACTCCACTAAAGATAAAATGGATCAATTTATAGATGCCAGAAAACTGTAAGGTAAGGGAACCAGTCTAGCTGCTCTGCACCCGTTAATTAACATGTAACAAATAGCAAACACAATTTAGACTGAAAAAAAGGTAAATTTGGAGCAGTAGTTGAACTTTAAGTTTTTTTTTTCAACGGTGGTCGGCCGACCACCGTTGGAAATGTATACAAAAATACAATTTTCTTGAAAATGATTTCACACCTGGTGCCATAATTTAACAGGATGCTTTAGACTGTCATTTACCAACATCCTAGTAAGGTATTTTGTAAAAACTTGGTAGTTTTATTTTCGATGTTTGCAAATGTTGTATATTCCCTTTAAGGGGAGTACAAGTCTTATGTGCGGGTTACAAACACGGTCGTTTATGGTTTAATTAAGTGTTGTCTTCAATGGAGTCACATACTCACGTTGTAAACGCACACCAGGTTGATTGCATTACTGCTTGTAGTCGATCATTTATGGATACCAGGTTGGTTAGAGACAATTCGTAGTGTAGTAGGGCATATGACTATTGAAGGGATTATACTTATTTTGCTACTGAATTGTGATTAATTGGCAAACCAGCCGATTGGCGACAAAACATGGTAGTTGATCATGTAAGTGGTATTACTAACAAGAGGTGTAACACATAATTGCATTTGCAGTCGATCGTGACTTAATGGTAAACCAGGTTCAAGTTGTAGTCAATCCCGACTTGGGTAAACCCAGGCTTGTTACGCCATCAATCGAGCAGGTATTACGGTTACACTTGCTGTCGATCATTTGACTGATTAATGAATTATTCGGAACAGTCGTTCAGGATTTGATGGCAAACCAAATTATAACAAAATTGTATTCGAAGTCAATCAGGAAGCATTGCTGAACCAGGTTGGTTAAAAACAAGTGGTACGTGGCCGTTCAGGCCTTAGGGGTATTGGTTGTTATACAATATTCGGTATCCGCTCATGTCGTAATTGTGAAGTGGACAAGGAATTTCATAAAACACAACCCGATCAACTCCTGGCTATAATTACATATCATGCGGTTGAGCGCCTTCGATGACTTATCAGTATAGTTGTTTTTTTCCCGGATTTACGATTGTATAGGCGTTCTGGTTCTGACGTGAACTGCACTTCACGTTGGCTTGCGCCACTGAGTGGACACCCATTTAAATTAGACATAAAAAGGGTCATAGGAAAAGTAACCTCGTAATGCAGTCGGTAAATGGGAATCCAATCTTCAGGTTGGCATGAGATAGCAAGCTTGGTGCCAAAAAAGGTTCTCATTTTTCTCAACGAGTTTTGAGTTCTCGTAGCCGGCGACTATATCTCGATTGGCTACCCGAGAGTTACGTGAGCGGGAAGAAAAAGGCTGGAAAACTGATGTGGATATTCAATGATGCGAAGGTTTAATTAATCCCAGACACGTGACATTGTCAAGTTGGCAAATTAGATAAAGCAAAGTTTGTGTTAATAAGTATCCACAGTAGGCTGTAACATATAAGGACCCGTGGTGCGAAATCAGACACCAGCACGATCCAAATTATTGGGTAATGTGTATATTATTAATTTACTAGATTTTGGGTTTATCCAAGGATTTAGTGGAGAACAGTATTTAGTTGATCACATGTCTTAAGGTTTTCGTATAGCCTCCAGTAAATTACCAGTCAGCCACAACTGGTTCACCAGGCCACAAAAAAAAAAAAAAAAAAAAAAAAAAAAAAAAATGGAGGTATGGGTGTTTGGATGGTTTGAGCCCAGGGAGAGAGAGGTGAGATGGTCCATTTGTCAAATTTTGAGTGGTAGGCCAAGGGTCAGCACAAACGGACGAGCCACTATCGCCGGGGGTGCTGGCTCACGTCCATTATCCTTGGAATGATGGATCTCAGCCAATCTCCCTCCATGGGCTCTTGTGCTGCGGATAAGTGATTTATCCGCAGCGTTTATCAGCTTGCGAAAAGCGATGGCGCTTTTAAGTGTGAGAAGCGATTGCGCTTATTTTTGCGACAAGCGACTGCGCTTCTAAATGTAGGGACATCTATAGTCCCCTGGGACTTGCGAGAAGCGATTGCGTTTCTAACTGCATGTACGGATATCCGTAGTCCATTGGGACTTTTGGAGAAGCGATTGCGCTTCTAACTGGACGGATATCCGTAGTCCATTGGGACTTGTGAGAAGTGATTGCGCTTCTAAATTAGTGTAGGGATAGCCGTATAGTCCCTTGGGACTTGGGTGAAGCAATTGCGCTTCTAGGTGTAGGGATAGCCGTAGTATTGGAATGTTATAACCGTTAGCATGTAAGTGGTAACTATGGGAATTTATTTAGCCATGCTGGTAGTTACATGGACCTGTCATTTATTAGAACTGGTAGCAGGTAAATTGTACATGTGATTGTTAAACCATGCTTGTTGGACTGTTTCAAGCGAATAAATGGTTGCCGAGTGACCACAGTGCTTTTCTCCGGTGTGATTCTCTTCACAACACGGCTTGCGCTCTCATCGAGCGCAGGCCCCTTTGTGAAAGGTCACACCGCGGTCACACATTGAGTGTCGAGATGGGCGAAGTAACTTGAGTGCGCGCTGGGAGTCAGCTAGTGGATGTCTGGTCTGCATCGGTTGTCAGGCGGTCATGAGGAGTTCATTGCTCAAGTTGCCAGAGCGCGCGCAATGCCAGAGCACTGGCACAAAGACCGCTCAGTTTCGGTTTGGTTTTCGCTTGATACAGTCAATGACCCTCCTCCCACCCCGATCTCCTAATGCAGGGTTGTTGCTTTGAAACAATGGACCCTCTGTAATCTCAGATAGGTATTGAACGGAATTTTTTACCGAGTTTAAATGATATTTTTGAATTCAATGGGAACGTGTACAGGATGTTTTGGATGACGGGGAAAGGGTTCGGTTCGGTATGAGTAGCGGGCCGGATGGTTTGAGCCCAGGGAGAGAGAGGTGAGATGGTCCATTTGTCAAATTTTGAGTGGTAGGCCAAGGGTCAGCACAAACGGACGAGCCACTATCGCCGGGGGTGCTGGCTCACGTCCATTATCCTTGGAATGATGGATCTCAGCCAATCTCCCTCCATGGGCTCTTGTGCTGCGGATAAGTGATTTATCCGCAGCGTTTATCAGCTTGCGAAAAGCGATGGCGCTTCTAAGTGTGAGAAGCGATTGCGCTTATTTTTGCGACAAGCGACTGCGCTTCTAAATGTAGGGACATCTATAGTCCCCTGGGACTTGTGAGAAGCGATTGCGTTTCTAACTGCATGTACGGATATCCGTAGTCCATTGGGACTTTTGGAGAAGCGATTGCGCTTCTAACTAGACGGATATCCGTAGTCCATTGGGACTTGTGAGAAGTGATTGCGCTTCTAAATTAGTGTAGGGATAGCCGTATAGTCCCTTGGGACTTGGGTGAAGCAATTGCGCTTCTAGGTGTAGGGATAGCCGTAGTATTGGAATGTTATAACCGTTAGCATGTAAGTGGTAACTATGGGAATTTATTTAGCCATGCTGGTAGTTACATGGACCTGTCATTTATTAGAACTGGTAGCAGGTAAATTGTACATGTGATTGTTAAACCATGCTTGTTGGACTGTTTCAAGCGAATAAATGGTTGCCGAGTGACCACAGTGCTTTTCTCCGGTGTGATTCTCTTCACAAACATCTAACTTTGCCAAATTTCACTAATAAAGCAAGGATAATGACTTACATCTGAAATTTTCCAGAAACATCTGATTTTGCCCAATTTTGCTAAAATGCAAGGTAAACCCCTTACAATTTGAAATTTTTCATAAACATCGAATTTTTACCAAATTTCACTAAAAAAAAAAGTAAGGTTAATTCCTTACACCGGAATTTTTTTCAGAAACATCTGATTTTGCCCAATTTTGCTAATATATGCAAGGTTCACCCCTTACAATTTGAGATTTTTTCATAAAAATCTCATTTTGCACAATTTTGCTTAAAATGCAAGGTTAACCCCTTTCAATCTGCAATTTTCCAGAAACATCTGATTGTGCCCTAATTTGGCAAAGGTTAACCCCTTACAATTTTTGATTTTACATACAAATCTGATTTTTCCCATTTTTGCTAAAAATGCAAAGTGAACCCTTTACAATCTGAAGTTTTTCATGAACACCTGGTTTTGCCGCATTTTGCTAAAAAAAGCAAGGTTCACCCCTAACAATTTGAAATTTTTCATGCACATTAAAATTTGCCCAATTTTACCAAGAACCAAGGTTAACCCCCTTACATCTGAAATTTTTCAGAAACATCTGATTTTGCCCAATTTTGCTAAAAATTGCAAGGTTCACCCCTTACAATTTGAGATTTTTCATAAAAATCTGATATTGCCCAGTTTTGCTAAAAATGCCAGATTAACCCCTTTCAATCTGCAATTTTCCTGAAACATCTGATTTTGCCCTATTTGGGCAAAGGTTAACCTCTTACAATTTTTGTATTTTCATACAAATCTGTTTTTTTCCAATTTTGCTAAAAATGCAAGGTGAACCCCTTACAATCTGACATTTTTCATTCACGTCTTATTTTGCCAAATATCACTAAAAAAGCAAAGTTAACCCCTTACAATCTGAAATTTTCCAGAAAGATCTGATTTCGCTAAAATTACAAGGTTCACCCCTTACAATTTGAGATTTTTCATAAATATTTTAATTTGCCCAATGTTACTTGAAAAGCAAGGTTAACCCCTTACAGTTTGAAAATTTTTCATTCACATCTTATTTTGCCAAATATCACTAAAAAAGCAAGGTTAACCCCTTACAATCTGAAATTTTCCAGAAAGATCTGATTTTGCCCAATTTCGCTAAAAATACAAGGTTCACCCCTTACAATTTGAAATTTTTCATGAACATCTAACTTTGCCAAATTTCACTAAAAAAGCAAGGATAATCCCTTTCATCTGAAATTTTCCAGAAACATCTGATTTTGCCTAATTTTGCTTAAATGCAAGGTTAACCCCTTTCAACCTGCAATTTTCCTGAAACATCTGATTTTGCCCTAATTGGGGAAAGGTTAACCTCTTACAATTTTTGATTTTTCATACAAATCTGATTTTTCCCAATTTTGCTAAAAATGCAAGGTGAACCCCTTACAATTTGAGATTGTTCATAAGCATTTAAATTTGCTCAATTTTACTAAAAAGCAAGGTTAACCCCTTACAATTTGAAATTTTTCATTCACATCTTATTTTGCCAAATATCACTAAAAAAAAAGCAAGGTTAACCCCTTACAATTTGAAATTTTTCAGAAAGATCTGATTTTGCCCAATTTCGCTAAAAAATGCAAGGTTCACCCCTTAAAGTTTGAAATGTTTCATAAACATCTAAATTTTACTAAAAATGCAAGGTTTACCCCTTACAAGCTGCAATTTTCCAGAAACATCTGATTTTTCCCAATTTGGCTAAAATGTAAGTTTAACCCCTTGCAAACTGTTCAATGAATATAAGAGGTGTCCCATTTGACTTTTTTAAAACAAATTATTTTTCCAGTTTTTAGGGTTTAAAGGAATTTTCTCTTTTTCCTTTCTCTTTGGTTGTTGCTATATTTTGCGAATTAACTCATTCGTATGGAATGCTCATAGTCAATAAAAGAATGTTTCACACATAGGGGGCCTAAATTATATTTTTAAAAATTAAATAGAGACGCATTGATCGTGCTATCATATACCATTCTATTACTATTGCGAATTACTGTATTGTTTGGAATGCTCACAATTAAAGACACGTTATTTGAAAGATGTATAAATATTATTTATATTACAATGTACATCTTTATTCTTTCCCGGTATAATTTATGGCGTTTCTTACGTCAATTGGCAATCGCGTCATTATATAATGATAGTCAAATTGATCAAACGAAACTCCGTTTTGATTATTATAGTCAATTATGAACTATTCATTGATTTATGACATACACCTTTGTTTCAATTTTGATACTACCCGTAGACCTGCCGAGCAGCTGTAGATATCAAACTAAACCAAAGTATAAAAGATAGAGGGTCAAAAAAAATCAAAAAGTTATGTGCTAGTCAAGCTTTCAGGGATCGGTCTGAGCCATAACAATGCCCCAGCCGATCCCTTAGTTCTCTTCCGGGGTCTCGGCGTCCCCGACTAATACACACTTCCTTCCCTATCCATCCATATAACCCCGGAGGGCCAGGCACCATGTAAAAGCAAAGAGCTAAGGGAGGAACAGGGCGGCCCCTAAGCCCTGATCCTCCGAGTGGACCACATGCCCTGAACCTGTACGAAGGCGCCAACCTGGAACTCGCGGACAGTACCAGCAGCAGTGCTTACCGATTAAGCTAAGGTACTGTTGGTACTTTACGACGGGAAATTAAATCTCTTATAGTAAATGATTGAACTCCTACGTTAAAAACTAAAAAGACACCAGCGGGATTCGAACCCGGGACCCCGCTAACCGTGGACGACGAATCGTAACCACTCGGCCATTCCGTTACCTTAGAATTGTCCTTAAACGGAGAAAAGTTGTCTTTATAGGTGAGCAAACGCGCCAGGAAGATTACTGGGTCCATTTGCTTTACCTTAATGGGTAAAAACAAGTCGATATAATGAGCCAAGTGTGTTTGGTTTGTTAGGAAGCTGCATAACACAGCCTAATGTGCAAAACAGTCGTGTGCTAGGCGGATCATTACGCAACAATGAACACCGCAATTGTGTATTTTCAAAAGGCAGACGCGTAGATTTCTACTCTTTGTATCTGGGCACATATAGATTCTCACCTCCCTCTTCAGCTATTTCGACTTTCTTAAAAAGAAAAATAGAGACTGTCAGCGAATCTCCGGGAGTTGAAATAAGGATCGTCCCCTCGATAGACCTCAGACTCAGTAAAGTTCAACATTGGGCTCTTTTTCAACAGCTGTTTTTGCGGAAACTTTACATCTGGATTTTTTAGAAGCATCTGATTTTGCCCAATTTTAGTAAAATATGCTCCAAATTTTGCTAAAAAGCAAGGTTAACCCCTTACCATTTTAGATTTTTCCAGTGTTGTAGTCGAGGCCACAACCTCCGAGGCCGAGGCGAAGGCCGAGGCCACAACCTCCGAGGCCAAGGCCGAGGCCACAACCGCGAGGCCAAGGCCAAGGCCGAGACCACCACCTCCGAGGCCAAGGCCGAGGCCAAGGCCAGCTATCAAAACACGTAATAAAATATAAATCACTAAAACAAAGCTAAGATTATGTTGAAGTTTTAACATCTTTTTAGTTGAATTCACTGAGTTTTGGAGTGCCTGGCTTACAAATTAAGGCTTGCAATGGGTTTCCTCTTGTAGGGAGTTCGGCGAATTTAATTTTTTAAAGAAAGAAATCTCAAGTTTTGTATCACTGAAAGCAAATTACACAACAAAATCAATGGCGTTTGAATCAGGCTCATAGGTGTTCGCCCTTTGGAGATACAACAATTTAAATGGCCAAATTTTGAGTTTCTATTCTGAAAGATTTACATCATTTACTTTTAGCCTGTTTTATAAATCTTATTTTCAAAACCTATCAAAATGCTCAATATCATAGGAATCCCCATTAAATAAACAACAACTTGATTTTTGAATCAGGTTTTTACCACTCATAACCAAAAAGTTACGACCCCCCCCCCCCCGACCTTCGCACTGTCCATGCGCGCGCCGAGCAAACACCGCGATGCGACCAGACAATGCCAGACGGCCCGCCGTTACGCACGGGCAAAGCATAGTTCCAATCCCGCTCCACACAAGGGGATAAGTGTCCACGCATTATCACTGTTAATACCGCGGTACCAGACAAAGTCTGGCAATGGCCAATCCCGCTCCAAACAACACGGAAACACGGAAAATGCGTGCATGATATCACTCAGTTCATCAAAATGACCATGAATTCTCGGATCATCCGATTTGAATCCAATGGCTTCAAAGAATTTTAAGATCATGGCAAGAGGTAGGGAGTCCAGAGGTTTTGGCCGTATATCTGTAACCACGAAAAATTAGTCAATTTAAACCGTGCTTATACATGTAATAAGTATCAACATGGCTCTAAAAATACAAAAAAGTATCCTGGTACATGTACCACGAGGAATACTGACTCCTATTATTAAAACATTCATTCAGAACTTTGCATTCATTTGGATGGAAAAACGAATTCTGAAATCGCGCTTTCCATATCGACCATTTGCGCCAAACATTACCGTGTGAGCCGGAATTTTCATTTAAATCACCGTGTAAAAATAAAATCTACTTGATAAATCGTAATTGTTTTTATCATATCTTTATGGAAGAAAAATAGTACGGAATAGTACACTCGATCGTACCCAGAAAGTTCAGACTTTTACTGAAACAGTGGCCTATACAAAGAAATGATTAAGCTTGCCGCACCTTGCCGCAAATCATTTTTAAGGGTCGGGGTACAGAGGCGAAACGTGAACATTTTGTACAACACTGCAACCAGACTAGTCTACTTTCACATGTTATTGTACGCAAGTGGGATTGGTGCCAGACTTATGTAGTCTGGCACGCGGTAACAGTTATAACGCTTGCACGCACGTGGAAAGCTGAAGCGCAGGCTAGGCGAAGATGCTATGTACGTGAGTACGTTCAATGCAACCATTTCCAGTTCATTCGTGCGTACACTGTATATGCGTTCGTTTCACGGAACCCACTACGGCAGAATCTCGAGGGTTTGATACGGTAAAAAAATTAAAATTAATTAGAATAGAAAACACATCAAAAAGGGCGGCCTCGAGCCGGCCTCGACCGATTCGTCGAGGCCGGAAGGCTCCGAGGCCGAGGCTAAGGCCGAGGCCTTGCACCTCCAAGGCCAAGGCCGAGGCCGAGGCCATGAAAATCGGCCTCGAGGCCGGCCTGGAGGCCGAGGCCGGCCTCGAGACCACAAACTGGATTTTTCATACAAATCTGATTTTGCCAAATTTTACTAAATATACAAGGTACACCTCTTACAATTTAATTTTTTTCATAAACATTTCTTTTTGCCCAATTTTGCTAGAAATACAAGGTTAAGCCCTAACAATCTGCAATTTTCCAGAATCATCTGATGGTGTCCTATTTTGCTAAAAAAAAATGCAAGGTTAACCCCTTACTATTTGAATTTTTTTCATGAACATCTAATTTTTCCCAATCTTATTCAAAAAGCAAGGTTAACCCCTTACAATCTGCAATTTTCCAGAAACATTTGATTTTTTCCCATTTTCGCTTTTAAAAAAATGCGAGGTTAACCCCTTACAATTTGAAATGTTTCATAAACATCTAACCCCATACAATCTGCAATTTTCCAGAAACATCTGATTTTTTCCCGATTTTGCCAAAAAAAAATGCAAGGTTAAGGCAAAAAAAAAAACCAAGTCTCCGGTTTCTGGTATGCGCGCGCGTAGCCGTAGCCATGCGCGTCGGCAAAATGAAAAAGGTTTGTTTTCAATACAAGATGATGTCTCAAAACTGCCAAACTCACTGGTTTGACTGGAATCCTGCTGCTGCACAATTTTAACGTGTTTTTAGATGGGGTTATGATCGAGAATAAGCTTTATGTGGCCTCTCTGGACTCCCATATATTTTTGCACTAAGTTTAGTCGGGCACCATTTGCAGTCATCAGCCGACATTTGAAGCCAAAAAAAAAAAAACCGGTAAAAAAATTTAAAAAAAGCCGCGTCGCCGCACCACTTTTGGGCCAAGCTCCATACCAGAAACCGGAGACTTTTTTTTGGGGGCCTAACCCCTTACAATTTGATTTTTTTCATAAACATCTAATTTTGCCCAATTTTACATCAGCTTATGCTAACAAATTATCAGGTAACTGGATCATTAAACGGGACAGGTGCACATCGGCCTTGGAGCTCAGACCATGTGTCATGCACTCCTCAATGTATAGATGATGCACATAACACTATGGGTAGTACAGGCACAGCTGGGGGTACTGCCCAAACAATGATGAACGCATTGCGTATGCTTAAAGAATTACCCACAATTCCGGTTTTTACCATTTAGGTCTGGCTCTAATCACTTTACGCGATCCCCTGACGTCTCATACACTGACTTAAGGCAAAATAGTCAGACTTTCGCGGTCTAGTAACCAGACTTTGACTCTTAACGAAACATCGAATGAAAAGGGAAACATCAAATGCATATTGCAAAAGATCGAATGCAAATATACCCATGAAACATAGAATACAAATAGCTCGAAATGTCAAACATATGTGTAAAACATTGCTCACATAAATATTGCAAATATATTGTAAAACAACACACACAATTGTATCGAAAAACATCGCACATTTAATGCAAACAATCGAACATAATATTGAAAACATCGCACATATATATCGTCAAAAGCATCGCACATATAAATTGAAAATCGCATATAAATGTAAAACATCGCACACATATATTGAACATCGCACATATATTGTAAAACATCGCACAAATATATTAAACATCGCGCAAATAATGAAAAACATCGCACACTTATATTGAACATCGCACATAAATGTAAAAGATAACAAACACATATTGAACATCCAACATATATATTGCAAAATATTGAATATTGCAACGTTTGACACGCCATACCCTCGAAGCTAAAATCCGGTTCTGCAACCAATGGCAAAATATCGTACTTTCGGCCGGCCATGTCGGCAAGAGCTGCCGCGCTTACGCCTGCCGCGTGAACTCGCTTCATATATATACGGCGGTGGCGGAGCTGTGCAGTGTGCAAAACACAAGCACGTGCTCGGTGGCAGGCAGTTACGACTTGAGCTGATTCTTAGTGACGACTTAAAATCATGGATCAAGTTAAATCTCGAAAGAGAGCTGAGTCAAGCTACAGTTTTGATGTAATTTTTGTGATGTAATAAACTTTGATGACCCATCTCCCAAAGCACGCGCACGTTTTTATTCAAAAAGTCAGGGAAAAGTGGCCAGAAAATGCCTCAGATTGCACCACGTACAGGGCATCTAGAATCCAAAACTTTCCCGGGCCCTTAAGCGGGCACAGAACCGCATGCCCTAGGCTTTGCAGTCTGCGCTCTCATATAAAAAGTTCAACCTAAGGATTTAAAGACCCCCCAGCCTGGATCAGGGGATGGGCCTGATTGAACAAGCTATGCTCACACGTACTGAGCGTGTATACACGCAGTTGTGCGACGATCAATTCACAGTAATCAACTTAAATAACCATTACATGTATATTATTTTGTAGAGGAAGTTAGCAATGGAGTAAAAGGGATTATTTTGGACGGAAATTATCAATTTCACTCCTTTTGCATAACGGCCCGTCGACAAATTTCATGATGCACCCCTCCTCATTAAAAACGGTGTAGCGACGCCCATGATTGCCACTGTCATCCTGAGCTACGAGCCATACACTGAGTGGGAGCCGACACATGGAAGAAGACCAGAGGATAGAAGCAGACAAAAGGAATCATACTTGAATTTACTAAAAAGTGGAAGAGACAAATGAGCTAGATATTTGCATGATTGAGGGAATCTTATCGAATGGAGGATCGGTGCCATGGCTCGGCTGTGGCCGACGTAGTGAGTGAGTGACCACTCCGTTTGTGAGTAGTTTTTGACACCATTCTCATACTAAGCTACTGCCTGGGAAATCCTTGTTTTTAGATAAGGACAAATAAACAAAAAAAAGGGGAGAATTTTATTAATATTCTGAAAAGTATAGGGCTACAAAGGAGGAACTTTTGTTGCCCAAGGACCGAGAATGGAGGGCGAGTGGAAGAGATCAGGTCTACCGTGTACCTTGGGCGACGCGTGTTCACAATTAACTTCAAAACTGACGGAGATTGTTGTCAACTAACATGAATTAAGTCAAGTGCGGCAAGCAGCCGGCAATAAACTACCGAAGTGTCAAGTGTCGATTATGGACTGTACATTTTTTTTTATTGCGATCCACATAGTTTTACAGGGCTAAAATCAAACGGGCAAAAAGTTACATATCCCAGTCTTCCGTCATTGCACTGAGCGGTAATGAATATGCATTTTTTTCGGAAGGATTGTTTCGACATCCCAAATCGTGAAGGGTTTCTAAATTGTTTATGAAATTGATGTTGATATAATACGTCTGCAAGACACCAGTTACGCCAGTCTCCGCACGGAAACAAATCGCGTAGTGATATGATGACGCGAGGCCGAGGAAGGGGGGGGGGGGGATACCGTGCCACCCACAGGGACCAAGGTGTCGCGCATTATACGCTCCCACTACCTGCCACTTTTGGATTCGAGGTTGATTGAAAACAACGTAGTGCCTCTGGCACTTGGCCAAAATTCAGCCGCGCACGCGCGCACTAAGCAATGGCTTCACCGCGACAGATGTTCCAAAGCCGGGACTTTCTGTGACGTCACAATGACGTGCGCGCAAACTTAGAACTTTATCGGCGACTTCTGCCGCGCCTTGGCAACATTACGTTTGCATGTGTTTGTGGTTCGATCGGTGAACACGGATTTTTGCTTTGGTGCGTTTTCGGATGCTCAAAAGTTGCGATTTGACGGAGAAAGTTTTCTTCATAGCGATTCAGGATGTACAACTACGCAAGAGCGTACGCAGCAGCCTTTTCGGAAAGTTACAAGTAAGAAAACCCATAGACCTATATTCTATTTTTTCTGACAAACCTAGTTAACATCTTAGGTGTGGCAGGATATTTTGGAAATGTAGAAGGGATGAAACCTCATGGAAAGTACTTCAGTTTCATATTTGATCGTCTGTACAATTGATCGAAATTTACTTGCATTGTGAAATAGTATCTCGTCTTTAGTCTTCAATATTGATCCATAATTTATAATCTTCTTTATGTGGGATTTTTGTGTGTTAACTATAACATCTTGTATTATGTTCAGTAAGTTAAACAATGAATCACGTGGTAAGAATGATAACACGGATGCCTTGGTGAAACTTCTAGCCAGTGAAACCGTGATTTTCTTCCCTAATGGCAGAATAGCATTAAAATATGCCTATAATACAGGAATTTATACTCCAGTGGTGTAGGATAAGAAGCTGTGTGATGGAAATCAAGCAACAGGAATCAAAATAACAACTCTGGCACTACTGAGCAATTGGGCATTTTAGGAATGCAAACCCTCGAGTTGCTTCTATAATTGTTGTCATTAATTTTAATGTAACCCAACAAATGCGTGTCTACTTCAAAAATTAATTCCAACCCAAACTTAATGTACAGTGCATTCCAGTGAAAACGTTTCTTCATTGAAATGTTAGGCCTACATGCAGACAGCAGTTTTGCTGATAATTGGGGCATTATCATTTTGTTTCATTGAACACTTAGAAAGGCTTGTGACTTGTTGGACCACTCGGCGGGAGGTAGCGGGGCGTGTTACGGCAACTACGGTCCCCGTTCTGCAACCGTCGGAGGACGATGTCCGCACTCGGCTCGCGTCGGGAGCGGTAATCCACCCAGAGGTGATACCCGGGGAAGATCGCGGAATGCCGGTCAGCCCATGACTGGCTCCCGGCGGGTGTCCCCAAGTGGATATGTCCATCGCCAGATTGATTCCGCTAAGGATGAGCGGAATCTTAAGCCACCCTTACAAGGCCCTCAAGTCAGGTGAGTCTTATTCAAAACTCTAAACTAAATCTGGAACACCCCCCCCCCCCCAAGGAACAACTCTCACCACCAGAACAAAATTACAGAACAATTTTTAAATCGCAAGATACTTTAAAATAGGATAGGAATCAAGCGAGACCAAAGTTTGGCAGAGAATGGCAACATTACTGTGATTTTTATTTACCCCAAACAGGAGGCTTTTCCCCCTTCGGCGTCAACTTCAACGCAACAAGGTTCGACCTCTCAACACCGACGGTCCCTCGTTGACACCAGAAGCACGCCCGCCCCGCCCTAGTGCCCGAGTCGACTCGGCCCGCTACGCCATGTTTAATGCCTCATCGCAAATCTCAAATACCAACCGGGGATCAGGCAACTTGGTCGTAGTCGGGCAGTCCTGTAAGCTGACAAACATCAACAGCGACAGGACGAGCTCGTGTCCCCCAGTAGACGATGATGACAGGCCGTCATTTGTCGTCTCAGGCCAGGCACGTGTCCCACCAAGATCAAGGCGAGTGCAGTTATTTCTAAAAAAAAAAATGTATAAACAATTGTTTTTATACAACAGAGACGTTCGTATGCCTTGTTATAATTATGTCTGATGTCTTTAGATTTTAATACTTAAGGGGGGGGGGGCATGGCTATTTCGTAAGCTTAACAATTTCTAAGTGTTAGCTGATGCTAATGAAATCTTCCGTTTCTTAAAACAAAAATGAAAAAAAATTCCGAAACCAGTTTCTTTTCCGCTATAGTAGATTTATTCTGAAAGAGCCACTTGACAAATTGGTCTTGGTTGCAAGCAAATGTATTATGGTATCATCATTTGTCACAGTGAGGAAAAATCAAAGACAGTGCCTCCTAGGCCTAAGGAGAACTACCTCAAACCATGTATATACACAAAATTGAGAACCCCGCCATATCACCTTTACTCCCCTTAGGCCCAAGCGACCGTGGACATCGAGACTTCGATCCCTCTTTGCTCCTCGGAATTGCGAGCGCATGACCACCGTTCAGCCCTTCGTTACACCACAAGGGCAATCGGAAGGTCAAGTTAGTCGACCTTGGTCACTGAAAGAAGACCACAGTGACCCAGGTCAAGTCAGCCGACCTAGGTCACTGAAAGAAGACCACGGTGACCCAGGTAAAGTCAGTCGACCTAAGTCACTGAAAGAAGACCACAGTGACCCAGGTCAAGTCAGTCGACCTAGGTCACTGAAAGAAGACCACAGTGACCCAGGTCAAGTCAGTCGACCTAGGTCACTGAAAGAAGACCACAGTGACCCAGGTCACCAGAGCCGGTACACCAGCGCTCTGATGAAGAATCGAGAAGTGAAGGGATTTGGAGGAAATGGTGAGTTTCAAAAATCTACTGGCAGGCCAAATTTGCGATTTGTCCTTTGGAACAATCATTTCGTCTGCATCGCTGTATCCAGGTGATTAATGAAAGTACATTATATTTGCACACTGAAAACAACTTAAGAACGTGGCTACACCCTAAACAGTTCTTTGAAATTGCCACATTTGCCAAATTGAAATCTTTCTTCTCGGACATTTGTTTTGTCCTCATGGTTACGTATTTTTATTATTCTTTCCAGCATCAACTGGAACAATGCATCGTCGGCAAGGCAGTGCTGCCATGGCTTCAAGACCAGCCTCTTGCACCGACCAGCCACTCCCGATCCCAGGAGTACCCCAATTAGACTGGGACCATCTGCAGTCAAGCTCTCTCTCTGCCCTGATGACTGATAATCCCATCTTATCGCAGGAGCAAGAGGAGGTTACGAGCCTCATCGTCAACTACGATGATGGGTCACTCCTTACTTTAACTCCCAGGGATGATTCCTTATGCAATTCGTCTGTCTCCATCTTGCCTTCGTTTCCATCTCAGAGGCAAGAACCAGCGATGGAGGATGGAAAACCAGCACCAGATGAGGAAGTAGAAATCCCTAACCCGGATCCTCTGACGTCGATCTCAAGAGGTGATGACAAGTCTTCTGAAATCAAGTTGACACCGCAACCATCCCCAATGCAAGACAGAGAAGGTGAAGACATGACACCAGATGACAACTCAGTGTCGAAGCCAGTCTTGCAGTCTCTATCTACCGAGGGGGATTGTGGGTCCTCTGATTTCACGCCGTGCTTATGTCTACAGGTTCAGGAACAAGTACAAGAAGATCAAGATGTAGCACACAAGAATGCAGAATCCACCTTGAAGTCTGTAGCACCTTGCTCTATCGCAACAAGTGAGGAATCTCCTACCACCATCCTCATTTGTCACCTGGATAGGCTTCAAGCCGAAGTCGTTGAAGATGGCAACAGAGCATCAGATCTTGAAGGTGCAAATTCAAGACACGAACCTACATCCCCTTCAAGACATGATGCACCATCTTCCCCAACAACATCAACCTCTTCCGAAACGTCATCGGATGAAAACAGAACCCCTGATGACGGGAAACCATGCACTTTTAACGAAGTCCTCATCTCTGCCTTGCCCAGTCTTACATCTGCAATCTATGAGAAGGAGGCTTTGGAGAGGAATGGAGACGAAAGATCTGATGATGAAGAATCACCTAAACAACAACCGTCTGCATCTTCATCGACGAGAAGTGGTCTCTCCAACCCAGTGAAAACTTTTTCAATGTCACCATTATCAGAAAGCACAGAATCAACAATCAAGCAGGATGAAGACATGGTATCTGAGAATGAAGGAATCATCTTGGAGCCTCTTCTTTCTTCAGAAAATGATACCACATCCTCTATCCCAATGGCAACCTCGTCTTTGGCAACATCACAACATCACAACGAGGTGGGAGAAGGTGGAGATGATATTGATGGATTGGAATCGATCTCGAAGCCAATGTCTCCATCTGAGCTCAGTGTATCCACTGCATCTACAAGCTTCTCTTCGTCTCAGAGTCTCGGACCAGGAACGGAGGATGAAGACTTCATCTACGATGATGATAGAGAGGGTTCCTCATTATCATCCATGAGAGCTGCAGGCACTGCTAGTGAGGTAAAATAAGCTTGTTATGAGTTTTTGCAATATCGAATTTATAATACAACTTTAAGGAAATCTGAATAAGAAGTTTAGCCCATTTACTCATTAGCGATGTAAAGGGTTTCGAAACCTTATGATTTCTTCAAATAGTACGGGGCGCCAGGGTCTCAGTCAATTCATTTATGATAAAAATGAACTGAGTCGAAATCATGAGAATTATTCAGTTTTGAATTTTTTTTCAATTTCTGTATGTTTTCATCAACAGGAATTTCAAACCAAAGAAGCCAAAGATATAATTCACGAATTGAACCAAATGACCTCAGCGACGGAGGACGTAAAGTCACGTATTGAGTGTTTGAAATCAGCCTCTCCAGCAAATCCTGCCAAGAAACCCTCAAATACCGAGGAGGCTAGGGGAACATCAAGTACACCATCACAGACCCTGGAGGACGCCTTGAGTCCTAGACAGGTGGCATCTTCAAAAGATTCGGAATCGTCATCATCCATAATTGCAAGGAAGGATTCCAATGAATGTTTGGAGGATCTTGAAGGAAACGCTCAGAAGAGTGACGCAACATTAAGTACAACAGCACAAGCTCGAATGGACATCTTAAGTCGTCAAGAGACTGCATCTGCAAGAGATTCTGAATCTCCTTCATCTGTAATTGCAAGAACAGATTCCACAAACCTTTTGAATGATCTTGAAGGAAAAGCTCAGAGGAGTGACTCAACATCTAGTACAGCAGCACAGGTTCAAACAGATAGCTCAAGTCTTCAAGAGGCTGCATCCGCCAGAGATTCAGTGTCTCCTTCATCCATAGTTGCAAAAGAAGCTTCTAACAAGAATTTGGTGGAAACTGCAGGAAAAGAACAGAAGAGCGACTCAGATCGGCAAGAGTCAACACCAGCTGGAAATCATGCCTCTTCAGTTTCAAAACTCTCTGAGAAGAATTCAACTTCAACTTCAACGAGAACAATTGTGCCTTTGTTAGAAGAAAATCAGCTTTCACAACAACCGAACATCTCGAAGACATCACCTTCGAAGGATGCATCAGCAAATGACAAGAAATCAAGCATAGCCAATACATCTCCTGCTAAGACCTCCCAAGCAACACAAGGTCCTGAAAACGGAATACCAGAACTCACAGCTGTTACTTACCCGTCTATCCATCCTAGCGAGTTAGAGTTCATTCTGTCTGACAGAGGAGGACGGGTGATGCTTGGGTGTGGTAACTATGGTGAAGTCTTACTGATGCGTCGTCAAGGAGACACCACCCTGCTTGCCGTCAAGGTACTGACAAGGAGCTTCTCACTCTTACAGCAAGAGGTGGCAGCCATGCATGCGGTGATGAACTGCCCGTACTTCCCCAAGTTTGTAGGAGTCATTGACTACTGTTCGTACGCCCAGGAGCTAGTGGGTGGAGTCGGGAGGAACACGGCTTACAACTTCAGCAAGGCGCGGTACGATTACAATCTCTTGAACGCGTTAGAGTGGCTACACGTCTGCCGTGATGTCACGGAGGGACTCAAGGCTTTACACGCTGCTGGCTGGCTTCATAACGACCTACACTGCGGTAATGCCATGGTGTGTCCCAATCCACCAGGCTCGGAGGTGGCTTGGTGTGGCAAAATCATCGACCTAGGTAACGCCCAGCGGACTTCGAATCCAGGCCCACTGGTGATCCTGGAATATGAGGAACAGAATATGTTCTACAAAGTTGCCAAGCAGGTACAAAAAAGCAAGAATGTAAATAATATCATATGCCATCATCTTCGTCCTTGGTATATTCGTCATCACATCAAATTCTAATCTTATCTATAATCTTGTACACTTGTGCATCTTTTCTTTTCCCTTCGTTCCATTCCATGCAGCTTTTAAGTTTGATATTTAAATTCAACTTTGCTTTTGTGATAAAAACGTAATCACAGATGTACATTACTTTGGAAAGTCGAGAATCAAGCCCAGAATACCAACCACTTAATTTGAGTGCAGTCAATACGTTACTTATATGCTCTCTACTAAAGTTAAACATGAACCATTGCTGAATGTAAATTGTTCCCACTTCATTTCTCAAGTAAGTTTGTTTGCTCAACCATTCACTTCAAGTGTGCTCCCGAGGTGCTGGAAGGCAGAGGCACGTTCACCGAGAAGTCTGACATCTACAGTCTTGGCAAGCTCTTCGTGGATGTAGCCGGTGATGCAAACATCCTCCACGGTCTTCGTCTGCTGGGCGAGTTCTCCTGCATGAGACGCAGCCCCGGTGCTCGCCCGACACTGGAAGCCATCTCGCTGAAACTTGACCATCTCATTGCGCAGCTGTTGGAGGCTCACCGGCAATCTTCCAGTCCTACTCCTGCTCTTCCTTCCTCATCCTCTCCTTCTTCTAATCATCGTCGCCATCTTTCTTAGTTTATCAAAACCAAAATCGCACAGAAAAAAAAAAACAGGTCGGTCGCGTCCGAATTTGATGTTGTTTGCTGTGGTTACACAATAGCCCATCAGTAGGCCCTATAGCAAGCCTCAGCAAACCGTAGCCAAACAACAGCTGATTCAGACGTGGCCTTGCAAACTATTGACCAATCCGAACACGTTATCACTTCTATCGCCCTTATCTGGCGAAAGTATAGTGCAACTATTCTTCATATAATGTGTCATCGCGGGGCAGTTAATTTAGCGTGCTCAATGGTTTCTAAATTGAAGGGGTCATTGTGAGTGTGCAAGTGATTACGTGCCCGGATTTGGCTATAGAACTCGATCACGGTGCAGCCATTTTGTCTAGTTTCCAGAAGCATGACATTATGAAATCACTGAGTCCAGTCGTATGGGAAATAGTCACCAGACATGGATATTTCTTCTGAAATATCACGTTTCAAGTGTCATTAAGACCTAGTTATACAAAATTAACAAAGAGATAGCTGGCATTTCTTAACGGTCTGGTATACAGTCCTTTGGTAAAATAAACACGTTTTATGATAATAAAATCGGATTATTGAGCCACTGGGAGAAACCTGTTGTTCAACCGAAACGCAAAAATAAATACCAGGCCTTTTTTTCTGTGCGATTTCGGCAACTATATTTATATTTTGTTTACTGATATCTATTAAAGATGGCTTTATTCACAAAAATGGTCTAATAACGTCAATGGTAACTTAAACTAAACGATGAATTCAAATAATTTATTTTGTTAAGTGACTATTGAAAACTGAAGATATAATTCCAGTTACTCTATTTAAGAGAATTTGGCAAACGTTAACAAATTTCTGTTTATAAAATCTGTTGTCACTTCCAGGAAAACAATAAAATGAGAAAAGCATTAATAGCAAACCAAAACGATCCGAATACAGGAACAAACAAACAAACTTGATTCAAGACCAGAACTCTGTATGTTCCATAAGTGTCAGTTTTTGTGGGTGTCCCAACAACCTCGTTAAACTTAGCTTTCTAGCTCAGAAACGAGGTTGACCCATGACATCCCCAATGACGTCACTTCCACCACGTCCGGAGTTCTGGTCTAAATTTCAGTTTGAACATTTGTTGAATTATTGCCCAGTTTTGTTTAACCGTGCAACATGAAAAAAGCAGATCTTTTTTTCAGTAAAAGAGTCTGAAATGTTATTTGATGAACTTGATGATTGTGAAATGTCACTCACGTCATTAAACCTCAGTCATGTTGTAATAGTTAAAATGCAGGTCATGGACAAGTCAAATTTTATTAAGTCTAGCTGACGGGCATTGTAACATTTACAGAAAAGAAAATACTTTGTATTTTTTTCCCGATCATGATGTTGGTCATTATACGTTTGCCTAGATCATGGAGCCATACAAAAATCGTGTAGAGCGAGAGCTATTCTTCTTATTTACGACTTTAAAACAATGTACAACGGTAATAACTGTAGTACTACATAAAACAATACTATTATAACATCAACCTGTTAGATAACACGACAAATAAAGTGACAAATAAAAATTATTTGCGAAAAAGAAAACTTGTGTTTTTTGACCTTTTTTCAGTTGATGCATTTTTCTTCAAATAATACTGTAGGCTGCTATGCCATCCCCACATCCTTCACAAGATTCCGTGAGGCTCATCAGCCCATCACTGCCCAGCGCCCTAGGCCTATTTGCAAGGAGGGAGGGGGGGGGGTTACATGGTACGAACGATGCACTGTACATAAAATAAAGATTGACATCATGAACAGCACCCCCTAGTGTAATGTGGTGTCCTGGTTAATGTTGTTTTCATCTACGTTTTAATGTTTTTTTCCCCTCAACATTAAGGAGGAGAACGTACTGTTCACAATATTTTTCAGGAAAATAATGTCAGTGATTACAGGCTGAGGAAAAACTGTTGGGAACAATTGGGAACAACAAACGCTGGGAACAACAAACGCTGATTGCCGATGGTGGACCGCTGGCGGTTTTGGAGCGGTGGACCGCCGGTGGTATGCCGCTGATTGCCGCTGATGGTCCGCCGGTTTTGGAGCGCCACTGGCGGACCGTTGATGATGGTTTGGGTCGGCGTGCCGATGCCGGCATGCCGCTCCCCAGCCAACGGTGGTCCGACGTTGGCTTGCGGATTGGGGACTACCACGGTTTTCACCCATTCCTGGATTCGCACCCGATTCCTTTAAAAAAAATAGCCTAAGGTGTTTCGATTGTTGCGTAACGATGAGTATGTTTAGCACACGTATACGCCTACGATTAACGAGGTAGCCGTATGTAATTTTACAAACAAATGACAACAGTTTGCTCTTTGTTGCCCAAAACTGTCAACTTATTTTCGTACATAGAGCCAAAACAGATAGATGCACACAGCAATGTTCCACGTTTCTCTGCCTATTAAGATAAATAGTTTTTGACAAGAATTCTAAGGAAGCTTAATGGCATAGTGGTTAGATTCGTCGTCCACGAATCGGGGAGCCCGGGTTCGAATCCCGTGTGTGTCTTTTTGATTTTCAAACCACGCATTCTGTCTTTATAAGATGTTTTAATTCCCGTCGTAAAATACCAACAGTACCTTAGCTTAATCGGTAAGCACTGCTGCTGGTACTGTCCGCGAGTTCCAGGTTGGCGCCTTCGTACAGGTTCAGGGCATGTGGTCCACTCGGAGGATCAGGGCTTAGGGGCCGCCCTGTTCCTCCCTTAGCTCTTTGCTTTTACATGGTGCCTGGCCCTCCGGGGTTATATGGATGGATAGGGAAGGAAGTGTGTATTGGTCGGGGACGCCGAGACCCCGGAAGAGAACTAAGGGATCGGCTGGGGCATTGTTATGGCTCAGACCGATCCCTGAAAGCTTGACTAGCACATAACTTTTTGATTTTTTTGACCCTCTATCTTTTATACTTTGGTTTAGTTTGATATCTAGAGCTGCTTGGCAGGTCTACGGGTATTATCAAAATTGAAACAAAGGTGTATGTCATAAATCAATGAATATTTAATAATTGACTATAATCAAAACGGAGTTTCGTTTGATCAATTTGACTATCATTATATAATGACGCGATTGCCAATTGACGTAAGAAACACCATAAATTATACCAGGAAAGAATAAAGATGTACATTGTAATATAAATATTATTTATACATCTTTCAAATAACGTGTCTTTAATTGTGAGCATTCCAAACAATACAGTAATTCGCAATAGTAATAGAATGGTATATGATAGCACGATCAATGCGTCTCTATTAAATATAATCTAGGCCCCTATGTGTGAAATATTCTTTGATTGACTATGAGCATTCCAAAATATTCTTTGATTGACTATGAGCATTCCAAACGAATGAGTTCATTCGCAAAATATAGCAACAACAAAACAGAAAGGAAAAAGAGAAAATTTCTTTACCCTAAAAACTGGAAAAATAATTTGTTTTAAAAAGTCAAATGAGACACTTCATGTATTGATTTAACAGTTTTCAAGGGGTTTACCTTACATTTGAGCAAAATTGGGAAAAATCAGATGTTTCTGGAAAATTGCAGCATGTAAAGGGTTAACCTTGCATTTTTAGTAAAATTTAGATGTTTATGAAACATTTCAAATTGTTAAGGGGTGAACCCTGCATTTTTTAGCGAAATTGGGCAAAATCAGATCTTTCTGAAAAATTTCAGATTGTAAGGGGTTAACCTTGCTTTTGTAGTAAAATTTGGCAAAAAAAGATGTATATGAAAAATTTCAAATAGTAAGGTGTTAACCTTGCTTTTATGGTAAAATTGGGAAAATTTAGATGTTTATGAAAAATCTCAAATTGTAAGTGGTGAACCTTGCATTTTTTAACAAAATAGGGCAAAATCAGATTTGCATGAAAAATCAAAAATTGTAAGGGGTTAACCTTTGCCAAATTAGGGCAAAATCAGATGTTTCTGGAAAATTGCAGATTGAAAGGGGTTAACCTTGCATTTTAGCAAAATTGGGCAAAATCAGATGTTTCTGGAAAATTTCAGATGTAAGGGATTATCCTTGCTCTTTTAGTGAAATTTGGCAAAGTTAGATGTTTATGAGAAAATTCAAATTGTAAAGGGTTAAGATTGCATTTTTATAAGCAAAATAGGGCAAAATCAGATGTTTATGAAAAATTGCAAATTGTAAGGGGTTAACCTTGCATTTTAGCAAAATTGGGCAAAATCAGATGTTTCTGGAAAATTTCAGATGTAAGGGATTATCCTTGCTTTCTTATTGATATTTGGCAAAGTTAGATGTTAATGAAAAATCTCAAATTGTAAGGGGTGACCCTTGTATTTTTAGCGAAATTGGGCAAAATCAGATCTTTCTGGAAAATTTCAGATAGTAAGGGTTAACCTTGTTTTTTTAGTGATATTTGGCAAAATAAGATGTGAATGAAAATTTTCAAATTGTAAGGGGTTAACCTTGCTTTTTTAGTAAAATTGGGCAAATTTAAATGTTTATGAAAAATCTCAAATTGTAAGGGGTGAAGCTTGTATTTTTAGCGAAATTGGGCAAAATCAAATCTTTCTGGAACATTTCAGATTGTAAGGGGTTAGGCCTAACCTTGCTTTTTTAGTGATATTTGGCAAAATAAGATGTGAATGAAAAATGTCAGATTGTAAGGGGTTCACCTTGCATTTTTAGCAAAATTGGGAAAAATCAGATATTTATGAAAAATCAAAAATTGTAAGAGGTTAACCTTTGCCTAATTAGGGCAAAATCAGATGTTTCAGGAAAATTGCAGATTGAAAGGGGTTAACCTGGCATTTTTAGCAAAACTGGGCAATTTCATATTTTTATGAAAAATCTTAAATTGTAAGGGGTGAACCTTGCATTTTTTAGCAAAATAGGGCAAAATCAGGTGTTTATGAAAAATGTCAGATTGTAAAGCGGTTCACCTTGCATTTTTAGCAAAATTGGGAAAAATCAGATTTGTATGAAAAATCAAAAATTGTAAGAGGTTAACTTTGCCCAATTAGGGCAAAATCAGATGTTTCTGGAAAATTGCACATTGAAAGGGGTTAACCTGGCATTTTTAGCAAAATTAGGCAACATCAGATTTTTATGAAAAATCTCAAATTGTAAGGGGTGAACCTTGCATTTTTAGCAAAATTGGGCAAAATCAGATGTTTCTGAAAATTTTTAGATGTAAGGGGGTTAACCTTGCTTTTTTAAAGTAAAATTTGGCAAATTTTAATGTGCATGAAACATTTCAAATTGTTAGGGGTTAACCTTGCACTTTCTAGCAAAATACGGCAAAACCAGGTGTTCATGAAAAATTTAAGATTGTTAAGGGTTCACTTTGCATTTTTAGCAAAATTGGGATAAATCAGATTTGTATGAAAAATCAAAACATTGTAAGGGGTTAACCTTTGACAAATTAGGGCAAAATCAGCAATTTTCCAGAATCATCTGATTGTGTCCTATTTTGCTTTAACAAAATGCAAGGTTAACCACTTACAGTTTGAATTTTTTTCATGAACATCTAATTTTTCCCAATCTTATTCAAAAAGCAAAGTTCACCCCTACAATCTTCAATTTTCCAGAAACATTTGATTTTTCCCATTTTCGCTTTAAAAAAATTGCGAGGTTAGCCCCTTTCAATTTGAAATATTTAGTAACATCTAACTTAGCAAAAATTTCACTAAAAAAACAAGGTTAATTCCTTATATCTGAAATTTTTGGAAACATCTGATTTTGCCCAATTTCGCTAAAATATGCAATGTTCGCCCCTTACAAATTGAAATGTTTCATAAACATCTAACCCCATACAATCTGCAATTTTCGAGAAACATCTGATTTTTCCCGATTTTGCTAATGAAGCAAGGATAATCCCTTACAATTTGATATTTTTCATAAACATCTAATTTTGCCCAATTTTACATCTGGAATTTTTCAGAAGAATCTGATTTTGCCTAATTTTAGTAAAATATGCACCAAATTTTGCTACAAAAGCAAGGTTAATCCCTTACAATTTTAGATTTTTCATGAACATCTAATTTTTCCCAATCTTATTAAAAAAGAAAATTAACCCCTTACAAATTTTGCAAAATAGAGAAGGTTCACCCTCACAATCTGCAAGGAAAATGCAAGGTTAACCCCTTACAATGTGAATTTTTTCATGAACATCTAATTTTTCCCAATCTTATTAAAAAAGAAAATTAACCCCTTACAGTCTGCAATTTTCCAGAAACATCTGATTTTGCCCAATTTTGCTAAAATGCAAGGTTAACCCCTTACAATTTGAAATTTTCCATAAACATCTGATTTTGCCCTATTTTGCTAAAAAAAATGCAATCTTAACCCCTTACAATTTGAAATTTTTCATAAACATCTAATTATTACCAAATTTCACTAAAAAATTTAATTAAGGTTAATTCCTTACATCGGAATTTTTTTCAGAAACATCTGATTTGGCCCAACTTTGCTAATATATGCAAGGTTTATCCCTTACAATTTGAGATTTTCATAAAAATCTCATTTTGCCCAATTTTGCTTAAAATGCAAGGTTAACCCCTTTCATTCTGCAATTTTCCAGAAACATCTGATTTTGCCCTAATTTGGCAAAGGTTAACCCCTTACAATGTTTGATTTTCATACAAATCTGATTTTTCCCAATTTTGCTAAAAATGCAAGGTGAACCCTTTACAATCTGAAATTTTTCATGAACACCTGGTTTTGCCGTATTTTGCTAAAAAATGCAAGGTTAACCCCTAACAATTTGAAATTTTTCATGCACATTAAAATTTGCCCAATTTTACTTAAAAAGCAAGGTTCACCCCCTTACATGTGCAATTTTTCAGAAACATCTGATTTTGCCCAATTTTGCTAAAAATGCAAGGTTCACCCCTTTCAATCTGCAATTTTCCAGAAACATCTGATTTTGCCCTTGTTGGGCAAAGGTTAACTTCATACAATTTTTGATTTTTCATACAAATCTGATTTTTCCCAATTTTGCTAAAAACCCAAGGTGAACCCCTTACAATCTGACATTTTTCATGAACACCTGATTTTGCCCAATTTTACTAAAAAATGCAAGGTTAACCCCTTACAATTCGAAATTTTTCATAAACATCTAATTATTACCAAATTTCACTAAAAAAATTAATTAAGGTTAATTCCTTACATCGGAATTTTTTTCAGAAACATCTGATTTGGCCCAATTTTGCTAATATATGCAAGGTTTATCCCTTACAATTTGAGATTTTCATAAAAATCTCATTTTGCCCAATTTTGCTTAAAATGCAAGGTTAACCCCTTTCGTTCTGCAATTTTCCAGAAACATCTGATTTTGCCCTAATTTGGCAAAGGTTAACCCCTTACACTGTTTGATTTTCATACAAATCTGATTTTTCCCAATTTTGCTAAAAATGCAAGGTGAACCCTTTACAATCTGAAATTTTTCATGAACACCTGGTTTTGCCGTATTTTGCTAAAAAATGCAAGGTTAACCCCTAACAATTTGAAATTTTTCATGCACATTAAAATTTGCCCAATTTTACTTAAAAAGCAAGGTTCACCCACTTACATGTGAAATTTTTCAGAAACATCTGATTTTGCCCAATTTTGCTAAAAATGCAAGGTTCACCCCTTTCAATCTGCAATTTTCCAGAAACATCTGATTTTGCCCTTGTTGGGCAAAGGTTAACTTCGTACAATTTTTGATTTTTCATACAAATCTGATTTTTCCCAATTTTGCTAAAAACCCAAGGTGAACCCCTGACAATCTGACATTTTTCATGAACACCTGATTTTGCCCAATTTTACTAAAAAATGCAAGGTTAACCCCTTACAATTCGAAATTTTTCATTCACATTTTATTTTGCCAAATTTCACTTAAAAAGCAAGGTTAACCCCTTACAATCTGAAATTTTCCAGAAAGATCTGATTTTGCCCAATTTTGCTAAAAATGCAAGGTTCACCCCTTTCAATCTGCAATTTTCCAGAAACATCTGATTTTGCCCTTGTTGGGCAAAGGTTAACTTCTTACAATTTTTGATTTTTCATACAAATCTGATTTTTCCCAATTTTGCTAAAAACCCAAGGTGAACCCCTGACAATCTGACATTTTTCATGAACACCTGATTTTGCCCAATTTTACTAAAAAATGCAAGGTTAACCCCTTACAATTCGAAATTTTTCATTCACATCTTATTTTGCCAAATTTCACTTAAAAAGCAAGGTTAACCCCTTACAATCTGAAATTTTCCAGAAAGATCTGATTTTGCCTAATTTTGCAAAAAATACAAGGTTCACCCTTTACAATTTGAGATTTTTCATATCAATCTGATATTGCCCAATTTTACTAAAAAAGCAAGGTTAACCCCTTACAATTTGCAATTTTCAAGAAACATCTGATTTTTCCCAATTTCGCTTTAAAAAGCAAGGTTAACACCTTTCAATCTGCAATTTCCCAGAAACATCTGATTTTGCCCTAATTTGGCAAGGTTAACCCCTTACAATTTTTTATTTTCATACAAATCTGATTTTGCCCAATTTTGCTAAAAATGCAAAGTTAACCGCTTACAATCTGAAATTTTCCATAAACACCTGATTTTGCCCTATTTTGCTAAAAAATGCAAGGTTAACCACCGACAATTAAAATTTTAATAAACATTTATTTAAATGTTCCCAATTTTACTAAAAAAGAAAGGTTAACCCCTTACAATTTGAATTTTTTCATACACCTCTTATTTTTGCCAAATTTTACTAAAAAAGCAAGGTTAACCCCTTACAATCTGAAATTTTCCAGAAAGATCTGATTTTGCCCAATTTCGCTAAAAAATGCAAGTTTCACCCCTTACTATTTGAAATGTTTCATGAACATCTAAATTTTACTAAAAATGCAAGGTTAACCCCTTTCAAGCTGAAATTTTCCAGAAACATCTGATTTTTCCCAATTTTGCTAATAATGCAAGGTGAACCCTTTACAATCTGAAATTTTTAATGAACACCTGGTTTTGCCGTATTTTGCTAAAAAATGCAAGGTTAACCCCTAACAATTTGAAATTTTTCATGCACATTAAAATTTGCCCAATTTTACTAAAAAAGCAAGGTTAACCCCTTACAATCTGAAATTTTCCAGAAAGATCTGATTTTGCCCAATTTCGCAAAAAAATGCAAGTTTCACCCTTTACTATTTGAAATGTTTCATGAACATCTAAATTTTACTCAAAATGCAAGGTTAACCCCTTACAAGCTGCAATTTTCCAGAAACATCTGATTTTTCCCAATTTTGCTAAAAATGCAAGGTGAACCCTTTACAATCTGAAATTTTTCATGAACACCTGGTTTTGCCGTATTTTGCTAAAAAATGCAAGGTTAACCCCTAACAATTTGAAATTTTTCATGCACATTAAACCCCCTTACATGTGATATTTTTCAGAAACATCTGATTTTGCCCAATTTTGCTAAAAATGCAAGGTTCACCCCTTTTCAATCTGCAATTTTCCAGAAACATCTGATTTTGCCCTTGTTGGGCAAAGGTTAATATCTTACAATTTTTGATTTTTCATACAAATCTGATTTTTCCCAATTTTGCTAAAAATCCAAGGTGAACCCCTTACAATCTGACATTTTTCTTGAGCACCTGATTTTGCCCTATTTTGCTTAAAAACATGCAAGGTTCACCCCTAACAATTTGAGATTTTTCATAAACATTTAAATTTGCCCAATTTTACTAAAAAAGCAAGGTTAACCCCTTACATTTTGCAATTTTCAAGAAACATCTGATTTTTCCCAATTTCGCTTTAAAAAGCAAGGTTAACCCCTTTCAATCTGCAATTATACTTGGACGCAAAAGAGATAAAGGGGAAACAAATATTCTTGGTTCTTTGCTGCAGCCAAAAGCAGCTATTTATTAGACCAAAACTTCTTGAGATAACCAAACGATGGACCATCACTATGGTCCCTTAAACTTGTTAGTGGGCACACCTGACCCAAACCAATTGGACCTTTACCTTGGTCATCTTTTTGTGGGCACACCTGACCCGAACCAGTTGGACCTTTACCTTGGTCATCTTTTTGTGGGCACACCTGACCCGAACCAGTTGGACCTTTACCTTGGTCATCTTTTAGTGGGCACACCTGACCCAAACCAGTTGGACCTTAACCTTGGTCATCTTTTGCGGGCACACCTGACCCAAACCAATGGACCTTAACCTTGGTCATCTTTTAGCGGGCACACCTGACCCAAATATGGACCTTACTTTTGGTCCTAATTTTATTGTGTTTTTAATTCCATGTGATATTAACACAGATGTGCTGTTCAATCGTCGTACGGCTGGATCGAACAATAATCTCTCGTGGAACAGCAGGAGAGTTTGCAAGTCTGTGTAATTCATAAATCTCTAATTAACATAAAACGTTATTAAACACTACATTCTACAAAAACAGTTTTTCAAAACAAAATACCATGGCTGTCTGACTCCCGCAAATAAGGCCGAATCATTCATTAAGGCGGAAAGAAGGGGAGGAGGCGGGATGACGAAAAATAGAAGTTTTGGTCAAGTTTCTTGCTGAAAAGCTGCAACGCAATGATGGCCGCCAAGCCTCGTGGTCTTGGCTAAATACCTAGGCCATTGGACAGACCTTTCATCTGATTGGTCAGGGTAAGATATCATGAATCTTCATTGGTCAATCTAAACCTCACAATCTGCATATCAGCAAAACAAGACCATATTTGGTAAGGAATTTGTTTCCTTCGGTTTCTTGCGCAATTGGTCAACGGAACATCTTCAGATTTCGCAACCAACTCGAGACAAAGGCTGAACGTTGTTTGTTGCGCAACTCAAAAACGACATAAAAACTTAAAGTGCACCAAGTATAAAGCATTTTATCTTTCAGAGATAAAATCAATTATACTTGGACGCAAAAGAGATAAAGGGGAAACAAATATTCTTGGTTCTTTGCTGCAGCCAAAAGCAGCTATTTATTAGACCAAAACTTCTTGAGATAACCAAACGATGGACCATCACTATGGTCCCTTAAACTTGTTAGTGGGCACACCTGACCCAAACCAATTGGACCTTTACCTTGGTCATCTTTTTGTGGGCACACCTGACCCGAACCAGTTGGACCTTTACCTTGGTCATCTTTTTGTGGGCACACCTGACCCGAACCAGTTGGACCTTTACCTTGGTCATCTTTTAGTGGGCACACCTGACCCAAACCAGTTGGACCTTAACCTTGGTCATCTTTTGCGGGCACACCTGACCCAAACCAATGGACCTTAACCTTGGTCATCTTTTAGCGGGCACACCTGACCCAAATATGGACCTTACTTTTGGTCCTAATTTTATTGTGTTTTTAATTCCATGTGATATTAACACAGATGTGCTGTTCAATCGTCGTACGGCTGGATCGAACAATAATCTCTCGTGGAACAGCAGGAGAGTTTGCAAGTCTGTGTAATTCATAAATCTCTAATTAACATAAAACGTTATTAAACACTACATTCTACAAAAACAGTTTTTCAAAACAAAATACCATGGCTGTCTGACTCCCGCAAATAAGGCCAAACGCACAGCGTCCCAAGGGAAAGACAGACCAACAAGCATGACCAAATTACACTATGAAACAACAGTCATGCGAAAAAAGCTAAACTATAATTACGTAGGCCACATTACAAAAAGGCAGAAATGGCTTGGCACAGATTATCACGAAAAACGCGATTGCCTAGCGGAGACAGATGTACTGCATCAAATGTATAGAGGGCAGACTCAGTCCACTTGAATTGTGGATGATGTAAATTACTAACCCCCATCCAACTACCCTGAGACCGCGCCCAGCGGTTCAAGGTACGCCGTTTTTTTTTCATCCCTTTCTGCGACCGAGCCCCGAAATAGTACAGACGCGGTAATAAATCGGACCAAATCACTGTGGCATGCGGGAATTGCTCGGCACAAGTACGCATTGATAAAACTAATCTTTGTCTGAAGGAAAATTCATCGACCGCCATCAAATCGTTAGTTCCCAGATGAATAAGCAAAATTGACGGGGGAGGGCCAGGTATATCTGTCAACAGCTGATGTACATTACCTAGTTGTGCACCACTCTGTCCTTGCCACATCACTGTGAGTGGAAGACTTAAAGGGGCTTCCGCCCAACGCACTATCGAATCTCCCACTATCCATACCGGACCTAGGAACAATGCAAAGGACATTATGGCCGTGAATAATCACCGATTTGCTTGTCTGAAAGTATACTGGTCTACACCCCTGGCCAGGGAGAACTTGGCACAGGACGTATGTATGTGGCAACCGCGTTTGAGCGCCATCGACCCATGGATTGTATGCTTTCTCGAGGGACCCCCATTTGAAATGCCACAGAGGCTGCTCCTATCCGCAAAGAATGACCTCTAATGCGGTCGGCAGGTATGTTGTTAAATGCGAGTGCTTTCTTAAGTACTGCGTTGAACTGATAACGAGTAAGGGGGCTACAATCAAAATGGCAGAAGTATGGACCTGCGTGGTGTGGACGTACCTGAGCATATGTGCGCAGCGCTGAAACTGGACAAATAGAAACATTATCAGATGGCTGTAAACATACAAGTTGTGGAGGACCACGTTGATTATTTTTACTCTGTTTGAATGATATGTTAACAGAACATCCGGAATTGTTGTGCAAAAATTCAACGTCAGAATCAGTAATCAAAGATGGTTGGGTTTGACTAGACCGTGAGTTAGCCGTGAATTCTCCAATACGCATGAAACCAAAAAACGCACTTAAAATTGCGGCTGAAAACATTTGGGACTCATACAGAGATGAACAAACATGGGGAAGAGACTGCACGATCTGAGTTAGCATGGGTATAGAAATGGGCAGGCGAGAATCTCGTGAGGGGCGTGCGCGGCGGCAACCCTCAAGTAGTTTGGAAACTAAATAATCTTTAGTTGGGTCAGGCCAACCTTGTAACCTGTGTTTGTATCCAACTGCCGATACGTAGGTAGCAATGGTAGATGGGGAAATAGATTGCAATGATAGCCAGGCTATAAACTGCCTGATCTCATATGTATTCGACGGGTTTACCCCTGATAGTCGCTGTTGACGAAACCGACAAAATGAAGCCCAACCCGTTTCATATGTTTTATGAGTACCTGGTGCTAATGAAGCGTCTAACAGCCGGCGCATTTCATTCTCTACCAGACCGCAGGAAGATGAGGTAACGGAGTTGGGATCGGGTCTGCTTGTGGGGCCAGTTCGCGGAAACGGGACATCTGGAAACGGGATAGAGAGTCAGCAATTTCATTGTGTACCCCGGGCACATGCACGGCTTTGAAAACAATATTATACTTCAGGCATTCTAGAACAAGTAGACGCACCAGATGCATAATCCGTGGGCAGGGAGATGATTGCTTGTTAATAATATGGACAACGGCCATATTGTCAGTGTTAAACCGCAGTTTGCGGTTCCGAAAACTAGACGCCCAACCAAGGATAGCGACCACTATGGGAAAGAGTTCGAGGAATGCAATGGATGGCGGGTGGGTTAATATATCAGAGGACCACTGACCTTGCATCCATTTCCCATCAAAATATGCACCAAAACCTATGCTAGCGGCCGCGTCAGTGTACAAAGCAAGTGTTTCGTTATCCTCCCATTGCCGTCCAGAAAATGCTGATACGCCATTAAAACACCCTAAGAATTCTAACCACATGAGTAAATCAAGTCGCGCTCCCTGAGAAATACGAACTTTGTAGTGGGGCCGGTTCAAGCCTTTAGTGAGGTTGGTTAATCGTCGCAAAAAAGCCCGCCCTGGGGCGATCGCCCTGCACAAGAAATTGAGTGAGCCTAATAGCGACTGCAGTGACACAAGCGTGGCCTTTGTCTTACTCAAAAATGCATGAATTTGATTACAAGTTGCACAAACTTTCTCCTGAGGTACTTTAACTAGGGCATGAACAGTATCTATTTCTAAACCCAGATACTTAATAGTTTGTACCGGTCCTTCGGTTTTCTCATGGGCTAAGGGGACATTTAGCTGGGCACACATCGATTGGAAAACATCTAGTAATCGTGAACATGAGGCAGATGAGTTGCCCACAAACAAAAAGTCATCAAGATAGTGCGTGACTAAAGATGTGTGACCCATGTGCTTAACTTGAAATTCCAGAAATGAACTAAACTTCTCAAAAAGCGAGCAGGAAATGGCACATCCCATTGGCATACATTTATCGAAGTAAAATTGACTTTCAAAGGAAAACCCAAGCAATTCATAATCGGTAGGTGAAACTGGCAACAAACGAAATGCAGACTTAATATCGGCTTTAGCTAACCAAGCCGATTCCCCCACGTTCATGATCAAATCAACGGCCTCATCGAATGAGGCATAGTGAACTGCACATCGTTCCCTGTCGATAAACTCATTGATGGAGTCACCGGCGGGGTACGAAAGGTGATGAATTAGTCGAAAAGTGTTAGGCGTACTCTTGGGAACCAATCCTATGGGGGAACACTGTAGATTAGAAAATGGCCGATTGTTATAGGGGCCCGCTATCCTGCCTAAACTGATCTCTTTCTGAAGTTTTTCTTTAACGACCAAGGGGCGTTCCGATGCTGAAGCTAAACATTTGGAATCACGCGGCCTACGTGGACCGTCATACCCTAATGAAAACCCATGTTTAAAGCCATTACTCAAAATATGACCGTCATCTGGGAGCGGGTAATGTGTGAGCCATTGATCTAAAACGGTCTGATTAATTGGCGTTGGGACCACGAAAAGAATTCCCTTTTGAAGGAAGTTGAGTTATGGAAGGGGGTGGTGCAGTATGGCCTGAGGAAGTGGCAGTAGAAAATGGTTTATTGTAATGTCCGCCCTTGATGGAATTGGTGAATGGAGCTCTGGGCTGACGGGGACCGGGTTGTGACTGCGTACGCTGCGTGAACACATTGCGGGGCGAACCCACTGAGCAACGTGATGCTCCGTGGTTAGGGCGCAGGCACTTGCTACAGGTATGAGCATATTTACAACCAGGAAATGCACAACCGTGATAACTATTGAAAGCAAAGCAGTGCCCAGGCCTTATGTTCTTAGAGGTCGTTGGCCCCATTTGGCTGTTAACAGCACGACTGACAGATACGTTAGTCACCGGAACCGCGGCAACCGTCACCCAGAGTTCCATGTCTATTTCTCCCCATGAACGAGACGGTTCAATTTCCATCTTTAAACGAAACTGCTCGTCATATGTACGCCACCCGAACCCTGTGAACTGGGTGGACGCCATGCGAACGATTTCACAGTATTTTAGCAGTTGTGCAAATCTATGGGTGTGTTTCTCTAAATAAATTGTCATAAACGTATGAAAGGCGGATTGCCATACCAGGAAAGACTCGATCCGCTTTCGGGATGGGCCAGGTTTTTTGAGTACCAGGTTGTCTCCTTCCATTGCAAAGGTTAAATTGGAAGGCTCAGATCGTGAAAATACCGCATGTGCGGTATCGTTAAACAGTGGCGCCAAATCTACATATTGCCCGGACCAAATCTTGTCCTTTGTACTCTGGGCCACATGAAAACCCAACGATGCACACTTACTGATTTGAAACAATGGGACAGGGCGGTCATCCTCTACATGAACTCCACTAAATGGAATAGTCTGCTTAGTGTAAGAAGTACATTGAATACCATACTCACCACCCCCAGGACTACTAGAAGTGATCACACTAGGCCTTGGCACAGAGTCATTGTTCATATTGGCATGAGGCAGTTCATCTTGTAGTTGAACTCGGGGAGGATGCACATCCAGGATTGCCGGCTCATCCGCATGAATCTCCTCTGGGGCCGGGTTGGGGTGCGTTCGGGGTCGCCCTCGTCCACGGCCTCGTCCACGGCGAGCTGGTGGCTCCGGTCCACGACGAGCTGGTGGCTCCGATCGGTGTGTAACAGGTTGGCGCGATCTCTTTGGCTGAGGCGCTCCATCAGCATCTTCTCCGGCTGGTCGAACTGCTGTCTTCTTTTTGTAAGGCATGTCTACAGCGTCAACGATGGAATACGTCGGTGTTCTGTCGTCCTTTCGTCCGTCCAACAGGAGCTGACAAGTGAGCGATTTCTCAATATCTTGGAAAATCGAGATGAAACGTGAAGACAAGGAACAGAATGACGAAAAATAGAAGTTTTGGTCAAGTTTCTTGCTGAAAAGCTGCAACGCAATGATGGCCGCCAAGCCTCGTGGTCTTGGCTAAATACCTAGGCCATTGGACAGACCTTTCATCTGATTGGTCAGGGTAAGATATCATGAATCTTCATTGGTCAATCTAAACCTCACAATCTGCATATCAGCAAAACAAGACCATATTTGGTAAGGAATTTGTTTCCTTCGGTTTCTTGCGCAATTGGTCAACGGAACATCTTCAGATTTCGCAACCAACTCGAGACAAAGGCTGAACGTTGTTTGTTGCGCAACTCAAAAACGACATAAAAACTTAAAGTGCACCAAGTATAAAGCATTTTATCTTTCAGAGATAAAATCAATTTTCCAGAAACATCTGATTTTGCCCTAATTTGGCAAGGTTAACCCCTTACAATTTTTTATTTTCATACAAATCTGATTTTGCCCAATTTTGCTTAAAATGCAAAGTTAACCCCTTACAATCTGAAATTTTCCATAAACACCTGATTTTGCCCTATTTTGCTAAAAAATGCAAGGTTAACCACTGACAATTTGAAATTTTCCAGAAAGATCTGATTTTGCCCAATTCCGCTAAAAAATGCAAGTTTCACCCCTTACTATTTGAAATGTTTCATGAACATCTAAATTTTACTAAAAATGCAAGGTTAACCCCTTACAAGCTGCAATTTTCCAGAAACATCTGATTTTTCCCAATTTTGCTAAAAATGCAAGGTGAACCCTTTACAATCTGAAATTTTTCATGAACACCTGGTTTTGCCGTATTTTGCTAAAAAATGCAAGGTTAACCCCTAACAATTTGAAATTTTTCATGCACATTAAAATTTGCCCAATTTTACTTAAAAAGCAAGGTTAACCCCTTACAATCTGAAATTTTCCAGAAAGATCTGATTTTGCCCAATTTCGCTGAAAAATGCAAGTTTCACCCCTTACTATTTGAAATGTTTCATGAACATCTAAATTTTACTAAAAATGCAAGGTTAACCCCTTACAAGCTGCAATTTTCCAGAAATATCTGATTTTTCCCAATGTTGCTAAAATGTAAGGTTAACCCCTTGCAAACTGTTAAATCAATACATGTACATGAAGTGTCTCATTTGAATTTTTTAAAACAAATTATTTTTCCAGTTTGTAGGGTAAAGAAATTTTCTCTTTTTCCTTTCTCTTTTTCTTGTTGCTATATTTTGCGAATGAACTCATTCGTACGGAATGCTCATATTCAATCAAAGAATATTTCACACATAGGGGCCTAGATTATATTTTTTTAAATTTAATAGAGACGCATTGATCGTGCTATCATATACCATTCTATTACTATTGCGAATTACTGTATTGTTTGGAATGCTCACAATTAAAGACACGTTATTTGAAAGATGTATAAATAATATTTATATTACAATGTACATCTTTATTCTTTCCTGGTATAATTTATGGCGTTTCTTACGTCAATTGGCAATCGCGTCATTATATAATGTTAGTCAAATTGATCAAACGAAACTCCGTTTTGATTATAGTCAATTATTAAATATTCATTGATTTATGACATACACCTTTGTTTCAATTTTGATACTACCCGTAGACCTGCCGAGCATCTGTAGATATCAAAAATAAACAAAGTATAAAAGATAGAGGGTCAAAAAAATCAAAAAGTTATGTGCTAGTCAAGCTTTCAGGGATCGGTCTGAGCCATAACAATGCCCCAGCCGATCCCTTAGTTCTCTTCCGGGGTCTCGGCGTCCCCGACCAATACACACTTCCTTCCCTATCCATCCATATAACCCCGGAGGGCCAGGCACCATGTAAAAGCAAAGAGCTAAGGGAGGAACAGGGCGGCCCCTAAGCCCTGATCCTCCGAGTGGACCACATGCCCTGAACCTGTACGAAGGCGCCAACCTGGAACTCGCGGACAGTACCAGCAGCAGTGCTTACCGATTAAGCTAAGGTACTGTTGGTATTTTACGACGGGAAATTAAATCTCTAATAGCAAATGATTGAACTCATACGTTAAAAACCAAAAAGACACCAGCGGGATTCGAACCCGGGACCCCGCTGTCGTGGACGACGAATCGTAACCACTGGGCCATTTCGTTACCTTAGAATTGTCCTTAAACTGAGAAAAGTTGTCTTTATAGGTGAGCAAACGCGCCAGAAAGATTACTGGGTCCATTTGCTTTACCTTAATAGGTAAAAACAAGTCGATATAATGAGCCCAGTGTGTTTGGTTTGTTAGGAAGCTGCATAACACAGCCTAATGTGCAAAACAGTCGTGTGCTAGGCAGATCATTACGCAACAATGAACACCGCAATTGTGTATTTTCAAAAGGCAGACGCGTAGATTTCTACTCTTTGTATCTGGGCACATATAGATTCTCACCTCCCTCTTCAGCTATTTCGACTTTCTTAAAAAGAAAAATAGAGACTGTCAGCGAATCTCCGGGAGTTGAAATAAGGATCGTCCCTTCGATAGACCTCAGACTCAGTAAAGTTCAAGATTGGGCTCTTTTTCAACAGCTGTTTTTGCGGTAACTTTACATCTGGATTTTTAAAAAACATCTGATTTTGCCCAATTTTAGTAAAATATGCTCCAAATTTTGCTAAAAAAGCAAGGTTAACCCCTTACCATTTTAGATTTTTCGTGCGAATCTGATTTTGCCAAATTTTACTAAATATACAAGGTACACCTCTTACAATTTAAATTTTTTTATAAACATTTCTTTTTGCCCAATTTTGATAGAAATACAAGGTTAAGCCCTAACAATCTGCAATTTTCCAGAATGATCTGATTGTGTCCTATTTTGCTAAAAAAATGCAAGGTAAACCCCTTACAATTTGAATTTTTTTCATGAACATCTAATTTTTCCCAATCTTATTCAAAAAGCAAGGTTAACCCCTTACAATCTGCAATTTTCCAGAAACAATTGATTTTTTTCCCCCATTTTCGCTTTAAAAAAATGCGAGGTTAACCCCTTTCAATTTGAAATTTTTCGTAACATCTAACTTTGCAAAATTTTACTAAAAAAGTAAGGTTAATCCCTTACATATGAAATTTTTCGGAAACATCTGATTTTGCCCAACTTCGCTAAAATATGCAATGTTCACCCCTTACAATTTGAAATGTTTCATAAACATCTAACCCCCATACAATCTGCAATTTTCAAGAATCATCTGATTGTGTCCTATTTTGCTAGAAAAATGCAAGGTTAACCCCTTACTATTTGAATTTTTTCCATGAACATCTAATTTTTCCCAATCTTATTCAAAAAACAAGGTTAACCCCTTAATATACAATCTGCAATTTTCCAGAAACATTTGATTTTTTCCCATTTTCGCTCTTAAAAAAATTCGAGGTTAACCCCTTTCGGCCTTGTAGCTCAGACCATGTGTCATGCACTCCTCAATGCATAGATGATGCACATAACACTATGGGTAGTACAGGCACAGATGGGGGTACTGCCCAAACAATGATGAACGCATTGCGTATATGCTTAAAGAATTACCCACAATTCCGGTTTTTACCGTTTAGGTCTGACTCTAATCACTTTACGCGATCCCCTGTCGTCTCATACACTGACTTTAGGCAAAATAGTCAGACTTTCGCGGTCTAGTAACCAGACTTTGACTCTTAACGAAACATCAAATGAAAAGGGAAACATCAAATGCGGATATTGCAAAAGATCGAATGCAAAAAATATACCGATGAAACATCGAATACAAATAGCTCGAAATGTCAAACATATGTGTAAAACATTGCTCACATATTTGAGAATATCGCAAATATATTGTAAAACAACACACACAATTGTATCGAAAAACATCGCACATTTAATGCAAAAAATCGAACATAATATTGAAAACATCGCACATATATATCGTCAAAAACTTCGCACATATAAATTGAAAATCGCATATGAATGTAAAATATCGCACACATATATTGAACATCGCACATATATTGTAAAACATCGCACAAATATATTAAACATCGCGCAAATTATGAAAAACATCACACACTTATATTGAACATCGCACATAAATGTAAAAGATAACAAACACATATTGAACATCCAACATATATATATTGCAAAATATTGAATATTGCAACGTTTGACACGCCATATGCGCATGCTGTACACAATATGTTCATGGGATGCAATGCGGGGCCTGGCGCGGGGCGCGACCGGCTCGGCAAGTGCTCGATCGGCATCGGTTGCGGCTGTCGGCTGTGGCGATGGGCGAGAAAACATTCCAAAAAAAAAAAAAAAGGGTTAGGCGGGCATTAACGGACGAGAAAACATATCGACATTTAAAAAAAAAGAGCGTACAACGGCCATGAACCCCCTCCCCCCAGCGTACGGTTTGTACGCTCGTGAAAATGTTGATAATTGCGAACGGCCCCTAACAAATCACATTTTTCAAATCAAATATAGGTCAACTTTGGCAAAAAAAAAATCCAAATTCAAAAACATTGAAAATTTTGAATGGCCCCTTACAGGATGTTATAGTCCTTATAACCCCCAAGTATTTGGGGGGTTAGTATAATAGATCCAAATATTGTTACACTGACATGTTTGAAGTACGGTGTTCTAAAATGCTGGAAAAACCAAGAAAAACACAAATGTTCAAGTAGTCTGGTTCATTGACTCCACTAACGATGAAATAGATAAAAAAATGCCGGAAAATTGTAAGGTACCCAGTCTAGCTGGCCTGCACCCGTTCATGAACATGGAACCAAAAGCAAACAAAATTTGGACTGAAAAAAAAACCTCAAAAAACAAATGGTAAATTTGAAGCAGTAGTTGAAAAATAGTTTTTGTATACAAAAGTAATTTTTTTTCTTAAAAATGACTTCACACCATCAGGTGCCATAATTTGACAGGATGCTTTAGACTGCCAGTTACCAACATCCTAGTAAGGTATTTCGTAACAACTTGGTTGTTTTATTTTTCGATGTTTGCCAATGTTGTATTTTCCCTTTAAATTTCGTCCGGAAAAGATAATCTCAATTTTTGAAAAAGCATATATAGGCCCTACACACCAACTTGAGTTGAGTTATTGATATGTTTATGTAAGAACAAAGGATCACGAAATTAAATCCTTTCAAGTACAATCAATTATTTTGTTTAAAAAAATGCATCTTTAAACGGTGTGATAAATTTTAGTAAACATTCTATGTACTCATGCAAGTTATTTCTGGCTTGATGACGTCATGATCCAAAACGGGAAGTGGATACTGATTTAGTTCCGACTGGATAAATGCTCGTTGTGAAGTTAAATAACGTATGAAAATATGGAAAATATACCTGTATGTATTCATCACACCTAACTTCCAGTTTGATGACTTTACAATATTTGGAGGCAAAACGTGGTGAACATTGTAAAGGATATCGTTATTTGGGCTACGAAGATATACGACATGAATCAAATGATAGAATTAAATTTAAAATGATATCGTTTTCAAATTCTGATAGAAGTAACTTCCGGTCCGATGACGTCATGAATTTGAAACCTTGCCAAATTATCTGTGGTTAATCAAAGAATATCAAGGGGCGATTTGGTTGAATTGTAACGGATGGTTTTTAAAAACAAAGAAATCAAACACTATTTAATATGCCGCTAGGGGTGCCCTTTCCAAAGATGACGTCATCACACTGTTTTGTGTCTGGGATTCCTTAATAAACCCTTTCATAATTTATATATGTGTAGTAAAATGCTTCCACTTTTGAGTTATACTCGGTTTTTATTACACTTCCGGTAACACCGGAAGTAAAGGTCAAGCGGTTTTGTGTCTGGGAACAAGAAATGTTTCCCACAGCATAGTCTACAACCTCACGGAAAAAACGAACACGATACTATATTTAATTCAAAAGATATAGCGCAAACTATTTCGTCAAAATTTGCCCTTAAATCACTTGTAATTTGATACATGATACGTCATGATGACGTTACAAAATAAATGGTATTTTCGTAACGTGGTACAAATTCACACTAAGTTTTATGATCATACCGTAAACCGTATGGAAGAATTTTGCTTTGTTTTGATTTCAGGCTAAACTCTTCATTTTGAATTCACCTAACTTTGACCTTCCGGTTGACCTGTAATAAAGGGTCAAGCGAGTTCAAGTACACAAAGGAAATGTTTATCGATTCATGGTCTATCCGACTACAGAATATAAACATCACTGATTAATTTGTTCAAGAGTTATGGGTGAATGTATTTGGACCCCTTTTCAGCTAAAATCGCTTGTAATTTGACACCTGATGACGTCATCATGACGTCAGAGTAATATGCACCACTTCGGATGAGCGTTGATATATATTGAAAGTTACAAGTTCATATCGTTAACCGTTTAGGAGAAACCAGCGGAGAAGTATTGTCCGGAAAGAAGAAGAAGAAAGAACCAAACAAAGAAGATTTATGAGAACAATTCTAGACACTGAAACAACGAATCACCAAAAAAAAAAAGAAGAAATTACGACGGCAAAAATGTCACATATTCCAGATGCTTTTGGAGCTGAATTAGATTTAAAAGGAAAAGCATCAAAATGAAACGAAAAGTGAAATGGGAACAAAGGTGCATTCTGAAGGATTGCATTAAAAAGAATTGTATTGCTTGGCCCTTAACTCACATTTTGATTGTAAGTGTTATTTAGTACACGGTCATTATCTGCAATAAATTAATATGATGAACGCATGCAGAGCGGTAACACCATACCTGTTTTAGTAGTGTGGTCTTGAGAAAAACAGTTCGAATATTTCGAACATAATTATCATTCGTCGTCAGCAGACTATCGGACTCTTGCTGGTTAGGAAGAAAGATGCTTAGTTCGGTACGTTGAGGCTGCAGATTCTGGAACAGTTTCACAGTAACCGCCACGAGACACAAATGATAGCTGCCATTTTCCAGAACGCTTTATTAAGTCACGATCACGTCATCGCATGACTGACCAAACCTCAACACAAGCGAGCTCACTTCCAACATTAGTACAGTTATCTGTATACTAAATTCCTCCCCCCCCCCTTAAAAAATATTGTCCCCTGTGAGCAATGATAACAAGCATCCATGTACTCAGAAATGGATTTTTTTCACAGGATCATATCTCCGGTTATCCAACAACAATATCAAACAATCAATGGGATTCTATTTTAACACTGAAATTTTTAAGTATGTTAAATTGTTCCTTTTTTGACTTAACAACAAACTTAAACATTAATACACAATAAGTATAAACCTTTGAACATTGATAAGTTTCTTCAATGCTGACTCTACTTACAAATTTAGTTAATTTTTAGGGAGGTTTCGCAAGCGAACGGATACGCTTACACTTACGTTTAGCTATCCGTATCCGTTTTTTACTTACGTGTAGCGAGCGAGATATGCGTGTCGTCTGCACGTATGACGTCATACGCCACTCACTATCCGCTAAACGTGCAGACGACACGCATATCTCGCTCGCTACACGTAAGTAAAAAACGGATACGGATAGCTAAGTGTAAGTGTAAGCGTATCCGTTCGCTTGCGAAACCTCCCTAGTATCTGGTGCCTTACGCACTCGCACGGGATACGTCTCTCCTAAGAGATTTGTGGACTTGGTACAGATGCACTTTGCTCTAGTTCACCTTTGCACTGTGAATCAGAAGTTGCTTGAATCTGATTTTTTCATGAATTCCTTCCTGGAGTTTCTTTGCTTTTGTTCACCAGTCTCGTTTTGACTATCTTGATCAAAACCAGTTCTCCCCGTATTGTACTTGTCAAGGGTCCATATACATTATGTTTACAAAGCGAGTTTTACCATTATGTACATGTGGACCAAATACTTTCTTGATCCACATACCATAATTTATAGTCACTTTCCCCGGCAACCATTTTACTAGTCCACCCACGTACAATTAATACTTTTTACTCGGACTCTTTGGTCAACTTGCAATTCTCGTTCCTGGACACGAACTTTATCGCGGTACAATTTCTGTTTTTCCTGTTTCCTGTCGACTGTCTGAGCCAAATTCGGCTTCAGTAAATTTAAGATAATCCAGTGCTAGGTTGTCTTTTCAAAAATACCTCAGCAGGTGTTCTACCAGTTGGGATATGCGGGGTATTACGATAATCAAGAAATTGGCCAACCTGTGATTTATTGACAACTCACGCTTTCGTAGATCAGGATCAGCTCCATTCGAAACTTGTGCTACACAATTGTGCTTAATATCGTTTTTGGTCATGAACTCTGCAAACTCACTAGAAGTAAATTGCGGACCATCTTCAGACAACCCATAACAACTTCCTAAAAAATATCAAGGATTTTACTTGTTGTAGTGGTAGCCATGGGATATACCTTTACCATTTAGAATGATCGTCTGTGACAATGAACACATGCTGGCCCTTTAACTTGGCATAGTCAATAATGTAACATCTGCTACACACGACTTGGCCACTCCCATGTTTGGAGGGTGCCAAAGATTGTGTGTTATGAACAGATTGACACGTTTAAACTGACTTACAAGATTTTGCATATCTTGGTCTAATCCAGGCCACCATAGGTAATTTCGAGCCATTGCTTTTATTCTACAAATGCCCAGGTGCTGCTCGTGAAGGTCATTCAACAATGTGGACCTTAACTTAACTGGAATCACTACTCGCAAACCCCACAAATTACATCCCTTGTCCATTGACAATTCATTTTTGCGTGAGAAGTAAATAAGGTGTTACAAAATACATAATTTTCTCCAGTCACTGTCGTCCAAGGAGTGCTAGTTTATCTCCAGACACCACATACAGCAGCAGCTGGTGATCTTGGTCCTGGTATATCACTGGAACCGTTGTCTTGCCTAACACCTTGATGGACTCTGCTACGTACGTACGAAGTTTCACAGGTGAATCCTATAGCTGCAGCCACGCTACAGGAACTTAATTGGATCAAGATGGCAAATTTTGTAGGTTTTATCACTAGTGCAACTTTCATAGGAGTTTTACACATAAAGTATCATTAACATTAATACATTTCCTATTTAATTATAAAACAAAAAAGACACATTTTCCTGTTCGACCCCTAATTTATAGAGTGACCCATATACAATTCAGTGTCGCCTTATTTTGGGGGCCTGTTGTGGGATCAACGAAGTATGCGGATGCATTGCTTCAAATATTGCGATCTTTGAACTATTTTTGGTTGCAATAACGAAGAGAAGTACCGTAGTGGTTAAGTCTGTCACGAGCCAATGTGGCCCATCAGGCCGGCGTTTATCTCCGGTTTTAGTATCATGAAACGACTCAGAATATTTCTATTCCCCCTGGATGGGATGCTAGTCCATCGCAGGTTACTCCCCAGCTAACACCGGTGCCCATTTATACTCCTGGGTAGAAAGAGGCAAGTGGGGGTGAACTTGGCTTGCCCAAGGACACAACATATAGCCAACAGCTGGATTCGAACCCCTGACCCTCTGAAAATGAGTCACGAACCCTAACTAATACTTTCCTATTTTCTATCTTTTCAATTTCTATAACTGCAGTGTCTTCTCAACTAAATCCCTCATACATTACTCCCCAAACTTTTAACCCCAACACAAAATCGCCTTACACGATCTTGATCGGGTAAATCAGCTTGTCTATAAACTATAATTCCAGGAATCTCTGTGTGTCTGTTTATCGGTTTGTCTGTACTTCGATGAGTAGAGTTGTGCGTTGTGCCACGAGGGTTTTTCTCCGGGCCCTTCGGTTTTCCTCCCTCCGGAAAAATCAAACACTTTCGATCTCAGGCTGTGCTCCGTGGTCATCGATGTGGCCGGCAGCCATAGGCGCCTTTACGTGCCAGCGGCCCGACCACGTTGTAGCCGCGTCCTTCGCAATTCAGCATACCAGCTGCGAGTAAGGATGATTAGCCTCCCAAATTATTATTATATTATTATTATTATATCTAGAACAAGGCACTGTATTAAGTTGAAAATCGGCAGGTGTATTGTTCGGGACCCCAGAATAGGCGAATGGGACTGTTTGAACCCTAGCGTGAATGGGAGCACTAATGATGCTTTTTAGTGTACCCTCAGCGTCGACTATTAACTGCGTTTATGATGATCGTGCGTCAGTTTTTAACGCCTATTTTCATTTTCATAAAAAAATACCTTCGCTTCAAATTGTATGTATTGTTCTTGATAATAATTATGAAAATCAATATACATACTTTTATTTAATATAACAATCAATATACAGCGGCGGAGCTGGTTCCCCCATACTAATGTTGCGCTCCTCAGTCCCCCCTTGAACAGCACCCCATCGAGAGATTGTGTACAGCCCCCCCCCCCTTTCAGCACAGATAAATTTTTGGGCGCCCCCAGTAGTAGTATCGGTTGGGCCAAAAAAAAAATATTCGGTCTCTGGTCAGCCCAAAGTTCCGCCACGCGGCTTTTTTTTTTTTTTTTTTTTTTTTCTTCAAGCTTGGATTGTACAGACAAGGTGGGGTACTATTTTGCTTTTTTGGTGTCCTCATGAACATATGTGTCCTCCATAATTTGCCTTGGTGCTTTCGATCATTTGCTTTTGTGCAATTTCCCATTCCTTGGTGCTCTTTGTTAAAATAAAATTGAGGAGGTGCGGAAATAGAGGGCGCTGTTGGAGCTACCGCGGAACATTTTGGAAAAAAAAAACGACGCGCATGATTAAAATCGATGCGCGCGCTGACCAGAGACCGACTTATTTTGTTTTTTGGCCTTACCATAATTTATTACCTCTTTAATTGGTATTTTATTTAGCCATCGAGGTATTGATTCACTTTTAATTAACAATGGGAAAAAAGAAAAGGGTTTGAAACATTACGAATCATGCTTCCATCACAACAACACAATCTCTCATATCCCATGGATTTTCAGGTTCCATGAACGCCATGAAAATAAAAGAAAACAAAGCGATAATTTGAGTACCAAACATTCCAAGCACGATAAGCTAAACTGCATGGTTTTAGTGACAATCATATATTGAGCTATTATCTACGTGATAAAAAGATGCTGCAATTGATTTGTATAACATAACGCATCAGGCAACGATGATAATAGAGCAATGAAGAAGCACGGTAAAGCTTTACACATGCGCATTAAGCTCAACTGAAAATAAACACAAACAGAATTGTTGGGAAAATATCGATTCAATTAACGCAGTTGGTTGGGGTATATTTATTAAAGTGGTAGATTATTGAGCGCCATTGACCCTGGCCATTGTTTCACTTTAGACCTCCAGGTGTGCCCCCCCCCCCGGAGCCGGGCCTTCAATAAAATCGAACAGCACAGGTATCTTTCATTACATGGATAATTACTTTGTGGTAAACACCATGAAAATCCCCCGGACAATGCCTTGTTTAAGTTCACCTACCTGATATCTCAAGTATATATTCAACAGAAACTTTAGTGGAGTGTTCTGCTTGTTTACTTTTCAGTTACGTCGACACAAACGAGGAAGCGGCGATAATGACAAGGTAAGCAAAATTCATTCTGAAGTTCGTATTAGGCCCCCCAAAAAAATCTCCGGTTTCTGGTATGGAACTTGCCCAAAAAGTGGTGCGGCGACGCAGCTTTTTTTTTTTTTACCTGTTTTTTTTTTGCTTCAAATGTCGGCTGATGACTGCAAATGGTGCCCGGCTAAACTTTGTGCAAATATATGGGAGTCCAGAGAGGCCACATAAAGCCTCTCGATCATAACCCCATCTAAAAACACGTTAAAATTGTGCAGCAGCAGGATTCCATTCAAACCAGTGAGTTTGGCGGTTAGACATCATCTTTCATTGAAAAAAAAAACTTTTTCATTTTGCCGACGCGCATGGCTACGGCGACGCGCGCGCATACCAGAAACCGGAGACTTTTTTTTTTGCCTAATCAATTTAACATCCTCTTATTTCCTCACCAAAGTTTCAAGTGCAGTTAGAAACTGATAAACTTGAAGAGCACTGTTAATTCATCATACTGCTTATTTCTTTGTTTTATATTACTGATAATACAATAAACCTGTTATGACATGGTAATTTGTAAAGTCCCAACGACCTAGGTTAAAGGTGTTCGTATCTCTATCGAGTAAGCTTTACAGAGTGGCCGCCCACCTCCAGTCCCTCGCCCCAGGCCAGTCACGAGACTAAATACCAATGCATGGGGATTTCTGTTAAAACGTTTATCCCCCCCCCCTGGTTGTAAGCCGTAGGGGGATATTGCGACAGCGTATTCTTTCTGTTTGTAAGTACACAGTACAGCTGCAGTTTAGCGGGCGACGGTTACCATGCGATCAATTAACGGCTGAAGATGAACGCCTTGACGCCAGACACATTCCCGATGCCACAACACTATTGCTTGATGGGATTTCGAACGACGTTTTTCGCAAAGTACATTTCGTGATAATGTATTTTTAAGTCTGCTTTTGTGGTGTTATTTCATTGTTTATCTTTTATTTTGCTACTTGTTAGCTTGCCAAGAACCCATGTGCTTCCAGCATGTCCAAGCATACATCTTGAAAAGGTAAGTGACAGTAAACTTTAATCCATTTGAAGATAATATTCTAAATGGCTTTCTCAAAACATCAGTTGTTCCATTTATGTAATTGTATTAAGTCTTCTTAGAAATTGTTTTCGAAGTGCATCCGACAACTTCGACAAGACTCACGACAGTCTAAGTTTCCAAACGGAAATAAGAGAAATTTCCAGTTAAACTTTCCCCCCAATTCCCAACGAAAAAAAATTATTGGCTGTCTCACATTATTAGATTTGCTAAATTACAAATGAGCCGGGTCTATATTTAAAAATGTTCTAATTAACAGTTGCCATTTGCAATGTCAAACTGAAATCCCCATTTTTGTTAGAGTCTATGTGAGCTTCTTCATAAAAAATAAGAATGTGTACACGTGCATCGTGTATGTATGTATGTACTAGTAGATGTACATGTACGTGTACCATCCGTGTACCCACAACCACTGAGATCCCTGAAAAAAAATGTGTAAAAAAACGAGCACGCGCCCCTGGAGTCGAGGATGATAAAGACTGGATAGCGGATAAAGAGCCGCACAATGAATGAATTTGACGCCATATTGGTGAGACCGGTGAGACCGCGGCTGGTGATCTACAAAGGACAAGTTGCCGTCTTAATGGGCATCATGATTACTTTTGTAACATGGCGGTTCACTTGATTTTTATTTTGAGCACCACCACTGACCACGGTTTACAACTTTTCTAACGTCGTTGTTTACTTTTTTTAATGCCGCAGTTCACTTTTTCGGCGTTTTGGAAACAATAATCACTGCGGAAATGTGTCCTTTTTTAGAACATCATAATACGTGTACGTGACCAAAATGCGCGTCAACTCTTGATACAGCGCGCGCTGTATACGCGTAGAACGTTCGTAATCATTGATCTCCATCTGTGTATAGACCGCTTGCAGACGCGTTCGATAATTGACGCGCGAAGGTGCGCGACGCCATGTTGTGGGACAAAATGTGCATGGATAGATATGCGCTTGTCCCACAACATGGCGTCGCGCGCCTTCGCGCGTCGATTATGGAACGCATCTGCAAGCGGTCTATATGGAGATCAATGTTCGTAATATACGCGGCCATCTTCGTGAGACCGGGGGCGAATTGGTCAATATGCAAAGTCTACTGTGTGAATGGTGTATGGATATCCGCTATCCAGTCTTTACATAGAGATCAGTGGCCGTGTGCTTTCGAAAGTACTACATGTAGTTTCTAACTTGTGATCAGGTGATTGTACGGAAGCCCGTTCGTGCCAGGTTTAAAAAGGGAAACAATGTTTTTTATTGCGATATCGAATTAGTTTTGCGAACTAACCAAACAATTTATTTTCAGTTTCTCAAACACGCTTTAAAAACCCACTCGTTCCAAGTTATATTAATGTAGGGTTTCAAAGGATGATTCTTATTTATTTATTTGTTACTTTTTGTTACTTTTTTACCCAAGGTATGCCTAAATTGATATGCATAATTATTGTTAAGCAACTATTATTACATTGCGAAACTATTAAATCTACATGTACAGTGTGAAGCAAGACATTAATGTCAAGTCACCAGCATACATAAACAAATTACACTTTTGAGAGATACAAAGTTGTAGTTCAATAAATATAAATATAACAACAGGGGACCTACAATAATTTATCTCGCTGGTACGTCACTGTTTAGTGGTAGAACCTCAGACACATTTTTTATGTTGCCCTCAATATTCACAAACTGACTATGTTCACTTATATAGATATGACTTACAGAGGTTGACATCATAACTCTTTCAAGTTTATCCAGGAGATTTACGTGATTCACAGAGTCAAATGCTTTTCTCAAATTTATAAACACAGTGCCTGTCATTTCCTCACCCTCCATAGCCTGAAAGCATGTGTTCGATAAATCATGTAAGATGTGTCTCCTGAACAAAATGATACCACTCATGGAGGTTTTCGGGGTGACTGAGGTTTTCGGGCTGACCCATGGACTATTTGTGCCAAAAACTTTGATCACTGACAGGTTTTCCCACCGTCACTGAGACAATCGACCCATGGCAAATTAAATTATTCTGAAGCAATCACGTTTGACACTTGACCATGGACATTTACATGAGCACAAAACAGGCCTTGAAATTGGGTTTTAAAGTGGGTCCTTTGGCGGTGGCGACCGATGGTCATTAAACCACGGATCCGTGATTAAACTCAATCCTCCACTGTACATAGGCGTAGCCAGGGAGGGGGGTATTTACCCCCCCCCCCCCCAAATATTTTGTAAAGACTGCCTTTTTCATTCAAATGCTCTTTTCAACGGGCTTAACCCCTCAATAATTTGTAAAGAGTGCCTTTTTTTACGAAGTGCCTCTTTTTCTGAACAAGTGCCCTTTTAAAAAGAAGAAGTGGTGCCCTTTTTTTTTTGTGGCATCTGCCGTTTTGGGTGCCTTTTTCTGAATTTCGCACATGAATCGCCCTGAAAAGCACGATATATTGGCCCTTTATGTGCATAATCGTCGGTTTTGAACAGCGCCCCCATCGACAGATGGTACCCGACCCCCCCCCCCACCCGCTTTTTTATTTTACGGAGGCCAAGTGTCCGGAGAAAAAAAATCCTGTCTACATTTTACCACGGATGTGCAAGTGCCCTTTTCAAAAAAATTTACCCCCCAATAAAAATGACCGTGCTACGCCACTGCTGTAACCGTGAAATCCCGATTTATGTAATGGTCGCAATTATCTGATCTGTGATCGTTATTCCACAATTGGACCACGGGCACGCCGATGATGCCTCAAGATGTAACTCTGCGCAGGCTTGACACATCACCATGTGACGGCACGGAATGAAGACCACGTTGGCAGTGCTGCCTGGAATGTGGCACATCTTGCACGATTTCTCGTAGATCAGTTGATTGAGTTCCAAATATAACCATGGAGGAATAAGAAACTCATCATCTATAAACAAACAAAAGAGAAACAATAGGCCTTTAAAGATGAAAGCTGTTGGGTGAAACTGACCAGAATACAGTGTGTGCTGCACATTTTCTGAGCCGCCGTCCCTTTAATGGCTTCTTTATGCTAGGAAGAATTTTTCCGGTTGTCTTTTTCCTGTTTTTAATACACATAGGCCAAACAAAGGATCAAGTATATACCCTATGTACTATGTAGGGATTGTAATTTTGCGAAAATGTTTTTATGGATGACTTATTGTCAACTAAGGTGCCATGGTTGCAAATGAACGCCAAGACATAATGATACAAAACAAAACGTGTGCGGGGCACGTGTTAACCATTCTACCTCCATGGTTTAAACCATGATTGCTTGACCCTCGCGTGCGTACCGTTCGTCTGAATGTGACTGCGGTTCGTTTCGATGGCGCCCTTTTTCGGCGGGTGATTGCGTATCCAATAAATAAAACAACGACTTGTCCAAGTCTAGCGATTGAGCAGGCGGCATAGCGCTAATGATAGCCAGTAGGATTTGTCTCGAAGGGGGCGCCATATCAAAAAGGTTAACGGGCGTCTCGGTATAAAGGTGAAATTTTGTTGTGAGCTGATGATTGCATCTAATTTTGCTTGATATAAAGGTGTAGGCCGTAATATTTGAGCAAGCATCCAACCATTCTATTTATTGTGGAGCAGTTTGTGAAAATCTTATGCCTGCCTAATCCCAACCCTGTCTAGATCTGACCATTACATCATAATTCCTCTGCGGAATACATTCTGTAAACTGTGGTACAAAATATGCTCGAAATACGCCTAATGGATTAATTTCAACGATACTACAAAGATAATGATTGTAGTTATGGGATTGTTATAATAAAGGATTAATCTTGTAAACCAAATAACAAGTCATGTCACAAGTGCACTATGCATATTTGTTGTATTGTTTATATCATCATCATCATCATCATCATCATCATCAGGCTGTGGTTATCCATTGTTGGATGAAGCCCTCCTCAAGCAGCCTCCACTCTCTTCTGACACTTGTCATTCTACTCCATGATGTGAAGTTGTCGTGTTCATCTCTCCATCTCCTCAAGTTTGTGTTTACCTCTTCGTCTTCTACCTGTCCGTGGTTGCCATTCTGTGAGTTTCTTGGTCCATCTGTTGTCTTGTCTTCTTGCTAAGTGCCCTGCCCATCTCTATTTCATTTCCTTGATCTTCTCTATGATATATTTGACCTTTGTTTTTGTCTTTTGAAGGCATATGTCTGATTTTGTCTGGTAATGATAGGTTGAGAATTCTCCTTTCCATAGGTCTCTGTGTTGTTATCAATTTTTGTTCCATCTCTTTGGTTGTTTCCCATGCCTCTGCCTAATAAGTCGTTGTCGTTTTGACACACTGGTTGTAAATCCTTCTTCAAAATGATATTGGAATTTCCTTGTCAGTTAGTACTTCTGTGCACCTTTCAAAACATCTCCATGCTCCCTTGATCCTAACTTGTACTTCTTCTTTCGAGGTGTCTTCCATTTTCAGTGTTTGGCCATGATAATTATTCCTGTCCACTTTCTCTATCACATGACCCTCTTTTACTATTTCTTCTGTTGTCTCACAGTTTGTCATGAACTTAGTCTTTCCCTGTGCATTTGTAATCCAACCTGTTTGCTTTCGTCATCAGACTGTGTAGTTGATGTTCCATGTGTTTATTCCGATGATGTGACCAGAACTACAGCGTTTTCTACTGGTGTTATATCCTCAATTTCTCTAAGCGCCTTCGTTCTTTTGTCTAGATCCTCTATTTCTTTGTCCTCATCTGAACTGTGGTCTGTTGTCTTCTTTGATGTCGCAAGACTTGATGCTTGTTCCATCAGTGCACTTGGAAGATGGCTACATCTTGTGTCGATATCCATGTCCTGCATCTCCAACGCTGCGAACGTTTTTTTTTTTCAGTTCAAGTTGGAACTGTCTTTTTTCCCTTTCCGATTTCAAGACGCTAATTCTTTTCTTCTTTTTGTTACGGATGAGCTTTATTCCGGCAAACTTTTTGTTGATACATATTGTTGCTCTCGCCATTCGATTATCACTTGCAATATCTACTAATATCGTTTCACAGTTGTTTACAATTCCTTTCTGGCTAGTCAGAATGAAATCTATTTGGTTTTTGGTGATTCCATTTGGACTTTTCAACATCCATTATCTCTTTTTGTCTTTTTTGGAGAAGTTGTTGGCCACTATAGGTTTATGTTCCATCGCAGATTAGTCTCCTACCTCTTTTGTTTCTTTGTCCTATATCAAACTTTTCCAAGATTGATTCTTCACCTGCCTTTTACTTTCCTAGTTTTGCAATAAAATCTCCCATCAGTATTGTATATTTTCCTGTTTTCTTTGATGGCTCTTTCAATGTCTTCATAGAACTCTTCTATAGCTGGGTTCTCGTAGCTAGTCACTTGTAGGTGCATATATTATGCACATCTGTTCTCTGTCTGTAAGTTGGATGTTCAGGGTTACTGCTCTGTTAGAGTAGCTTTTGACTTCTTTAACACACTCTTTGAGTTTTGAGTGTATGAGAAATCCCACTCCTCAAATCTTGATCGTCTTCTCATTTTTTCTCGATTGAAGAGACAAGAGGATCTTTTTAGTTCTAACAATCCTTCACCTTCTCTCTTTGTCTCAGACAATCCAATTATATCCCACTTGAAGCCTTCAAATTCTTCCAGTTAGTGTCAAGTGCATCGTCTGACTTCAATGTCCGTATATTATATGTAAGCATAGGCCTATGTGAATGTTGGTTAGTTGACCAGTTTTCCTACTCTCTTTCTCGATTTTTCTTCTGAGTGGTCACTGGTCCCATTTCAACTAAACATGTACTTGCGCCCATATGGCCATGGGGTCTACGACCTCTCTTTGTAACTTCTTATACATGTATATGTGCTTGAGTGTTTACTGTCATATACTGACGCGCTGTCAAGGCGGGGTGTTAGTTGGTGTTTTCTGTAGGGGTTTCCTCACCCTATAGTCTCTAGTCGAACCTGTCCTGGAGACACATGAGGTTGTTTATGGCGTTGGATATTCCTTGAACAGCTCTTCTTCCTTTATTTGACATTTCATTCATCAGGGGTTTTATACCTCTTATACTATTTTACCGTATAGTTACGGAACTCGTAACCCTGAGTTGGGGTAGTGGAGAGGAAATAGCCAGGTTTGGCGAAGGAAGGATTGAAGTAAAAGTCAGAATCGCCAAGCCAGAACCAAAACCCAGTATGGGGATACACCTTTCCTGTCACCAGGGGATCTGTGTATATGTACCCCTGGTGACATCGATGATGTTTCAGCCCGCTTTCCAGCGGGAAGGCGCCTCTATCCCTAAGCTAATGATAACTTTTAAAACTAATCTGACAAGGTGTAAGGGGGGGGGGGGACGGGAGGAAGGGAGGAGGCGGTGAAGAACAGTTAAGACGAAAGGTGAGATGAAAGAAAGAAAGGCAGCTGAGGAGGTAAATAACGCTTATACTCTCACTCTGTGTAGACCAGCCTCTCAGGCAACATTTATTTATGTTTATATCATGTTACTTCAAACCTTGTGGTATACCTTCCGATTTCATTTGTGATTTGTCTTGTTTTGGTCTGGACTACAGTCCTGAGATGATACCCAGTTTCGACGCAGGACGATTCTCTCTCAACCAAGGCATCCCTTTTGGATGCTGAAAAGTTTTAATACACTAAGTCGATGTCGGAAGTTTTTAGAAACTTTTATAGTGTGGACTCCTTGGAAATTTCTGACGTGCCTACAGTAGCCTAGATAGGATTAGGTCTATGTTTTTTCCCAATCAGTTGTGCATGCAGTGGACACATTTTGTGCCGTGAAAGCGATTCTAATGACTAGAAAAATAGAGGTGATGTTTACTATACATACGTGCATCTTGTGGAACAGGATCCCAGAATGGTATTGCCATTTCGGGTGGAATTTGAATGGTTGGAAGGTTACCTGTAGCATGATGCAAAATACACATCGGCATTAAAAACAATATAATTCTCAAGACTCTCGGACAGTACTAAGTTGACATAAAGGCCTACAGTGCTTAGACAACTATTTCATGTGAAGAGCAAACCTAGTAATTTACATGATTCAACTAACATGAATAACCCACATGCAAATTGTCACTGGTTGCCATTTGTCACATGAAAATGCTTTCGTTTTTGTTACAATTTTGCAATATCCCCGCGCAGGTTAATGTCACTCCGCCACGTAGTATTAATTTTTGTATGGAAGATGACATAACAAAATAATTGAAATGACTTGAAAATGCGCGTTTAGTGTTGACCCAAAATCCCACATTTGCACAAATTAATGGAACAGAAGTGTGGAAATAATCGAAGGTTGAGTGTTCATCATTCGTATACTTACGGTAATTGTTTTGAAATTATTCCTCTAAGGGATGAAATCTGCCTGGGCAACCCGGTAATTTTGCAGAAAAAAAGCACCTCGTCCACAGTTGTCCTTATTCGCTCGCATGCAGCTGGGTGCAGACCAGTAAATCGGTCCGAAATTGCCTGCGCCGGCCAAATCACGATTTGCATCTTCGGTATTTGGGCATGCTGTGGGCCATGAACTTGAGGGTTTGTAAGAAATATGGGTGGAAGCCGTGCACTTGACTGGGAGCTTGCAGTTCTGTGTAATTTTGATGTAATTTGGACACTAAAAGCGCTCTATTTTGCAATGGAGTGTAGGCATCGTTTTTCAAAATGGCGATGGGCTTCAGGACTATTTTCAGGGGTGGTCATCTTCAGATGGAAATTTCTCCTAAAAGTCATCAGTTGACCCCCAAAAAATTGAAAAGAAAATGAAAGATGATGAAATAAGCTTTAATTTGATGTGCGTCTCGAACGCCTTGGAGAGTTGTGAGTATTTTTCCCGAATTTTTGAAGTGGGAGCATTTACCATTGGGGTCTATGGAAGTTTATTTACTGGTCTGTACGAGCGAATTGACCTTGATGCAGTGGCAGCTTAGACTGCACATGACTAGTGTGTATGTGCGGGGGGGGGGGGGAAATAACATGAACATTTGGCATGCTATTTTAGACTCATTTGGGAGAATCTGCAATGTTAGTGTGCAACAGACAATTTTAAATTAAAGTTTGCGGAAAACGTATCTTAAATATGAGCATGTCAGAGCAGGGAATGCCAACCAAAAACATATCGTCACCGACACCACGAAGTAACACCCATCTATATACCAGTAAAAACTAGCAATCGGAGAAAACGGCAACTAAAGTTGAACGCCTTCTAAAACAACACTTTGCGTCAAAACGACAGAGTATGTTCAGTTGGGTTTCTCGTTGTGGACACTTGATGAATTGAATTAATTAAATCTGCTGTTTTTCACTCGTTTGTGTATTAAATAAACAAGAAATAAGAGAAAAAAGATGAGTGTTAGTTCGTGAAACCAAAAAAGCTGCGAAACTGTAAATTTTCGTTTAAAGTTAAAAGTAACACTCTTCAATGTATTTAACACGAGGAAAGTTCAACTTCGGGTCAGCGCGCGCGCGCTCATACAACTTGTTACTAGAAGAGTGTTACTTCGTGAAAACGTTTTTGCTCACTTACGAGCAGAGTGCGCGCCATGCATTGCAATGGAAAATGGAACTTGAGTGTTACTTCGTGAAAACGAAAATTGTCACTTTTGCGCAAAAGTTGCCATGGATACTTAGCGTAATTATTAAAGTAAAGCTCTTGAAGCTTTGAAACTTCGTGCAATGGTAGGCCTTGATGAATAATGTTTAAAAATCAAAAAAACTGAAAATCGAAAAAAATATGCTTTAACACTGTAGAGTGTTACTTCGTGGTATCGGTGACGATATTGTACTAGGTAGGTATTTAGGATAAACATTGGAATCGCTTAGACTAATTGAGTCACTTTTAATTTATGTCAGGATCTGGAGATTGACACTGTAAACTCAATTAAATTTGGTCTTGTATAACCAAAAGTTTTGATTGAATTTAACAGAAATTCTACCCCCCCCCAAAAAAAATGGGTATTGCACAACCCAATTTTGGGTAGGCCTAGTTGCAGTTTTTACCCTTACTTGGGTAAAATTAACCCAGGCACTTTTTTCAGTGCTGTTGTGCACTCTATGTTACTGAATTAAAAAGGCAAACAATACAAAATGACTATCTTTAGAGTGTCTTTTCGTTGACATACTAATTGTACAATTTCAGCCGCGGCTATTTGCTTGTTACAATTCACAGCCTTTTAGTAGTGTTAGTTATATGGCCGTTATTTTAAGCAAAGCAAGCAATGTTACAGCCCCCACATGATTTGGATGGAAAAATATTTGTTAATCAGTTCTAACTTACGCCAGTTCTCATCCACACACCTTGTCTCTGGTGATGAATGTTAAGAAATCTTGTGTTAGGCCAAAAAAAAAAAAAGTCTCCGGTTTCTGGTATGCGCGCGCGTCGCCGTAGCCATGCGCGTCGGCAAAATGAAAAAGTTTTTTTTTTTTCAATGAAAGATGATGTCTCAAAACCGCCAAATTCACTGGTTTGACTGGAATTCTGCTAGTGCACAATTTTAACGTGTTTTTAGGTGGGGTTATGGTCGAGAATAAGCTTTATGTGGCCTCTCTCGACTCCCAATGCCATATCGGCCTATTTGTACTAAGTTTAGTTGGGCACCATTTGCAGTCATCAGCCGACATTTGAAGCAAAAAAAATCAGGTAAAAAAAAAAAAAAGCCGCGTCGCCGCACCACTTTTGGGGCAAGCTCCATACCAGAAACCGGAGACTTTTTTTTGGCCTTAGTGTTAGGCAAACGTGAAAATGATAGCTTTGTCCGCCGGAATTTTTAGACATCAAATTGTACGAAATTATCATCTGCGTTAGCCTTTCTGCTATATAAGCAGCTTGCTCTTCGCAGAATTATGTTTCAGCAAAGTGAGCTCAGTATGTTCGCACCAACGACAAAAATGCAGACTTCCACACGTCAGTGAAGGTTATACCGAACCATGTTTACATGTGTCAATAGAAACAAAAATTTTGAGTCGAAAGTTCCAAACAAATGTCTTTTTTTCGCTCCCAGTTTGTTCGGTATTCACTGAAGCCAAGTTACCACGCACCTTCAAATTCCTGCTGGAACCCTTCAGCATGCCTTTCCGGTTGGACTTCGATGTGAAGATCAAGCAGGGTGCTAGCATAGCCCTGGCTGAGCATAATACTGACGAGTCCGTCTTTGCCGAAATAAGTGAGTATATGCCTGTGTATTATTATTTCCTAAAAAAGCCGTGCTTTAATGACAGTTCTGTAACGACTTGTATAAGGACGCCACAAACAAGTGTCTACAGGGTGTGTAAAAAAAACCCCAAACCCCATGTTGGGACCATTGTTTTAGGGAAGTTCTGCATGTAGCACTTTCAAAATCGAGGATAATATGAAAGTCCGATTCATAAGCTTCATAAGGTTCATGCCCGTAATAAAATCACGGTTTTGCTCATGAATGCAGCAATTCGCATTATAAAAAAAACCAGAAAGGCACCTAATTACCCTTCAAACTGGCACAATAAAAAAAAAACATTTAATATAGGTAAGATTTGAGGCTTTGGTGAAGATACTAAATAATGAAAGGTTTGCGGAAACACCATGTGCGAATAATTTCTCAACTAAGAGAATGGTTCTGAAAAGAACCAGAGGTATAAACTCGACGTTCCGGTCAGTATGCTCTGACCGTCTTCAGGAGAGACTGATGGGTCTCCTGTACCCTAGGTCCTCAGCTACTACATGTACCTTAGACTGATGGGTCTCCTATACCCTAGGTCCTCCCTCTACTGACACTGCAACCCTACTGTTCCACTTCAGTGGGCACCAAGCTTACTCTAGGATCCTGTCTACTTGGCATCCTCACAGGATGCAATTTCACAATTCATTGATTTTGCCTTTTGCTACTTAAGTATTCACTTTCTTAGAGTTTAGGCACTCTCTTGAAGACGGTCAGAGCATACTGACCGGAACGTCGAGTTTATACCTCTGGTTCTTTTCAGAACCATTCTCTTAGTTGAGAAATTATTCGCACATGGTGTTTCCGCAAACCTTTCATTATTTATATAGTATAAGGTTAAATAGGACACAAATGTGCATTTTCAAGGATAGCATTTAAAACAATTACAAGACACGGGCCCTTTCGGCGTTTTGCCGATCGAGTGCTGAAATAACCTAAAATTGAATGGGTCAGGTTTTACTATTTTTCATCTCTAGACATCGGTGGGAGAGTGAATACCTTGGCGAACGTGAGACCATGCTACTGGATCTGTCTGAATATAGTGGCTACACATGAGGAACAAGGGTTGGTCAACGCCAGTGAGTACCGCCCTTTCTGGATCGACTACAAAGGGGGCGTGGTCAGGATCGGTAAAGGAGGACAGGAGGCGGCTTTCGTGGAATGGGACGCCGGAGCATACCACCAGCGAGTACCGACTCTCGTGCACTTTGGTGTCGCTGATAGGTTCTGAACATGTTTTTGGGGGATTTTGTTTGGTGTTATTATTGGAAACGAACAAAATGCATGAAAAGCAAATGATCCTAAAAAATATGCCTTTAAAATAACAAGGTATGTATATATGGTTTCTATAACATAGCAATTTAACTAGTGTTAGAATTTGTGAAAATAATTCTGCATCAACAAAACGATGTGGGTATATAAAGGTTTTTAACATTGTGGAGTATTACATTGTAGGTTGTCCTAGCTATTTTAAAAGATTAAAATTCACCAACTCTATATAACATTCAATTTCGTCCACGAAAAAGGTCACACACTTTTACCAAAACCATTTAGTCATATACCATTCAATTTCAAAGTTTGGTCACCCTCTTTAGTCACCGGGTCGAGAATATTCGTCATGACAGATAAAATATGTCTAAGCTGTTGCCGAATGGCAGCATTCAAAGATCGAATTCGTCTTATTATATCAATCAATTATAGACGAATTTGATTTCTGAATAACAAGGTTTAGCGAAGACGAGCCGAAGTTGAATACACCGGGACGAAAACGTGTGCTCATTGTGTGAATTTACTTGAACTGAATTTGAAATTGCCTAACAAAAGACGAAAAATTTTACATTGGAAGTGCACTAAATCGATGTTAGTGGCCGAATTGGACTATCAGAAACGGTGAATTCGAATGATAAACTTTTGGAAATAGCCGGGGAAACCTATATTAAAATTGCAAGTAACTTTAAATTTAAGCAAATCAAGCAAAGCGAATGCACTTATTTTGTACAGAAAGTGTCAGTGCAGTACTGTAGTTCCACATCTACCATTTAGTGTCAATGTTTCCCTGTCCTGTGAAATTTCCTGTAATATCGCACTTTCCAGTTATTGTAAGGCGAGCTCCTTCATTAAGAAAACAAAAACTATTCGATTTTCAGAACAGCAATCAATGTATATGCGCTTGATTCCCAAGAGCGGATCCAGAACACAAAAAAGTGGGTCCCAAAAATTAGGGCGTGGGGTTCGGGGCCCACTTAAAGGCCCCGGAATTTTTATTAGATTCTAGATGCTCTGTGGTGCCATCTGAGGCTATTTCTGACCACTTGAACCAATATTTCTTTTGGAGGAAAAGATGGTGGTGTACGCAGTGCCTGCCTCTATTATTATTATTGCGACGCCACTTAGAACCAAAAATGACGGTTTGGGGGGGGGGGGGGGGTTTGGAGGGGGCATAGCCCCCAATGCCCCCCCCCCCCATCCGCCCTTGTTGACTCCAATAGAATATATCGCGCTTTCGAGTGCGCCACAAAAGGTGAAATATTAGGCCTATTCAGGTCATAAAATTTTAATTAAAAAGGCATATAACCGCATTTAACTGCTTTTGTTTCATTTTCATGTTAAGAAAGACACGGCAATGAAATTGTGAATAAATATCTGAAAGACGAGTTATTATTTTCTTTGGGTACATTTTTCTCGTCATTATCATGTGAGCACCTATGTGTTTCCGAGGAACATGTCGTACTACTCGGGGAATAATAACCATAATGCGCATGCATCTGTTGATAACGGAAGGGTTCTTGAACCAAGGGCGGATCCAGAACACAATTTTTTTTGGGGGGGGGCCAAAAAAAATTGTGTCTCCCAAAAAGTGGGACAAAAAATTACGGCGTGGGGCTCGGGGCCCGCTTAAGGGCCCCGAAACTTTTTTGGATTCTCGATGCTCTGTGGTGCGATCTGAGGCAATTTCTGACCACTTTAGCCAATGTTTTTTGAGGAAAAGATGGTGGTGTACTCATGCCTGCCTTTATTTCGACGTCACATAAAAAAACAATTGGTTATGTTTTTTTTTTTGGGGGGGGGGCATGGCCCCCTTTGCCCCCCCCCCCCCCCCCCCCTGTATCCGCCCTTGTCTTGGACTGAAGTTCTTTTTTTAAACCTCCAGAACCATGAATGAGAAGAAGAAGGGGCAATATATTTTATTAATCATCGGGACTTGATTAAACCCAATTTAGGGAAGAAAATTATGTTTTGCAGAAAAAATGAAAATGTCAAATTCCTCCACGAATTGAACCCGAACCTACCGCATTCAGGCCGCCGCTTTAGCGCGCAGCGTGCTTATAGGCAACCAACATAAAAAAATAGAATATAAGGCCAAAAAAAAAAATTACGGTCTCTGGTCAGACCTAAGTTCCAAAATTGACGCGGCCACGCGGCTTTTTTTTTTTTTTTTTGCTTTTTTTTACTCTTAAAGCTTGGATTGTACAGACAAGGTGGGGTACTATTTTGCTTTTTTGGTGTCCTCATGTACATTGGTGTCCTCCATAATTTGCCTTGGTGCTTTTGATCATTTGCCTTGGTGCAATTTCCCATGCCTTTGTGCTCTTTGGTAAAAAAAAAAAAAAAATGAGGAAGTGCGGAAATAGAGGGCGCTGTTGGAGCTACCGCGGAACATTTTGAGAAAAAAAAGATCGACGCGCATGCTTAAATTCGACGCGCGCGCTGACCAGAGACCGACTTATTTTTTTTTTGGCCTAATACTAACATGTCTCAATATTCCGAATCAGGTGACATATTCATTAGTTCACGTGATATGTTTCACGCATGCGTATTACGGTCAATGACAGACTGACTTTACCGAGATGCCAACAGGGGCGGATCCAGGAATTTTCGCAGGGGGGGGGGGGGGTTTCATCAGCAAAAAAAATCTGAAAATGCCTCCGTAAAATCAAAAACTTTGGGGGGGGGGGGAGTACCATATTTCAATAGGGGGCGCTGTTCAAATTCGACGATTACTAGATTAGGCCAAACAAAAAAGTCTCCGGTTTCTGGTATGCGCACGTGTCGCTGTCCGTGCGCGTCGGCAAAATGGAAAAGTTTTTTTTTCAATAAAAGATGATGTCTCAAAACCGCCAAACTCACTGGTTTGACTGGAATCCTGCTGCTGCACAATTTAAACGTGTTTTTAGATGGGGTTATGGTCGAGAATAAGCTTTATGTGGCCTCTCCGCACTCCCATATATTTGCACTAAGTTTAGTCAGGCACCATTTGCAGTCATCAGCCGACATTTGAAGCAAAAAAGACAGGTAAAAAAAAAAGCCGCGTCGCCGCACCACTTTTTGGGCAAGCTCCATACCAGAAACCGGAGACTTTTTTTTGGCCTTAGTTGGTTACATGACTAATCGATTCTTGGTTTACCCCAGGCACCACATACAAAAACAAACGCTAATGTATGTAACCCCGACCTCAATTAGGTCTGAGGTTACTAAAGATATATTTGACTATATGTACATTTACTATTTCAGTTTTCATTGTGTTCCATTTAATAGCCTAGTTTAATTTTTCCTGCTCCTTTCTTTTAATTTCCTTTTCTTTTCTTTTATAATTATTCGTGTAAACATTCTCAATTTTTATTGTTAGTATTGTAACGGACAGTCTATGCACACTGTTGTTGTCGTTGCTTTCTAGCACTAGTGCTCCGGCGGAGAGGCTCCGGCGGCGCGCATTTGACCTGGTTTTGGGTCTGGCTGGCAGCGCGCTCCGGAAATAGGCTCTACAAATAGGTTTGCTAAGTGGGGTTCTTTTGTTCACTTTCGCGGGTAGGGCTGGGCTTGATTCCAGGGTTGGGTAAAGTTGCTACAATTGTATACATTTGTTCAGACTGTGTGAATGTCTATGCTGGGAATTGATCAGTTGCAGTTCTGGTAGCGGTGCGGCAAGTTGTCCGCAGACTCCGCTTGGCGAAATAAATGAGATCTTCCTTCAGAGTTAGAAATCCTTTCTGTGTGTCCCCTTTTCTTGCGTTTGGCCGGATTTGGCGGACAAGAGCCCAGTAGGATCCTGCTACAAATGGTGGCAGCGGTGGGCGATATTGACGGGATTTTGGACCGACTGGAAATGACGGAAAGCACAGCCGCAGATGAGATCGTGGACGCCATCAACGATGTCATCATTGACGTTCGGAAGGTGGGAGACTCCTTGGAGCGGCAGATTTGTGGATCAGCCCATTCCTTGGACAGAAGTAATCCACAGGCCACTGGAGCAGCAGTAGGTGTGCTGCAGAGGATCAAAAAAATGATCGCTGAATTGGAAGCGATGTACAGCTCCGATGATTCTACCAGTGCGGATTAGGATGAAGATGAACGACGAGCAAGCCTGTTCAGCGGTCCGGGGGCAGAAGTTGATGTTAGGCCGGGTTGTCGCGTGAATCGGGAGACCACGAGTAGGGAGGCCGCTGCGAGCGATGATAGCCCTGCTGTTGACGTGGAGCCCCGTCCCGTGATACTGGCGAGCATGGCGGCTGTCCATCGGATCGAGGTTCATGGATGCATCGACTTTTCCTGTCCTGATCCAACTGCTGCGGAGGACTTAAGCTGCACATCGATAGCTCCATCGTTGCTGACATCTCCATCGATGCACACTGATCCACCGATGTGGACGGCTCCGCTGGTGCATGCCGATCAGCCGGAGTACGCTGAACTCATCGACCGCCGTACTGCCTGGACAGCAACTCAGACCACGGACAATCGACCACAAGACACTGACCTTCATGTTCAGATGACGGCAACCGAGCCGGAGCGGCACTATCCCCCGGCGAAAGCAGCCCCGCTGGAGCAAGCAACGACATTGACTTTCAGACCGCAGGTGCACGTGACAGGGACAAGAACGGTATAAAGCCAACAGACTGCAGATCCGGCGATGCAGGACGCATCAAAGAAGACGAGGCCAAAGGTACAGGGAGTACCACAGAAGACAGGATACCCGTTGATGCAGGGAGCATCAAAGGCTGGGAATCTGCCGGTGCAGGGTGCACCACAGAAGACGAGGCCGCCGGAGACGACAACAGTGCGTGGACAGACACCACGGAAGACAACGGGGCCAAAGCAAGGTTGGGGAGTCAACGACCAGATGGCAGGAGTACAGCGATGTGACCTGTGTACTCGGCTGAAGACACTGAAGCTTGTGAAGTGCACCAAGGACAGAGACTGGAGAGAAGTTCTCTCTTGGATGGATATTGTTTTGTGAAATAATGAGGACATAAAGGACAGTTTCCAAGTAAAGTGAACAAGAAAAAAACTGTAAAAGCATGTGTTGAAATTGTTGTAAGGTAGGCTAGTCGTCACGGTTTGTTGTATCATTGTTTGATTCTGTGCACCAGTCTGGGGACTATCATCAACGCTGATCAACTTCCATTGAGGACACCCATTGATAAACAAAGTAAAGTGTTTGATTTTTCATGTTGTTTCTAAAATGTTCCCATGTTGAAGAGGTTGTCATCATGGATTGCTAGATTAATGTTTGATCTGAGTAACCATTTTGTGGACCAGATCAACGTTGCTCCACATCCTTTGAGGACACCCAATGTTGGGTTAAAGAAAAAAAGTTCATGTAAAATGTGTTGTTTATGTGCCCCTATTCAGGAGAATAGACCCAATTTAAGGAGGGGGTAGTGTAACGGACAGTCTATGCACACTGTTGTTGTCGTTGCTTTCTAGCACTAGTGCTCCGGCGGAGGGGCTCCGGCGGCGCGCACCTGACCTGGTTTTGGGTCTGGCTGGCAGCACGCTCTGGAAATAGGCTCTACAAATAGGTTTGCTAAGTGGGGTTCTTTTGTTCACTTTCGCGGGTAGGGCTTGGCTTGATTTCAGGGTTGGGTAAAGTTGCTACAATTGTATACATTTGTTCAGACTGTGTGAATGTCTATGCTGGGAATTGATCAGTTGCAGTTCTGGTAGCGGTGCGGCAAGTTGTCCGCAGACTCCGCTTGGCGAAATAAATGAGATCTTCCTTCAAGAATAGAAATCCCGTCTGTGTGTCCCCTTTTCTTGCGTTTGGCCGGATTTGGCGGACAAGAGCCCAGTAGGATCCCGCTACAGTATATACTCAATTTATATCGATAGTTTATTTTCCTGTTGTTGGATGTGTTCTGAGGGGCAATTGACTGCCTCAGCAGAAAATCCCCTCGAACACCATTTGTGACCTTGCCATGAGCTTGCTGGCCTGGTTTTCTCTTGGTAGTGCCACGCTGGACCAAACAAAACTTGGATGGTCAGAGTGACTGCATGTACATGCATATTGGCCATTTCTCTCCTTGCCACATCACCATTTTAACAAGCCAGTGCCGAGCAGGCGAGACTGTGCCTCTCCATCTCCTCCCATGATCTTGTTGGAAGCCGAGATATAATTTTGACATCTCGTTGAAAGCCGAGATATATATTTAACATCCCGCAATTGGAGAATTTTGCTTTGTTTCATCGATCGATACGAATGTTGGCTCTCTGTTATAGGTGAGTTCACATTTTGTTTCCTTTTAATTTTTCTGAGTGCTGTGAAGTTTTATTGATTTGTCTCATTAATTTGAAAGTTCGGTATAATTTGGATTGATCAGAAATAAGCAGATTTTCATGAAACCAATGATCCAATGAATCAATATTTTATGATTTTCTGAGAATTTCTGAATGGGACAATACACGAGGGGAGACAAACAGTACACGATAATTATATTTTGAGTTTTCTTTTAAGTCTAAAATTGTTTTATTAAGATGAACTCCCAAAGATTGATTGAGGTCATACATGATTTAATGATATCTTCCAGGACTTTGAGGAAGACATGATAACTTTAAGTTAGTTGTTCCGATATTTACGACTGCTTTACTTTTTCAGCCATGATATAAAACATTGGATATGTTTCGCTTCGAATTTTGGTGTGTATGATAATTGACGATTGATTAGTTCTTTATAATTATATTATTGTAGAAGTAGGGTGCATTTTTTTTCTTGTTGATTATTCTGTTTGCATCAGTATAATATGCCCAAGAATAAGAAAATTACCGTCCTTGGGTAATAAGTGAGAATCTTGAAAATTCTTCATAAGAATTAATTTCTTTACTGAAAAGTTTATGATCAACTTTGATGCTTCAGTTAATTACATGTATGTCCATTGTTTGGATATGATCAACACTTGCAAGTATAAGCTTTGGGTTGCGATAAAGATTGAGAGTACATTTACTGTAATTTTATTAAAGATTTTGTTCCATGCTTTATCGGAGAAACAAAAACAATTTTCCTCCACCTGTAAAGTTGTGGGCAGCTTGTACGTCTCAAGACCAAATCAATTGAAAATGGCCTTGTGCAGTGGGACAGTGGCTGAGCCTGGTTTATTAGTCTGCAAGGGCAGATTGTTTCTGCTTATTGACAACTGATTTATTGTAAGAAAGGAGTTTTCCTGTCACCCTAGTTTATGGTAGTACTGAGGATGTTAAAACTCCATAATTTGATTATAAGGTCCGCCAGCATGTTGGTGAATATCAATTTTGATTATGGCGTGGACCTATGGAACGCCAAAGAGGCATTTAATGTGATCATCGAATCGGTGATGGACTTTTGCAATCGGTGATGGATATTCACGATCGGTGATGGACTTTCGCGATCGGTGATGGACTTTTACTGGTGATGCATATATTCACGATCGGTGATGGACTTTCGCAATCGGTGATGGACTTTTACTGGTGATGCATATATTCACGATCGGTGATGAACTTTCGCGATCGGTGATGGACTTTTACTGGTGATGCATATATTCACGATCGGTGATGGACTTTCGCGATCGGTGATGGACTTTTACTGGTGATGCATATTCACGATCGGTGATGGACTTTCGCGATCGGTGATGGACTTTTACTGGTGATGCATATTCACGATCGGTGATGGACTTTCCCAATCGGTGATGGACTTTTACTGGTGATGCTTATTCACGATCGGTGATGGACTTTCGCAATCGGTGATGGACTTTTACTGGTGATGCATATTCACGATCGGTGATGGACTTTCCCAATCGGTGATGGACTTTTACTGGTGATGCTTATTCACGATCGGTGATGGACTTTCGCAATCGGTGATGGACTTTTACTGGTGATGCATATTCACGATCGGTGATGGACTTTCGCAATCGGTGATGGACTTTTACTGGTGATGCTTATTCACGATCGGTGATGGACTTTCGCAATCGGTGATGGACTTTTACTCAACGACTGGTCATCGCAGCTTTGATCACCGATCGCGAAAGATCATTACCGATCGCGAAAGTCCATCACCGATTAAATGCCGCTTTTGGCGAAACAGGAACGCCAAAGAGGCATTTAATGTGATCACCGAAACGGCGATGGACTTTCGCGACCGTCGCATCTGTGTGTTGCGTCGTAATCATTTGCATGTATTATACTTATCTATGTTCCTTGCTCTTGAGCAAGTTAAATTTAATTGCAAATGCGCAGAGCCTTTATTTTGCTCTTCTGTTTTTTTAATACCTGTCGCGAAAATCTGATAAATTTTACTTCCACGTAACCGATGTAATTTTCGAACCATGGTGTGTGTGTTTGATAAGAGTTAAATTTAGATTAATCATTTTTAAGATTAGAAAATATTATCATTGTTTTTCCAAAGAGCAAGAAATGATTCGATGTGTACATTTTTGTAATGCAGCATGGTACTCAATCTGCTAAGACCACTGTGGGAAATAGAGCTAGCTCTATGGTTTGTGCCAGCCATGTCTTCTTTGGCAATCAATCACCTTGTCCCTTTAGCCCACGCAACAACACGTGCTTCAGGTCTCCACTTACCAGCTACCATTTTTTTTTTTACAGTCGTGGAATTGGGGCACGATCGAGGTCAATCATTTTTACATGGGGGCTCACAAATTGGGTGTTCCACATGCAAACGCGTTCCATGCACCAACTGACGTTCAGCAAAATAATGGAATCCTTTTCAATTTTAAGAACATACCTTTACATCATGTACATGATGTATAGGCTACAACGGTCTACAATCGAGCCGCAACTTCCGAGATCTTTTCGAGCTTGTCTTAAGCGGCCTTGTCAATTGTATAGTGTACAAACAGAACAGACATTCGCTATTTAACCCAATTGGTTACATTATTCTTTAACTAATGAATAATAAATTATTCACCGGTGTGCACAGTCTTTTTAAACATCGGAGTTATCAAAGGAAAATATTGAATAATGTATAAATAAAAACACACTAAAATTTTCCAATAGGAGTAAAACCGCAACAGTTACCTATGTACCGACAACCTAAACAAAGCTTAGTCTGCCCATGACGCCGGCAGCCTCCGTCGCCCAGAAATCACAGCATATTTAAGTTGAAGAAAGTGTTTTTTTTTGGGGGGGGGGGGGGGGTTTGGCTGGGATATTTTCACCCACTTACTTTGATAATATAAAAAAAAACCTCTGCACCGATAGCAAAAGTCCATGCAAGGTTGGTCACCGATCGTGAAAGATGATCACCCATGGGCGTCACAAGGGGGGGGGGAGCACGGAGGCGCTCCCCCCCCCCGGAAAAGCCCCCCCCCCCCAAAAAAAAAAAAAAAGATGGGGGAAGAAGACAGAAAAAGGGGCGCGAAGTAATATTGTTTGAAAAATGCCCACCCTCGAAAAATGATAATCGTGAATATGCTGGAAAAATCCAGGTATTTCGGGGAGAAAAATGTTTTGCCCCTCTGCAAAAAATTTCGGCACAAATCACGGTGTTTTATAGCCACATTACCAATGATAGGGAAAACCGGTCGACTTATCAATTGTTATGGTTATATTAATAACGGCAACACCAAACCGTAGTGGGCAACAGCGGAGACTCAAAGCCACGACATACACAATATGCTTGACAATAAATGAAATATATGAACATGAGATATGTGGCAATAATAACAACAAATGAAAATCATACTTGAATTACAAAAAAATAACTTCCCACATCATATAGCCTCGTGACACTTGAGAGCGCTACGGCAAGTATCAAATTAGCCTAACAAAATAGAAAAACAAGGATTGAATGGTTTCATTTGCCCCATAAATATGAGGAGCAGGCTGTCTGTATCCTAAAAATTGCGAACATTTTAATCCTTGTAATTGATATAGTCTCTTGAAACCTTGGAGCACTATAACTGGCGGATGTAAGGGGTGGTGGTGGAAAAACATTTGCAAGAAAAGTTCCTCTGTGTACTGTCCATCATGTGCTCGCTTAAGTGTGCTTAAGTGACCAGAGGGCCCCACATATCTAAACCAACATTGGCTATTAGATGAATTTATGATGATGATGATGATGATGATGTGATTGCATTCCTGTGCCCCCTGGATGCCTGCTCAGACCCCTCAATAACCCCGCCATATATGCTGTCTCCAATGACCCACACATCAATCATCATATTATGCAAAAACCTTTTATCACGTATTGGTAAAAAAATACTCGGACTCAAATTTAAGGACATGAGAAACACATTGCTGAGATGATTTTTTAAAGCTAATAGAAAATTATTCATGTTCAGGAAACTGAAAGAAACAGGTTTTACTCAAAGAACTTGTTACCCTATGTTAGACCAGTCCTAGCAAACGCATCGCCGGTTTGGCACTCAAGCATTACACTCAAACAGACCAATCTAATTTAGTCGATCCAAAAGAGTTTGCCGTATTACTCTATCTCTGGATCACCTTTATGATAGAGAACCACTATGTGTACAAACTTTGCTCTAGGTGCTTTTAAATCAGGCAAATTTAATGAGTGGTTTCCTCAATCAAAAGGTTGGCACACTATGAATCTTAGATCGAGTAGAACACTCAAGGAGTATCCCAGTTCATCCAAGAGATTTCGAAATAGCCCAGACTCATCAATAGTTCAACATAGGATTTTCAAATGTATACAATTTTAATTGCTATTATCCGAGTGTATATGTTTTTGAGAATAATGGATTGTTGTGCATTTTGTATGTGTTTCGATTTCTCGTGAAATGTGTTTATTTTTAATTCATTTTAATTTTTACTGTAAATCACTGTGCAATTTAGCTTCTGAGCTGCTTGATGGTGATAATCAACCCAAATAATAATAATGTTAATAATAATGATAAAAAATAATAACTTATAATAACCCATAATTGGCTATTTGGGGAACATTCCCATAAACTAGTGCACACATTTTTCCCCCAACTTTAATGACCCGTAACTCCAATTTTACCTTAATTCGCCGGGTAATTTTTACTAATTCGACCACGAGCAATCGAGTCTATTTGCGACGATAATATTTGGACGCTAAAGTGTCTCTCGAAGGGTATAGGCCTATTATAAAACAAATCATTCTGTTCATGCCACATTCACAGAGGAGTGTTTTATTCCGGATACCTGTGATATGACATATACCGTTTGAATTGTTAATTGTTATGGTTATGTTAATATGGGCAACACCAAAGGCCCAAATCCACAGCGGCATACACTAACTGCAAACATTTCACGGACATTACAAAAAATGGAGTTCGCAAGTGAGAACGGACATATTATAAAACATATAACCGTATTAACACAATTTAGGGGCAACACCAGGCCCGACCAGTAGTGGGCAACACAAGAAACTCGAAGCCACGGCATACACAATATGCTTGACAATAAATGAAATACATGTAGGCCTATATGAAAATGAGATATATGTGGCAATAAATCATAACAAATGCAAATTTAACTTGAATAACAAAAAAATAGCTTCCCACAGATGTACATTCAATCAGGAAAACATCGTAGCCTCGTGACACAGTGAGATCGCTACGTTTGCCCCATCAATATGAGGAGCAGGCTGTCTGTATCCTAAAAATTGCGAACATTTTAATCCTTGTAATTTGTATAGTCTCTTGAAACCTTGGAGCCTATAACTGGCGGATGTAAGGGGTGGTGGTGGAAACACATTTGCAAGGAAAGTTCCTCTGTGTACTGTCCATCATGTGCTCGCTTAAGTGTGCTTAAGTGACCAGAGGGCCCCACATATCTATACCAAGATTGGCTATTAGATGGATTTATGATGATGATGATGATGATGTGATTGCATGCCTGTGCCCCCTGGATGCCTGGTCAGGCCCCCAATAACCCCACCATATGCTGTCTCCGATGGCCCACCCATCAATCATCAGGTGCAAAAAACTTTTTACCATTTATTGGATAAAAACAAATCATTGTGTTTATGCCACATCCACAGAGGAGTGTTTTTGTATTCCGGATACCATCGATTGGGCATTTACCGGTTGCAATATGGGCAGCACCAAAGCCCAAAGCCACAGCGGCATACACCAACAACAAACATTTTACGCACATTAATTTAAAAAAAATGCAGTTCACATATGAGAAAGACACTTTCAAACACAAAAACACCGTAAACAAATATCACCGTCAGGGGCAACACGAGAAACCCTAAGCCACAGCGGCATGCACGTTCAATAACTGATGCACTTTGGCGATCGATGATGGATTTTGCAATCGGTGATGGGACGTTGATCATTGGTCGCAAAAGTCCATCACCGATTGCAAAAGTCCATCACCGATTGCAAAGTTGATCACCGGTCGCGAAAGTCCATCACCGATCGTTTATATGCATCACCAGTAAAAGTCCATCACCGATTGCAAAAGTCCATCACCGATTGCAAAGTCCATCACCGATCGCGAAAGTCCATCACCGATCGAGAATATGCATCACCAGTAAAAGTCCATCACCGATTGCGAAAGTCCATCACCGATTGCAAAAGTCCATCACCGATTGCAAAGTCCATCACCGATCGCGAAAGTCCATCACCGATCGAGAATATGCATCACCAGTAAAAGTCCATCACCGATTGCGAAAGTCCATCACCGATCGTGAATATGCATCACCAGTAAAAGTCCATCACCGATCGCGAAAGTCAATCACCGATCGTGAATATGCATCACCGATTGCAAAAGTGTATCACCGATTCGATGATCACATTAAATGCCTCTTTGGCGTTCCATATGGACCACTCTCTGTTATAGAATTTGGCAAAGTGCTAGACCGTCCTTCATCAGCCGTCTGCTAGACTGGCCTAGTCCACTAAGTGCTGCAGGAACACCGCTGTGTCCCATGGTCCTACTGTGCTACCAGTAAACAAGAGGAGTACAGCCTGGATGATCAGCCAATGGAGCTGAGGACCGTGAGGGTTTTCTACCATCATCATCGTCTTCCCGAGCCTTGGAGCTTCTGTGAAGAACTTTGATATTAGATTTGGCGCCTTTTCATTTTTTTTCTGAGCTTAGTTTGTTTTAATCTTTTACTCACATTACTTAATTTTGCCTTTGATTCTTGCTTGTGTTTATCTTATTGTTTCGTGTGCATATTTGAAGTTTTACCATTTATAATCTTGTGATATTTTCTTTGCCTACTATTAATTAATAAACTAAGTTCTGTGCATGCAAAATCTTTAAATGTAAATCAGTGTATTCTTTCAGAGGGGGTCGATACTCGAAATTGGTTCCTGCTTGATGAAGGTGAACCACGGGTTACATGTAGAACACAGGACGGCACCAGACTATTCCTCATTTACAAGTAACCCTAAAGGGGTCCCTCAACTTTTTCCGCAGTTTCTTGGGTATGTTCATGATAACTTGTTCTATATGCATGTACCGAGTTTCAAAATGTTTCGTCACTCGATGACCAGGATCTTGGGGGACCCTCCCCGGCTGAGAGATGGTCAAAATAGCCCGGCCCTTTTAAGGTTAAAGGGCTCATGAAGTGAATATTTCTTAGGAAAATATTTTATGTTACTTTCTAATCATCTTAAAGTGTATGAAAATTAATTGACATTCGTTTTGGTTAATTTTGTTGAAAAGTGCACTCCTTTCAACATTTTAAATTGTCCATGCTTTTTCGAACAACTGAGGGCGCTGTTGTCGTGATGTCATTTCAGGGAGACACTGTTCATTGTCAGAACCAGTTAACCTTCCTCTTAAAATGTTCAAAGACATTAAAACAATGTCTACAAATTCTTCTGTTCTCTGAATTAATTTATTAATTCAAAAATCACTTCTACCTACAAAGATACCTCAAGCTTGAGTTAATTATTCTCAAATGCACCACTAAAATGTAATCAAATATTTGCTTATTGGCTTACTGCCATGAACTGACACAACAACGAATCACTAATGAAAAGAAAGTTAACGACAGCGAAATATCAACATTTTGGCAACTTTTTGTAAATCAACTAATTGCAACATTGAGGTTTCTGACTGATATGACATCACACCTATTGGGCTCATCGGTGATTTCCCAATTTTGAATTTGGCATTAGGCGAAGTAAAAAACAAACATGTTTCTCGTCCCCACCCGCTTCCTTTTTGGAGGCCGCCTGAATTTTGTTATTATATATTTTTTATTTTTGAAAAATGCAGTACAAATACACCAATAAAGTCCAGAAATTCATCGGAAGATAAATACGTGAAATATGTGACCAATACAACTCTAAATGACACTGTAGATGTTCAGTTTTCTTGTCCAACTTTTCTTTCATTTTAAAAGTGTCTTTGAACAGTGGAAACACCAACGGCTGCAGGAAATTTTAAAATGGCGGCCATCTTGAAAAAAATTAAAACATAAAAAACAAAAAGCCCCGCTTCCTCCTTTTTTCAAAAACCCGGACGAGAAACATGTGTTTTTTTTATTCGGCCTTATGAATTATTTATAAATAATGAGATGTAAATTTTTACATATGAATTTGTTATAGACCGTAATGTCACATAAATAGCGGTTTCAATATTCCATGCATAAAGTGCAGTCTCCGGTTCTATCATTAGGGCACATTTGGGGAAATGGGGGTGTTGCAAGTGCGAGTGCAGTACGCACCTTGTGTTTGAATACGAATTTCACCTGAATATCCTGTTGTTAATTTTATTTTCTTCATTGTCCAGAGGCCCATTGTTCCCATTGTGTTGATAGCAAGAGGCCTATTCTGAACATTGTGCTGGCAGTGTTTTCGGATAGTCACAAAGAAAGGCATGCACCTTAATTATGCATGGCTGAATATCAGTGAAAATTTCACTGAACGTGGTCAATACCCTGACCAATTTACCCTGGTAACTTTCCCCGTTTTTTTTTTGGGAGACAAGAACTAATCCAAAGGGACATTTTTTTTCTCACCCTGTATAGATAAACTAACAACTTTTACATGTATGTTCATTTATACTGGCAATTGGCAAAGTTGCGAATGTGACCGACGATATAAACCAAAGCCTATAAAGGCGTCGTATTCTAGATTTAAGGGAATTTACAAAGACAGCCGATGAAATAGACACTGTACATTTGAAGAGGCTGTTCTCAAACCCATCCATCTCATGGGTCGGAAGTAATATTTTTGGGGTATTATCTAGTGGGTTTACATGAACATGTTACGACTACTTCAATTAAACTGTTTACTTTATGCAAAGTCATTTTTACAATTAACGGTTTCACTCACTTGAGACATTTTCTTTTTGTAGTTCTCTCAATCAAACACAGGCAATACATCTTTAATGTGAGGGCTACTTTTTTCTTATTCTCTAATAAAGCACATTAACATATACTGTACGCAAGCCAACTAAACATAAATTTAAGTTAGGTTTTTCTCATTTGCACACAATTACTACGAAGGACATGTGCGCTTGTTATGTTCTTTTTGTTCACACTGACTACAGGTTACCCTGAACATTTTGTCTCTTTTGCAAAGTTGGATGCGAGTATTCCACTCGATTAGATTGTTGCATTATTTGTAAAGCCTGCAAGCTTTTGTGGCATGGAGCCATAAAATCCATTTTTTCAGGATCGAGATAATTTTTTTTTCTCAAATGTTTGCATAAGTGAGGTTTGAAAGAGCCATGAAAAGTCACGGCTTCTTCCACATGCTTTGCCAAGATATACGTAACTTCACGAGCCAAAGTACGTTTCTTTGTACAAAGTAATCCGAGATTTTGCAGTGTTTTTGAAATATTGCAGTTGCATTTCATCCATGCTAGTCTTCATCATAGCCATGAGCTGTGGTAATTCATCCCACAAACGGTGAAACTGTGAAGTTTATTATGCTAGAGGACAAGGCCTTTATGTTGATAAAGATTTAATGTTGATATTCTGCTTGTTTGTTTTAGGTGTTCCTATTTTTAAATTGAAAACAGCTTTTGTTTAAACTTCTTTCCCTTTTTCCTATAGGTTTTGTACACGTTTTTATTCTACAAGCGACTTTGGGAATTATTTTAAATCCCATCAACTTTAAACTTTTCATATTCTTTAATCATCAACTGAAGATGTATGCCGAAACTTTTCGTGGTCGTGACGTCATCAGGGGTCACGTGGCCTCTAATTTAAATTTAAATTTTTACAGTCTTATAACTATTAAACTATTGGACGGATTGGTCTCAAACTTGGTATGTCTATAGTCAGGGAAGTGTTATAGATAAGAATTGATATGTCGAGATCATGTGACCCCCTACTTCCGGTTTTACCGGAAGTGTTAACGTTAGACCCTGATTATCATATCTAATGAATTATACATTTTATGGGGTTGATACCTTATATTAGCATTAAGCAACATTAAAGGATACATATGTTGCATTATAATTAATGGGCAGTTTATTGTTTTCATGTTATGACGTCATAAATATTTAATGAGGCAATGTTTACAGTCTTATAACTAATGAACTATTTGACCGTTTGACTCAAACTTGGTAAATATATAGACAGGGAAGTGTTATACTCCAACAAAATTGTATGCAAAGGTCATGTGACCCTTACTTCCGGTTTTACCGGAAGTGCAATAATGTAAGAATACAATTTCAATTAAAAAGGTCAGAGATTTTGAGAAAAAAAATCATGAATTTTTTTTACTGTCCAATAGTCAATCAAAAACATTATGTTTGGAACAGAACTGTGGTTGTTCAGTTACAACCATATATCTAGTTTTTTCCCCTTATTTTTCACGTTTTCATGGGTTTTGTACACGTTTTCATTCTACAAGCCACCTTGGGAATTATTTTAAATCCTATCAACTTTAAACCGTGCATAGTCATTAACTATCATCTAAAGATGTATGCAGAACAATTCGTCATCGTGACGTTATCAGAGGTCACGTGATATCAATTTAAGCATTTAGTTTTTACAGTCTTATAACGATAGAACTACTGGACCGATTGATCATAAGTTCAGTAGGTATATAGACAGGGAACTGTTATAGACGAAAATTGGTTGTCAAGGTCATGTTACTTCCACTGTTACCGGAAGTGGTAAATTTAGACCACATTATCATATCTCATGATTTATATAACTGTTGGGGTTGATACTTTAAAATATGAAACCATATTGACAGATTATTATAATGCATTATTATTACTGTGCAGTTTATTATTGTTCTTAAGTTATGGCATATTTTTGATGAGGCAATGTTGTGGACACCATATCTCAACAATACGATAAGGTATGATTTCAATTCAATGTATATTTCATTATATTGGACTGAAAATGCACCTCCTGATATCACTTCCGTGCAATTATTAAAGATTATAATTTTAATTGTAATGCAATTTTGGAAAAATCATTAAATAATTTTGGACTGTCCAAAAGACAATTAAAACATTTTTAGAACAGCTATGTGGTTGTTCAGTCTAGTTACAACTACAATCTCTAGTTTTTAAATGTTGGTTCCACAACAATAACGATAAGTCAGTTACATTGCCACTACTTTTATCTGTGGTAAATGTCCACTGAATACCTAGATTGGAAATGAACTGTTTAAAATTTGTTATGTTCTTCCACTTGGTTTTCATTACGGACACACTCTCGCAAAATGTGGTCCAGCAGCTTTCTATACAAAAACCTCGTTGTCTTGGGGTTTTGTACGTAAACCTTATCAGTCAGCCGATCACGCTCAATTGACTTCGGCCAAACCGCAGTCCCATCATAAGAAATAAGTTAACAATGTTATCCGAACCATTTTTTCCGAGAGTGTGTCTGTAATGGTTGATGGGCTTTTAAAAAGAACTTTTGCAAATGGGAAAGACACTTTGGAAACATCCAATCAGTTTGAATATGCTTCATGAATTTCTGAATAAACGAGCACATTTTTAACAGTATTTAATTACCATTATTTTTCGGTGTGGTGGTGGTGAGGGGGGGGGGGTGGCTGTGGGGGGGGTGGACTAAACAGAAGATATATTAGAATGGCGCAATAAGACCAACAGCGGGCGAAATAAATTTGATTAGGTTTTCAAAATTTCTACGCGTCCGCGTCGTTAATTTGCATAAAAAGTGCCCCCACAATTTTTTGCAAAAAACGAGACCGTCTAGTTTAAAAATCGGTGGAATCGTGCGAATATAGCCGAGGATCATCTCCCTAGCTTTTGGGCTATTATCTAAGAGCAGATTTGATAAAATTAGGGTCCAAAATGGGTCCTATTTGCACATGGTCAAAACAATTTTGAAAAAAAAATCCACATTTAAAAACATTGAGAATTTTGAATGGCCCCTTACAGGATGTTATAGTCCTTTAAAGGGAATGTACATGTACACCATTGGCTTTTGCTGTAATTTTCAAAAATGAAGTATTTGGGGGGTTAGTCTAATAGATCCAAATTTTGTTACACTGACATGTTTGAAGTACGGTGTTCTAAAATGCTGGAAAAACCAAGAAAAACACAAATGTTCAAGTAGTCTGGTTCCTTGACTCCACTAAAGATGAAATAGATCAAAAATGCCGGAAAATTGTAAGGTACCCAGTCTAGCTGGCCTGCGCCCGTTCATTAACATGGAACCAAAAGCAAACAAAATTTGGACTGAAAAAAAAAACCCAAAAACCAAATGGTAAATTTGGAGCAGTAGTTGAAAAATAGTTCGGTTTTTCCAACGGTGGTCGGCCGACCACCGTTGGAAATGTATACCGTAGGCAAAAGTACCATTTTTTCTTCAAGTTTAAAATGACTTCACACCAGGCGCCATAATTTTACAGGATGCTTTAGACTGCCAGTTACCAACATCCTAGTATAAGGTATTTCGTAACAACTTGGTAGTTTTATTTTTCGATGTGTGCCAATGTTGTATTTTCCCTTTAAATATCGACCGGAAAAGATAATCTCAATTTTTGAAAAAGCAGGTATAAGGCCCTACACACCAACTTTAAAAAATGTCATACTTTATGAAATGTGTGCGTGACGATGCAGTATTTCGATTATCGCTCAAAAATAGTTGCTGGGGGAGGCCGCTCAAAAATAGTTGCTGGGGAGGGGGCGGGTGTTGGGTGTGTTGCAGAGTGGCAAATTGCAACCGGCTAGAGATATTAAGAGCGAGCCAGGCGGGGACGCGTGACTGAGCAAAATCGGCCCGGCGACATCGGCCTGTCGCCGGGAAAAAGCGTGTCACGTCAGTCGGGAGGGATGAAGAGCGCCACCTACTGTCCGAGAGTGTCCATGAGTGTCCGCTTTTAAAAGTGAACTCACCCATGATGAGTGCCCCAACTTCAGAAAGTCAGGAAAAACATTCACAAGTTGCTCTTCAAGGTGTTCGAGACACCATCAAAATTAAAGCTCATTTGATCATCTTTCCTTTTCTTTTCAGTTTTTGGGGGTAAGTAGATGATTTGGGGAGAAATTTCCATCCGAATTATGATCACCCCTTAAAAATAGTCCTGAAGCCTATCGCCATTTTTGAAAAACGGTGCCTACACTCCATTAAAAAATAGAGCGCTTCGGGGTCCCAATTTCATCCAAATTGCACAGAAATACAAGCTCACGTTCCTGTGCACGGCTTCCACCCTTATCGTTTACGAACCCTCAAGTGCATGGCCCTCAATATGCTCAAGTACTAAGGAGTTTGAGGGCATCACGGCTGTTCCAGCGCAAAATAATGGCGCCCTCTGTCGTTCTAATCGCGCCAATCGAAAATCTCCGTAAAATGACGTCACCGACACTCTTCGTGGGTCGGGCCAAGCGAGTTTCGTTTCATGAATATTTATATCTGGGAATATTTGGAATGTCATTGGTAGATTAATCGGTCAAAGTTCAAAATGTTTCTTATTCAAAAGATTGTTATTTTCCCCTTATTTCCATATATGAATATCAGCTCATGAATATTAAATTACTGAAAACGGCGTCCGTCAAAACTGGTGTTCGACCGAACTGATTATCGCGGTGTGTGGTCATGTGACAAATTTGTCACATTAAAAGGTGTTTTTCTCCAAACAAGAGGTTTTCCCCGATGTAAGGCCCACATCAACTTTGTTTTGGAGATACGTGCTGCATATGTGTCCGGTTTGAAGGTAAGGCCAGCGGTAGATTTGTTGAAATTTAGGTGCAAAAAGTGACATATTTTCGTGTGTGCGCGGAATGCCAACCGGTCGAGTTGGTTGTAAAGCGTACATGGTACGCGCGTGTGTATCACGCATAGCCCTAGACCCGTGAAGCGTGGCTATGTATATAGCCACGTTCACGGGTCTAGCATAGCCCAAGCGCTTGATGGTTTAGAGACAACTCGACCGTTTGCGTGTTCATGTATTTGTACGGGCACGCGTGCGGATCTAACCCGTACCTAGGTTTGTGCATGTGTGGACGAAGTTCCTCCATTGGCGTGATGCATATGTACATGACATGACATGTCGTGTATTGTGCTACAACTTTGTTATACATGGGAAAGATTTCCATACATAAATTACATCAACATGATCAACTAGGCCTTAATTGGAAGGTAAAAAAAATGCTATTTGCACGATTCAGTATAAAATCAATAAAAACAATACGAACAGGTCATGACAACAGAGAGAGAAAAATGCCCCCCCCCCCCAAAAAATGAACATTTCATAACAATTTGATTCTGACATTAGGCCTACTGACATGAACAGGATGAAAGTAGTTAACATGTCGGACTAAATCTTTTTTAATTGTACATGCCACCTTTCGTGTTCGCAGAACGTATTCTGGCATGTCTGACGTTGAATTTATTTCAGGCTTTGCATATTTATTCAGTAATGCTTAGCCAAATGCCAAATCCATTTTCATGTAAACACATTAGTGCCTCAGCTTCATGGGGACATGAAAAAAATTGGCAATTCTAAATTGAGGTGTTTTGTTTCTGTGTGATCATGTACCCTACAAATGGATCTTTTTTTTTCTAGATCACCAACCTTCCCAAATTTTCAAGCCACTTGAGACTTTGCACAGGCCTTATTGTGCAGTGTGCACCCCCCCTGATAAAGTAATGGTGTCATGATACATCATGTACATGTGACATGCACCACTGTTTTAGTGTTGGCGGTACATGTAGAACTTTGAATGTATGGCTACATTTCTCCCATGCCCCACCCCCACCCCACCCCCTAATAAAAGCAATTGTACATGTGATCCTGTTTTCTGAAAAAAACATTTTGTTATGATTTTTCAGGAAGTTTGCAGTATCATTCACCTGACAAGAGGGTTTCTCGTATCTTCTGGAGCTCTGGTGAGATGGTGGTGTGATGAGCCGTTGACTCCTAGTAATGAGCCGTAGCGTACAGTGGAAGTGAATCTTTCATCCCACGTTTGTGCATGGAGGATCAGGATTTCACAGACATGAGCATGTGTTGGGTGTATTTTTGGTAACTGAATGTGTGCAAAACTGTGTGATGCCATGTGCACTGCTAGATTTGAACAAACCCTGCACCGCCTTGATCCGACACATTAAGAACTTCTATTGTCTACTTGCCAAGGAATCACTCTGGAATTTAAGCTCAGGATTCACACGTCACACATGATCACTCGCGATGGATTGGTTCTCGCTCCCATAATATCGGACATGTTTACATTTTAATGCCCATTTATGGCCATTGACTGGATCACCTCTGCACATGTGCAGTACAATTTTGTTTTTTGGAAAATGATATTTACATTCTGATTTCTCGTGCATGGCCATCGCAAAACTGACTCGTACATGAACCATAAACAGTAGGCAAAATGGTCATGTCTCTACTGAAACTGCATTAATGACAACATTGTTGCCACTTTGAATGGGCTGGATCCATGCTTACATTATCATTGTGATTTTGTACATAAGGGCAGAATTGTGACCTAGGCTAATTTGTATACATTGGTAGGAATTCCTCCAGGACTACTGCGAACGACACTCCCAAGTGCCAAAATTATGAATTGAAATACAACTGGATATTAACTTTCATTGAAAATCAACTAATTGTTGACACTACTAAAATGCTATTATTACATTACATATTTTTATCAGCGCTTTTTTTAAAGTAAGTCAATAGGCTACTAATAACAAGTTTTAAGTTGGCCTTCTTTTCCATACTTTAAAACAGATGAGACTTTTACGTGTACATTGTATGTGGATTGCTTTTTTAGGTGTACTGTGACCAATGGGAGACCAAAGGATTTCACTAAATTGGCCGCCAACTTAAATAATGAAATAAAGTAAAAAATAAATATTACCCTGCCAGTTTTTAAATCTAATATTCAATTGGAGTCTGCCTTTGCTTGTGCCACATGCAATGATTGGCTGCAGCCTCTACTATCTCTGGGGGAATGCGGCAATCTCTATATATGCTGTGTGATGTCATGTGGCCATAGATTTCAGCAACCTTGCTGGTTACTTTTGCTTCTTGGAAGGGTTCTGGACAGAACTGTTGTGCTGACCTGACTCGAAACTGTAACCGACCCAACCAAAAACCAACTTTGTGTTTGGTCGGGTCGGTTTGTCCGTCATTTCAATTGGGTTGGTCAGTTTTGTGTTTGAAAATTTGCGGATCAGGTCGGATTGGGTCAATTCAAAACCCGAAATAAACGGGGAAAAAAGATGGAAACAGTTTGGAAATTAACACAGCGCAGGATTTGGATTATATCTATAATGTTTCGCATCGGTTTGGCCTGTAGTGGACCCGACCCGAAGCAAAACACTACTGGACAGGGAGGTTTACGAAGTTTTCGAGGTTTGGATGAAGCTAATCTGGGGCACTTGTGGACATATGCAGGACTGCATTTGCTCGAGTTTTCCTAATAGCCCGAACAGTCCTGAATCCTGGAATTTTAATACGATCCCCCCCCCCCCCCCCCCCCACCCAGGGAGTTAGGGTTAATGAAAAATGTTTGAAGTGATAAGTGTTGCACCCGTAGTGGTTTTACTTCATGAATATTGCTGTGCAAATAGGGGCAGGATATTGTTTCTTTTATGAAATTTTTAAACAATTTCAAGCAAACTTGGAGCATTACATTTGTTCATATAATCATAAGGCCGTCTGACCTACAGGAGTCTGATGTAGAAAGCTAATCCTGCCTAATATTATTGGTGTTCGTACAAAATTATTTGTATTCTTAACATGCATGATCTGGCCGGAGTTCTGCTCTCAGCGCACGGTTTCGCTGTGCTGCAGTTCAGCGGGTAGGGCAGTGCGACAACGCCGTGTTAACGCCGCGCGTGCCCCGGTGGTGTGTGCATGCGTTCACGCCCTACAGCTATTGTGCCGTGTGATGTGCGTGTATACCGCACAGTGTTCGTGAAAAGTGGCTGTATTTTAACGGTTCTAAAAAAAAATCTACCAATTTCCAAAATTGCATGACGTCATCACTTTGATACACTGGAGTAAACAAACGCTGTGCGGACAAAATTGCTCAAGTTAATTACGTTATGTCTATGGGATTGAAACGGCCGTGGCATGCAAATCGTGATTTGGCCGGCGTATGCAATTTCGGACCGCTGTACTGGTCTGCACCCTTTAAACATTTGCGTCATGAATAACAATAGAACCTTGGGTGTCAAGTAAGCCTGTTACAACTGTTAATGTAGTTACCAACGGATAAGGTATCACCAACCGATAATGTAACAACAATTGACCGATACTGCAAATGATCACTAACCGATAATGTAACAAAAGTTGAATGATGCATGTACCAAATATTACTACACTATCGGTCAATTTTTTTTACATTATCGGTTATAACCCATTCACCTTAACATTCTAAAGGTCTAACCTTAAAAGCTTACATCTTGTAGAGTTAACAGCGGTTGGGACTTATTTGGGCATGACGTCTCTGACAAGTCCGGTTAGGCACTTGCGATCTAGTGGGTGTGTACTCGGGGGGGGGGTGTTACTGCTGGCTGATATTAAGATGGGATGACAATGAAGACTGAGACACCAGATGGTATTCACTGAACAGTACACCTTCTGAATTTATTATAAACTCTTCCAGATGCACACAAGAGAATAGCTGATAACAACAGACAGTTGTTGATGGTGGTGCCTACAGTTCACCGTATCACTTACTTGCTTGCTTATGCTGTTGATGAAGTAAACAATAAACAACAGTTATAATTCAAACCTGTAACTTCTTATGATTAAAATGGAGACATGTGACCCAGTTAAGTTATAAAATGCCCTCTTGACTGTAATATTAGGAACCCCTATTAAACTGAGGAATATAACCCAGATCGATGGTTCTCTGATTGAATTATCATTTAACCCCTTATAATCCCCCTGATACTTTAACATGATTAAACACGTGACAAATCCACCATATCGCCCCCAATACCTGAACCATATAGTGAAGAGTAAAGTAGCCCATCGGTAAAATAAACATGCAATTAAAGTCCCTAAAATACGAGTTTCATGGATCTGTTCTGTTCCCCAAAGTGACTATGATTTGCTATAACTATTACAATAAGTATCTTACCCAGTCAGGCAACGATGGCCCCGTTTAGGACATACAAATATTGGATGATTTTGAGGACGAATTGGGAATTCCTCAACATGGCAGCGGGGAAAGCTGGCGCGAAAGCAGCTGCATGCTGAACAGCGCCCTCTCGCTGGCGGCACGAGCGCCCTCTCGCATTGCTGAGCGTAAGTTCCAACACATCTTTTACTTGATCCAGAGTTAGATTGTTTCTTTCTTCTCCGCAACCGCGAGGCACGTGGTTTCCCCACTAAAAATAGTCCGGCGGAGGTACAACAGAGCAGTTGCGAACAGCTAACTGATCCCCAGCTGTATCCAAAATTAACCAACATAATTATCAAAAGTGAATTTTTTTTTTTAATCTAATAAAAAGGGAACATCCTATTACACTTTAACCTTCAAATTCTAGAAGAGTAAATTAAACCAATTCTGTTTAAATATAGATTTTCTCCTTCACAATGACAGTTTACTTGGAAACGTTATGCTCACCTGCTTCTGCTGCAAGTATTCGCCTCCAAACTATTATATTATTATTATTAGCTTCACAATTAATTGTTATGCTCACCTTTTGATGTCATGAGCGGGCATCTCTCGAACGATTCTGCTGTTGTGCCTCTTCTTGTTGCAAGCCATATCAACCGGCCATGAAGATCATCATTCGTGGTGCTGGCTGGACAAAAACCTTAAGAGACAAAAACACCAACTTGAAATATGCATGTAATATTTCTATCAAAGCAAATGACATACTGAACAAAGCAACAAAAGATCACTGAGCCTATATCTCTTTCTACTCCTAAAAGGCAAAAATGCACTAAAAGACAGCAAATTATACAAACTTGAAATATTCATTTAGTATTGTAAAATAATATTTATATTACATACGGAACAAAGCAACTAAAGATCGTTTTTTAATTGTGTCTTTCGAGTCTTTTTCTATTTCCTTTCTGTGGACTCATCTGGCAACCGCAAGAATATAGGTCATTATTGAGGTCACACGCAAATTGCAAATAGTGTGACTTGTGCGTGGTATTTTTTAGTCATATATAAGTCCTTCATTTTCAACTTACATATGGGTAAAAAAACAAACAAACAAAACTAAACGAACAAATCTCACTCACCGATAACCTGAACCGAAAACGAGCAGTCGGGAATCAGGCCGAACTCAAACCACTGCCGGTAGCTCACACCATTGCTACCTATCTGGAGTTCAACGCCGGGACTGAAGCTTGAGGTGAAGTTGGTTGGTCCGTCCCATCCAGTTACAACCGGTTCCATCCAGTCAACACTGGTACTCGTGAAACCTGGCTGCGCATCGACTGTGAGATTTGCTGGGCACGTTAAATCCACCACTAAATATTCAAAATATGAAGGGACATTTGTTACCATACTAATGTCTTACATATATACAGAGCTGTATAGATTAAAATGGTGCCCATGAATTGGTCGTGGACCCCCTTCCAAAGAACGAAGAAGAAAAACACAAACTAATGATGTCTTTAAAGATAAGTGGAAAAGTGAACAAGCTAACTGTGGACAAACCTGTGACGTTGACTTTGAAAAGACACGTGGCATGGTTGCCAAATGTATCCGTAGCGTTGTAGATCACTGTAGTAACACCAACTGTGAAGACCCCACTGCCGGTTCGGTTACATTTCAAAACTGTGGTTGCTTGGTAACTGAACGTGACATTCACAGGACCAGCATTGTCCGAGATGACAGGTGGAGGCCAGCTGTAAACCACCTGATTGGACGATGGCTTGGCAGGGATGATGACGTCACCAGGGTAACCACTGAACATCGGAGGTTCATTATCTAAAACTGTCATTCAATAATTTCAGGGGGAAAAGAGTTGACTTGTTCCTCATAACACAAAATCTGACACTAAAAATAATGGTTCAGTCCGATTTCAATTATTTAAATCTCATTTGTATTTGAATGCTTGTTGTGTAATCTGTAATTGTCAATACTCAATAGCTTCAAATGGCATTCAATAGACAGCAATAAAACTGGGCTCTTTTAGTAAAACATGGATGGCAAAGATCAATTTTAGTAATTATTTGTTTCAGATGAGTGGAAGAACACGCTTTTTAAAGACATACGTCATTGGCGTATCAAATTTGATTGCTTTTTAATCCTGGTCACTTTCTTTTGACTCACCCTGTACAAGGGAAGGCAATTTATAGGCATAAGTTTACGACAAAAGTGCTAATGAATTAATTACATTTAGATATGTGAATTCCATAAGGACTACCAAAACCATCCGAGCCGTGATGCCCCACAAGCCTTCCCGAAGCTTCAACACGCTGAATGCTGCGTGATGTCGAGTCAGCCCAGTAGATGAAGTCATAGTAGACAAAGATATCATACGGATTAATGCTGGTAGCTGAGTTGACAAGAACAGTTCGATTCTGACCCAAAAGATCCGAGGATTCGATGCGGTCGAAAAAAGCCTCACACCAGTACAGCCTTCCCCCTGAAGAACAAGGAGTCATTTCAAAGTAATATCACTAATCTTTATTTTGTATTATTATTATTATTTAAAAAATGGGGGTTTGGGTTGGGAAAGAGGGGAAACGCCGTTGCTTCTACATGTATGCAACTCACACAGAACCGTTTAATAATTTTTGCTATAGTACTTTCCTTCGATAATCATCCTATAAAATCAACCACTCTGCAGGAAACCATGCACTGTCACATTCGTTCAACTTTAAGTGACTATGGGTAGTCACAATGACTGTTTGTATAATTGGGGAAATTGTTATGCACAGAGTCTATTAAGTCCAACAAGGGATTTGTTTCTGATATGGCATTTAAAAAAACCACACAAATGAAGGAAAACGCAGGCAAAGTGTACCTTCCAGGTCAAGGGCTATACCATTCGGCCACTGTAGCGAAGTATCGATGAGTACGTGACGACCTGAGCCGTCTGTGCCAGATCGTTCAATCTTTGGTGCGGTACCAGTGGCGTCACCAGACTTTTCAGTCTGGGGGGCACAGGGGGGCACCAGTATTTGATGGGGGGGGGGGGGGGGCACTTAGGTGGATACGGATCGCCGTCCTGGGGGAAGGGTCTAAGGGGAGGGGGTGCCCCCCCCTTTGGAAAATTTTCGCATACGGAGGATGGGCTAGATGCAAAATGGTGCCACATTTGATGCTAAATTCGATCTGAAAAACCAACTCAGATGATGGGAGTTGAATATAACAAAATATATATATATTTTTTTACCAACCCAAATCTCAGATGGGGGGGGGGGGGGCACTTGGGGGGCACTAGGTTTTCCAGGGGGGGGGGGGGGCACGTGCCCCCCCTGCCCCCCCCCCCCCCCCCCCCCCTTGGCGACGCCACTGTGCGGTACCCGAGTACCCGGTACCCAATACATCACACGGTTCTCAACGTCAAGAGTCAAACCTTCTGGAACTAAAAATAAGTGGCAAGAAAACTCTCTAATTTGCTGGTAACAAAAATAAGATTTGGTTGATCTTCACAATTGGCAGGACAGGGTTAATCCTAAACGATAGCACTGCCCAGGTCACAAGTTATAGTCAGTCGGGGAGTCAGCCAGCCAGCCACTCAGTCAGATAGGCACAACGAGGGCCAGCACAAACACACAAAATGCCAAATCGGCTTACCCTGCAGATCCATAAAGAGAACTTCCACTCCACTCCCGTCCAAAAAGGCCCGATTTAAAGTCGAGAAGGTGCCATCATAATCAGTCCAAACCATGCGCTCTAATGGGTCGTAGTCAATGGCGCGTGGTTGACGTATGCTGACATGGCTACCGTCTAAACCCGGGATGAGAGTGAAGTTGAAGGTGTCTGTGGGTGCGACATAAATCCCTGGAGGAATCAGATCCGTCACAAAGACCAAGTCATGAGGATCTAAAGGAAATCAAGGAAAAACAAAAAAAAATGTTATTATTATCCCTGATCGTATTAAGGCCAATTAAAAATGTTCCAAGGACCATCTAAGCTCGATGCTGCAATATATAACACCACTGACTAAATCAAACACACAAACTCTGCCCACTTACTCCTGGACGGACAAAGCAATGAGCTGCAACGTGTCTTGCCCTAATTATCATGAAGTCCATATTAAACGTCGTGCAACTCATCACATTTACAGAGCAGAGGGGGGGGGGGGGAGGGGTAATTCGAAACACCGCTCTGAACCCCCACCCCATCCCAAACTTAAAGTCCTGTACTTACGGCTCTGCGATTCACAGAATAATCCGATGAATCCAGGGGCACAAATACAACTAAAATCGGTTGAAGAATTAACACAACTTCCTCCATGCCAGCAGGGGTTACTTTCGCAGGAATCATCTGAGGCAAAAAGTATATAATTATTCATAAATCTTCATGAATATTAAGTCAAAAACGAGAATTACATCAAAACCGCACCCAAAATGGAAGCAAGGGAATTAATGTGTTTGACCTACAACCCATTCACTGGTTCGGCTCTTATTGGGGAAATGATGTACGCTTGAGAGGTTGAAAGGAGATTAACGCCATGAGGGCGCACTATAACCGGCGTACAAGCTGCCCATGTTCAGGCCGAGTTGTTTTTTATTTGCAGCACACATCGTCAATGATCACAATTATTCAGCTAGTCGATGTTTATTCATAAGAAAATAACAATGTCGTCACACCATTATATCACTCAGTCATGCATGTACATTTTAGCATTTCAAAGAACGGCTTTCGTCGAGCTGCCACAGTGGCCAAGTGGATAGTGGAACGACCCATGGATCGCAAGATCTGTGGTTCGAAGCCGTGTCCATTTTCATCATAAGCTTTTTTTTTTGGCGGGGGGTGGGGGTGGGGGAAGTTTAACTGAAGAGAAAGCACCATGAGTAGGGTTATTACGGTGCCTGGAAGCAGTGGAGTGTGAGAGGGTGCAAACCGAGGGTACCCGAGGCCGTGGGATGCAAGCGGTGAAGCGTGAGGATGTTCAGGCAATAAAAGGATGTTCAGGCAATATTTAAGACCAACCAAATTGAAAACAAAAACCCAAAAATCTTTGCCCAACCTAGAAACGGATTGAAATTTTTATCAAAAAGAACTGAGTTATGATTAATCAACATTTGGTTGTTTTTCATTCTTCTGTTCTAGTTTTCTTCCCTGCTATGTTTTCTCTGGTTTTCCTTTTTTTCGATACAAAGTAACTGTGGGCAGTATTCTGAACAAGTTCCACTAATGAATGTAGTTAACTTAATGTTTTAATTACCTTGAATTAAAGAAAATAATGCTAGAGCATTAACTTATCTCTTTTCCTTATAATGCACAAATAGGTACAAAGTGCACGGGTACGGTGCGATACTTTTTTTATGCGGAAACATATTAATTATTTTCCATGAAATCAATGAAATGAATGCTTCAAACAATACTTCAAACAATGATATGTTCATACTTCAAACGATGAAATGTTTCTGGAAGCCGACAGTTAAAATAATGTACAAATACCGGTACTTTGGTTATCAATTGGGAAATTCCCCCGTATGTAGCGATTAGAAATGAAATATCAAGCCCAGACCCCACCTGCTAAAGCTTGTTGGGCTCAAGTTCCTCGCATATACTCACCCTTTTCCTGCACGTCTATAGGCCTAATAAATTCATCCCTTCTAAAAAAAAAGTCGCCTTTGTTCTCTTGTGTTATTGAACAAAATCCCTTAACACTCCCGGTTAACACGTCCGGACAGACGGTTACTCGAAGAGAAAACGTCTGGACAGACTTCGACCCGAACAGGAAATAGAACAGTCTGCACCCTGGCTGTTTGTACTTGTACAAACTTACCAGTTGAAAATACATGGCCTGTCACATGAAATTGAAGTGTGCGGGTCCTTTCATCAAGTGAAAAAAAGCCACCGTGGGACTGGTTTTGCCAACATTCAAACGGGTCCCGGAAATTCACGCTTCAATTACCGATAAAAATGACGTATTTTTACAGCTCCTTATTTAAACACGTCTCATCGCCCCGACGGAAACAAAAATGTTTTTTTATGCTCCAGCAAAAATTGAGCGCCAAAGATGTGGCAGTGAACTTTGTCAACTCTAAAGATTTTCTTTGTTGTATTTCCAAACCAGTTCAAGCTGATAACGTGATATTGGACTTGCTTTCAGGGCCAGCCCTGACAGGGTTGTAAATGGTTACTACACAGACTTTAGTGGCTAATAGTCACATTTAACTGGAGTGCTTTCATAGTGTATATCGCGCTAGTTCCTGGTGCAAGACTTAACAACTATTCTGTGTGTCTCTGACTCACTGTCGATTGTAAGCCGGGCAGTGCTATTGTGTAGGATTACCCGTTCACAGCGCCATTGAATGGGCCACATCCGGCCATGGCATACACCACATGCATGACAATATTATAGGAAAACTGGGGAGACGATTGGGAATGCGGAAATCAAAGGACATTTTGTAGAAGTTTCATACTTTGTCAAACAGTATGAAGCGAGGCACGTACGGGCCCCTGGACTTTCTTTATTGACATTGCGCCATAATGCAAATATAAGCCCTTTTGTACTGAGCAAACCAACATGTTTCCTTTTTGACTCTTTTTCGTTTATTATGTCTCGCAGTTTGTGGTTGACGGTTGAGCGGTATGCGGAAGGAACTCGCAATCAAGGACTTTTAGGGGAAAAAAATGAATAGTCGCGGAGGCTTGAGGTGAAAAAAACCCAACATCAACAACATACACACACACGCAGGCTGTTGACTGAGAGTTATTTCAATAACATCGAGTACAAGGGAATTCCCCTTTGTATGCCCAAACTAGTTGCCTTGAACCTACTATGTTTTATCCATGGAAACCTTTGGTCAAAATTCATGAACTGTAATGATGTTTCACGCAGTATTTAAGGAACGACAACAAAAAATGAGATGCATCGAAAGATGCAGCTGGTCGTTGCACACATTTGAACACTATGAAATGGACTCCCAGGTAGCACACCGACGTTGGCCCGACGTCGGTTTTGGTCGACGATCAGTCGGCAAAGTCGGTAAATGGTCGGGTCGGTCCAAGTTAGTCTCACGTCGGAAATGGACTAGTCATAGTGTTCAAAATGACTATTGACTATTCATCCCCCCCCCCCCCCTTAAAGTTCTTGATCGAGTTCCTTCCGCATACTGCTCATCCGTCAACCACAAACTGCGAGACATAATAAACGAAAAAGAGTCAAAAAGGAAACATGTTGGTTTGCTCAGTACAAAAGGGCTTATATTTGCATTATGGCGCAATGTCAATAAAGAAAGTCCAGGGGCCCGTTCGTGCCTCGCTTCATACTGTTTGACAAAGTATGAAACTTCTACAAAATGTCCTTTGATTTCCGCATTCCCAATCGTCTCCCCAGTTTTCCTATAATATTGTCATGCATGTGGTGTATGCCATGGCCGGATGTGGCCCATTCAATGGCGCTGTGAACGGGTAATCCTACACAATAGCACTGCCCGGCTTACAATCGACAGTGAGTCAGAGACACACAGAATAGTTGTTAAGTCTTGCACCAGGAACTAGCGCGATGTACACTATGAAAGCACTCCAGTTATATTTGACTAAACCACTAAAGTCTATGTAGTAACCATTTACAACTCTGTCAGGACTGGCCCTGGAAAGCAAGTCCAATATCACGTTATCAGATTGAACTGGTTTAGCCTTTAGTCAAGTCCCACGCACTTACCGGGCGCGATATTTTTTTTTACACAACTATCTGGGGTACTTTGTGCGCTTTCCTATGGGGCTTGGTTTAAATAACCAGGCTTGAGTGGAGGCTACTATTTTTCAACTTGGTACGGATTTCGGACTTTATTTCCCTTTTAAAAAAAATCCTCCAGAGCCTCAGATCAGGAAAAGAAAAAGGAAATTGCTGCTATACAAGTAGTATCCAACTGAAAAATAACGTTTTTAAGATTCAACTTAAAATTGTTGAAAAAAAGAGCAGAATCTTCGTAGGCAGAGCGAGGAATCGAACTCGAGACCTCCGATCATTAGCCAGCATGCCTAACCACTAGGCCACGGCGGTGCTCAAAATATCCGTGCAATTCATAAATTATATACTTTCACACATGTGGAGAGAGTATACGCGCGCGCGCGTAGGTTACAGGATTGTAGAGCGCCGCTACGCGGCGCTCTACAATCCTATAACCGTGATTCAAGTCGCCTGAAAAATGGATACCCCCAGATAGTTGTGTAAATAAAATAATCGCTACCCGGACACGTGACGCACAACGGATGCTGGCACGTAAAAAGACTAGCACGAGCGGCAAAGCCGTGAGGGCCTTTACCATCTCGTGGAGAACGCTTATGTTTTTCTTTACATTTGTCTACCGATTTGGTAGACATGCATAATGCATTACCCGTTGTGAATTGACCAATGAAAATGCAGAATTACTAACGTAAATCAGCCGTCGTCTGGCGCCAGACAGCACGCGCCATGGCGCGCTTGCTGTTGCTGGTAACCGCAAACCACCGTTAGATGATTGGCTTATATTGCTTGATGTATATTATGTGAATAAATGAATAAGTGATTAGTTCCACGAGATAGTAAAGGCCCTCGCGGCTCCGCCGCTCGTGCTAGTCTTTTTACGTGCCAGCATCCGGGATGCGTAATTACGTGTCCGGATGATCCGGGTATAGGCGCGTGGGACTTGACTAAAGGCTAGAACTGGTTTGGAAATACATCAAAGAAAATCGTTAGAGTTGACAAAGTTCGCTGCCACATCTTCGGCGCTCACTTGGTTGCTGGAGCATAAAAAATGTAATGATGGGATGAATTTTCTTTCCATCGAGGTATTGACGTGTCCAATGATGGAGCTGTAAAACAAATTGTCATTTTTATTGGTATTGAAGCGTGAAATTCCAGGACCCGTTTGAATGTTGGCAAAACCAGTCCCATGGTGGCTTTTGTTCACTTGATGAAAGGACCCACACACTTATTATTGTTTCGATTTGACGTGACAGGCCATTTATCTTATCTTATTATTGTTTCGATTTGACGTATCTTTAACTGCCAAGTACATACAAACAGCCAGGGCGCAAGCTGTTCTATTTCCTGTTCGCGACGAAGACTGTCCAGACGTTTTCTTGTCGAGTATATAGCCGTCTGTCCGAACTGCGCACGAACCATATCGTAGATTGGGAGTGAGAAAGTAACATTCTGATAAACGTGACTGAAGAAAGGTCCGTTAGATTGTTCGACGTCAGGTTTAGCTTGTTCGACATCTAGAATGGATACCGGAAAAGGAGTGAACACATACCTGTTGATGGTGTTCGCTTTTCTGTTGGTTTTGATCGCCAAGTTTCCAGTCAAAGCTCAAACTGAAGGTAAGCCTCTTTTCGTAAAATAGGGTAAAACACACAGCATTATTATCGTCGAACACGATGAATTGGCCAGCGCCAGCCTCTTTAATGGGGATCTCAGTATGGATAACTGTTGCCGTGCCACATTTTGAGACTGTAGCTTTATCGACAGTTGGGATTTTCGACTGAAATATTTTGGCGGGAACTGTATTGAAGAGTTGTGTGGTTCTGAGAAGAACCAGTTGATTGTTTAACTCGACTTTTCGAACAGTATGCTCTGTTCACCATCAGCAGGCTGCCGGACTCTTGCTGGTGGAGTAAGTGGACGCTACGTTTAGTAGTCCGTTGAGGCGGGAGGTTCTGAAACACGATGCTAAGTTCGGTGGACCGTTAATTAAGGGACTTAAGGCGGGAGAACATATTGAATAGGAGATAACATAACTAAGAAGTTTTGGAGCATTTTAATCGATAAGAAAGTTTTATGGGATTTTGATAACTTTGATAACACAAGAGAACAGATGCGACTTGTTTTGAGAAGGGATGGATTTATTAGGCCTATAGACGTGCAGAAAAAGGGGCGAAAATTGGCGTGGAACTTGAGCACTGCACATATAAGAGGGAATTTCCCAATTGATAACCAAAGGTACCGGTATTTGTACATTATTGTAACTGTCGGCTTCCATTGAAGGATTGTTTGAAGTGTTCAATTCATTGGTTTCATTGAAAAAATTTAATATGTTTCCGCATAAAAAGTATCGCACCGTACCGGTGCACTTTGTACCTATTTGTGCATTATAAGGAAAAGAGATAAGTTAATGGTCTAGCATTAGTTTCTTTAATTCAAGGTAATTAAAACATTAAATTAACTACATTCATCAGTGAAACTTGTTAAGAATACTGCCCACAGTTACTTTGTATCGACAAAAAAAGAAGGAAAACCAGAGAAAGCATCGCAGGGAAGAAACCTAGAACAGAATGAAAACCAACCAAATGTTCCTTCATCATAATAATAACTCAGCTCTTTTTAATAAAAATTTCAATCTTTTTCAAGGTTGGCCAAAGATTTTTTTGACTTTGTTCAATTTGGTTGGTTTGAAATATTGCCTTATCGTCCTTTTAGCCTTTTCAGATCTTAAAGTTCTTTTTTTTTAAAAATCAATACACCCTAGTAAACAGGAAAAAAAGACTGCAACTTTTTTTTTTCTAAGTAGAGCACTAATGCCGCAAAAAGTAAGTCTTTTTTGCTCAGTAGTCTTGCTCTCGGGGTGCAGCTCAGTTAAAAACAACAAATTCCTTTAGACACCAATGATCCATCCCCCCTACTTCAAAAATCTTTGAAAAATACTCGGAACTTCCACAGGTGTTCAGGCTGCACAGAAAAATGATGATCAACATGTCATCTTTCATTTTCAAATTCCTATACCGGTACCCAAAGAAGACCACCCCTAAAACGAATGATATTTCCCAAACTGGAAAAGTACACTCGAAAAAAAAAACCAGTTTGACTAGAAACCAGTTAAATTTGTCTAGCCATTCAGGGTCAGCTGGGTGCAACTGAAAATCAGTCAATCAGACTAGATTGTTCCAGTCAGTATTATTGATTATAAGAAAAATAGTTAAGCAAATACCTGAAATTGGAGTCAAATCAATCAACTTTTTCCAGTCATAGTATGAAACTCTGCATGTTTAACTATATTCCTATTCAATTTTCAGTAACTAACCAGTCAATGCTTTGACCAAGTTGTTTTTAGAGTGTATGGCCACTTTGAAAAAGTATCCCTCCAGAACATGGCTAAAACAGTAGCGCTAATTTCGGACCCAATTGCACCCAAAATGCTTAGAATTGGTAGCTCCAAGTGTAGGCCAGAGGTGCAGTGCCATAGGTCCTCAATTCCCCAATTTAATGGCGCTCAGAACTCTCTAATAATTATAGAATAATTTGAACGTATAACTTTCATTCATTAGCTCAGCGGACGGATTTTTTGGCTTGTTTACTGTGTTGCATCCTTTAATATACCCGAAATTTCGATATTTTCCATTAACCACTTTTACGGCAAGATAAAGAGCGATAACTCATATATTTAATTGATAAACATGGGGATAACATTCTCTGAGGTCGATATCAGGCCTGAACATGGGCAGCTTGTATGCCCATTCCCCAGTTATAGAGCTCCTCTCAGCCCCCAAGTGGACTTTTTCGAAAACACCATAATTTTTCGAAGATACATGTACATCATTTCTCCAACAAGAGCCGAACCACCGAAGGGTGATTGGTCAAACACATTTATTCCCTTGTTCACATTTAATTGGAAGGGTGTGGTTATGATGTGGTACATGTTTCTGATTTTAAATATTCATGAAGATATATAAATATTGATCAACTCTTTGCCACAGATGATCCCTGCACAAGTAACCCGTGCTGGAATGGAGGAAGTTGTTTGAATTCTTCAGCCGATTTTACTTGTATGTGTGCCCCTGAATTCATTGGATCATTCTGTGAATCGAAGAGCCGTAAGTGCATAGGACGTATGTGTGGGGGTGGGAGGTGTTTCAGAGCGGTTTTTCGAATGACGCCCCCCCCCCTCCGGTCTGTAAATGTGATGAGTTAATTCAGCTCGGTGCATTCTTTTAAGATAATAATGCACAAAACCGTGTCGGCGGTGTTGAATTAAGGGCAAGAATACCGCATTTTCACTCACTGCATCGTTTACAAAACAGCCAGGGCGATGTACGTCTTTTATATATATTTGCATTCCTGCTTTGTATTCCATTGCCGTCAGCTTTCGTCGTGTCACTTTTGTCTTGTCTGTCTCGTCTGTGTTTCGTTATAGTGTCGTTTTTCTGTGGTTATTGTTGTCTGTAAGGGCTGTTTCTTACAAACCTCGGCTTACTTTAACAACTCCATACTTCTTATTTTTATTCTCTTATAAACCAAACATATTTATCGAAGTTATCTTGCTATGTACCAGATTTCTTTTATTGATGTATTTCTCTAAAGGAGTATGAAATAAATGTCTTCTTGAATTGAATTGAATACATCGTATGCAAACCACAGATCCTTCAGTAACGATAATTAGCATGCAACGTACGTATTGCAGGACGCTGTTAAATGCACTTCATGATCGGGTACTGTGTGTTCACAATGTTGCGTACGTGTACCTACAATGTATACGCAAGTTCTGTAGTGAGCCTTGGCCTAATGCGCGTGCTAATGGCTTGCCCTTGGGCAAGCCATTTTCTGAGCTGTGGGCAGAGGTTGTGTGTTTGATTCAGCCAGTGGTGTATATATGATAGCATCGAGCTTAGATGGTCTGTGGATCATTTTTATTGGCCGTACGAGTTGGGATAATAATAAATATGTTCTTTGTTTTCCTTGATTTCCTTTAGACCCTCGTGACTTGGTGTTTGTGACCAATAGGTCTCCTCCCGGCATTTATGTCGCACCCACAGACACCTTTAACTTCACTCTCATCCCGGGTTTAGACGGTAGCCATGTCAACATAAGTCGACCCTACGCCATTGACTACGACCCAGTAGAGCGCATGGTGTATTGGACTGATGTCACCTTGTTGACTTTAAATCGTGCCTTTTTGGACGGGAGTGGAGTGGAAGTTCTCTTTAGGGATCTACAGCGTAAGCCAGTTTTGCGTCATTGTGTGTTTGTGCTGGTCCCAGTGGGCCAAACTATTGCTCTCTTTTGTGCCTAGTGGCTGGCTGGCTGGCTGGCTGGTTGGCTCGCGGCCTTTAACTTTTGACCTGGGCAGTGCTATCGTATAGGATTAACCCTGTCCTGCCAATTGTGTAGATCAATTAAATATAATTGTGTGTACTCTGGAACCAGCTTTAATGTGCTTGCCTAGTCTTGTTTCCTATGGATTTAGAGGGTTTCCTATCGAGTTGAGAGAACTCTTGATGGCCGGCCGCCTGGCCGGCCAGCCAGCTGTACGTTGTGACCTGGGCAGTGCTATCGTATAGGGTTAACCCTGCCCGGCATATTGTGTAGATTAATTAAATTTAATTTTGTGTACTCTGGAACCATACAGCTTTAATGTACTTTCCTGGTCTTGTTTCCTCTCGATTTAGAAGGTTTTCTTGCCATTTCTTTTTAGATCCTCCTGGTTTGACTCTTGACGTTGAGAATCGTGTGATGTATTGGACGGATTCTGGCAGTGATCTGATCGAGAGAGCTACTTTGGACGGTCGAGAACGATCAGTGGTTCTCAACTTGACAAATGCTTCCCTCGCATATGTAAATCCAATGGGGATCGTAGTCGACCCTGCTAACAGGTACATTCACGAGGTTCACCATACCATTGGAGCATTTCAGATTTTGCTCTGGCCGCCATATAACCTTTGTGATAAGGGGCGACAGATTCCCTAACTACTGCTTCATTCTACTGTGTTTGTCTTGCAGTCATTTATACTGGACAGACTGGGGTACCGTACCAAAGATTGAACGATCTGGCACAGACGGATCTGGTCGTCGCGTACTTATCGATACTTCGCTACAGAACGCATATGGTGTAGCCCTTGATCTGGAGGGTAAACTTTGCCTGCGTTTTCCTTCATTTGTGTTTTTGTTAATTGCCATATCAGAAACAAATCCCTTGTTGGACTTGATAGACTATGTGCATAACGATTTCCAAAGTTATAAAAAAGGCATAACGATTTCTCCAGTTATAAAAAAGTTGAACGAATGTGACATTGCATGGTTTCCTGGTTGAGTTTATAGGATGATTATTGAAGGAAGGCACTAGCAAAAGTGCAAACAGTTTGGATCTGTGTGAATTGCATATATACATGTACATGTAGAAGCAACCTCGTCCCCAGTGCTTACTTTATTTCCAACCTCGTTTCCAATAGTAAGCCCTGGATAAGAAACTTTCTTTCTGTATCCTGATTCGATACCACAATACGGGCGATTCCCAATAGTGCGCCTCCAAGAGTTTGCAACGCGTTGGCCAATCACAATGCACGAAATCAGTCGACCTTTTCCAAACGCGCATTGGGTCGACAGATTTTGCGCATTGTGATTGGCCAACGCGTTGCAAACTCTTGGAGGCGCACTATTGGGAATCGCCCGTATTGGTTAGTAATGGATTTATATCGTGTACTTAATGTTGGTATTTCCAACGTGCATTACGTGTTTTCACAATATTATTGTTATTATAACGTCCCCGCCTTCTCAAAAATAATCTTTTCCTTTCCAATTTGCTCATATTAATATGAAATGTGATAAAATATGAAATGTTGCATATTGGCGGGATAAGATTGTAACATTTTAACTTCGAAAACAATCGTGTTTTCGTAACTCATGGCGCGACGAATTTTTGTTTTAACCTAGACACCGCATACAAAAACAAACGCTATTGTAACGTACAGACAGGCACCAGACTATTCCTCATTTGCATACGTGTGCACAAATTTAGCACATGCAAATGATCCAGTACCAGGGTAAGAGAGCAGGTAGTGGTGGGTGCGTACTGCTCGACACACTGGGGACGAGGTTGATATAGAAGCAATGCCCCTCTTCCCCTCCTCCCCCCCCCCCAAAAAAATAATAATAATAATAAATGATAATAATAATTACGGGAAATGGTTCATTATTTTGGGAGACGTTCCCATAGACTTGTGAAAAAAAATTGTCAAACTTTAATGTGCCCTAACCTAATATTGCCTTGTCCTTTTCCACGAATTTCGGTATGTTTACTAATTAGACCACGAGCAACAAATATAACCTAATTGCGACGGTAAAATTGTGACATTAGGGAGACATGTCTCCCTAATGACCGATGTCTCCCATCGTGCGAAGAAATTACGATAATGGTGTCTCCTTAATGTTACCATTACACTAATAATAATAATAATAAAAATAGTAGATGAAGATTAATGATATTACTTTGATACGACTCCTTGTTCTTCAGGGGGAAGGCTGTACTGGTGTGATTGTTGGACCGACCGCATTGAATACTCGGATCTTTTAGGCCAGGGTCGGACTGTTCTTGTCAACGGCACAAGTTCCTACCTTCCTTTATTTGATCTCTTCGTCTACTATAACTTTATCTACTGGACCGAAGGGTCATCATCCACCATTATGCGTGTTGAGGCTTCGGGAAGGCTTTTGGGGAATCATGGCTCAGAAAGTTTTACCTATTCTCATGGAATTCACATATTTAAATGTAATTAATCCATTAGCACTCGTATTACATTGTCGTAAACTGTATGCTTATATAGCTCTTTCTATTGTGCAGGGTGAGTCGAAAAGAAAGTTGATCCAGATTAAATATTTTGTTTCCTAAAAAGCAATCAAATTTGATACACCAACGAAGTATGTCTTAAAAAAGCATGTTCTTCCACTCATTTAAAAAAAAAACTACTAAAATTGATCATTGCCATTTGAAGGTATACATGTTTTACTGAAAGAACCAATTTATAGCTGTCCATGGAATGCCATAGGAAGCTATTGAGCTGAGTAACGATTATAAAAACACACACACACAAACATTCAAGTACAAATGAGATTTTAATGATTGAAATCGGACTGAACCATTATTTTTACTGTCAGATTTTGTGTTATGAGGAACAATTCCACTCTTTTTTCCCCTGAACTTATTGAATGACAGTCTTAGATAACGAACCTCCGATGTTCAGTGGTTGCCCTGGTGACGTCATCATCCCTGCCAAGCCATCGTCCAATGAAGTGGCTTACAGCTGGCCTCCACCTCTCATCTCGGACAATGCTGGTCCTGTGGATGTCACGTTCAGTTGCCAAGCAACCAAAGTTTTGAAATGTAACCGAACCGGCAGTGGGGTCTTCACAGTTGGTGTTACTTCAGTGATCTACAACGCTACTGATACATCTGGCAACCATGCCACGTGTCTTTTTAAAGTCACCGTCACAGGTTTGTACACAATTAGCTTGTTCGCTTTTCCACGTATCTTTGAAGGCATCATTAGTTTGTGTTTTCTTCTTCTTCTTCTTCTTTTGGAAGGGGGGGGGGGTCCATGAGCAATGGGCACCATTTTAAACCCAGTTGCTCTGTATATGCAAGAAATTATTATGGTATATAACAATATCTCTTCATATATTTTTTTATTGAATATTTAGTGGTGGATCTAGTATGCCCAGCAAATTTCACAGTCGATGCGGAGCCAGGTTTCACCTGCATATTTCGAGTTGGTGTTTTTGTCTCTTAAGGTTTTTGTCCAGCCGGCACCACGAATGATGATCTTCATGGCCGGTTGATGTGGCTTGCAACAAGAAGAGGCACAACAGCAGAATCGTTCGAGAGATGCTCGCTTATGACATCAAAAGGTGAGATGATAATTAATGGACCGATCCAGTAAGCACCACCCCATGGTGTTCTGACCAATCAGACGTGCGTGTACTAACATGCGTGCATGCGCGTATGATGCGCGCGGCAGGAAAATGCAGCGTGGCATTGGAGAGAAGCACGTGTTAATTTGCCCACGTGCGCACTGGGCGGAGCTTGCTGGATCGGCCCACTGTGAAGCTAATAATAAAAATATAATAGTTTGGAGGCTAATACATGTACTTGCAGCAGAAGCTGAATTGCGAAGGACGCGGCTACACGTGGCCGAACCAAAGGCATGTGAAATTAATGTGCCTTTGGCTGCCGCCATAATTATGACCCGTGTCTGACCACGGAGCACAGCCAGAGATCGAAAGTGTTGATATTTTTGGAGGGAGGAAAAGCGGAGAGCTCGGAGAAAAACCCTGGCACAGAGAGAATCAACCAACTCTACTCACACAATGGTCTAAGCTGGGAACCAAACCGGGCCAAATTGGTGAGAGGCGAGCGTTTTATGGCACTGGCTACCCATGCCACCCTAGTGCCAACTGCCAAGCTAGTATGATTGAGATGACACGACCTTACTAAGGCATCATATGTGAAGGGTTCTCTTAGAACCAGATATACTTTTGGGCCGATCTTGAAATTAAATACATAACAACTGGAAAGCACTCAAAGAGCGCAAACCTCCGCCAAGGCTCAACAATTCCCCGCCATATTGTCAGTATACCTAAAAGAAATACTCGCATCAATGGTGAAGAATCCTTAAAAACAAATCCTGGATCCAGACCCAGATCCGGATTACTTCCAAAATCTACTCGATTTGTACTTTGGACCAACAACTCAAAAGCAAATCCGTCCATAACTTTTGGAGTTATTTGTAAACAGGCAAACCAACCAACAAACCAACGCCGCTGAAAATTTAAACTCCTTGGCGGCAGTAATAAATGAGATTTGATGAACGGTTGCTCAGTACAAAGTATGCCGTTTTCATTGCCTCATGATGAATGATGAATGCTTGTTGCCCAGAAAAACAAATGTACCTTCTTCCTTTGGTACACTTAGATAATGACTTTACCCATAACTTTCACATGATTCTCTGTTTTCGTTTGTGATATCACTAACCTCAGGTCAGCATATCGTTTCCAAGTAATCTGTCATTGTGAAGGAGACAAATCTATATTTAAACAGAATTGGTTTAATTTACTCTTCTAGAATTTGAAGGTTAAAGTCTAATAGATAGGATGTTCCTTTTTCATTAGATTAAAAAATACCACACTTTTGATAATATGTTGGTTAATTTTGCATACAGCTGGGGACCCGTTAGCTGTTCGCAACTGCTCCATTGTAGCTCCGCCGTTATATTTCCAGTGGGGAAACCACGTACCTCGCAGTTGTGGGGAAGAAAGAAACAATCTAACTCTGGATCAAGTCAAAGATGTAAGCTTTGAAGTTCAGACCTTTAGAATAGTTATAAAGTTGAATCGGTTATAACCGATAATGTAACAAAAGTTGACTGATAGTGAAGTAATATTTGCTACATGCATCATTCAACTTTTACATCATCGGTGATACAGTATCGGTCAATTGTGACATTATCGGTTGGTGATACCTTATCCGTTGGTTACTACATTATCAGTTTAACAGGCTTCCTTCAAGAGTTCTAAAGTTATATCGTTATTCATGACGCAATGTTTGAGATTCATTGTGTATTGTTGTTCAATTTATATGTCGTAATTCTATTTAATGTTTAATTCTTTTTATTGACTGGAAGGCTTCATTAAGAAACTGAATCAGTGTATCCATATTGCATTTGGCAGGTTAACGTCAGTAAAGGGAACGTGAATGAAGTGGCTGAGTTTTTGGCCAATCAGACCTCAGAGTCAAGTGAAAGTGCAGAAAATGTGCAAGCGGTCTCCACCATTTTGATGAACATTGTCGGGGCAGGATCAGGAGATCGTGAGGTAGCTTAATTATAAAAAGCAAATGTGTTAAACTAAAAAGTTGCAATTTGTGGAAACCGAGGAGCGAATAGATCTTCACAATAGTGACATTTCACCGATTTCAAGGTTGTGGCTTTATAGTAGATGGCAAACTTCTCAATACTCCAATTGATTTTGTCCCAGCTTTTTAGGGTTTCTAGTTGGGACATAACACAGGCAACTGTGTAAGATTGACTTGCAAAGGACACTCATGCACATCTGATTGAAATGCATTTTCACAACAGGCATGGGGGTCAAGGAAAGTAGAGTATTCGTAGCATTACTCCAAAGTTCCATAGATGCTTTAGATAATAAGCGACTGTCTGACTGATGTAGCCGGACACTGGTGTGGAAATGTTGAGTTTGTGCTATATGCAAATTTCACGTACCATCTTGTGTTATTGATGAGCACCATGTGATCATGGTTTAGCCAATCAGAATAAAGAATCAGCAAAGAGTCTGTTATAAGGAAATTATTGACAAAGCATTTACAATTTCCAAAGATACTTACCTGTTACCTCACTGATGGCACACACTGCCTGCACATACTTGAACAAACATCCAAAGTAAACTGTGTACACTAGAAAATGCACAAAATGTTGCACTGAACCTAATCCTGACGTCATCATGATAGGAATTAAGTTCAAATAGTAACCTAACTGTTAAGCTGTTTGAAATGAGATGGTTGCCAGTGAACATGGTGAACAGCGCCTTCTAAGGCCAACTAAAATGTCTTATTGTGGAATTCGAGTTTTTATCAATTTTCTTGAAGGTAACTGAGTTGGTGATACAGACGGTAAGCAATGTCATCATGAGTACCAGCCAGACTCCTGACTCCCAGACTCCTGAGGTCTATGCTGGCAGCTCCTCAGCCATCGTTCAGTCTGTTGAGGCTCAGGTTTCCTTGACTCTGAGACAAGAGGGTCCGGTCAGTATACAGCAGGACACCATCCACGTTGAGGCGGTCAGTCTGGACCCAATGCTGGTTAGCAACGGACTCACTTTCGTGTCTGCTCCGGAGCAGGAGTCCGGACAGTCTTCACCACAAGAGGGCAGCCTTGTCGGAACTAAGGTCACGACCTTGCTGAATGCCAGTGATGACGTGCCTCAAGATGTGATAGCTTCAATCCGGTTACCGGCTAACATTTTCAGCAGTGGTAAGACTGATTTTCAGTAGAGGCGTTGTAATAACCTTGAAGAAAAATTGTAAATAAGAAGGGCTGTAAAAAGTTTTGCTTATTAAAAAATATTGGGTTTACTTTGTTTTCTACTTGATACCTTTTTGTGTCATCTGCATCCCCTGCTAGGCTTGACTTGTGAATTTCTCCAATATAAGTTTGCTAGCTGATGCCTTTAAGACAAGGTGGGCATGTCTTTAGTCTTTTTCTGACATCACTGATACCTTTTAGAAAACAGTTCCCAGCCGCTGCGGGCGAGTTTCATTGTCTACGCTGATGACACCTTGTTCAAGTCAGCGCTTATCAATGGCTCCCAAGGAAAGAACGGTTCGAGCCTCCGGGTTGCGGGGACTGTCGTCTCACTGACTGTGGAAGACATTGAGTTGGTAAACCTCACCGAACCAGTGGTCATCCAATTCAAGGTATACTTGTCTTCATAAAGCAATTGTGGAGTTCCCTATCTGGGAATCCAGTCCATCATAGACCTAAGCGTTCTAGATAATAACATTCTAATTTCGTAGTTGTGTAGGTTGCAGTATATAATGCTGAGTACTCACAGTTATAGTACAGGCTTATTTTCTTTTTTATTGTTGTTGAGTTTACAGTCCAACGTTGTATCTTATGGTCAAACAGGCACCATCCATTGAAACGGAGCGAAATAGAACCATCCAGTGTGTCTTCTGGGATTTCGATCTGAACGACAAAGTCGGCGATTGGTCGATGGCTGGTTGCTTGCTGGCAACAGAGACCAATTATACAGTGTCCTGTAACTGCTGTCATGCGACCAACTTTGCCATTCTTGTGGTATGCCATTACTTGCCATTCTTTGCCATTACTTGCCATTCTCGTGGTATGCCATTACTTGCCATTCTTTGCCATTCTTGTTGTGTGGCAACTGAAATGCTGTATTTTCCTATGCTTGTCTTAGAGGTCCTTTGAGGTTCACTACATAAAGTAAGTTGGAGAAAATAAAAATTGCATGTATTTGAGCCAAACCCCATATCCTCACAGAGAACTGAAAGTTCCCATATGTTTAAAATCTTTGGAAAAAAACACAATGTGCAGTTTCCTGCAGAGTAGAGTACTTTCAGAATTCAGTTTGGTTCTTCCAAAATAAATTTGGAGAGTTAGGGTTAAAGTGACAAATCATGGGATAAATGTTTTCAGAAGAAAATGAAAGAGATTCAACTTTGTTTACTTCAGATAATACGTTTACTCTTTCAACTTTCAAGCGCTGAGGGAAACGCTAAATGGTATGTTGATTCAAGATTTCTCTTCATTTACTGTTCTTCCTTTATCAAGGATGTCCAAGGACAGAAGGACGAACCAGATGATCCATTCCAGAAGGCGCTGGAAATCATTAGCCAAGTTGGTTGTGTCCTCTCCATCATTGCTCTGGGTATCACCTTGACTGTGTATCTTGCTATCAAGTAAGATCCTCTGTCAATCTATCTTAGAGCTGAAGGATAAGACAGCCGAGTTGTTAGAGCACCAGGTTCTTTTCATGATTGCATGTTCAAATCCCACCTTCGTCTATTTCGTAGTTAAACTGTGTATTAATTGATTAATGTTCTTACAATCAGGTCAGACTATTGTCCATGTGTACGTAGCATGGGTGGCTAGAGCTTAAAGCGCTTGCCTCTCACCACTAAGGCCTGGGTTTGATTCCCGGCCCTGATCATACGTAAATAGAGTTGTTCGTTGATTCTCTCTTGTGCCACGAGTTTTTCTCCGGATTCTCCAGTTTTCTTGCCTCTCACAGAGAAAAACAACATTTTCGATCTCTGGTTGTGCTCCGTGGTCAGACATGGGTTGTAAGGTGGCTGCCTTAGGCACCTTTTATGCATGCTGTCGGTTCGACCAACACGTTGAAGCCGCGTCCTTTGCAATTCAGCTTCTTATCGTCTTAAATCCGTTCATCCTTGCACCTTAATTCGGGCATAACATTTTGTAGTTCGTAGCAAAAATGCCACATGTGCACAGAGCCTTTTACATGATTTCCATGCCTAGATTTTGTTCCACACTAGTTATCCAACAATGTAAGCGTTTTCTGTAACCATAGGAAACTGCGAAATGGCAAATCTCGTCAGATCTTCATCCATTTCTGCTTCTCCTTGCTGATGTTGTACATCGTGTTCCTTGCCGGCGTCGACAACGCAAGGGTAAGTGTGAATTTGGCACTAGAGGCATGGTCATTCAATCAGTTTGCTGATTGTTATATTTGTATTCACCTGCTGTACACTTTTGAAAGATTAAATAGTTAACTGATAACTGAAATGCAAAAGGAATGGGTTTACAATATACTTGGGGGGGGGGGGGGGTAAAGTGATGTTCCATATTTGTTATGGTGTATAATTGTAAAGTAATTTTCTGGTTGCTGAGAAAACAAAATCACTTATTGAAGGTTTTAATTACAGGGTACTGGAGATGGCTGTGTGTTTGTGGCTGCTTTACTCCACTACTTGACTCTAGCCTCTATGATGTGGATGGCCGTTGAAGCCAGGAACATGTACGTCAGTACGGTGAAGGTGTTCCCAGAAGACGCGCCTCGATACATGCTCAAGGCTTGCCTCATCGCTTGGGGTGAGTTTATTACAATTTCTTCGGCATAATTTAATACTAGCCTATTTGAAAAGGCTAATACATGACTCACCACGAATGACGTACCTTGGCAGATGTTAACATTATCTCAATATACTGTTTTCCAGGATCTCCACTGATTGTTCTAACGATCACCTTGGCTGCAGCAACTGATCACTACAGAAACGAGCATTAGTAAGTAAAACAAATCACCAAAATAGACATCTTCTCTCCATTCTTAAAGAAGATGTTTTATCTCTAACTGTTTTCCATATATCTCCTTTCAGCTGCTTCCTCGAGCCTGATCTTGTGCTGTACCTCGGCCTCCTTGCTCCCATTGGTCTCATCGTTCTCCACAACATCATCACCTTCATCCTGGTCATGCGGAGTCTCCTGAAGGTCAAGGAGGAATCTCGCTCCCAGCAGATCTCCAAACGCCTCCAGAATGCCGTGGCAATCTCCGCCCTCATGGGCGTGACCTGGAGTTTTGGTTTCCTGGCCATCGAGGGAGCAACTTTTACCTTCCAGCTCCTCTTCTGTCTGGCCAACTCCTTGCAGGTAAATCAGGGGGAGGAAGGCAAGCCTATAATAAATCTAGTCCCAGACTCTAGTAAATCTAGTCCCAGACTTGATTTAACTGATTCAGAATGGTTATTACTACAATACCCAATGGGTCGGAGTTGGCCCATTTATGAGCCTAAAGGGATAGTCCTATACGACAGCACTGCCCAGTACACAAGCTACAGTCAGTCAATGAGTTAGTCAGTGAGTCAGTTAGTGATTGAGAATACTTGTTGTACATATATGACACTATGATAGTCTAGTCATCTCGATCTTGCAAAAATTGCCTGATTGTGAAGTCTACGGTTAAGCTTGTTGAGTTTTACAGAGCACAAACTGGAGAATCCTATCTCAGGCATTGTTAAATCTCTGCTTGTTTTCTTTGCAGGGTGTGCTTGTGTTCCTCATGTTCTGCGCTCGACGTGAGGAGGTCCGCGACGCCCTTGCACCGTTCACGAAGCGCATCTGCTGCGGCAGGGAGTTGCACATGCCAAAGCGGTCATACGACGTGGCCTTGGTTTCAAGCACTGCATCTCCATCCATCACTTCCCCTTCTAGCAGTGTCGTTACCAAATTTGACGTGTCTGCTTCTGACTTCCAGGAGGGCGTGGTAGTCCTCAAGTATAAGACATATGACCAAGACAATTGAATGTTTTCCTTGGGAAAGTGAGGGGACTAAATACACTTACATTAAATTTCATTGTTGACAAAATGCAGGATTGAAGAACGCCATATCAACTATCCGGTTCGTTAGTAAAAACGTCACGCACGCGCGTGCGCCATTACTAGCGCCCATTGGATAAACACTCAAGTTGCGTTAGCTTCCGGTTCCAATGGTTCCAATGCTACTTAATGGCAAGTGGGCGTGGTTTAAACTGAACTGACGAACGAATCGGATACATTTGACAATGGCATACAGTTGGTAAAGAATGACAAACCTTCGGATAAATAAAGAACGACCAAGTAGAAATTCAATTTAAGTTGTAACTTCGAGTCTCGACTGACTGATGAGCAAGGCATTTATCAGAGATATGAATGCGGCACACAATAATAGTTTCGCTTGATGAAATTTAATCAAGATCAGAACTGAAGGGAGTTTATCCTCTATGCAAGAATTTCTTTGAGTGAAAATGAAAAAGGTTACAAAACGCACCAGTTCTTAGAAAGGGATGGCAGGGAAAGTTACAACAAATTTTGGTATAATAACAATGTGCATGCTTCGATACAGTTCAACAAAAACATATATCTTATTCAATTACATGTATATATATGTATACTTTTAACGTTGCTGAGTGTACCTGTTAAAGACTACCTGCTAACATGAAATGCTAACATGGAATGCTTGTACATAAACTGTGAACAGTTGGGCATGCTTGCTCTGTCAGGAATGTTGTCACTCCGAGGCCTCCTTGCAAATTCGCAAGTAACCGCAATCGAATACTACGTATAAGTTAAAAAGCACGTACAAAATTCGCTGAATTAATCTTTCATTATCATGTGATTACGACTTCTCTTGGGAGCCGGGGGATGCATGATCAAAACTCCTCCGATGAAATTTTTTTCTGCGGTACAATTGGGGAACCCATATGCTTTTGTGCGGGTCGCTAATTATATACTGACTTAAATAAGGATATATGTATGTTTAGGGCTAATTGCTATGCACACGCAGATTATTGTTGATTTTAGCATATACATGTATATATTATATATATATTAGGCATACCCAAACTTCTTGTTTAACCATGCGAACAAAATAAAGATAAAATAGAATGAAATACATAGTAAAAACGTAAAACATATGTTTCCGTAAATATACATGTACTCTAAATGATATGCAGAAAATACTTAACTGTATTAAAGATTTGATATACGTAGCCTATTTGCATTGAAATTTTAAATCCGATGTACTCAGAATGATCGAATGACATCTTAATACGTGAGGTTTTAATCCACTGTACGCAGATGATTTCATCAATTTCATTGTTCATTTAATGATTATGCAGATAATTATTAATTGTAAAGATTTGTTATACGAAGCCTGTTTTTGTTAAAATTTTTAAAAGGACCCATGTAATGTGATTTGTTAATGCAGTCCTTGTAAATGCAACTTCGTGACCCATTTAACCTTATTCTCAATTTTCATTTTGCCATGTATAAGTGCATTTTGGTGTCTTTTTGGTTTTTATGCTAATCCGAATTTGCAGAAATTCAGCTGGATCAGTGTGCAAATTTATAACACTGAATGTTCAATTCGCCATGAAAAATAAAACAATGACGCAATTCAAGCATATTAAAACAAGTTCACTCTTCATTATGTATCATTTCTTCAAAGCCTACGATGGGCTATATTGAAACTAAAATGAGAAATTTCAGAAGACAAACGTAACGTGCTGTATTGCTGAAGTTCATACACAATTCTTGATTTCGTTACAAACACAGAAAAGTGTACGCACAAAAAAGCTCATGCTTGCGATATCCACAGGCCAAGGTCACGAGTTGACCATGACATTTTTGGATATAAAACACAATCTTAAATGCAGTGGTCTGCCACAAACATGTGTCAAAAACAGTTGCTAAGAATCACAGCCTTATGTAATGCTGTCGAAGAATTTCATAACATGGCAACTGTATGCATGAACTAGCAGGAGGAATTTTAAGAGAACTCCTGGGCTATATTCTGATGACAATGACTTTGATATATCCACAGCATACAAGTGTTCAATGTAAATGTCAAATATGGCCAATGACCAAAGCAAAAATGCACACTGAAAGCTCATTATATGAGCAAAATGCTCATAAAGAGCACAATACAAATGTTCATAAGAGCAAGATACAAAAAGCTCATAAGAGCACAATATAAAAGGGACGCAACATAAGTACCGACAAATGCAGTACTGTAATATGGCAAGATGTTACAAACCATGCAAGCCACCAGGATACCTGATGGGAAAAACGCCCAAAAAGCTCACCATGGAGCAAAAGACTGACCAAAATCAGTCAAGAGTGTGCGTAAAAGCTCCACCGGAGCACAAAGCCACAACGGGCTGTAATGGCAAGGAGTTTCGCATATCAACCTGGAACCAGTTTATAAAAAACTGTAAGGGCTCCCCGGGCTCCGCAGTATGTTTTGTTTTTGTTTGAGAAACCAACGCACAACATTATGATTTAGCTGGTGAATATATTGCGGAGTGACCAGAAAAGGTTTATTGCTTTACTCCTACAAATGAAAGAACTGAAAAGGGCTCACTGTAGGCCTCAAATGAATAAACATAAAAGAACGCTGAACAAGTTGCTGTGAAAAACATGACCACAGAAATGTGGAACCGCACCTCTCGCCATTATATTTACAGTCGAACAAAGCGACACGCCCAGGAGTCTCATTTGTGAAATATTTGTGAATGCAGTGCAAAAACGTAGGCCTTCAGTTGTCGCCCTTCATGTACAAAACCATGCATGTCAAGTATGATTCGGAGTAGGCTGCTGCGCTACTCAGTCGGCATATTCGATTGTAATTTTGCTTGCGGTTTCGTACAGGCTAGGCCTACATGCCTATCGCCTTTGAATGAATGATAAATAAAACACTGAACATAGACCAATAATGATATTAGGCCTATAACTGTATAAGAGCAATGTTTAAAAGGCCTACAGCCATGGGCAGAGTTTCATGTCAGCACGTACATGTAGTTCAAAACGAGTCTTGTGCCGTGCCGTGTTTCAACTGGCAAGCCGGTCGGCGGCGCGGCCCGGCCGAAGCAAAACGTAAATTCAATACGAAAACAGCACGTTGGCACTGAACAAAAAATTGCCCCAAAATACGGGCTGTTATTGGAAATTCCTCACCTCGAATTCCACCAATCTTGGTGCTATCCAAGCCACGATGAACCACAGGGGAGAAAAACATCACAGAATACAGCAAGACGGTTGTAGATTTGTGTAAAAACACCTTAAGTTTCATGGGCAAAACATTCGCCTTTTCTCCGGTCAGAGGTGGAATCGAGAATGACGCGACGCCAAACTATTGCGTGCTATTTACATGTACACGAAAGAACTTTACACCAATTACCGCCAGTTATTCACGCATTCAGCAACTTTTAAAACTGTGTAAAGGCCTGTAAAAGCAAACCAGCAAATTTATTTGTTAGGGACCATTCAAAAGACTGTCAATGTTTTTGAATTTGAATTTCTTTTCCAAATTGTGGGTGGGTGGGTCAAGGTTAATAATTGAAAATCCAAATTCACTTTTCATTAAAAAAGCAAGAAAAAAACAAAAAAATCTAGATATTTTGACTTGCCCATGCACCGGCGTTCCTTGCGTGCATTTGTTTTCCAACTTTGTCCCCAATACAAACCGACAGTACAGACGGGCCTGTTGTACATGTACTGTGTGTACATGAGTATTTACACACCGGAAATCGTGGATCAAGGACAAAAAGGTAAGGACACAAACAATACGTCCACAATATTGACCGATAGTCCTCGATTGAAATGTGTGTACAAAACCAAGGGAGTCCACGACTGCCGGTGTTTACAAATGTGTGCGCTTGCAAGCGCATGTATTTGGATTTTCGATACTGCATGACAAATCACATTTTTCAAATCGAACATAGGGATGGGTAGGTGGGTCAAAACAATTTGGAAAAGAAAAATCCAAATTTAAAAAAAAATTGAGAATTTTGAATGGCCCCTTACAGGATGTTATAGTCCTTTAAAGGGAATGTACATGTACACCATTGGCTTTTGCTGTAATTTTCAGAAATGAAGTATTTGGGGGGTTAGTCTAATAGATCCAAATTTTGTTACACTGACATGTTTGAAGTACGGTGTTCTAAAATGCTGGAAAAACCAAGAAAAACACAAATGTTCAAGTAGTCTGGTTCCTTGACTCAACTAAAGATGAAATAGATCAAAAATGCCGGAAAATTGTAAGGTACCCAGTCTAGCTGGCGTGCACCCGTTCATGAACATGGAACCAAAAGCAAACAAAATTTGGACTGAAAAAACCCACAAAACCAAAGGTAAATTAGGAGCAGTAGTTGAAGAATAGTTCGGTTTTTCCAACGGTGGTCGGCCGAACACCGTTGGAAATGTATACAAAAGTACCATTTCTTTCTTGAAAATGACTTCACACCAGGAGCCATAATTTTACAGGATGCTTTGGACTGCCAGTTACCAACATCCTAGTACGGTATTTCGTAACAACTTAATAGTTTTATTTTTCGATGTGAGCCAATGTTGTATTTTCCCTTTAAATTTCGTTCGGAAAAGATAATCTCAATTTTTGAAAAAGCAGGTATAGGCCGTCTACACACCAACTTTAAAAAATGTCATACTTTATGAAATGTGTGCGTGACGATGCAGTATTTCGATTATCGCTCAAAAATAGTTGCTGGGGGAGGGGGCGGGTGTTGGGTGTGTTGCAGAGTGGCAAATTGCAACCGGCTAGAGATTTTAAGAGCGAGCCAGGCGGGGACGCGTGACTGAGCAAAATCGGCCCGGCGACATCGGCTGTCGGAAAAAGCGTGTCACGTCAGTCGGCAGGGATGAAGAGCGCCACCTACTGTCCGAGTGTCCATGAGTGTCCGCTTTTAAAAGTGACCAAATTGGTGCAGTAAACTTACCCATGATGAGTGCCCCAACTCCAGAAAGTCAGGAAAAACAATCACAAGTTGCTCTCCAAGGTGTTCGAGACACCATCAAAATTAAAGCTCATTTGATCATCTTTCCTTTTCTTTTCAGTTTTTGGGGGTAAGTAGATGATTTGGGGAGAAATTTCCATCTGAATTATGATCACCCCTTAAAAAATAGTCCTGAAGCCCATCGCCATTTTGAAAAACGGTGCCTACACTCCATTAAAAAATAGAGCGCTTCGGGGTCCCAATTTCATCCGAATTGCACAGAAATACAAGCTCACGTTCCAGTGCACGGCTTCCAACCTTATCGTTTACGAACCCTCAAGTGCATGGCCCACAATATGCTCAAGTACTGAAGAATTTGAGGGCATGCAAATCGTGATTTGGCCGGCTTATGCAATTTCGGACCTCTGTACTGGTCTGCATCCTTTAAACAGCTGCAGCCTTATAACAAGGTCATCATAAGTTACCCACTATACCATCCCCACTTCCTTCACAAGATTCCGTGAAGCTCATCAGCCCATCCCTGCCCAGCGCCCTTGGGCCTGCTTGCATGGAAGGGTAGGGGGGGGGGGGGGGGAGGGGGTACCGGGTACGAGCGAAGCGCTATACATAATTAAAGATGGGCATGTATCATAAACAACGCCCCTAGTGTATTGGGCTGATGTGCTGGTTAATTTTGGTTTCGTCTACGTTTTTATGTTTTTTGTTTAATTAAGGATGAGAACGTACTGTTGACATTAATTTCTCATAAAAATACAGGTAGAAGATGGATCGACTGTTGGGGACAGCGACGAACGTTGATTGCCGCTGGTAGTCGGCTGGCGGTTTTGGAGCGGCAGACCGCCGGTGGTATACCGCTGACTGCCGCTGACCGTCCGCAGGCGATTTTGGAGCGGTGGACCGCCGGTGGTATGCTGCTGATTGCCGCTGATGGTCCGCCGGCGGTTTTGGTGCGCCGCTGGCGGACGCTGATGATGGTTTGGGTCGGCGTGCCGATGCCGGCATGCCGCTCCCCAGCCACCGGTGGTCCGACGTTGGCTTGCGGATTGGGGACTTCCACGGTTTTCACCCATAATATATTTATAATTATTATAAAAATAACACGGTCCTCCTGTCTGCATCGATCAGATACAGACATCTGATCTGACGGGCCTGGTCCCCCCCCCCCCGCAGAAATTCCTGGATCCTCCCCTGAACGCGCCCGATTCCTTTAAAAAAAAAAAGCCTAATGGTGTTTCGATTGTTGCGTAACGATGAGTATGTTTAGCACACGTATACTCCTACGAATAACGATGTATCCGTGTGTAATTTTCCAAACAAATGACAACAGTTTGCTCTTTGTTGCCCGAAACTGTCAACTTATTTTCGTACATAGAGCCAAAACAGATAGATGCACACAGCAATGTTCCACGTTTCTCTGCCTATTAAGACAAATAGTTTTTGACAAGAATTCTAAGGAAGCCTAATGGCCTAGTGGTTAGATTCGTCGTCCACGAATCGCGGAGCCCGGGTTCGAATCCCGTGTGTGTCTTTTTGATTTTCAAACCACGCATTCTGTCTTATAAGATGTTTTATTTCCCGTCGTAAAATACCAACAGTATACCTTAGCTTAATCGGTAAGCACTGCTGCTGGTACTGTCCGCGAGTTCCAGGTTGGCGCCTTCGTACAGGTTCAGGGCATGTGGTCCACTCGGAGGATCAGGGCTTAGGGGCCGCCCTGTTCCTCCCTTAGCTCTTTGCTTTTACATGGTGCCTGGCCCTCCGGGGTTATATGGATGGATAGGGAAGGAAGTGTGTATTTGTCGGGGACGCCGAGACCCCGGAAGAGAACTAAGGGATCGGCTGGGGCATTGTTATGGCTCAGACCGATCCCTGAAAGCTTGACTAGCACATAACTTTTTGATTTTTTTGACCCTCTATCTTTTATACTTTGGTTTAGTTTGATATCTAGAGCTGCTCGGCAGGTCTACGGGTAGTATCAAAATTGAAACAAAGGTGTATGTCATAAATCAATGAATATTTCATAATTGACTATGATCAAAACGGAGTTTCGTTTGATCAATTTGACTATCATTATATAATGACGCGATTGCCAATTGACGTAAGAAACGCCATAAATTATACCAGGAAAGAATAAAGATGTACATTGTAATATAAATATTATTTATACATCTTTCAAATAATGTGTCTTTAATTGTGAGCATTCCAAACAATACAGTAATTCGGAACAGTAATAGAATGGTATATGATAGCACGATCAATGCGTCTCTATTAAATTTAAAAAAATATAATATAGGCCCCTATGTGTGAAATATTCTTTGATTGACTATGAGCATTCCAAACGAATGAGTTCATTCGCAAAATATAGCAACAACAAAAGAGAAAGGAAAAAGAGAAAATTCCTTTACCCTTAAAACTGGAAAAATAATTTGTTTTAAAAATAGTCAAATGGGACACTTCATGTATTGATTTAACAGTTTGCAAGGGGTTAACCTTACATTTTAGCAAAATTGGGAAAAATCAGATGTTTCTGGAAAATTGCAGCATGTAAGGGGTTAACCTTGCATTTTTAGTAAAATTTAGATGTTTATGAAACATTTCAAATTGTAAGGGGTGAACCCGGCATTTTTTTGCGAAGTTGGGCAAAATCAGATCTTTCTGGAAAATTTCAGATTGTAAGGGGTTAACATTGCTTTTGTAGTAAAATTTGGCAAAAAAAGATGTCTATGAAAAATTTCAAATTGTAAGGTGTTAACCTTGCTTTTATAGTAAAATTGGGAAAATTTAGATGTTTATGAAAAATCTCAAATTGTAAGGGGTGAACCTTGCATTTTTTAACAGAATAGGGCAAAATCAGATTTGTATGAAAAATCAAAAATTGTAAGAGGTTAACCTTTGCCAAATTAGGGCAAAATCAGATGTTTCTGGAAAATTGCAGATTGAAAGGGGTTAACCTTGCATTTTAGCAAAATTGGGCAAAATCAGATTTTTCTGGAAAATTTCAGATTGTAAGGGGTTAGGCCTAACCTTGCTTTTTTAGTGATATTTGGCAAAATAAGATGTGAATGAAAAATGTCAGATTGTAAGGGGTGCACCTTGCATTTTTAGCAAAATTGGGAAAAATCAGATTTTTATGAAACATCAGATTTTTATGAAAAATCTCAAATTGTAAGGGGTGAACCTTGCAGTTTTAGTAAAATTTAGATGTTTATGAAACATTTCAAATTGTAAGGGGTGAACCCGGCATTTTTTAGCGAAATTGGGCAAAATCAGATCCTTCTGGAAAATTTCAGATTGTAAGGGGTTAACCTTGCTTTTGTAGTAAAATTTGGCAAAAAAAGATGTGTATGAAAAATTTCAAATTGTAAGGTGTTAACCTTGCTTTTATAGTAAAATTGGGAAAATTTAGATGTTTATGAAAAATCTCAAATTGTAAGGGGTTAACCTTTGCCAAATTAGGGCAAAACCAGATGTTTCTGGAAAATTGCAGATTGAAAGGGGTTAACCTTGCATTTTAGCAAAATTGGGCAAAATCAGATTTTTCTGGAAAATTTCAGATGTAAGGGATTATCCTTGCTTTTTTAGTGAAATTTGGCAAAGTTAGATGTTAATGAAAAATCTCAAATTGTAAGGGGTGAACCTTGTATTTTTAGCGAAATTGGGCAAAATCAGATCTTTCTGGAAAATTTCAGATTGTAAGGGTTAACCTTGCTTTTTTAGTGATATTTGGCAAAATAAGATGTGAATGAAAAATTTCAAATTGTAAGGGGTTAACCTTGCGTTTTTAGTAAAATTGGGCAAATTGAAATGTTTATGAAAAATCTCCAATTGTAAGGGGTGAACCTTGTATTTTTAGCGAAATTGGGCAAAATCAGATGTTTCTGGAAAATTTCAGATTGTAAGGGGTTAGGCCTAACCTTGCTTTTTTAGTGATATTTGGCAAAATAAGATGTGAATGAAAAATGTCAGATTGTAAGGGGTTCACCTTGCATTTTTAGCAAAATTGGGAAAAATCAGATTTTTATGAAAAATCATATATTGTAAGAGGTTAACCTTTGCCCAATTAGGGCAAAATCAGATGTTTCAGGAAAATTGCAGATTGAAAGGGGTTAACCTGGCATTTTTAGCAAAACTGGGCAATATCATATTTTTATGAAAAATCTCAAATTGTAAGGGGTGAACCTTGCATTTTTTAGCAAAATAGGGCAAAATCAGGTGTTTATGAAAAATGTCAGATTGAAAGGGGTTCACCTTGCATTTTTAGCAAAATTGGGAAAAATCCGATTTGTATGAAAAATCAAAAATTGTAAGAGGTTAACTTTGCCCAATTAGGGCAAAATCAGATGTTTCTGGAAAATTGCAGATTGAAAGGGGTTAACCTGGCATTTTTAGCCAAATTGGGCAACATCAGATTTTTATGAAAAATCTCAAATTTTAAGGGGTGAACCTTGCAGTTTTAGCAAAATTGGGCAAAATCAGATGTTTCTGAAAAATTTTAGATGTAAGGGGGTAAACCTTGCTTTTTTAGTAAAATTTGGCAAATTTTAATGTGCATGAAAAATTTCAAATTGTTAGGGGTTAACCTTGCACTTTTTAGCAAAATACGGCAAAACCAGGTGTTCATGAAACATTTAAGATTGTAAAGGGTTCACTTTGCATTTTTAGCAAAATTAGGATAAATCAGATTTGTATGAAAAATCAAAACATTGTAAGGGGTTAACCTTTGCCAAATTAGGGCAAAATCAGCAATTTTCCAGAATCATCTGATCGTGTCCTATTTTGCTTTAACAAAATGCAAGGTTAACCACTTACAGTTTGAATTTTTTTCATGAACATCTAATTTTTCCCAATCTTATTCAAAAAGCAAAGTTAACCCCTACAATCTGCAATTTCCCAGAAACATTTGATTTTTTCCCATTTTCGCTTTAAAAAAATTGCGAGGTTAGCCCCTTTCAATTTGAAATTTTTCGTAACATCTAACTTTGCAAAATTTCACTAAAAAAGCAAGGTTAATTCCTTACATCTGAAATTTTTCGGAAACATCTGATTTTGCCCTAATTTGGCAAAGGTTAACCCCTTACAATGTTTGATTTTCATAGTACAAATTTGATTTTTCCCAATTTTGCTAAAAATGCAAGGTGAACCCTTTACAATCTGAAATTTTTCATGAACACCTGGTTTTGCCGTATTTTGCTAAAAAATGCAAGGTTAACCCCTAACAATTTGAAATTGTTCATGCACATTAAAATGTGCCCAATTTTACTTAAAAAGCAAGGTTCACCCCCTTACATGTGAAATTTTTCAGAAACATCTGATTTTGCCCAATTTTGCTAAAAATGCAAGGTGCACCCCTTTCAATCTGCAATTTTCCAGAAACATTTGATTTTGCCCTTATTGGGCAAAGGTTAACATCTTACATTTTTTGATTTTTCATACAAATCTGATTTTTCCCAATTTTGCTAAAAACCCAAGGTGAACCCCTTACAATCTGACATTTTTCATGAACACCTGATTTTGCCCAATTTTACTAAAAAAGCAAGGTTAACCCCTTACAATCTGAAATTTTCCAGAAAGATCTGATTTTGCCTAATTTTGCTAAAAATACAAGGTTCACCCTTTACAATTTGAGATTTTTCATATCAATCTGATATTGCCCAGTTATGCTAAAAATGCCAAGTTAACCCCTTACAATCTGCAATTTTCAAGAAACATCTGATTTTTCCCAATTTCGCTTTGAAAAGCAAGGTTAACTCCTTTCAATCTGAAATTTTCCATAAACACCTGATTTTGCCCTATTTTGCTAAAAAATGCAAGGTTAACCACTGACAATTTGAAATTTTTCCCAATTTTACTAAAAAAGAAAGGTTAACCCCTTACAATCTGCAATTTTCAAGAAACATCTGATTTTTCCCAATTTCGCTTTGAAAAGCAAGGTTAACTCCTTTCAATCTGAAATTTTCCATAAACACCTGATTTTGCCCAATTTCGCTAAAAAGTGCAAGTTTCACCCCTTACTATTTGAAATGTTTCATGAACATCTAAATTTTACTAAAAATGCAAGGTTAACCCCTTACAAGCTGCAATTTTCCAGAAACATCTGATTTTTCCCAATGTTGCTAAAATGTAAGGTTAACCCCTTGCAAACTGTTAAATCAATACATGAAGTGTCTCATTTGAATTTTTTAAAACAAATTATTTTTCCAGTTTTTAGGGTAAAGAAATTTTCTCTTTTTCCTTTCTCTTGTGTTGTTGCTATATTTTGCGAATGAACTCATTCGTACGGAATGCTCATAGTCAATCAAAGAATATTTCACACATAGGGGCCTAGATTTTTTTTTTTTTTTAATTTAATAGAGACGCATTGATCGTGCTATCATATACCATTCTATTACTGTTGCGAATTACTGTATTGTTTGGAATGCTCACAATTAAAGACACGTTATTTGAAAGATGTATAAATAATATTTATATTACAATGTACATCTTTATTCTTTCCTGGTATAATTTATGGCGTTTCTTACGTCAATTGGCAATCGCGTCATTATATAATGTTAGTCAAATTGATCAAACGAAACTCCGTTTTGATTATAGTCAATTATGAAATATTCATTGATTTATGACATACACCTTTGTTTCAATTTCGATACTACCCGTAGACCTGCCGAGCATCTGTAGATATCAAAAATAATCAAAGTATAAAAGATAGAGGGTCAAAAAAATCAAAAAGTTATGTGCTAGTCAAGCTTTCAGGGATCGGTCTGAGCCATAACAATGCCCCAGCCGATCCCTTAGTTCTCTTCCGGGGTCTCGGCGTCCCCGACCAATACACACTTCCTTCCCTATCCATCCATATAACCCCGGAGGGCCAGGCACCATGTAAAAGCAAAGAGCTAAGGGAGGAACAGGGCGGCCCCTAAGCCCTGATCCTCCGAGTGGACCACATGCCCTGAACCTGTACGAAGGCGCCAACCTGGAACTCGCGGACAGTACCAGCAGCAGTGCTTACCGATTAAGCTAAGGTACTGTTGGTATTTTACGACGGGAAATTAAATCTCTTATAGTAAATGATTGAACTCATACGTAAAAACCAAAAAGACACAAGCGGGATTCGAACCCGGGACCCCGCTAACCGTGGACGACGAATCGTAACCACTGGGCCATTTCGTTACCTTAGAATTGTCCTTAAACTGAGAAAAGTTGTCTTTATAGGTGAGCAAACGCGCCAGGAAGATTACTGGGTCCATTTGCTTTACCTTAATGGGTAAAAACAAGTCGATATAATGAGCCCGGTGTGTTTGGTTTGTTAGGAAGCTGCATAACACAGCCTAATGTGCAAAACAGTCGTGTGCTAGGCGGATCATTACGCAACAATGAACACCGCAATTGTGTATTTTCAAAAGGCAGACGCGTAGATTTCTACTCTTTGTATCTGGGCAAATATAGATTCTCACCTCCCTCTTCAGCTATTTCGACTTTCTTAAAAAGAAAAATAGAGACTGTCAGCGAATCTCCGGGAGTTGAAATAAGGATCGTCCCTTCGATAGACCTCAGACTCAGTAAAGTTCAAGATTGGGCTCTTTTTCAACAGCTGTTTTTGCGGAAACTTTACATCTGGATTTTTTAGAAGCATCTGATTTTGCCCAATTTTAATAAAATATGCTCCAAATTTTGCTAAAAAAGCAAGGTAAACCCCTTTACCATTTTAGATTTTTCGTATAAATCTGATTTTGCCAAATTTTACTAAATATACAAGGTACACCTCTTACAATTTTAATTTTTTTTATAAACATTTCTTTTTGCCCAATTTTGATAGAAATACAAGGTTAAGCCCTAACAATCTGCAATTTTCCAGAATCATATGATTGTGTCCTATTTTGCTAAAAAAAATGCAAGGTTAACCCCTTACAATTTGAATTTTTTTCATGAACATCTAATTTTTCCCAATCTTATTCAAAAAGCAAGGTTAACCCCTTACAATCTGCAATTTTCCAGAAACATTTGATTTTTTTCCCATTTTTTTCCCAAATGCGAGGTTAATTCCTTTCAATTTGAAATTTTTCGTAACATCTGATTTTGCCCAACTTCGCTAAAATATGCAATGTTCACCCCTTACAATTTGAAATGTTTCATAAACATCTATCCCCATACAATCTGCAATTTTCAAGAATCATCTGATTGTGTCCTATTTTGCTAGAAAAATGCAAGGTTAACCCCTTACTATTTGTAATACGGTTTGTACGCTCGTGAAAATGTTGATAATTGCGAACGGCCCCTAACAAATCACATTTTTCAAATCAAATATAGGTCAACTTTGGCAAAAAAAATCCAAATTTAAAAACATTGAAAATTTTGAATGGCCCCTTACAGGATGTTATAGTCTTTTAAAGGGAATGTACATGTACACCATTGGCTTTTGCTGTAATTTTCAGGAATGAAGTATTTGGGGGGGTTAGTCTAATAGATCCAAATATTGTTACACTGACATGTTTGAAGTACGGTGTTCTAAAATGCTGGAAAAACCAAGAAAAACACAAATGTTCAAGTAGTCTGGTTCCTTGACTCCACTAAAGATGAAATAGATAAAAAATGCCGGAAAATTGTAAGGTACCCAGTCTAGCTGGCGTGCACCCGTTCATGAACATGGAACCAAAAGCAAACCAAATTTGGACTGAAAAAAAAAACCCCAAAAAACCAAATGGTAAATTTGGAGCAGTAGTTGAAAAATAGTTCGGTTATTGTATACAAAAGTACAATTTTTTCTTGAAAATGACTTCACACCATCAGGTGCCATAATTTGACAGGATGCTTTAGACTGCCAGTTACCAACATCCTAGTGAGGTATTTCGTAACAACTTGGTAGTTTTATTTTTCGATGTGTGCCAATGTTGTATTTTCCCTTTAAATTTCGTCCGGAAAAGACAATCTCAATTTTTGAAAAAGCAGGTATAGGCCCTACACACCAACTTTAAAAAATGTCATACTTTATGAAATGTGTGCGTGACGATGCAGTATTTCGATTATCGCTCAAAAATAGTTGCTGGGGGAGGGGGCGGGTGTTGGGTGTGTTGCAGAGTGGCAAATTGCAACCGGCTAGAGATTTTACGAGCCAGCCAGGCGGCCGGGACGCGTGACTGAGCAAAATCGGCCCGGCGACATCGGCGGTTTTGGAGCGCCACCGGCGGACCGCTGATGATGGTTTGGGTCGGCGTGCCGATGCCGGCATGCCGCTCCCCAGCCACCGGTGGGACGACGTTGGCTTGCTTGCGGACTGGGACTCCCCACGTGCACGGTTCACCACCGTGACAGTGGCCGTGGGTTGAGGTTTCTTTTAAAAAGTACAGATGTCGAAGAAATCAAAAGAAAATTCCTTTCAGAAATCGATCCTCATTTATTAAAAACAGGGTGTGCAGATAGCAGTTGTTTTCTGAATAGCTAATAAAACTCCAGATCCCAGTTTTCATCCATGTCTTCTAACATACTGCCGTCCCGCACAGCTAGCTAGGCGAGGCATGCTGCGCCTCACTCGCCGGCCGGTGTGGACGGTAATTCTGTCCCCCGGTAAAAGTGTCCGGGGGGACAGAATTACCTAGGTAAAAGTGTCCCCCCTGTCCCGTTAATTCTGTCCCCCTCCAGGTAATTCTGTCCCCTCCAGTTAATTCTGTCCCCCCTGGTTTTGCACGAATAAGTTGTTATATTGATGTTATTATAATGAATTCAGCGCACAGGGTATACATTTTTAGATTTTTCCACCCTTCATCAATGATTATCAAAATGAAATTAACGTTTAGATGTTAATCAACCGATCTATGTTTCTGCAAGAAAGCAGAAAAGGCACGCGTAGTAATACTCAACCTATACGGCTAGCGCGCACGCCCTCCGTAAGATTCGGCGGACAGTTGAGCACGTTACAGTGCACGTTACATGAGCACGATACATGGAGCTTACTTTTCCTCGGGCTGTATTACCAAGCCTATTAATAACGCAGTGAGGGACATCCAAGAATGTGTTATATTTAACACTATTCTGATTTGTGTTCCCAGCGTCATGCATGTGTGTGTGTGTGTTCATGGAGGAATAATAAAGAACGAACTCCTTGGTCCGTGCATGGAGGAATTGCTCGTTCGAGTTCCATTTTGTCTTTATTTTTGCAACCATGCGGCTTAAAATAAATGTGCATTTCAAGTCTTTTTTGCCCACCATGCAAATCGCTCGCTCCCGAAGTCGTCATCAAAACGGGAGTTGTGCTTTGACGTAAGCACCATTCCCGAATTTAGCAAGGCGCCGCGCAAAAACAGTTAATAACTTTACTAATATACAGTCTGGGTGCTAGACTTGTGACGTTGCACGGGGACACATTTACCAGGGGGGACACATTTAACGTCGTGCAGGGGGACATATTTACCTAGAGGGGGACAGGTTTACCTAGGTAAAAGTGTCCCCCCGGACAGATTTACCGGGTCACGACCCGGTAAATCTGTCCGGGGGGACACATTTACCAGGGGGGACAGAATTACCTGCCACACCGGCCCTATTATGATATGACGAACAGCTCAGGCAAGATAGAGGGCGGTACACAAAACGAGCAACGAATAGTCTGGTTTCGCTGTTAACCAGAATAGGAACAGCGCGCCAATTTCGGGGCGGGAACAAGGTCATATAATTTCTGCACATGGCTGTGTAAAGGTTTTCGAGCAGCTGTGACAACATTTTGCGAAAGAATTCGCCCCAAAATGTCGGCACATTTCGTCGCTCCTGTCATCCAGGAGAATCCTACTGGTTGGGGGCCGTGTGCGGTACCGGAGAAGTTCAAAGATATTCCGTATCAGCCGTTTTCAAAAGGAGATCGACTTGGCAAGGTACGATAGGCGTCCGGCTTTGGTCGCCGCGTCTTTGCCTTTGTCACTTCGCCCCATTACCATTTTGCCCCATCATGCCCATGCTGAATTACATGTAGGATGGAACGCCGTATTATCGCGGTACTTATCACGTTTCTCGTTCGGAATAGAGATTGCCCACTAACCTTCCAGAATTGTCCTGTCTTATGTATGGTGGCCCTGAAGGGACATCGCATATCGCAAACGTGTGCGCATACGTATGCGATGTCGCGAAATTTATCGCGAATGTGTGCGCACACGTATGCAATATCGTGAAACAATTCGCGAATATGTGCGCACACGTATGCGATGTCGCGAAATTTATCGCGAATATGTGCGCACACGTATGCAATGTCGTAAAACAATTCGCTAATATGTGCGCACACGTATGCGATGTTGCAAAATTTATCGCGAATATGTGCGCACACGTATGCGATGTCGCGAAATTTATCGCGAATATGTGCGCAAACGTATGCGATGTCGCGAAATTTATCGCGAATATATGCGCACACGTATGCGATGTCGTGAAATTTATCGCGAATATGTGCGCACACGTATGCGAATTTGTTTGCAATGTCGTGAATTTTATTGCATACCTTGTCGCATACCTTTCAGTAAAATTCCTAATGAACTGGGGAGTTGTAGCAGCTAGTCTGGAATCTAGACGTACTGTTAGATATAAATAGGGTCTGACTAATAAACCTGTCGAGCGCAAACTTGCTACTTGCGCAACTTTGAAATTTGCGCGCGCAAGTTTGAAACTCACGTGGTGTCATATTTCAGCCAATAAATATGCGCACGCAAATTTAAATTGCCGTGATTTGCAGGTGTTGCGATCAATTTGTACATGAACTGCACGTTCTATTAATGATAAATGAACTGCTGCGAACTGCTAATAATACCACCTAGATAAAATTACTTGATCTTCCCAGTAGATGGATGAAATGGATTATGCAATAAAAATTCAAATTTATAAAACTATGTTGGGTACATTTTGTTTTAAAGGGGTGTTATAGGTCAGCAGCACTCCCTTTTGTGCACTTGAGTGGAAAATGGAGACTCCTGATTAGGGCCTTAATTAACAGCTAATTAGTGGACCGAATTGGCCCCCTCCAAAATTTGATCTTCCCAGTAGATGGATGAAATGGATTATGCAATAAAAATTCAAATTTATAAAACTATGTGGGGTACATTTTGTTTTAAAGGGGTGTTATAGGTCATCAGCATTCAATTTTGTGCACTTTTAGAGTGGAAAATGGAGACTCCTCGATAGGGCCTTAAATAACAGCTAATTAGTGGACCGAATTGGCCCCCTCCAAAATTTGATCTTCCCAGTAGATGGATGAAATGGATTATGCTATAAAAATTCAAATTTATAAAACTATGTGGGGTACATTTTGTTTTAAAGGGGTGTTATAGGTCAGCAGCATTCCCTTTTGTGCACTTTTAGAGTGGAAAATGGAGACTCCTCGATAGGGCCTTAATTAACAGCTAATTAGTGGACCAAATTGGCCCCCTCCAAAATATGATGTGCCCAATAGAAGGTTCGGTTAGATGAAAGCATAAAAAATAGTACATTTATTGTATAACTTTAACATTTCGTTGGGAAAGTCCAAGAAATCCTTTCACTACAAACAGAGAGGCAACCACCTTTTACTCTATGTGTTTGAGATTTTGATACCGCGGTTGAGAACGCGGCTAAGAACGCGGCTAAGAACGCGGCTAGGTTTTGGGCCCATAACGCGGCTAAGTTTAGTTTGGTATGACCTTGGCCACGCTGAAATGTAACTGCCTGGTACCCAAGCTCCTGCCTTGAAGTATCTTGGGTATACAAAATGGGACCAGGGCCACTTGCGTACTCCCTAGGTCACTAACAAATTGCCCGCAAAAATGACATCACCCCAAAGGTATGCGACAAAGGTATGCAATAAAATTCACGACATTGCAAACAAAATCGCATACGTGAGCGCACATATTCGCGAATTGTTTCACGACATCGCATACGTGTGCGCATATATTCACGATAAATTTCACGACATCGCATACGTGTGCGCACATATTCGCGATAAATTTCGCGACATCGCATACGTGTGCGCACATATTCGCGAATTGTTTCACGACATTGCAAACGTGTGCGCACATATTCGCGATAAATTTCACGACATCGCATACGTATGCGCACATATTTGCGATAAATTTCACGACATCGCATACGTGTGCGCACATATTCGCGATAAATTTCACGACATCGCATACGTGTGCGCACATATTCGCAATAAATTTCACGACATTGCATACGTGTGCGCACATATTCGCGATAAATTTCGCGACATCGCATACGTGTGCGCACATATTCGCGAATTGTTTCACGACATTGCATACGTGTGCGCACACATTCGCGATAAATTTTGCGACATCGCACACGTGTGCGCACACGTTTGCGATATGCGATGTCCCTTCAGGGCCACCATACTTATGTGTAGTTAGCCCCATAAATGTGGCCTATTTACTGGACTGCCTCCGTAAACATAGGCCACACATCCACATGTACAAAAATCGTGTCGACTTTGCCAAATTTTGATTTTCACATTTAGGCTTAGTTTGTAGGGTTTTTTTTGCTTTAGAAGCATACTCACCCTCTTTATAGGCTAATCAGAAAGTGCTGCCTTTTTCAGATGTATATTTTTCAAGAAATTTCCAGATTAATTTTTACACGTTTGCGTATCAAAATTTCAACATGAAATTTCACAAAAATTAGACATCTGAAAAAGGCAGCACTTTCTGACCAGCCTATAAAGAGGGTGAGTATGCTTCTAAAGCAAAAAATCCTACAAACTAAGCCTAAATGTGAAAATCAAAATTTGGCAAAGTCGGAAAGTGCTGCCTTTTTCAGATGTATATTTTCACGATTTATTTCACGATTTTTGTACATGTGGATGTGTGGCCTATGTTTACGGAGGCAGTCCAGTAAATAGGCCACATTTATGGGGCTAATGTGTAGTATAACTCTTCCTTTTTAAATTAATATAAAAAAATCTGACGGGTGGTGTGGTTTATTCCGTGTACGATGCCTGTGAAAATAGACATGCGCGGCGTGTGCGAACGGAGGTGGACTCCCTATTATCGCGGTATGCGGGAAGTGGTTTTTATAATGATCCCAACTTTTTTGTTCATAGTTTATGTTTGACCAAAACACCCCCTGAATAAAGTCTGATATTTTCCCTGTAACGTTCAAGTTGATTAAAGAAAAAATGTCTGCAGGATGATTTCTTAAGACCCTGCCCTTCCCCCGAAAGGAGAATACAAATCCCTGAGGCAAGTCTACTGATCGGCGATTGAGGGCGCCATTCACTTTACACGGTGTGCCGTTTTATTTTCGCTAATGCGCGGTGCTTATTTTGATCCCGTAAAAGTTGTTACGATTTCGCGCTGCAAATATCGTCGTTCGACTTCATTTTACATTTGCAGCTGAAGAATGGGAAGCAGACAATGGAAGTTTCATGGACAGAGCGCAATTAAAGATTTATGTTAAAATATAAACGGTACCTTTTAGCAGACACGGTGAGGGAAAATTTTGCAAGTTTTGGAAAACGTTAATATTTATTAAAATCGTTAAAAGTCCCGAAAGACACAACATTTTTTAATCGTCCTTTTTATACAACTCGGTAGAAAATCCTTGATGACTGGTGAACTGGATAAAAATCGCCACTTGAAGGAGTTTTGACACTGTAAAAAGAGAAATTTCCCATGCCGCGATAATAGGGATGCCGCGATAATAGGGAGTCCGACTATACACGTAATACCAATGTGCTCTGTCATTGAAAAAACTAAATATACTTTTCTTTAAAGGTGTCTGACTGGACTGGTGCGACATACCAAGACAAGAGATACTTAGGTAAGATGAGTTCAGATATGATTATGAATGAAATAATTAAATAAGGTGTTTCAGTTTCACAGCGTCGGTATGTGCCATCATGGTCGTCTTTCCCATGGCCCTGTATGGTGATTTTTTACACCCTTTGCTTTGTAGGCATGCATCGTTGTCAATGGAAAACTTTGACGCTTCCAAAAGTCATTATGCGGTTTTTCCAAAATGCGCCCGCGTCTTGCAACGCGTGTTTTTTGTGCCCCGTCATGCCCGTGAGCAAGATGGTGCATATTAGTACCGTGAAACACCTTATTGATTATTTTTGGTCCTGTTGAAGCCACAATCTTCTAAAACACCAGCAGGGCCCATTTCATCTTCATGAAACTTTAAGCTATTGCGTTGGACTTGCGCCACAATTTATTGCCCAACATTTAACGCTGCACAACATTTCAGTTAGGCCTTCTAGAAAAGCCCCATAGAAAAGCGCACACGTAAGCAATGTGTGACGTCTTCAGTACAGAGGCTTATTGAGAAGCATCTGAGAGGGTTTCAAATTGGCTTTCATACCAGATGTCCATCGTCGATGACTACAGCATGGCTTGTATTATTTCAATCCCATATCACAGGGAAGTACTCATCTCAGTTTGGGTCTGGTAACCAGTACACCTACTACCATGAGCAGGATGAATCCTCATTCCAGCTGGTAGATACGGCGCGGACCCAGAAACCCATCTACTTGCGCAACCGGATGCGCTTTACTCAGGTAAAACAGAATATGTGTCTGTGTGAATTATGGTATGGATTCCATGTATTCCAGTGGAAAAGGTAACTCCCTCCTCCTTCCCCCCCCCCCCCAAAAAAAAATACGGACACTTCTATGAATACATAAGGTTACCTTGGCTTTGCATCAGGTAGCCTTTAACCAAAATTTCATTTGGAATTTTGATTTTGCTGTTAGGCCCAAAAAAAGCAAACAATAAAAGTCAGTCTCTGGTCAGACCAAAGTTCCGGAATTCATGCAGCGATGTATTTTTCTTTTTCAAGCTTGGATTGTACAAACAAGATGGGTACCATTTTGCTTGTTGGTGTCCTCATATGCCTTGGTGCCCTCCATCATTTGCCTTGGTGCCCTCCATCATTTGCCTTGGTGCCCTTCCCCATTCCTTGGTGCTCCTTGGGTACGAAAATTTGAGGCAGTGTGACAGTGGAGGGGGCTGTTGAAGCTACCGCTAAAAAATTGAAAACAAAAGAAAAAAAGATTGAGGCTCATGATCAAAATCGACGCACGCACTGACCAGAGACTATTGTTTTTTTGCCTTATAGGTAAAACTATGCGAATTTAATTTCCATGGCCCAAGGTGTCACTACATTGGGATACAGTTCTGCGCAAATTTGTGTCAAAAAAAAATGGTATTCGATGGCCTGTTGTTGAGTATCCTATATTTTCTGTGATTATTGAACCTGTAGATTTAGATGAAAGGAAACTAACCTTTACCATTCTCGAGACCAGATGAAAAAGCCTGGTTGTTTACATTGGGAGCAGCGGACATTTTGTGGCATACTCATTCGTATTTTCGTTGCGTGTGACACAATATTCACAGCACCAAATGTTGTTTCTTGCACGGCCGCAAAATACAACTCACTCGGGTGGAACATGTGCAGCTTGATTTTTGAGAGTGAAAAGTTGTTCTCGCTAGAACAACACAAAAATTTCCAGGTCTTTAAAGGATGGTTGTATGGATGTTTATATCCTTCTTTAAAATTCACGTCATTTGGCTTAAAATGCGTTTTGCAGCCCAATCAGACACATTCCAGGATGAAATGTCCGTTTAATTCAACAGTAAAGCTTTCTCTTTACTGTTGCACTCACTAAGTGACATCCTTTGTTTTGTGCATCCTTGCAGCAACGCACGATGCGACGCGATCGTGATCGGCGGGAGCAGCGTCAGCAGCAGGTCAACATGCAGACGCTGACCAAGGCCCAGAAGGAGAGACAACGACAAGTGCGCCGGCTGCAGAAGCAGTACGGCAAAGGACGCCAGAAGTGGTCGGACAAGGGCAACAACCGATTCTGGAAGGCTTCGGTGAGTGCAGACTCAGGACACTCTTTGTATGCATTTCAGTGATTTGGCTTTTTAGAAAAGGGCAACTTGTCTTTTCTGTAACTGGTAGGGTTTGACACACATGCAGATTAACCCTAACCCTCCAGGGTATTTTGGCTAGAAACCCTGCCAAACGCAGCAACATGCAACACTTGTCTAAGTGACAAGCCTGCCCAGTGTAGCAAGATCCATCAGGTCAAAAGTCTCAAGGCCAAACTGCCTCAGAGTCTGTGGTCCCCCAACGCAGCAGGATACAACTCTGGCATTGTTCTATGGGACTAGCCCTCAGTGTCTCAGAAGTGGCCGGTTTCTGCACTGGTGTTGGTAGCATTTTCCATCAAAGTGCACCAGACTTTTCCACCTGATGCACTGCGCTGCGTCTGGCAGGGTTAGGGTTAAAGGGAAAATACAACATTTGCAAACATCAAAAAATAAAACCACCAAATCATTTTGAAATACCTTGCTGGACTGTTAGTGAATGACAGTGTAAAGCATCCTGTAAAATCATGGCACCTGGTATACTGTCATTTTCAAGAAAAGTAGTATTTTTGTATCAATTTCCAATGCTGGTCGGCTGATCAGCATTGGAAAAAACTGGCTTTTTTTTCAAATACTGGCCCCAATTGACCATCGCACTTGTTTGCAATCGATTACACACCTATGAACGGATAAGCCAGCTAGACTGGTTCCCTGACCTTACAATTCCCCAATGTATGTAAACTGCTTTGTTTCTTCTTATATGGAGTCAGGGAACCAGACTACAGGAAAATGATTGTTTTTCTTGGTTTTTATAGCATTTTCAAACCCAAAACCTCAAAAAAGTCAGTGTAACTATATTTGCTATATATTTCCAACCTCCCAATTCCATCCATTTCTGAAAATTACAGCAAAAGCAAATGATGTATATTCCCTTTAATCCTAATCCCCATCAGGTATTCTTTAAGTACCCTGCTGAATGCAACAATATCCAACACAACTGAAATGAGACCCCTGCTAAATGCAACAAACTGCAACAGTGGATTATGTTGCATTGTGCATTGAAGCCAGGATGCACCAGCTTTGGCACCAAGCACTTACCCTGCTTAAATGCAACCAAATGCAACAGTAGATTCTGTTGTATTTCCTCGGACCTATGAGCAGTTACCCTGCTAAATGCAACAAGATGCAACAGAGCACCGTGACTTGAGTTGGCTGCTCAATACAATATTATGCAACAACTTTTTACCTTTGTTGCTTTCTGTTGCATTTAGCATGGTTAGTGAACCCATTGCATACCAGCCTTGGTACCAAGCAGTGGCCCTGCTAAGTGCAACAGTAGATTTTGTTGTATTGCCTTGGACCTATGAGCAGTTACCCTGCTAAATGCAACAAGATGCAACAGAGCACCTTGACTTGAGTTGGCTGCTCAATGCTACAGTATGCAACAACTTTTTACCTTTGTTGCTTTCTGTTGCATTTAGCATGGTTAGTGAACCCATTGCATACCAGCCTTGGTACCAAGCAGTGACCCTGCTAAATGCAACAGTGGATTTTGTTGTATTGCCTCGGACCTATGAACAGTTACCCTGCTAAATGCAACAAGATGCAACAGAGCACGGTGACTTGAGTTGGCTGCTCAATGCAACATTATGCAACAACTTTTTACCTTTGTCGCTTTCTGTTGCATTTAGCAGGGTTAGGGTTAACAAGACAAGGCTTGCCCAGTCGAGCTTGGCCCTGAAGTCTTAGTTAAGGCAAACTCCAAGAAAAATTTGTTCCTTTTATTTTTTGGTCACTAAAATTCCGGAAACTGTACTACATATGTTCATACAAATGCTTTAGGTAACCATTTAAAAAATAATTAGTCCATTTTCTTCAGTGCCCTCCAATGATGAACTATAGTTATCCCTGTCTGATGTGATCATGAGGATATACACTGTACTGAGATGGGCACTGTTTACTGTTGCATTGACTTTTGGTACATAAATTGTAGGGAACTATGTGTGTATTAAGATTGTTTGAAGGAAGATATGATATTATTTTCCTCAAGTCAGTCAGTCAATCAATGGAAAGTACAATGTAGGCTGTTCCTTTGGCCCTTTCGGAGTAGCAAAAATTAGAAAATAGGGCATCCAAGTTGCTAAGTGGAGTCAGATTGGCACAGTGCTTGCTGTCCTCGCGTTCCTTGATTTATATAGTCACCGTGACATCGAGTTGCGAAGTAGTCATGTCGCGAAGCGAATATGTAAAAATAACGAAGGCTTCTTTTGAAAAAAATGGCGAATGTAGGTAAGAAACCAAATAAATACAACAAGCATTTTTTTGACGCAGATTTTTTCGGCTGGCCAGCCGGACCACTTGGCAAGGTGTTTCAGGTGGTCCGCCGGCAATTCAACTGGCATTTGGCCAGCGGACCACCGCTAAGGTCGAACCCTGTAGTAAACCACTTACGGGGTTGGGGTTAAGACAGTGTAGACGAGTCCATTACAGGGCCATCACAAGTCCGGACATAGGTACATCACAAGTCCCTGCGCAAGTCAGGGGACGAACAATAAAAAAGGAACGCTTTAATTCACAGTTCATCTGAATGCAGGGTGAGTCAAAAAAAGCGAAACCCGAATGTCGGGACTATTGTTTTAGTGAAGTTCTGCATGTCGCATATTCAAAACTTAGGATATGAAAGACCAATTCATAAGCTTTCTTTTAGTATACGAATCATTCAAATCACTTGTGTACTAAGTTTTAAAAAAACACAACCACCGTTTTAAAGTTCTGTCCACGGATCACAAGAAGGCAAGTGTTCTTTCAGCAAAACAAAAACAAATCACATAGGGATTAGGGATGTGTTTGAATTGTTTTCGTTTTGCTGAAAGAGCGCATACCTGTTTTGTGATCCGTGGACAGAACTTTAAAACGGTGGTTATGTTGAAAATTCCGTCACTTGAAAAGTACACGAGTGATTTGAATGATTCTTGTACTAAAAGAAAGCTTCCGAATCTGGCTTTCATATCCTACATTTTGAAAGTGCTACATGCAGAACTTCACTAAAACAATGGGCCCGACATTTGTTTTTTTTTTTTTTTACTCACCCTGTACATATAGGTTGTGACTTGATTTGAAACTTGAGGACCTGTGACAAATGAGTGAGAACTTGTGAGGACTTTCGAGGACTTGTGATAGACTTGAGAGGACTTGTGAGGTCCTCAACCGCAACACTGCTTTGAGAGAAAGGGTGAACTTTTTCCCCCTCTTTTGTTCATGACCCAGGGCCCAGTGAAGACCAGGAGTGCCTCGGTGCAGGTCCGCAGCGAGTGGGAGGTCATAGAAGAGCTGGACTTCCCTCGGCTCAACAAGCTCCGCTACCCGGACGTCTCTGAGTCGGAAGACCTGTGAGTTTAGTGTATGGCTTCTGATTGGATCCACCACTGCTTTCCTTTCTATTATTTGTTTATCAAGGAAAACTGTAAACCAGTACATGTTCTTCGTCCTCGTCATATTGTAGTAATAGATAAGTTAATCTGGTTGTACCTACCAATGATGAATGAAGTTATCCCTGGCTGAGACATTCATAAAACCTGCGGATAATTAAGACGTTCTGATGATGGTACCTTCAGCCCTTAGTTAATTTTTTTTTGACATTTGTTTTGTGTGTGTGTGAGTATGTAAACACCGGCAATCGTGGACATAGGACAAAAGAATTGGGGTGCAAACAATACGTTTACGATTGACCGAACGTCCACGATCTCAAATCGTGTACAAAACCAATGAGAGCTGTCGCTAAAAAGAGTACAAACAAAGGAAAGAGGATTAGGGACAATGGGGCGTCCACGATTGCCGGCATTTACACACGTGGGTGTGTGTGTGTGATGATGATCAGAGACTGCAGGTTTGAAAAGTATTCACATCTATATTATGAAATGAAATAGTAGTTTAAAAATCATATTGAGGTTAACTCTAACCCCCTTCAGATTATGGAGGATTGAGGAGGGTTTGGATAAATAACTGAGGAACTTGTAGGCTGTGATCAGACTTACATGGGACTGGATATCTTGGTTGATGTAGCAGTTACATATATTGATAATCCGGGAATTGTAGGTTGCAGTCCTGACTTCAGTTTCAGGCCAAGTCCAAAATTACTTGGCTATATTAGTTACCCCGTGAGTGCAAGTGGAACACGGAATAATGTAGTGCGTCTGTGTCCCACATACCACGAGGCCGAATGTGGGACTCAGACGCACTACATTTTCCGTGTTCCACAAGCGCGAGCGTGCTAACGAATTTATCTTCAAGCAAACTTGATGCACAATAAAGATGAAACGCACGCTGTACACAAAGTGCTTATCCTATTACGCGTGCGTGGTTTGTACGGAATGGCGCGCGCATCTTGGAATATCACAAAACGCAGAGTGCGGTATGGACCGTGGCTGTGCTACATGGTTATATGTAGCATGGCTTGTTGCCATAGATCGACCAATCAGGATCGAGGATTCAAGTTTACTTGAAGATAATGACCATTAGTAAACACACATGTACACAAGTGCGTAAACACCTTCAATCATGAACTCTCTATTGTTTCTCTTTTGTTGTACTCTAACTTTTTAGGAAGACTTCCTATATGTTTGTACACGATCGTCAATTGTGGACCTTAAGAATTCTGGGCCCTATTGTCCTCTATTGTTCAACGTCCTCTATTGAATGCAAAAACAAACCTGAGTCTATGAGAAGTGGATTAACCCTAACCCACCTCACTCCTCCAAAATCCTCCTGGCAGTTTTGGAGGATTCTAGAGGATTGGGGATGAATGGTGATTGAATCAAATGAGGATTCTGGAGGATTGAGAATGAATGGTGATTGAAGCACATGAGGATTTTGGAGGATTGAGGATGAATGGTGATTGAAGCACAAGAGGATTTTGGAGGATTGAGGATGAATGCATTTTGAGGCAGGACTGTCTGATGATTTTGAAGGATGTGGCGTTGGTTATCCTTCATTTAAACACGAGTGCAAAATTTTGGGATGAGGATTTTGGAGGATTGACGATGAATGCATTTTGAGGCAGGACTGTCTGACAATTTTGAAAAATTTAGGCGGAGTTGCAAATTTTTGGAGGATTTTGGAGGATTGAGGATGATCCTTAGCAAAAAGGGCCTAGGGGGTTAGGGTTAAGCCTACTTCCACACACAAACATGCTTCTAATAGATAAATGCCAGCCACAACCAGTAATTGGGACACAGCCTTGCTTACTTCATCAGAACATTTTTTTTATTAGTCTCTTTTCAAGCACCCTGATCGTGGTTATGTTTTTACTCTTCTCAGGGTAACCTGTGGAGAGATGGAGTACTATGACAAGACCTTTGACCGGATCACCACCAAGTCTCAGCGGAGACTAGCCAGGGTCAATCGCATCTTCCACAAGGTCACCACCACGGACGACCCCATCATCAGAAAGGTAGGCACTATAAGTACAAGTCACTCAAGTTCATGATGTAGTTTTTTTTGTGACATCATTTATTTGTCGTAATGAAACTGCACATGAATATCAACTGGAGCTGTTTCTGAATAGATTTTCTAGTGTTTTGATGAAAGGAAACTCCAAGAAAACATGGTTTCTTTTAAATTTTGGTCACTAATATTCATCGAAACTGTACTACATATGTTCATACAAATGCTTACATAGGTAACCATAAAAAACCCCGACCTATCAATGAACCCTCCCCCCTCAAACCCAAAAAGGCTGGGTTATGGGTAACCCACCTGACTGAACATATTTTGGGTATACTTTGGAAAATGTGGATTAAAATAGAAGTGTTTCTTCAGTGCCCTCCAATGATGAACTAAAGTTATCCCTGTCTGATGTGATCATGAGGATATAGACTGTACTGAGATGGGCACTGTTGCATTGATTTACGGTTCATAAATTGTCGGGAACCATGTGTGAAGCAAGATTGTTTGAAGGAAGATACGATATTTATTAAATTACACACATACCTGTTAATAAATTACGTACACATTTTTACATAAATTTTTAAGAAATGAAATCATCAAGTGTTGTTATTGAAACTTGACATTATTCGGAATTGGGCTATTCATTAATTGGTCACAGTGTAATTTTCCTCTGTTGTTTCCAATCCAATGAAACAGTTGGCAGGAAAAGGCAAGGTATTCGCCACCGACATCATTTTGGCCACTCTGATGTGCTGCACGCGCTCAGTCTACTCTTGGGATATTGTCGTGCAGGTAAGAAAATGGAGGAGCTAAATTTTAGTGACCCACATTAGCTGAAGAAATTCTAACTGAGTTACTGATTTAGTTACCTTTGTTAAATGAAAGTTATCTGGTTTTACTTGAATTTCTACCTTAAGTGAAGTCATTGCATTTCTAGAATATGCACCCCATGGCAAACGTTTACGAAGACTCACAAAATACAGTGAATCAGTTTATGCCATCTTTCAGCTTTGCCTATAAAGACTCCTTGGGGCAACATAAAGTTACAAACCTTGTCTGTTAAATCTTTATGGGAACAAATGTTGCACGCTGACGCCACTTTTGTTCATCATATATTACCTCAATGAAGGTCGGTCATTGCGAAAATGTTAAAAAGACATGAATGTCGGACTGAGAGACATTTCCAACTTTGTTAGAAAATACTTTGAAAATGCACTCAACTCTCTATAGACTTTGTACACAGCCAAAGCGTCTGGCTCTCGATCTCTACATTCTTTCCTCTTTTTGAAACATACCTTCCGATGATGAGCAAAGTTATCCCTGTCCTATTGTGAGCATGAGGACAGCAACTGGCTGAGAAAGGTGTCTTCAAAATTAAACAATCCATCAGTTGCAAAATTCACCATACCAAAGTATTAAGTAAAAGGCATTGCAGGCGAACAATTGAGGCCTACTCTATCTAGTGTAAAACTTCAGTAGGGGTGTGCGTTTAGGGGCAGTACAGGAATCGGGTACCCGTTAAAGAAACCCAACCCCAAAATTTAAATCTCGGAAGTTGCTGTACAGATTATTCAGAAAAGTGTGCATGATAATACAACCACGTTGGTGTGTCAGTACAGCAAGATACAAGTGTGTACAGAGAGCGCAATAGATGTAATTAAGGTGTAAATTGTATTTTGGGCTTTGGCAGGTATCATAAACATGAATCTGTTTTTATTTTCCATGTAGCCTGGTTTTCATTTTTAAAATTCTCCACAAATGACATTCAAACGCTTTCTTTTTCATTGTCTGAGAAGTTACTCAGTAATATGTAAAGTTGGTTACGGGTACCCGATCCGATGATCTGCAGCCGGTTCCTGACATCAGTGGTCGGGTACACGGGTACCTGGCTCCGATGCGTAGCCCTTAACTTCAGTAAGTCAAGTGATGATTTACACTCTGTTAGTAATGGACAATTAAGAGTCGGTTAGATACCATAATGATACCTCGATGAAAATAACATGCTGAGGTTTTGTTTTCTCTGCATTTTTTTCAGCATGTTGGTGGCAAGCTCTTCTTTGACAAGAGAGATGACCCAGAGTTTGGTAAGTTTGATGAATCCTATAGAAGTCTTCCTTAAACCCTAACAGGACTCAACCCATCAAACCCCAACGGCATGTTTTGTTGGAATCTGTCAGGATGGGTACAGTACCCCTAAACTGACAGTCTTTTACATTAGGTTGGCACACCTACAGAATCAAAGTCAGAAATACGTGTGTGAAGTTTCCCATTTGGTGTTAGAACTTGCCAGGATGGGTATGGTTCCTAGTAGATCATGCTAGGGGGCTAAGGTTGAACTTTAAACAACGTTTTACCTTTTGAAGTTGGATTTACTGCTGTTATCCAAGGATTAACTTCTGTTTTTTTTTTAAGCAAAGCCAGTTCTCTATGGTACATTTACATGAATAAACCTTGAAATCCAATAATGTAAACCGATTTTACCGCATTGTTTATTTCCAGATTTGCTAACGGTGAATGAGACAGCCATTGAGACCCCACAGGACGAGGGTAACCACATGAACTCCCCCCGTAACCTGGCCCTAGAAGCCACCTTCATCAACCACAACTTCTCCCAGCAGTGTCTCAAAAAGGTTGGTATAGACTTATTCTGAGTTGCCCAACCGTCTTATGATTACCAGAGTGGTATTTTGCACAATGCACTCACCTACAGTGACATGTTTAGAGCTATGCAGAACGGAATGCGCATGTGATGGGTGCTCAGGCATGTAGGATTCCAGAATTGCAGTGTTGTAGTCGAGTACTTTTTGCCGAGTACCGAGTACTGCCAAGTACCTAGGTTGCCGAGTACGAGTACGAGTACTTGTGCTTCCGAGTGCAAGAACAGGTCTCCGAGTACGAGTACTTGAACGTCCGAGTGCGAGTACGAGTACTTGTACTAACGAGTACGAGTGCTTGTATTACCGAGAAAATCTTCGCAATCGACCATTTCAAACTGAAAGTATTGATAAAATAAGGCCGTGGTAACGTAAGTGATATACCATTTTTTTTTTTGAGTACCGCTATTCGAGTACAAGTACATTGTTTTATCGAGTACTGTTATTCGAGTACGCGTACTTTGATGATTGAGTACAATTTCGTCATGTGCGAGTACGAGTACTTTGCTGCTCGAGTACGAGTACCGTCATATTGAGTACGAGTACTTTGACATACGAGTACGAGTACGAGTACTCCAAAAAAAGTACTCGAGTAGTACTTGAGTACGAGTACCGAGTACAAGTACTACAACACTGCAGAATTGGTGAACAAAACTCAAGCTTTAACTTAAAAATCGGATAAGCGTATGCACAATTGTCTGTAACTGCAGCGGGTGCCTTCTTTTCACTTGGGGATGGGGGAGGGGTGTAACCACCTAGACTGGCAAACGCTGGTCTGTTGTGGAGATGGATGTGTGCTAAAAGTATGCAGGGTCTAGATGTCAAATTGGTACAAAGGATGTGCTACTGAACTTGTTGGTACTCTGAAGTTGAATATATCTTTTATAATGCAAATGAGTGGTTTTTTTTTTTTGAATCTTGTTAAATGCAAATGAACATTTCTTCAAACAGAATGGTGAAAGGTACAAATTTGACAAGTCCAATCCGTTCCAAGAAGATGACGACTCGGAAGTGGCCTCGGTTGGATACAGGTTAGGACGATTGCTGTCTTTTATTGTCCGAATACCGACTGTTTGGGATCAGTAGTCTTGTGTTTTGCATTGTAAATGAAAATCAACTCACGATGCATCGCAGCACTGTGACGCTTCGTATCCCTACGATACGTCATGCACGTGCACAGAAATTGATTAACCATAACTGCCCTGGATCTTTCAAAATCCTCTTTGCCAAAGTGGAGGAATTGGGAGGATTGAGGTTACATGGCAAAAGTGTGTTACTGATGTCGTAGAATGCACTTTGTCAAGGTCTTGGGCCGGACCTTGTGTTTTTTTTTCTCAGCCGTGCATAACTATATATGCCAGGATTATGCTTGAAATCTTCCGCACTGCTCCAAGATGTCACTGGCCAAGCCTGAACACATTGACAGTCACTGCCGCAGGATTTTGCAGGATTCAGGCAGTGGTCACCCCTCCACGGACCACATTCAAGAAATGATGGAGGAAATGGCACGACTGATGCTATTTATATGTTATTTTTCCATGAGGGCAATTGGAGGATTTTGCATGATTGAGGCTGCATCCTAGTAGAAAAGCCTAGGGAGTTAGGGTTAAGGCAAGGAACTTGGTCACAAAAAGTTGCTGTGATCAATTGACAATTGTGTAGTGAGGCGTGATAGAAAACAAATGAAACTCGTAGGAGTTAAGGCCAGGAATAAGGAGTATCTGCAAAATAAAAAAAAATCAAAATTGACGTCATGGGTTTGTAGCTATTTCAAAAATAGTCCAACAGACACTTTTGGGGGACATACTGTATAGAGGATTCCTTGTCCAGTTGAAGATTTTTTGAGTTTTTCTCATTCCTTGACTGACATTGGCACTCCCTGTTTGACGTCCAGGTATCGTAAGTACAACGTGGGCGATGACCTGGATATTATTGTACGGTGTGAGCATGACAGTGTCATGATGGGCTCTAACGGGGAGACGCAGTTTGTCAGCATCAAGACGCTCAACGAGTTTGACTCTAAGGTACAGAATAAACAATTCTTGCTTTGCCATATAAATAGATTTGTCATGAAGGAGATAGACGTCTTGGAAATCTAGAAAAAAAGTTTAGAAATGTTGTTGAAATCTAAAAAGTAGTTTTGTACACAAACCATAAATTGGGCAATTCCGTTCTTGCAGGGACACGACCCCAAAAATTTGTACATTTTCGAAAATGCCCAAAGCACACTTATGTTCTGTTCATATAATTGTTTTTCCCACAATTGTTAGGGAAGAGCAAATGCGTTTTTTGCTCAGAATTGTAGTTTACATCTGTTCACAGTTGATGTAGGCAATTGGTGAGCACCAGTTTCTCTTATAACACCTCACCCACAGATTCTGTGTCTTGATTGGCCGAGAGCAAGTCACATGATACTTTCTATTTTTGCTATCTTTCAGTGAACGGCCAAAAGTACTATACCCATAGCAACTAAAGTACTATACCTGTAGCAACCAAAGTACTATACGCACTGTGTGCAGAATGCATAGGGTACGTTGCGCGTATTGTTTCCAAGCGCGAGCGCTACAGAGCTGGGTTCAAACATTTCGTGAAGGGGTAGTTAGAAAAAGTGCAAGTTAATTTTCAACTAATTTTGTATTCAAATAGAAGTATATTTTTATTGTATTCAAATCAGTTATCGCTTAAAATCAAGCAGAATCTGTAGGAGAGGTGTTATAAAACAAATATTGACCACTTATCTCATGGTGTAGTAAAACTATCCTCCCTCGGTGATCCATGGAGCATTCTATTTTCCCTTGGCTTCGGCTTGGGAAAAATAGAATGCTTCATGGGTCACCTCTGAAGACTAGTTTTATTACACCACGAGATAAGCAGTCAATATTTGTATAATATGCAACCCCCGTCCAGTCACATTTGGCAAAAATTATCACATATTCCACACACTTCTCCTGACTTGTCTTTATGTAACACCATTCTATATCATTTCATACAGTTCTTGAGGCAACATTATGTTACAAACCTTGTCTTTTAAATCTTTTTGAAACATACCTTCCAATGATGAGCAAAGTTATCCCTGTCCTATTGTGAGCATGAGGATAGCAACTAGCTGAGAAAGGTGTCTTCAAAATTAAACAATTCATGGCAGATTTCAGTTGCAAATTACACCATGCGAAAACAAAGTATCAAGTGAAAGGCATTGCAGGAGAAACGATTGAGGCCTACTCTATCTAGTATAAAACTTCAGTAAGTCAATTGATGCTTTATACTCTGTTAGTAATGAATAATTGTGATGCGATCAAGCTAAATGAGTCATTTGTCAGCCCATATCAAATTTTCTTGTTTTTCATTTTTGAATACTAGTAGATCTATCTTTTAGTTTATATTTGGTGAAAACTCCATGTGAATGCGACCTAAGTTATGGGACTTAGAACACAGGCAGATCAGAAAGAAGAAAACAGAGAAATTAAACAGAGAAATCAACGATTTAAAATTGAAGTGTTTATGAAGTAACAATAAACATGCTTTATTTCAGGTTATTGACTATTAACTCCTCAGCAAAAATGTCACATTTTAACTACTTTATTGTGAGTTTTTCTTGGAAAAAAAATTGTTGACATGAAAGAGGAGATATGTAGCCTTTCGATTTAAAAAAAGAGAGTTAATTTGGACATTTCCACTCCTGACCTATTTTGGGTTGTATCTTAAAATCATAATTGTCAACAAATGACTCATTTAGCTTGATCGCATCACAATTATGAATCGGTTAGATACCCATACCCTAGTAAACATAGCGACCGTAGTTTTTTCTCTGCATTCAGTCCAGTCAAATTTGGCAAAAACTATCACATATTCCACACACTTCTCCAGACTTGTCGTTATGTAACACCATTCGTGATCATTTCAAACAGGTCTAACAATTCCACAGTCTAGAAAGTTGTTAACCAAGTGTGACTTTTTTTCCAGTCGCTTGGCATAGCCGAGTGGCGTCAGAAGCTGGACTCTCAGCGCGGTGCCGTGCTGGCCACCGAGCTCAAGAACAACAGCTTCAAGCTGTCCAAGTGGACGGTGTGTGCACTCCTCAGTGGATCGGATCAGATCAAATTTGGGTAAGGTCTACTAAACAATTATCTTGCTCTGCAGGGTTGCACAATGTACCTCAGTGTGGCTGAAATTCATGGGACAGAAGCTTCAGCATGATTCATGGCCATGTAATGTATTCGTGAATCCCCCCCCCCTCCACACACACTCAATCCTTCAAAATCAATCTTAATTAACCCTAACTCCCCAGCCTAATTTACTAGGAACCATACCCATTCAGGCAAATTCCAACACCCACATGGGAAATTGTACACACACACTGTTGGACTTAGTTTCTGGAGGTATGCCAACCCCAGTGTAAAAGACCATCTGTTTAGGGGAACTGTACCTATCCCAACAGATTTAAACACAAACCTGCTGTTGAACTTTGATGGGTTGTGTTCGGTTAGGGTTAATTATACTGTTGAGTTCTGCACAATGGTTCAGTGATTCATAAAGGTTCTTGTCAAAATGCTTTAAGGGTTATAGCATATACACCAAACATTTGACAGATAGTACACATTTACAAATTCGGATTTAGAAAAGAGCAATATGAAAGCAGTGGCCTTTGACATGATATGATATTTACAAACATTGTACAGTGGAACATCGCTATAACGAACATCGTGGGATCCACAGAAATTGTTCTTAATAGCGATTGTTCGTTCGGTATAGCGTTTTCCACACATTAGTGGCGCCCTCTTTTGGCCATTGTTATAATGTAGAACTTTGTATTTACAATGGAGTTGCCAAACGTGTCCATTTATCTTTTCAATTTCTTGAGCAGAACTTCACCGTGTATGCCCTGGAAGATTCTGATGGACAATTTTGAACATGTGCCACTGTTGAATCAAATCATAACAGTATTGAGCTAATACACGGGTGGCTTTTTCCTTCTATTCCTTGGGGAAATGGTTACCATTTGTCTTTCATTTTCCAACAATATTCGGTACGTTTTGTACACAAAAGTTACTAGCCAAGGCTGATGTTCGGTGTAGCCCAATGTTCGGTATAGCAGTGTTCGGTATAGCGACGGTCCACTGTATAAGAAAAAGCAGAAATGCAGTATCGATTTTTAGAATGTAGTTTCATCGGGATGAATTTTTTGTAAATGAACCTTTGCATTTCATAAAAGGCATGAATATCCAGAGAATGGCACTTTATACTAACTGTATTCTGTTTCCCATTTCACAGCTATGTTTCTCGACTGAACCCGCGAGACTCCTCCAAGCACGTCATCCTGGGCTCGCAGCAGTTCAAGCCCGTGGAGTTGGCCTCCCAGATCACACTGAACATGGAGAACTGCTGGGGTATCCTGCGCTGCATCATCGACAAGTGCTTCAAGCTCAAGGAGGGCAAGTACCTCATCCTCAAGGACCCCATGAAGGTAGATGAACATCTCATCCTCTTTGTGGACTTGTTCCCGTTAGATTTTGCATCCCCCTGGCTTGCCATACATGGGGATATTGTGATCGCGTATTTCTTCTGTGTGTCCGTGTGCGTTTGTTAATGGTGTAAATGGAGGACGCACATATGCAACATCATCGGTGAACAGGAACCAAATCGAGGATGACCAGAAAGTATTCACGACTAAGAAAGTATTCACTTTCTTAGAGTTTAGGCACTCTCCTGAAGACGGTCAGAGCATACTGACCGGAACGTCGAGTTTATACCTCTGGTTCTTTTCAGAACCATTCTCTTAGTTGAGAAATTATTCGCACATGGTGTTTCCGCAAACCTTTCTTTATTTAGTATCTCCACCAAAGCCTCAAATCTTACTTAGAAAACGTGTACAAAACCAATGAGAGCTGTTGCGAAAAGTTTGAATACAAAGGAAAAAGGAAGAGGAACAAAAGTGCGTGTGTGTGTGTGTGTGTGTGGGTGTTCCAGTTCACTGTAAGTTCAGTCATCAATCTCACCCAAACTTAAAAGGTGGTCTGTAGAGATAATGCCGATGTCAAAAAAAATCCTTTCCAATATGGATATTTACGAGGTCTCTGGAGAGATACTAATGACTCTAACACCCGAACTCTCCATTCAACCCAAACTCCCCATTCAACTGAGAACTTTCAACCCAACCTCCCCATTCAACTAAGAACTGGTACCTGCCGGTTGGACAATCAAGGCCGTCACTGAAAATTGTCCTTAATAACTGCCTATACATGTACATACACTGCCAGGATGCCAGGGGGATTGCGGAAGATTTTGTTGTTTTCTTTTTTTCTGCAGAATTGCAATTTCAGTTTTGTTTATTAGGGATTAATTCCATTGTGCAACCACAAGATTTCAGGCTTGTTTAAAATTTGGGATAATAAATTGTTAATGTACCCTAATGTGGTGCGGCCCCTAATGTGGTGCACTTTGATTTTTCACCATTAGTGCCTTGCTAGAGCAAAACAATATACCCCAAATTTCACAGTTAGTGAAATTTCATCAAGCTCTAAACGTGCCTGGTTATAAATCTTGAGTTTACGTACCCACTACAAAGTTTCAGAGAAATTTCATTTTGGCCTGTTTTTCAGATTTTTTTTGAAGTGCAGCATGAACCCAATTAAAATGCGCCCAGAAAATAAGAAAACAATATTCTGACAAACTTGTAGTTGGGTATGCATGTAGATAAATTAATGGTTTATCAGAATTTTCAACTTTAAAGAAATTCTTAAATGTTAATGTGGGATTTTCCGAGATCAATCCATATAGGTGTGTGAAGAAAAGAGCTGGTTCATGCACAATGCTAATAACAACCAAACATTCTATTTCTCCAGAAAACTTAATTTCAAATTCAACTTCACTTTTGTTTTTTGTTTGGTTTCTACCCAGCCTGTGATTCGCATCTACGACATCCCCGATAACACCTTCAGCTCCGACGACGAAGCGGAAGAGACGTCCTCATCATCAGATGAAGATGATGACAATGGTAAGCACCAGAGGCCATTTGACAAAACGTGGCTCCGTCTCTCCACAAAGCTTGAGTGCCTTTCAGTGATGAGCAAAAGTTATCCCTGTCCTATGTGATCCTGAGGATATTAAACTCCTGAGATTGGCACTGATGCAAGCTTTGCGATGTTATCATTACAAGATGGGCCTGTAGCATTTTGTTGTGATTAGATAATCGTCATAAGATCAAATGAATGTAAAAGCAAATGCATGAGAAGTATCCCTAAAACGTGCCACTGCAACATTTAGTTGCAACTGAAAAGTGTTTCAATTTCTCTTTTTGTCTGCCTGCTGTTTTTAATCACCTGAGGCCGTGATAACACGCACTGGCTGTTTTTGTGCACAGGCACGGTTGACGGGTTAAGACGTCAAGTTTGCCTTCACTCGCCTCCGGGTTACGTCTAAACACGCTAATCCCTCGTGCCCTTAATATACACACACACAAAGACCGTGAAGTCTGTGGAGGCGGACCATGTGCTGACTGTTGTGTGGGCCATGTGCACGGCCTATTGTTGTACAGTTTATGATACAGTGCACATCCCGGATTATTGAAACATATGAGGTTTTGCCACAAATGAATATCGTACAAATAGTGTTGAAATCTCTCTTGCAAATCAGTGTTTGTGGCGTTTGGCCGTACATAACTTTCCCAAGTTGGATGGGAAATTTTGCGTTTGAAAATTTCGAAATTTTTCGGCAAAAATAAACCTTGCGCGAAATGGTTATAATGTATGTTCCTGACCATTATGCTGTGGTCATTTAAAAAAAATTGTTGCATGAATTATCACTTCTAATGCCATTTTGTTGTTTCTTTTAAACTTAGATGAAGATGCATAAACCCTCAAGAAACTCCAAGGATTTATCAAGGATCTGCAAGTCATCACCGATCATCACAAAAAGGAGCTCGGCACTCACTGCCCGTATTTTCGTTATTCCACTCTCACCGAAGGCTCAGAACATATTTTTCTCTACACAAGTGACATCATTGCTGCTCTACGCCAGCGTCAAATGAAATTCCAAAATTCCAAATAATTATGTGATGGGACACTTTAATTGTAATCAAGTGAAAAACAAAAATTGTATTTGTGTAGTGCAGTTACCTTTGTGCAAATCTTTTCAGAAATCACACAATGTTGTGTCAATGCCAAGTTCAGTTTGAGAGACTCGGTCACTAGTGGATAGCATTCTGATTATATGTATTTAAGTATTAGTTCTAATTTTCCCTTACCTCACCTTACCAAGCACACATTAGAACTCTATTTAAGTCACCATTCAAGACGTAAAGGGCTTGCCATAGTTCCTCAACCTACTCCAATAAATCTGTATTTCATTTTTCGTGGTGGGAAATAGCCCAAACTAAAGGTTAATGATTTAATGCAATTGACCTATTGCCGTTTGCGAGTTAGCCACGCCCCTTAGACAACAATATGGAATTTTTGTACACTAAGACTGCATCCGAATCAGCTGTCTAGAGCTAGGTCTAGGTCTGCGCCCATTGAAAATACGCAGGGACGTGCTGACAATTGACGTGGCTGTAGCTCTGGCTTGAAGCCCGTTTTGGACACGGCCTTAGTTTTGTAGTCTTGGATGTTACGCGTTCCGCGTCCATTTGTATATCATGTAATTGGACAACGTTTCACGAGCTGCGTTGACGCAATTCTAACGCGATTCCACCACGATAGGTCAATTTTAGGCCTGGTTTATGACATCAATAAACACGTATATGACTGGTCAATCGAATGCCAATGTCTTGGTTTTATTTCTCTTTTTTGAATTTAAAAAAAAATGACTTTTCAACAACTTAAATATCTGAATACAACATTTTTAACAGCATACATGTACTTTACATAAATACAGTTGCGTTCAGCTGTCATCAACTTTAAAAACAAAACTTGTGCAAAACTTAACTTTTCAACATGATCTGCCATCTTGTACAAATTGGTACTTTTCATAAAAAAAGGTCGTTTTTCTCATCAAAACATGTTTTGGAACATTAATTCTGCGTTAGTCACAAAGATGAATATAAATTTACTGATAAACTGTTAAAAAGGCAACTATGAAAACGCATTGATCCAGTCTTATCAACCGTCACTAAAACAAATACGAATGCAAGGAACAAAATTTGCATAGCTTTACTTTAACAGATTTTCCAGTGAAAGAAAAAAAACCTTTTCACTCGCATTATTTCAGGAGGGTCTTCTCGGCCTAGAAATTTGTTTCTGAATTTTTGCCTAACCAACTATTGAGAATGGCAAAATGTGCAACAGTTTTTGCTAACAAATGTAAAAAAAAACTTGTACTGTAATTCACATGCCCTTATAATTACAAAAATATAACTCTTCATGATCTAGGTAGTTTACAAAAGTACAGAGAGATTAACGAAATTATAAATTACGTATACAATGTATATAAATCTCGAAGAGGTAGCAACTTTCAAAAGCTAGCCAATCACATGACATGTTCCAAACGAGCCAACGATAACACGGCTTTTGTTAAAGAAAAAGCAAAAGTTGGAGATGTGTTGAAGCTATAGTCCATCATTTGTAATTAGTGCATTTTGTTCGTTTGCAGCAACATAAGTGTTCAAAATCTGATGAAGGATACTGAGCAACTAAACTGATCAAGTTTCAGCTAAGCTTCAGCTGTACATTCCGAGAAAAGCAGCATTCTAAGATCTCAATTTCAAATCAAAAGTTACTGAATCATGTTTTGAATTGTTTTGAATTGCAGCTATACGCGGTGTCGCGCACTGATCCGACGAATTATAACAACCGCGCGCGCGTGTGCGTCGTTCCAATACTTGTGCGCGCTGCGCTGAATAACAAAACGAACTACTAATTTAAATTTTCCTAAGGTGCTTCTTAAGAATCACCGTTGGAAATGCCTTCTTTCGTTAATTACTTCAAAATGACAGCTTCCCAGAAAGAATAATTTCACAGGGAGTTTAGTTCCCTTACTATCTTTCAACCAAGTTTGTTTTTCAACAGTAATTACGCCAGTTACTTTTCGGATGGCTGCAAATGATGGACTATAGCTTTAAACTGATAAGATGTCACTTGGCATCGCCTTTCCTGGCCCGCTTTGTGTCATCTTTGCCGCCATTTTCAGAAGACTTTCTTTTCTCGCCAGCTTCTAGCTGCTCTAGGAGACTAGGCTGGAGTTTGTTGGCCATGTAGTGGGTCCATAGAGCCAGCTCCACTTTGTGCGGTGTCCACTGCTTGGTTGCATCTGGCAACGGAAAAGGAAGACGGGAAAGTAATTGATGTAGGCAGTTACAGTTTATTAACCAATTAATGTAGGATCTTTGTCCAACGTACGGAGGCAAAACAGTTGATGCTGTGATCCAAAACCAAAGTTTACATTCTGTGTTTGAAGAATTGAAAACAATTTAACAGTACAGATCACCTTATCATGCAGTATTGGTTTAATCCTAAACCCCACAAATTCCAACACCGTATGGTAAACTGTACACAAAAACTATTGGACTCTTATTGATGGTATGCATAACTCCAAAAGCGTAATCAGTTTACTAGTGCAGTACTCAACAGATTCCAACAAACCCTGGTGTTGGAGTTCGACTCAATGGGGATTGTTAGGGTTAAAGCAGGATTGGTGACTACACAAACTATTTGTATTTACACAGCTGACTGGAAATAGCACATTAGTCCGAAATGATCTATGATCCATTATGCCCTATATACCCCCATGGGCAAAAGTACTTGTGCCTCGATCTCCAGTGCCACATCCCATGTTCCAGCCACGCATGTCATATGCAACAGCAAGTGCCTGCGCGTTGGGACCATCATCAGACTTTTGGTTGTGCTATCATTGCTGTGATAGGTCAAAGCATAACGTGGCGTGGCTAAACGGATTGATCCATTACCAACCTTTTGATGAGTTAAGTTGTAGGCTAATTTTATAAACAAACTAACATTCTCAAAATTGTTTTCTGTGGTCCCATGATGTTGACTTTCACACCTCCCTACCAAACAAAATTGAATGGCTATGAATTATAACTTTGGTATATTCAACACTGATGAATAAATGCTGCACAGTTCACAGAAAATTACCTGCGGGCGCAACACGAATACTCACAAAATCCTTCACAATGGCTGTTGAGTGAACCCTAGTACATGTATTTTTTATTTGTCACTCACCCTCCTTGTTGAGCCTCTTGACGCATGCGCTGACCTCGGCCGAGTATTGAGAATACTGCTGGGGTGTGTACTTGAGTGGAGCCAGGCCTGGTATGGGCAGCATGCTCTCATCGGCCATGAAGGGTGCATGCTGGGGAGCTCCTGCTGCCAAGACAGCTACAAAGAAGTCGGAGTAGTAGTCAAAGTCGATAAATATTTCTAATTTAAAAAAAAAACTGTTCTTATTATCACATGAAGCCCTTATTATTTTTGATTCAGGGGAGAGGCTGATTTGATGAGAGGATGCTTTAAGGGGACTCAAAATTGTTAAGGGGGGGGGGGGGAAGACGGCCTCAGCACCATCTTGGCGAATTGCACTGACGTAGAATGGAAGTCGGAGTAGAAGGCAGAAGAAGACTTTGATGAAACTTTAAAGTGGAGGGATATAATATTGTAATGATGGGCTTTTTCCGTTACTGATGCAATTTTTCCGTTACTGATGCAATGCTGTCCAAGAGCTTGTGAGAAAAAAATTGATAAGCTTGCTCAGCTGGGACTCGAACCCAGGACATCTTTTTCATTAGCGTAAAAGTCTTGTGAAAGAGAAAGACAGAATCCTAGGAAGACACAAATATGTCTACCAGAGTTGTAGTCGAGGGACTTTTGCGGATCATTAAAGTACTTTACATGACCGGTGACAAGTAAATTTAAAAGTCGATTCACAAGTCAATTTACAAGTAGCTGCACATCATCATCATCATCTGTCGTCAGAATGGCAGAAGCAGCATTGACAAAGATGTGCCAGGTCGCCTTATCCTTCATGAGCTGCTGGATCTCAGTCATATCCAGACCAATGTCATTGGAGATGGTGTCAGGGTAGCAAACTTTGCTCCTACCACGATCTGGGTGCCCTCCAGGCGGTGACCAGAAACTCCGAGGACAGCAGGGACTGGACGACAAAGGATTGCCCTAGTTTGTCACAGTTAATTTGAATAGCTGGTGAGTTGCATGACTTGGGACTGGATGACTTGTGATTGACTTGTGATCAAACTGTGGCCAAGTTCGGGCAAGGACCATTAGTCGACTAGTGGTTGATTTGTGACGTACCTTACGCCTGCGCACTGATAGCAACGTGCGAACGTCTCTAGTCAAAGGCTGGTCAAAATGTCATCGCAAAACTTCTGGATCCTGGCTCTCTGCTAGCGTTATGGATGCGCGCAGCTATTGGTTACCAGCGAAGCAACCAACCCCAGTAGGTTGGTTCCAAATAGTCGACTAGCGTAGTCAACCACCGTTGACTAGAAAGAGTTCGGGCAAACGTTAGTTAACCATTAGTCAACTATAGTCCTTGCACGAACTTGGCCTGAGATGACTGAAGACACTTATGTCGTAACTTTTTCAGGACAAGTTGCGCATTTCCCTCGCAAGCCATCAGCTACACATATCTTTTACTTTTAATATTACAATGTGGAAATAGCACTCGATAATTTATACTTAATCACCTTCCTTTAAAAAAAAAGCCCTCTTGCCCCCCCCCCCCCCCCGAAAAGTTTGGTTCTGTATCCGCCCTTGCAAGTACAACTACAAGAGTAATTTTCACCCACCAGAAGCAGTGGCTGGCCCCACAGCGCTCAGGACTGTCAATTCCTTGATGGCCTTAGCCAGGTTTGGCAGGCTCTTGAAGGCCTTCTTACTCGCTGACTCAACCAGCTCAGGCTTGTTGCCTTGCACCATGTCATAGAGTCTGGGCCGGAATTTGCCTCTCTGAAATTCAATGACAGATTATAGACCATTCACTCACTTGAGACTTAAAATACTAAATAACACTTCAGATGTATTTGTGGGAGATTTGCTGAAAATCACATTATAGAAAACCTCATACATACATTCAGGATTAAAACTGTGTTTTCATTAGGTTTCAAAAATAAATGTTTTTTTCCACTCTCAAGTTTGTGAAAAACAATAAGTGGGATCCTGGATGGGATGTGTGGTGTGTTGGCTCATATCGAGTAATAATAATAATAATAACAGGTTCTTATATAGCGCTTTTAAATAAGATCATGCTATTTAAAGGGAAAATACAACATTTGCAAACATCAAAAAATAAAACTACCAAATCATCTTGAAATACCTTGCTGGACTGTTAGTGAATAACAGTGTAAAGCATCCTGTAAAATCATGGCACCTGGTATACTGTCATTTTCAAGAAAAGTGGTATTTTTGTATCAATTTCCAACGCTGGTCAGCCGACCAGCGTTGGAAAAAACTGGCTTTTTTTCAAATACTGGCCCCAATTGACCATCGCACTTGTTTGCAATCGATTACACACCTATGAACGGGTACAAGCCAGCTAGACTGGTTCCCTGACCTTACAATTCCCCAATGTATGTAAACTGCTCTGTTTCTTCTTATATGGAGTCAGGGAACCAGACTACAGAAAAAATGATTGTTTTTCTTGGTTTTTATAGCATTTTCGAACCCAAAACCTCAAAAAAGTCAGTGTAACTATATTTGCTATATATTTCCAACCCCCCAATTCCATCCATTTCTGAAAATTACAGCAAAAGCAAATGATGTATATTCCCTTAAAAATATTATTACCCCTGATCATTGGCCAATGAAACATTCCAAATACAATCTGAGCTCCCTGGGTAGTATACAGCTCAATGCTGCCATTTTGGCACACAGCTCAAATGAATCACAATAACTATCTCTGCCCTCACAGGTACCCATTTACTCCTGGGTGGGGATAAGCAATGGGTGACAAAGTGCCTTGCCCAAGGGCACGCGTACCATAACCCCAGGCTGGACTGGAACCCACAACCTGCAGAATTACCCGCAGACCACAAATTCAATGCCCCAGACCACAAGGCCACGGCACTCCACTATAAAAGTCACCTTGATACCTAACTAGCTAATATTGAAACCATTAAAGTCATCTAATAGTAAGTATTACAGTGAGTTTCCATTTCATGAGTTTGGTGATCTCTTCATGAGTGATGTACTTGGAATCTCGCTCCTGAATGAGCTTGGGCAGGTCCTCCTGGTACCTAGCAGGTCAAAAAAGGAGACATAAAAGAAATTTGACTTTCTTCAAAAACAGCACAAAAGATTACAGAATTTTAATCCTAATAGTACACAAATCAATCATATTTATAACACTTTCCAATTCAAACTTAATTGTTGCCGAACGTCAGTTGCAACTGTCAGGGGTGGATCAAGGAATTTTTGCATGAGGGAGAGTGTGATGAGGCCTGTCAGATTTTTGTTATAATTATTTTTTATATCAGTGCGTGGGGGGGGGGGGGGGGGGGTGTTTCGACCCCCTCCCCCCGCCCCATCAAAGCCCCTCTGGATCCGCGCCCGACTATACAATCCAGCTCTCAGTGTAGTATTTGCTAGTCCTCACTAGCCCATCACAAGTCACTCAGTCTTAAGTCAAGTAAACAAGAATATGTAACAAGATATTCATCAGAACTTTGACTAGGCATTCCTCCATTTATCCTGACTCATTTTTTGGCCAGACTTGTGATTAACTCGATGATACCTCTGCATTAATTAATTTGTTTTATTTTTTGGGGGGGGGGTTGAAGAGGACTGTTTGAGCCTTGCATGCTCACCATTTATCCAGATCCAGAAGTTCTTTCTTTCCTCCCGGCTTCTTGATGGCAGCACCTTTGAGCTCCATCACGTTGCCATAGAGACTGAGCGTCTTCTCCCAGGCAGTGGGACTGCCAGATGTGAAGAACTTTGTTGTGCTCATGATGATGTTTAGGCCTACTGCTGTTTTAGAAGGATCATAAATGTCAATAAGCAATCATGCCAAGTAAATATTGTCTCTTTCCACAGTCTTAAACCGAGTACATATTCATTCAAACACTTCTCAAAATTCCCAAAGAAACAACACATGAAATGCCCGACTTAAATGTATATGTACTTCTTAAAATTACCAAAGAAATTACACAGATATTATTAACATTATACATTTAAAAATGCCCAACTTGATTTGATGAGTACTGAGTAGCCTGCAGGCGTGCAGCTGTGTGCTTCCATTTTTCCAATGCATGTCCAATTCAAGTCACTGTTTGTAATACAGTCTACATGTCAATTAATCCAAAACAAGTAAATGTTCTACATGCTTTAATTACCATAGTAATTATTGGCAGTGCAATTGTAGTCCGATTAAGTATAAATCTTCAAATCACCTTTTTTTTAAACATAGTTTTGACATCCTCTGGGGACCATAATATGGCATGACCATGACCAAATGTTAAAAAATGCGATTTGTACTTTACTAAGACAAGATAAGTTTGCGGTAGCACCATGTGACAAAAAATCTCTTTTCTGAGTATGTGTGGTTCTGAAAAGAGCCGGAGGGACTCAACGTTTCGAACAGTATGCTCTGCCCGTCGTCAGGAGAATGAGGGATTCCAACGATGATGCGATGTTATAAGGATGGGTGCGGTGAGGCGTGAGAAGGATGCAAACTGGTGAAGCTCGAAACCGGTGAAGCTGAGACAGGATGTAATTTCACTGAAGGACTGTAGAGTCCTATAATAATACTCGAACTAAGTTGGCCAGCAAGTGTGCCGGCTGGGTGTTAGTAATTACCTACTATAATTATGCCATCTAAAATAATGGTAATGGTCGCAATAAGTTCGGACAGTCCCAACAATATATTTGGGGAAATTTCTCACTTTAGTTGGGACTATCATGACTATACCTGTATACTATACAGAGAGGCAGTCCACTAGTATTCATTTATCATCGCATGATGATCTGGGCCTATACTATAGCCCCGGCAACCAGGGCTGTGTAATTGGCTCTCTTTTGTCTTTGTGATTATTCTGTCGCCATAGACCAAAGACAAAAGAGAGCCACTTCAAGTTACAGTTACACTATAGTTACACTGATGCACTGACTGAGTACACACGGCAGTTTTTTCGCCCTTAAATCACAGGTTTTTTTTAGCTGCCCCATGCATCCATATATCTGTAAGACATTCCCAAAATCAGAAACTCAAACAAGTAAAGAAATGGCGATTTCATAATTCGCGACGTTAATTTTTACCTAAATTTTACAGTTTAGAAATTTGTCTACGGGCACAACATCAACAAACAACACGTGCGCATTTCCCGCGAGTCCCGCAAAATCAACTTCCGCTCCAGTGATCTACTGTATTTTCCAATGAGAAATTGCGTACCATGATCAATATCACGTGGTCAAATAAACACTAATCAAAAACGTTGTATCATCTGAGCCACCAGTACCGGCTTAATCAAGATGGCCGCGGTTTGTTTGAAAGTTGACAGCGACTAGCAGTAGCAATCGGTTTGTATTCATTTTGAGAGTTCCATTTCGTGAATTTCGGAGTAATTGCAGAATACCCCGCCACGCGAAACTTACCCCCTAAAAATAAATGGCTACACAGTCGGAAAATGTTGCAGAAATGTCCAAAGTACATGTAGTTATTGTAGATGTCGGGAAGTGGATACGCGGATACGCCGTACGGGGTGGATTTGAGCGCTGGAGGGTCTAAAGAGGGCGCTATTTCCCTGTATTATTTTTGAGAACGAAGCATCCATCTACGGAAGCTTGAATTGCCTTCCGAGATACCGCGTTACCGCGATAATTTATCGCAGAAATCCGGAAATCAAAGATAATTCCTTCCGCGATACCGCATTACCGCGATAATTTATCACAGAAATCCAGAAATCAAAGATAAATCATTCAACGATACCGCGTTACTGCGATAATTTATCACAGAAATCCAGAAATCAGAGATAATTCCTTCCGCGATACCGCGTTACTTAGCCCGACTGCGTCTGGCCGTACAGTACTATCGCAAGCTCTGTAGTACGGCCAGACGCCCGATGCTTCCACAGAGACTGAATTTTGTTGGCCGCCGATGTAGCGATTTTGCTACATCTTTCGATCGCGATTATCTTTTCATCCAGGACACAAATTTCCAAAGTTAAGGTTCGTAGTCGTAGAGCAACTCATACCTTTTTCGAAAAAACGTTGTTTGGTCTCAATATTTTCATCCATCTGGCCACAAGACGAATTTCAGTCATCAGATTCCACAAATATCGTCCCCCATGCGATCCCCCATGCGATTTCAAAATGGCGGCCGCGCTGTAATGTATGCAATATGCAGGCGCGCCCATCGCAAAATCGCTACATCGGCGGCCAACAAAATTCAGTCTCTGTGGAAGCATCGGGCGTCTGGCCGTACTACAGAGCTTGCGATAGTACTGTACGGCCAGACGCAGTCGGGCTACGCGTTACTGTGATAATTTATCACAGAAATCCAGAATTCAAAGATACGTATTCCTCGATACCGCGTTACCGTGATAAATTATCACAGAAATCCTGAATTCAGAGATAATTCATTCCGCGATACCGCGTTACTGTGATAATTTATCACAGAAATCCTGAATTCAGAGATAATTTCTTCCGCGATACCACATTACTGTGATAATTTATCACAGAAATCCGCAATTTAAAGATAATTCCTTCCTTGATACCGCGTTACCGCGATAATCATCACAGAAATCCAGAATTCAAAGACAAATCGGTAACGAGGAAGGAATTATCTTTGAATTCCGGATTTCTGTGATAAGCTATCGCGGTAACGCGGTATCGCTGAAGGAATTATCTCTGAATTCAGGATTTCTGTGATGAATTATCACAGTAACGCGGTATCGAGGAATACGTATCTTTGAATTCTGGATTTCTGTGATAAATTATCACAGTAACGCGGTATCGCGGAAGGAATTATCTCTGATTTCTGGATTTCTGTGATAAATTATCGCAGTAACGCGGTATCGTTGAATGATTTATCTTTGATTTCTGGATTTCTGTGATAAATTATCGCAGTAACGCGGTATCGGGGAAGGAATTATCTTTGATTTCCGGATTTCTGCGATAAATTATCGCGGTAACGCGGTATCGCGGAAGGCAATTCAAGCTTCCGTATCCATCCATGTTGGAAAATAACGAAGGCAGAGACAACGTGATTTGAATGGGGAGCAGGGGAAAACGTCAAAGTCCAAAGTAGGTGCTGGGAAGTGGATACGCGGATACGGGGATACGGGGTGGCGTATGCGTGTGGTTTTGGGGAAAAACGTCTTAAGTCCAAAGTAGGTGAGTAGGTGCCGGGAAGTGGATACGCGGATACGGGGATACGGGGTGGCACACGCGTGTCGTTTTGGTTGAGCATCCAAGCATGACTCCGTATCCGCGTATCCGGATACGAGGTGGGATAGGTGAGTGGCGGGTACTCCTAGAACTATGAACCCCGCAAAATTGTTGTCAGCACAAAACACTAATTAAGTACAAAAACGTCCATCAAAATGCAGACATTTCCCACAGAACCGCTGCAGTTTGCCCCCAAACTCCGTACTACACCTCATGACATACTCACAAAATATGCGCAGAACAAACATTGCTGGATTTTGTCGTTTTTTTGGCTAAAATGATGAAAAATATCCCCTTTCCGCACTGAGCCAACCTGACACTTGAAACGTGCACGCATATGATCGAGCGATGATTTTCGGTTCGCTCGGAGCGCGCCGCGGGGGGTACGGTACATGCACTTGTATGCATGCGCATACTATCATTTCGCTTGTACCGTACCCCCCCGCGGTGCGCTCCAAGCGAACCGAAAATCATCGCTCGATCATATGCGTGCTCGTTTCAAGTGTCAGGTTGGCTCATTTCGGAAAGGGCATATTTTTCATCATTTTAGCCAAAAAAAACGACAAAATCCAGCGATGTTTGTTCTGCGCATATTTTGTGAGTATGTCATGAGGTGTGGTACGGAGTTTGGGGGCAAACTGTGCAGCGGTTCTGTGGGAAATGTCTGCATTTTGATGGACGTTTTTGTACTTAATTAGTGTTTTGTGCTGACAACAATTTTGCGGGGTTCTAAATCTATGAGGCTCCACTACGTGGAGCCTCATAGTTCTAGGAGTAAGTGGCGGGGTATTCTGCAATTGTGCCCCTTTGATTTTCATAGAATATCAAGTTATCAAGTTCAAAACGCACCGTGTTCATTCCGTCATGTCCGTACAGATTTCGTTGCTACCCCGCTATGATTTTGCACGCGTATGGCAAACTGTTTATCCACAAAAGTGAATCGTTGCATCTTGATGTGCGCATGCCCAGTACTAGTAGTAACTCCAAAGTGGCTTATTATCATCTCAATGAAGGTCAGTCATTGCAAAAATGATGATATGACATGAATCTGGGACTGAGAAACATTTCCAATATTGTTAGGAAAAACTAATGTTCTTGACTCTCCATAGACTTTGTGCACAAGCGGGGAAGTGGCGGCAGAGTGCAACATTTTTTTCCGTTTTATTTGATGCAGAATGAGTTGCAACTAAAGGAAGCAGAAGTTAGCAATAGCAACCATGGATTACTCCAGTTATGCCTTGGATAGCAACACCTCAAGAGGTAGGCTTCAATGCCAAATCTGCATTTCAAGTAAAATCAGAAATGGCCAAAAAACTTCAAGTGTACTTTCATTTGGCCCCCCAAAAAAGTCTCCGGTTTCTGGTATGCGCGCGTGTCGCCGTAGCCATGCGCGTCGGCAAAATGAAAAAGTTTTTTTTTCAATAAAAGATGATGTCTCAAAACCGCCAAACTCACTGGTTTGACTGGAATCCTGCTGCTGCACAATTTTAACGTGTGTTTTTAGATGGGGCTATGATCGAGAATAAGCTTTATGTGGCCTCTCCGGACTCCCATTATTTGCACTAAGTTTAGTCGGGCACCATTTGCAGTCATCAGCCGACATTTGAACCAAAAAAGACAGGTAAAAAAAAAAAAAGCCGCGTCGCCGCACCACTTTTTGGGCAAGCTCCATACCAGAAACCGGAGACCTTTTTTTTTTGGCCTTAAAGCAAATTTGAGTTTTACCAGTTTGTGGAGAATCTGCAATCTGTAGTGATGTTTCCTGTGTTGCAGATTATTCCTTAGTAACAACAAAAAAGGTCACACATACATGTATAATTCCTGGCAAAGTTATTAGTCTAGATTAACCCCAACTCCCTAGCATGATTAACTAGGAACCATCCTGGCAGATTCCAACACCATATGGGAAACTGCACACACATATTTCTGACTTTTGTTTCTGGAGGTGTGCCAACCCAATGTAAAAGACTGTCAGTTTAGGGGTACTGTACCCATCCAGACAGATTCCAGCAAAACATGCAGTTGGGGTTTGATTGGTTGAGTTTCGTTAGGGTTAATGTCGTAAAAACCTCTGCCTATTTTGCCCATTTTTGTCCACGTTGTGTGTAGTTCCCTACCAACTTTTTTCCCTAACGTTTTAATTTTTAATACAGATGGACTTGAAATTCAGATTTTGTTTTGCAATCATGACAACCATTTGTTACTGCTTAGTCTCAATGCAAGTCCTCTTCATCAGCATACACAAAAGTTGATTATTTTCCTCTAAAAACGAAGAACTTAATTTGGCTGAAATGGAATGCTATCACAACTTATTAATCACAACCGCAATCTCACAATATTCTTGACAAAAAAAAAACAGCATTAAAGTGATTCTGGCATACATTTTGATTTTGAAATGATTTCAGATGACACAGCTGTTGCAAATGAGTTACTGAAGAGAGTCAACTTGCCGAGTGTGAAAGATTTATCAGAGTGTACCTCCTCCGTCTTTGTGGCTCTCTGTGAAGGCATCCTGGGCGACCCACTCAAAGGTAACGTAACAGTTTTTTAAAAGCTGTAAGTATATTATTAGCTCAAAAAGGTGGTTTAGGTCTATAAAACCCAAGCATGTATTTATTACCAAAGTAAATATGCTCATAAGGGTTCAACATAATTCTTTCGCTCAGTGAATAATACTGAGCCAACTACAGCAGTGTTATGGGAAAAACCAGACTGGGACCTTGGGTGCAGAAAAACATGCAAATCAAAATCAGGCCAACTTTTTAAGCCAACAAAATTCACCAAAATGTTCATGAGGCAAAGAAAAGGTGCTAAGTACCGGTATTTCACCAGCCAAGTTTGAGGTCTCAATTCATTTTCTTTAACATTTTGCAACTCAGAGTGAAGCCAAGTTATTTCAATTTGAAGCCTAAGGCTAGACTGGCACATGTCCCACTTTTGGAGAAGATTGACCCTTCACAGTAGTCTGGTGGCATGACTATGGAAGTGTTAGTAGAAATAGACACTACATTTACTTACCAGATGTTTCATGTGCCAGTCTATTCTTGTATTGCATGCTTTCAATGCCTTAAGTTTTGGGACTCTCATATACAAAGTATTGAGAGTCCAAAATTTTCAAACTGGGAAAAAATATACCTTCTGCGCAAACTTTGTGGAATCACTACAGGCACAGTGCTCTGCAAATTCACCAGAAGTCGAACACATTTCAAATTTGGTAAATTTTCACCACATGTGAACGTTTTATTTTATCTAATGCACTGTCCAGATAATGTACATGTAACAGACACACAACACGTGGTATTTGTGACACCTGATGCCAATCCAGGGATTCCAAGCTAAAAGAATTTGCATTTTTGCTTCAGTCAGAGTAGTTGAAGAAACTGTTAATATAAGAAAATGAAGCAAACTATATCAAACAAATTTGACGGTCACTAGCCTACATTTTGCTGGGGAGCATCACATTTTTACTAGATCTGCAGGGCCAGTCCTCTGACTGAATGACAGAGTCACTAAGTAAAAATGATGTCATAAGTCATAACCCAGAATTTTGAGCACAGCACAACAAGTCAAGCATAGTCTTGTATTTGAATTTATCCCAGGTGTGTCCTACGTCCCAGTCACCAAGGAGGATGAGATCCGCAACGTCCAGCTGGTGGTGGACCATCTTGCCGACAAGGTCCTACACTGTGACCTGTCCCACATCAGCGGGCGGGCCGTGGTGGAAGGGGACCGGGTGGCCATCCAGTACCTGCTGGAGATCCAGCTGGGGGTCATGGATTATATCATGGAGGGCATCGAGAGTGAAGGATCCACTACTGACAATGAAGGTATGGTCATGATGTTCACTGTTGAATATTAAAATCTGTCCAATATGTATCTGGGCAATATGTAAGTAAAAAGTAAAGTCTGTCCCGAGCCAATGTGGCTCATCAGGCCGGCGTTTATCTCCGGTTTCAGTAGCATGAAACGACTGAGAATATTTCTACTCCCCCTGGATGGGATGCTAGTCCATCGCAGGTTACTCCGCAGCTAATGCCGGTACCCATTTATACTCCTGGGTGGAGAGGGGCAAGTGGGGGTGAAGTGCCTTGCCCAAGGACACAATATATGACCAGCGGCTGGATTCGAACCCCGGACCCTCTGATCATGAGTCACGAACCCTAACCACTAGGCCACACACTCCCCCCTCTGGGCAATATGTGCCATTAAGATATGCAGGATGGTCTTTGTTAGATGTCTGCAGCTAAATATGTTTTTATTTGGACTCAACTGTGTCCAGTAGGGAAAGATTTGTTTAAATGCAAGGGCAAAGATTTCAGTGCTGCGCATTTTTTAATTTAGAATTGGATATTAAACTTGAATTTTCGGATTTGATCAAATGTTCGAACATTGACATTGAAGTTAAAAAAATGTGAATAATGTCATATCATATATCAATTTATTTTATTTGAGGTTGCTGACTAGTTGATATTTGACAGATTTTGAATATTCAATTAGGGTTAGTGATCTTCATGGACGTTTTCAAAGCATGCATGTAAAGTGGCTGCCAAAAAGCTGGCATTTGACAAAGAATATAACCACTCAACTATAAGAATAAAGGTACAATCACAGACTTTTTCGTCATCCTCTCAAGGCGCTCAAACTTTTCAAATATTTGATTTGTTTTACAATACTATTCGAGTGGATGATCGAGTATTCGGATATTTGGTGTGTGCGGCAGAGTCCTGGCAGATATATAAATAGCGATCTTTTTTTTTCTTCAGCAGAGTGGCTAAAAAATTCATTTTTTATTCACCAATCAGATCTTGATCATCTTGTGGACCCCGACACCATGACCAGGGGTACGGTGTCTGCCATCACCGATGTCTTGAGAGAGGAGCTAGGTCCTAGAGGCAGGCAGGGGGAGCACTACAGACCAGCTGTTACAGAGCACAACCGGTAGGTCACTGTCATAATATTTGTGCCTGGGGTTTTTATTTGGGGACTTTTGTTTCGTACTGCGGTGTGATTTTTTGTTGTACTGTTAAGGAGCTGTAACACTGAGGTAACCTGTCTTGTGTATATCAAAGATACTTGTTTAACCTTAATCCACACAGACCCCTCAGAATCCATCAAGGGGTTCAAGAGGATTTTGCAGGATTACGAGTGGGAGAGTTCCCTTCAAGAACAGCCTGGGAAAATACTTGTGCTCCCATAAATTAGTTGAATGTTTGCCTGGACACAAAAAAATGTTCAACACAATGTCCATCACGAGTCCATCACAAGTCAATCACAAGTCTAACACAAGTCTTTCACGAGTCCATTACGAGGCCATCATAACTCCATCACAAGTCCATCACGAGTCCATCACGAGTCCATCACGAGTCCATCACGAGTCCATCACGAGTCCATCACGAGTCCATCACAAGTCCACCACAAGTCCATCACAAGTCCATCACAAGTCCATCACAAGTCCATCACAAGTCCATTACAAGTCCTTCACAAGTCCACCACAAGTCCATCACAAGTCCATCACAAGTCCATCACAAGTCCACCACAAGTCCATCACAAGTCCATCACAAGTCCATTACAAGTCCTTCACAAGTCCATTACAAGCCCATCACAAGTCCATCACAAGTCCATCACAAGTCCACCACAAGTCCTTCACAAGTCCACCACAAGTCCATCACAAGTCCATTACAAGCCCATCACAAGTCCATCACAAGTCCATCACAAGTCCATTACAAGTCCATCACAAGTCCATTACAAGTCCTTCACAAGTCCTTCACAAGTCCACCACAAGTCCATCACAAGTCCTTCACAAGTCCATCACAAGTCCTTCACAAGTCCACCACAAGTCCATCACAAGTCCATCACAAGTCCTTCACAAGTCCACCACAAGTCCATCACAAGTCCATTACAAGCCCATCACAAGTCCATCACAAGTCCATCACAAGTCCTTCACAAGTCCACCACAAGTCCATCACAAGTCCATTACAAGCCCATCACAAGTCCATCACAAGTCCATCACAAGTCCATTACAAGTCCATCACAAGTCCATTACAAGTCCTTCACAAGTCCATTACAAGCCCATCACAAGTCCATCACAAGTCCATCACAAGTCCATTACAAGTCCTTCACAAGTCCACCACAAGTCCATCACAAGTCCACCACAAGTCCATCACAAGTCCATCACAAGTCCATCACAAGTCCATCACAAGTCCATTACAAGTCCTTCACAAGTCCTTCACAAGTCCATTACAAGTCCTTCACAAGTCCATTACAAGCCCATCACAAGTCCATCACAAGTCCACCACAAGTCCATCACAAGTCCACCACAAGTCCATCACAAGTCCATCACAAGTCCATTACAAGTCCATCACAAGTCCATCACAAGTCCATCACAAGTCCATCACAAGTCCATCACAAGTCCATTACAAGTCCATCACAAGTCCATCACAAGTCCATTACAAGTCCATCACAAGTCCATCACAAGTCCATTACAAGTCCATTACAAGTCCATTACAAGTCCACCACAAGTCCATTACAAGTCCATCACAAGTCCATCACAAGTCCATCACAAGTCCATCACAAGTCCATTACAAGCCCATCACAAGTCCATTACAAGTCCATCACAAGTCCATCACAAGTCCATCACAAGTCCTTCACAAGTCCATTACAAGTCCATCACAAGTCCATCACAAGTCCACCACAAGTCCATTACAAGTCCTTCACAAGTCCATTACAAGTCCTTCACAAGTCCATTACAAGCCCATCACAAGTCCATCACAAGTCCACCACAAGTCCATCACAAGTCCATCACAAGTCCATTACAAGTCCATCACAAGTCCATCACAAGTCCATCACAAGTCCTTCACAAGTCCTTCACAAGTCCATTACAAGTCCATCACAAGTCCATTACAAGTCCATCACAAGTCCATCACAAGTCCATCACAAGTCCTTCACAAGTCCATTACAAGTCCATCACAAGTCCATCACAAGTCCATCACAAGTCCATCACAAGTCCATTACAAGCCCATCACAAGTCCATTACAAGTCCATCACAAGTCCTTCACAAGTCCATTACAAGTCCATCACAAGTCCATCACAAGTCCATCACAAGTCCACCACAAGTCCATCACAAGTCCATCACAAGTCCATTACAAGTCCATCACAAGTCCATCACAAGTCCATCACAAGTCCTTCACAAGTCCTTCACAAGTCCATCACAAGTCCATCACAAGTCCATCACAAGTCCATTACAAGTCCATCACAAGTCCTTCACAAGTCCTTCACAAGTCCATTACAAGTCCATCACAAGTCCATCACAAGTCCATTACAAGTCCATTACAAGTCCTTCACAAGTCCATCACAAGTCCATCACAAGTCCACCACAAGTCCATCACAAGTCCATCACAAGTCCATTACAAGTCCTTCACAAGTCCTTCACAAGTCCATTACAAGTCCATTACAAGTCCATCACAAGTCCTTCACAAGTCCATTACAAGTCCATTACAAGTCCATTACAAGTCCATCACAAGTCCATCACAAGTCCACCACAAGTCCATCACAAGTCCACCACAAGTCCATCACGAGTCAATCACGAGTCCATCACAAGGCCATCACAAGTTTTAAAAATCACATTATACGCTCGTAAGTAAGAGCTTGTAAAGAAATTTTACCTCATTTTAATACACTGGCGTTATTTTGTAGATCATTCCATCCAGTATGCCGTCCTGACAGTTGATATGTTCTGGTTACCTACACTGTTATCAAACCCTTACTAACTGATTGTTTGATGCCCTGCAGCCACCCCTACGACAGTCACACAATCAGCGACATCTCCAAGCACATGAGCCAACCTAACAGCCAGTCGGAGGGAGAGTCCACAGCCGAGCTGATCAAGCTGGGCACGGAGGATAAGTCACGAAATGCACTCAGATTCCTTCAACGGGACAAAATGAAAGTTCCAGGTGAGCAGATTGTTCTGTTGCTTATTCCCCTGAGCTTCAGTCCTCAGCCACACTGGGGCCAGTTATGTGGAGCAGAAAAGTTGTACCATTAACCCTAACCCCCTAGGCCCTTGTTGCTTACAACCATCCTCAATCCTCCAAAATCCTCCAAAATTTTGCAACTCCGCCTAAATTTTTCAAAATTGTCAGACAGTCCTGCCTCAAAATGCATTCATCCTCAATCCTCCAAAATCCTCCTCATCCCAAAATTTTGCACTCGTGTTTAAATGAAGGATGACCAACGCCAAATCCTTCAAAATCATCAGACAGTCCTGCCTCAAAATGCATTCATCCTCAATCCTCCAAAATCCTCTTGTGCTTCAATCACCATTCATCCTCAATCATCCAAAATCCTCATGTGCTTCAATCACCATTCATCCTCAATCCTCCAGAATCCTCATTTGATTCAATCACCATTCATCCTCAATCCTCTAGAATCCTCCAAAACCGCCAGGAGGATTTTGGAGGAGGAGGTGGGTTAGGGTTAAACCTCAACCCTCTCTTTACCAAAAGAGATGTGATCGACGAGACCCCTAACTTCCTTTGCCCTTTTTTTTTGCTGGGAACACTCCTCAAAAATGTTGTGATCGAAAGGTTGTGAATGGTTTTTCATTATTTTTCTCGAAAGTGTAATATCCACCAATCCAAAACTTCAACAGGTTAGGTTTTGAACATTCTTCGTTGTATTTTGACTAGTGTTATTGGAAACGAAAAAACAAAAGCATGAAAAGGAAAAGATCGTATTTGCCTTTGAAACCACTAGAAGAAGCCCCTTCAACTGATGGGCCAGTCAGACAGAACCTGGATGACCAGCCAACAAGAATGGGCAGTCAGCTGCCAACAGCCGTGGGAGAAAAGCCTCCTGTGGCCCCATCAAATCCACCACCTATCAGCACTGCAGACTCAACCACTGGCTCACCTGGAAAACACAAAGACACCTTCACAATACAGGTAGCTGGATGAGAGAAGTGATAGCAATAAGCTGCCTAATTGAGGCTTATACTTCATGGGCCGTATTCACAAAACTCAAAACTTAAGACAATACTTAAGTCACACTTAAATCTAAGCATCCTGCTAACTTAGGTGGGACGCTTGACGGTATTCAAGAAAGATCTAAGCACATCATTTATAGTGCTCAACTTAATGTATGTAAAGCAATTACTCTTGCCATGCGCAACACATTTAAGTCATAAATGTTCACTACGCAGCGGCAGTTCAATGTGCGTGTTTCCTTTGACATAATCAAGTGCGTGCATATTCAGCGACACAGTTTCCAAGCCCAAGTTAGTGAACAGAATATTTCTGTGTCACGCGCGCATCCAACGAGTGCGTCATTGCACATCGTATGCGCTCAGTGCATGCAGTATTTCCCAATGTTTAGTTGTTTCAGCAATAATGAAAGAGAAATGCTCGTTAGCTGTTCCCAATTTCAATTGGGAACAGCTCTTGTTTTCGTTAAAGTTTTTTTTTTTCCTTTTTTTTTTTTTTTTTCTTTTTTTTTTTTTCTTTTTCCACTTTTCCCATAGGTTTTGTACACGTTTTTATTCTACAAGCCACTTTGGCAATTATTTTAAATCCGATCAACTTTAAACTCAGCATAGTTATTAACCATCATCTGAGGATGTATGCCGAAACTTTTCGTCATGCTGACGTCATCACGTGATTTATTATAGAGTTTTGAATATTTAATTTTTCCCATAGACTTTGTACACAGAAATTTTTTAAAAAAATGTCAATTTTTAGAGGGCATTTTCGACTCTTTGCCAGTTATTTATTTACACCAATCTTTGTCCAAGCAAAGACCCTAATTCAAACAACATTGTGTAATGATGACGTCATGATGACGTCATCCGGTGTTTATTTATAGGCAATTAAATTTTGACAATTTTAATATTTAAAAATGCATAAGAAATCAACCGTACGCGTCCGCAGCATAATGTTGCCGGCAAGTGGTAGAATAGGTTAAGGTCTTTATTTTATTCAGTGTGCGTGAAATCACGTGACCTTTGCTTCCGGTCGAAAAAGGCCAAAACCGGAAGTGGCTTATTATTTAAAAGTGGTAATAGATATGAACTTGCTTTTAACGGTGTTAGTCTCTTGACTGATAGTATTCTTCAAATCATCTACCCATGACGTCATGCAATCTTCGAGCGCCCTCTAGCGACAGGTTGAAAATTAGCAAAAATGTATTTTGAATAGATGTCTGTGGCGAAGTTTGTCGGAATCGCCTAAATATTGGTGTATATGATGACCTTGACCCACTTAAGACGTGTGCAAATTTTTAGGCGTATGACGTCATCAGACCGGAAGTTATAATGAAAATGCCCTTTTTCCTTAGAAAATTGCTGAAAAATCAATCCGTACAGATATAATCTTGAATCGCCCATTAAATGATAGCATAAACATTTGCCTCAACAGTGCCAAGTTCCCAGCTTGTCAAATTGTTCACACAGTTGACGCGACGTCAGCAAAAAATTCCCTTGCCCAAGTTGCGATAGAGAGCTTTAAAACGTGCGCAGGACTTCCACAATGTGTATAGCACGTACACGTGGCTTTGAAACGTCGTTCAATGTACATTACGTCCCTTCATTCTCGCCAAAAGAGGGCAGTACATAACTTTAATGGTTGTACTTAAGGCACAGAGCCTTAAGTTTTATGGGATCAAAATAAGGACAGCTGCGCGTCACCAAAAAAATATAACGGCACACCGTAAAAAGTGAATGGCGCCCCCATTCGCCTATAAGAAGACTTTTCTCAGTCATTTTTGATCTGCTTTAGGGGAAGTTGGACACATGCATTTTCAAATATATATCACACGTTTTTATTCTACAAGCCACTTTGGGAACTATTTTAAAGATGTATGCCGAAACTTTTCGTCATCGTGACGTTATCAGGGGTCACGTGACATCTATTTATAGATTCAATTTTTACAGCCTTATAACTATAGAACTATTTGACCAATTGATCTCAAATTTGGTAGGTATACAGACAGGGAAGTGTTATAAATGAAAATTGATATGTCAAGGTCACATGACCTTCACTTCCGGTTTTACCGGAAGTGGTTATTTTAGACCCCTATATCATATCTCATGAATTATTAATCTGATTGGGTTGAAACTTCACATTGATACGAAGCTATATTGACAGATAATTATATTGCATTATTTTTTATACTGTGCACTTAATTATTGTTATGTTATGACGTCATGAATATTTAATGAGGCAATCTTTACAGTCCTATAACTATAGAACCATTTGACCGATTGATCTCAAACCTGGCAGGTATACAGACTGGGAAGTGTTACACATGAATATTGGTATATCCCGGTCATGTGACCTCTACTTCCGGTGTTACCGGAAGTGTTAATTTAAGACCCTAATTATCATATCTAATGAATTAGAAATTTAATTGGGTTGACACCTTATATTAGTATTAAGCAACATCAAAGGATAAATATGTAGCATTATTATTAATGGGCAGTTTAATGTTTTCATATTATGACGTCATGAATATTTAATGAGGCAATCTTTATAGTCCTTTAACTATACAACTATTCGACCGATTGATCTGAAACTTGGTAAATATATAGACCGGGAAGGGTTATAAATGAAAATGTATATGTCAAGGTCTCGTGACCTTTACTTCCGGTTTTTACCGGAAGTGCAATTATGTAAGATAATAATTTCAATTTTAAAAGTTAGAGATTTTTGCAAAAATCATTACATTATTTTCTACTATCCAATAGACAATCAAAAACAAGTTGGGAACAGCTCTGTGGTTGTTCAGTTACAACCACATCTAGTTTTATTTACTATCGAGTGTGAAACAAATTGGGATGTGATGTACTCGCATTCTCATACATGCTGGAAGGTAGGATAGTTAATTTGAATTTTATAGTCGGCAGTCACTGTGGTCACAGTGCATGCCATTGGTTACATGTCATCAACTGCACCTTCACCACCCGTCTAATAATCAACAAATCGATCCAAAATATCTGTTCGAGTGTCGACAAACTACAATCCTAGGGCTGTCACACAGCTTCAACTTGGCTTCCTTTGACAATAACTTGATATTGATGAGATTTCCCTTAGCCCACAGAAAGTCCAATTTTGTGCCTAAAAATTACAAACCAACGGACAGAAATGAAGCCGCCATGACACCCTAGTGCCCCACTTAACTTGACTTAAGACACGTCCAACCGCACTTAGATTTAAGTCACGAAAATAAGAGGGGCACTTGGTGAAAATGTTTCATGAATACTGCTTAAATATTAAGACTCGTCTAAGTTGCACATTTAAAGGGAAGATACAACATTTGCAAACATCAAGAAACGAAATGATCAAATAATCACGAAATACCTTACTGGATTGTTAGGGAATGACAGTCTATAGCATCATGTAAAGTTGTGGCTCCTAGTGTGCTGACATTTTCAAGAAAAACTATTTTTCCAACGCTGGTCGGCCGACCAGCGTTGGAAAAAACTGGCTTTTTTTCAAAACGTGCTCCTAATTTTCATATGTAGTTCGTCTGCATTTTCTTTGCAATTGATTACACACCTGCTAGACTGATTCTCTGAACTTACAATTCCCCAAAGTCTATAAATTGCTCCGTTTCATCTTGATTGGGGTCAGGGAACCAGACTACAAGAATATGATTGGTTTTCTTGTTTTTTCCAGCATATACAAACCCAAAACGTGAAACAAGTCAGTGTTACAATATTTGCTATAACATACTAATCTCCAAATCCATTAATTTCTGAAAACTGCAGCAAAAGCAAATGTTGTTCATTCCCAGTTGGGTGCTTACATTTTGATGACCTGAAGTTTAGACTCGTATTCATGACAGAAAACTCACAAGGATTACCAAATTTGTTCATGAATCATAGAGAGGTTTAGAAAGCCTCATATCATGCTGATACATGTAAAACTGAAGTACTACTTCTGATCCATCTTGTTTAATGAAGACGACAGACATCCCCGTAAGGATCCTTCCAAATTCTCCTCAATTCAGGGGGAGCCATAAGCCCAAATAAACAGGCATGCACCTTTTCCTTGAATCTGCTGATTTCCCCGGTTTTTTTACTTCTCATGAGTGCCATTACAAATTGAAAAATAATGTACAAAGTCTTGTGTGGTTTGGAATTTCATCGTTTTTTTTCTAAATTCCCAGTTGCATGCCTGAATAAAGTAAAAGTGCCTAAACTCAACCTATTTTTAATCCTGCTAAATTTTCAAAACAAAAAAAACCATACTCACAGTGACAGATTTAGAAAAATATCAGTGAGAGTTGGGGATAAGAAACATTTTAAATAACAAAATCAAATCAAAATTGTTATCAACACTGATCTATGCAAAGAATTATTTCCGATTTCCCAATAATATGTGTGTTTACATTGATATATCCTTGCAATATTTGCTTATTGTAAAATGTTCCAAATGGACATTTCTTTCTTCAAAGTTTAAAGCGAAGCCCCCAAAACCCCTATATTGCATCAAATTGCCAAAAACGAAAATAATTTGCTATACAAGTCGTGAACAAGATTTGAGAAATCTGGCCAAATCAGTCATCTAAACTTAATTTACTTTGTCACCTCTTCTTCCCATTCATTCCACAGGACCTGACCAGCAGTTCCTTCTCTTCCGTGTCGTGGCCCAAGCCCCTAACCAACCGTCCCCCTAGTGAGTTTGATAACCTTGGGATGAGACCCAGGCCTGCTGGTTTCATCACAAACAGACCGGCTTCTAGTATCGACAGCCTGGCAGGGAGTCCAAGGGAGGGTGGCGGTCGGCAGCAGCATCACGTGCACACGCACCATCACTATCATCAACCAGGTCTGTGGAGCGTGTCCCATGAATGTTATCAACTTATTGTCCCTACATCTCACCAATGTTTTGCACAATGTAACTTTGGACTAATGTTGTGCAAACCCTACCGGAAGCTTAAACTGAACCGGACCCGAAACCGACTTCGGGTCAGGTTGGGTCGTTTTTTCCATCATTTTAGTCGGGCAGGTTGGCTAAGCCATCTTGTAAAAAACCTGAAATATGCCAAAAACAAAAAAACAGTTTGGAAATTCAAGCGGGGTAATATTGTTGCAGAGTTTTACTGTGCCCTGTATGACCACAGAACGGAATGGTACGACCAACATCAACCACTGCCCGAATGTGCATGCCGTTTGCAGTCTATAATGTGTAGGCCCACCAGTGGGTAATGTTAGGAGTCTTCACCATACCATACGGTATGATTAGCTACTGAGAGAAGACGATTTTCGCGCAATGCGGGTCAGTTCAGGCAGAAAAACTAGGCACAGTTGCTGAAGCCAGATATTTGTTTTCTTTCGGGTCGGTGCGGTTTCGAGTCGGTTTTTGTTTGAATTTTTGTCGGGTCGAGTTGGGTCGGATTTGGGAGTTCAGTTCCAAAATTTCATTTCGGATTAGGTTTATATCTATGTTTCGGGTCGGTTTGGCCTGGTCAACCCGACCCCATTACTTTGGACAGGCTTTTTAGGTAAATGTACCACTTTCTTCCCAAACTGTTTGCTAAGTTTACCTGAATATTAAGGCCAGTATTATGCTCCTTTGATTCTATTTCAGTCAGCAAGAGCCTTCCCACCAGCCCAGCACGCCCCAAATCACCCCCGCATGCCACACTCTCCAGACCCCCTGATTCAGAGCAGACGTCCCCTGCCAAACACTCACCAACTCAAGAACTCAGCAAGAGAGTAGAACCAAAAGGTGAATTAGTTTGAGCAAGTTTACCGCCATGCAATGTTTCCTCGATTTGGCAAATTAGTTTTACCCATCATTTTAAAGATTTGCACCATGTTGCTAACGCACGACTTTGGACGGTGATCCCTGGCTACATGTCACACATATGACTAACAGCTTCTGACTGAAGCGCCCTTGAACAAAGACATTAAATCATTGGGTGGATAGTTCAGTTGGTAGAGTGCTGTTCCAGTGTTCTGGTGGTCTCGGGTTCAGATTAGTGGTGGGATTTAAACATGTTAAATACGGATATTCAGTTTGAACTCCACTATTTGGTTTCGATTTTGGGAAACCGGATATTCGAAACCAACTTTTACACAAACTAAGCCTTACATTTTTGTTTGACACAGGCTACAGAAAACAACTGTAACACCCCTGATTGTAACTTTATTCATTTGCTAGTGGTCTTCTTTGTATATGAATAGCCTGCCCATTCAACTAATCAGAGAATTCCCATCCATTTTTTTCCCTCTCAACATTACAGTTTTGGAGTGTTTTTGTAAAGGCTCAGTGGTCATTGAATCCTGCAAATTATACCCAGTCAGTGGGAGGACATTTCATGCAGCACCTCAATCGTCGCTTTTTGTGAGCTGGATGGGAACATCCAGTGAAATCAGATAACCGTTATTTGGTTTGAAAAGAAATTAGAATAACCGGATTTTGAAATCTCTGATTTCTCCCACCACTAGTTCAGATCCTGCTGTCATCAACTTCTTCGGTTAACCACAGTTGAAAGTCTGTGTAACATATGAATGTTCTTTTTTGGGGGGTCTCACTTGTATGGAAAGTCTGTGTTTTAAATGTTTAAACCGATATTCATAAATACCTAAGACAGTTTACGCATTCCTATTGGTTGAGAGCCTGTCACGTCTTAAATGGATGATAAAGACATGGCTAACTGGTCTTAAACACTTTTCCAGTGTCGCATGAAATTTGGACTCCGATGAAATCCGGTTCCTTTTAACGTTTCATTGGTTGAACGTTCACATTCCTCACGTATGCATGCGCAATACTACCAGTGAATCAGTATTTCATAGTCCGAAATTCACACTACACCAGCCCAGCTGCGTTTTGCATGACATCGTGCAATACGCCCGACACGCACGCCAATGTCCTTATAAGGTAACGAGTTGTAGAGGAGCATTCCATATTATAGTCAGAGGGGTGTTTCGTAAAACATGAAGTAAAGTTGTTGAACAAAATGGTTGGCAATGTCTAGTTTTTGCCTTTTTAAATTTTTGGACCAAAACGTTTTTTGACCGAAAAGGTATTTATGAATGGGAATAAATATGTGTTTGGTCGGTATTCAACACTCAGTTTAAGACCGGTGGGAGTCTGGATGGGTGATAATTACCCATCCAGACACCCACCGGTCTTAGACAGAGTGTTATAATACCTCCCGAACACACATTTATTTCCTTAACACTACAGTGTTCATAAAATTAAAACTTTTTATTACTAGGAAGTCTAAGTTGCATCCAAAGTTAATCTTAGAAATAGATACTAAAAATCTGTTACAAGTCAATTATTTTTCATTTGATTATTCTTGAACTCAGATGCGCCGTCATGGCACGACCGTTTCACATACCACGATGACATGGACATCCCCGACACAGCCCGTCACAGACTCGGACGTACCTACCCAGACACACTACGGTCCACATACCCGGCCCCATCCGGGCACAGACCTGCTAGCAGTGCTGTTACAAGGGGCGGGGTTTCAATCGAGGGCGGGACCTCAACCGACGGGTACCAGTCAACGGGGAGACGACAGAGGAACGTCAACATGGAAGATGTTGAAGATTGGTTGAGCAGCCGTCTGAGAGACAGAAGAGAGGTATTGAAACGTATGGTTCAACTTGTTATTGTCCGTAAAGGATAGACCTTGCGTAAATGCTATCAATACTATCATGAAGGCCCCCTTCAATGGCAGAAAGCATTGTGCTAGCTATTGTTCAGATAATCCACATCGGGGCAGCTGCTTTGCACAGTAGCGTGCACAATGGTTCTCCTTTCAATGGGGCCCTGTGTGTGTACAGTGATCACAAGTCTGACCGGGCCGAAATGCCTCATCGGGCCTGTGTTTATCTATGGTTAATTACCATGGAAGGACTGTGAACAATTTTACTCCCACCGTTTCATTGCAAGTTACTGACCTGCTTAGGTGTTAATGCAACCTGCCATATGAAATGTCTTGATAGCAGGATATTATTGAGAAAAAAACTGTGAGTTTCCCAATGGCATCTGGATTAGAACTTTTTTATGCCAGTACACCATACTCCCATAAAAAGCAGTGGGACATTCAGCGTTAGGCAAAAAAAAAGAAGAATAGTTCTGCTTCCAATTACCCTATTTTTAGGCCGCGACCCTAAACATTTTATCGGCAAGTCAAACAAAAATATAATGATAAATGGATATATAAATTTTAAAAAATCCTGTTGTCTTTTCTGTCTTCACAAAACACTTCTCTACAACCCTTTTGCAAAATGGTTTGGCAGGAAGAGGACTTGCCACCTCGGCCAAGACGAGTGGCTTTTGTGGAGGATTATGAGGAGAGGGACCGATCTCAGCGGTCCTTCTATCATGAGAAGCTAGGACCAGTCGCATCACGGTTCACGTAAGATTGTCATTTATTTTGTGTTTCCTGAATCCCAGTAAACAACTGATGGAAAGATTGACTATCAGGCATGAAACTTTTTCTCGGATCTGATGATTTTACTCGCTTTTTACTTCTCATGAATACCTTTACAAATTAAAAACACTGAACAAACTTGTGTATGGTTTGGAATTTCCTCGTTTTTTTTCTAAATTCCCAGTTGCATGCCTGACTACACAAGGCTTCCAACGGGAACTGTTTCAGGTTCATGGGGACTCTTTTATCCAAGGTTTTGTTCAGCACAACAAAGGGAAATTACCTTTACATCTTCTGACCGTCTTTTCCATATTTTATGGATTGTCTGAAAACTTAGAAAGAGGAGGAATACTGTAAGTGTGAATATAGTGTTTTGACTGAAAATGCGCCTTCAGTCTGAAATATGAAAGTCAGAGAACATTTGCAGCATTGGTTTTTATACTTTCAAGATTGATTTCTTGCAGGCATGAAAGTAGTGACAGCGAAGCAGACTCGGACCTGCTATCCCAATGCAGCGACACAGCAGTGGATTACCAACGGGCTACCAGCTACCCTGCATCTCACGTCATAGACGATCCCCATCGGTACCCCGTCAGAGAGCCGGGGGACCAACCTTACCACCTGCGGCCGCGCAGCAAGCCAGCTGGTGCGGCCAAGAAGAAGCGCGCTCAGCCCAGACCCAAGAGCTTGCTCCTGCCCGTGCCCAGCAGCCGGAGCCAGAGGGTGCGGTTTGAGGAGGCGTTGGAGGCAGACGCGACGGGACCGATGAGCAGCATCAGGAAGCGGCTGAATAAGGAGAACAGGAAGCATGCCAGACAGAAGGAGGTCAGCATCTTGTGCATTTTAACCAAGATTGCAACCGTATATGTGATGCGATCAAGCTAAACAAGTCGTTTGTGGGGAACTTTCATTTGGAGATGCAGGCCAAAAATAGGGCCACTTCATCACATCACTTTAATAATCACATCTCTTGGTGTTCCGACTTCCATAATATTTAAACTAAAGATGGTACCAGCATGCAGTTTTCACAGCAGTAATGCTGATATTGTGCTTTTTCAAATCTGTCAAAAAAGAATTGACCAGGGTCGACAAAAGACTCACTTAGGCCAAAAAAAAAAAGTCTCCGGTTTCTGGTATGGAGCTTGTCCAAAAAGTGGTGCGGCGACGCGGCTTTTTTTTTTTTTTACCCGACTTTTTTGCTTCAAATGTCGGCTGATGACTGCAAATGGTGCCCGACTAAACTTAGTGCAAATATATGGGAGTCCAGAGAGACCACATAAAGCTTATTCTCGATCATAACCCCATCTAAAAACACGTTAAAATTGTGCAGCAGCAGAATTCCAGTCAAACCAGTGAGTTTGGCGGTTTTGAGACATCATCTTTCATTGAAAAAAAACTTTTTCATTTTGCCGACGCGCATGGCTACGGCGACGCGCGCAGATACCAGAAACAGGAGACTTTTTTTTTTTGGCCTTAGCTTGATCACATCACATATATCCTAGTCATTTTCTAAATCGTGGCTTCTTCTCAAGATTGGATTTCGACTTCAACTTGGATTCCAAAATATTTGAAACAGTTGTAGTGAAAGTACCCTAAATATTTGGCCTCACCACTAGACGATTTGAGTGTCTCTGTAGTAGGAAAGTGAGCTAAAATGTAACTGAATAGTTTCGGAGCATGAAGCTGATGTACTGGCTGAAGCGTTGAACAAAGTTTAAGTTTGAAAAGCCACTAACAATGCAATAGTGATCCCCTTCACTCAAATACAGTCCAAATAAAATTGTTCAACACAAGCAACATTGATTTACAGAGCACTTTACTGGAGGTGTTTCTATACCACTTAATAATTATTTTAACCCTTAATGATATAAAATTATGTACAGTAGTCCACAGCTTAGTAGGTGGCTAATTTAGTCAATAAGTCAATAATAAGTCAATACAGTGGAACGCCTCTATAATGAACCTCGCGGGATCCACAGAAAATATTTGTAATAGTGATCGTTCGGTATAGGGATTTTAAGCTGCCGGTGCTCCGGTACCCACTTTTCAATAAATGGCGCCCTCCAGAGCTTCACCCTGCACGCCCTGGTAGTTACTGAAAGACGACTTCGAACACATGCCGACTATTGAATTATGTAATTACACAGTTTTGAGCTTACTACCTACTTTATGCCTTGGGGAAATAATAGCCACTTGTCGCTCTTCGGTTGACGGTTTTCAACAACAATGTTCGGTTGGTTTTGTACACAATAATCGGGAGCCAATGACGATGTTCGATATAGCCGAATGTTCGGTATAGCGGTGTTCGGTATAGCGACGTTCCACTGTATTTAGTCAATGACCATCTCTACCCCCTCCAGATTCCTGTTTACTCCTAGCTGGAGAGAAGTGTCTTGCCCAAGGACATAATGCAACTCCCACGTGCTGATTTTAAATGCTGCTTCTGAAGTGCAGTTCAAAGATGTAAGGTTCAGTAACAATGAGTAATTTTGGTTTTTCGTAGGTTCTGCGCTATGTGTATAAGAGCAACCTAGACGAAGCTAAGAGCGGTCTCAAGAAGCAACTGGACCGAAATAAGAGAGTCTTAGATAAACAGGTAAACTAGCAACACACGCATTAGTTTGCTGAGCATACGTTTCCATGTATAATGCCTAAAAATTGCCCAATATTCAGTGGTTCTTGGCCAGAAGTCTGGTTATTTTTTTTGTATACCAGTTTTCGTATGCGAATCCGTGTTTGTTACTTTCAACTGAGAAGTACACATAGACTAGCGATTGTTTTGTATTTGATTTCTATATCTGTGCCTCATTGTCTGTTTACAACTCGGACTAATTATATTATATAAAAATGATCCTTTTTCAGGACGCAGAATTCAGAAAGGTTTTCAGTGGTCCCAAGACCAGCAGGTACCAGCCAGCACAGAAATACAGCAGTATGTATTACTATAGTGTTTATTTCTTTAGCTAGGGATATGAACGCCGACATACAGAATCTGAAGTACCTATATTTTTCAAAGGTGTCACCATGCAAATTTCTTTACCCGATTAGAAGAAAGTGTAGACAAATTCGGTGACAGCCATTTTCTGAGGTGGCACTGTGGTGGCACTTTGATGAACCCAGGCTCGCGTGAGTCGCACTCGTGTAATTCGCATGCACTCCGGGCTCCTTCTACCAACAGACCAATAGTGTTACCAAAATAGGCGCGGGCTTCGTCTTTAAGAATGCGTGCGGCATGCGTGCAAGTGTAGCACCACCACAAAAACAAAATTTGTTTGGTGGATTCCACTACAGGTTGATATTCCAAGTTCATTACCTCAGGCATTCTGAACGGGAACTAGCAGCCAGTATTCCAAGTGTGTTCCCGGCTGAAATTGGCTGTTCCCAAGCATTGGCATTTGTTCTGAATTGTCCTTAGGCTTCCCCCAGTAGAATCTACAAGTGTTCCTTCTGGATGATCCTTTATTCCTAACCCCCAGATCCTTCGAACCCCCAGTAGGTTTCTGAATGGGGTAGATACATTGCATGGGGATAGATGCTTCTTGGAAGTTTCGAGTGCAAAAAAAAAATGTGCAACTGGGGACCAGAACATTGAAAGATATTGGATGATACCCGAAGGTTTCTAGCAAAAATCGTAAGAGACTATTATTGGAAAGGCTTTAAAGAGGTTGTGGAATGCTCGAAGACATTTCCGTCATTTTTCGGGTATATGTAGCCTAAGGTGTGATAAAATAAAAACGACTATTGTGTCTGTCATGAAATGAGTACAAAAGGTACTTTTGAGAGCTGTTTTTCAGGTCCTGTTTCGACCTGAACGTGCAATTTGTGTAAAAGTCGTCGTTGGGGGCAGCAAACAAAACATAGTAAATCGTGACGTAATAAACAGGACTCCCGATGCAGCGTAGTATAAACGAGTCCTGTTTATTACGTCACGATTTTTCTCATTTTACAAAGAACCCGACGACTGTTGATTTCAATTATGCGCTCGCCGACCAACAAATTACTCGATGAATTTCAGTTTTATAAACATATAAACGCACATTACAAAAGAATGGGACTTTGTCATTATGATATATATGGTTCTACTCTACAATAAAAAAATATAAAAACAAAATGACTTTCAGCATTCCACAACCTCTCTAAAGGTAATTTATAACAATCATTAGTGTTGTGAATGATATTATCGTGTTGTGATTTTATAGAAATGCATGTTATTCTTTCAGACAAAGTGACAGTAGAGAGACCGTCACGCATCACCTCAAGGGGCCCCATCAGGTCTAAACGCAAGCGCAGTGCCTCGGCTAGTCCCACCATGCACAGACACAAACGATGTGAGTATCCCTCTTATTTCAACGTTCTGGTTCCCAGAGTTTGGATGATAGGACTACAAAGATGTACATTTGTGTATTCGTATCACAGGGATAATCCTTCTTTTTTTGTCTTTCAGAGGGACTTATCCTTTTTCTTTTTCCTAGTATCTTTGTCATACGCAAAGTGAGCAATCTTTGCCTGTCCTGATGATTGTTGTTGGTCCTTTGTCATTTATAGAGAGCTTCCTTTCTTATCTGTTTATTTAACTGGGAACTCCAGAGAAAGAATCTCCAAACTGCAGAGGATCCAGAACTCTGCCGCTCGCTTGGTATCAAGAGCTAGGAAGAGTGAATATATAACACCTGTCCTTAACAATCTGCACTGGTTGCCAGTACAGTCTTGCATCCAATATATGGTCATTCTCACCATCTTCAAAGCTATCCGTGATCTGTGTCCAGCCTACATCTCAGAACTACTTGTGCCTTAAGCCCTGTCCGCACTGGACTTTTTTTGGTCAAACTAACCGAGACTATGGGTACTTTTCCCATTTTAAGTCCAGTGCGGACAGCCTAGGACGTTTTCCTCTCGGTTACTTTTCCTGAGTCCAGCGGTTACTTTTACTGGCCAACTGCTGCCCAGGAAAACTTCCCACGCGCCCAGGAAAACTGACCAGGTCACTTTTCCCGAGACAATAAGTCCAGTGCGGACAGTGCGAGTCGGTAAAAGCAGCTCAGGAAAGCGTACATCCGGCTCGAGCGCCCTGTTATGCATACAGAGACCGCACGAACCTGCACGTGCAGTGGCCGAACATTTTGTAGGAACACGCTGCGGTGTATCATCAAGTCCGAGCGGTAAAATCTCGTTAAAATATATATTTCAATGGACAAATACATACACAGAGAAGAGAGATCACGTTCTGAGAATTAATTTGCGGAAATTCTCTTTCTCCACCGATGTATGTTATTTTCTACGATCCAAATTCGTCCTGATACGCTACTGTAGTCATGCACGGAACATCATGGTCCGGTACCGTACGTGGGCCGTAGTCACTGGTTCCTGGCCCACATCATAGCTTCGATTCTGTAAGCATGCGATGGGAACCAACCAATACTGATGGCACTGCTGCCGCACGGAACATCGTACAGCGGCATGGCTTCGACGACGTGCATCACAAATGCCGTCAGAATTTTAGGCCTTTTCGTCAAGATTTAGCGAGTCAAGATGAAATAATATCGTGTAAACAATTATGTTGTGCATGCACATGGCGTGTGTAATATTACTGTGCGTATCGGCGGCTGAAAATGTGATCGGTAATTTGTTTTCTGTGCATGGTGAGTCATTATACTGACACTGTGACAGCTCGGTTACTTCTCCAAAGCGGTCTGGGTAAATTTTCCCGTGTCGAAAGTCCAAGTGCGGACAGTGGTCACATTTGACCGTTTCTCATTTTACCATCGTCTCGGTAAAACCTTCCAAAAAAAAAGTCCAGTGCGGACACGACTTTACATCCCATCAAGGCCCCTAAGATTGTCTTTCCTGGACAAATGAAGAGCTATGGTGAAAGAGCATTCGCATGTGGAGGCCTTAGACTTTGGAACACTCTCCCACTGTTACCGCGCTCAATGGCTGATCTGGAATTGTTTAAGAAATGCCTTAAAACACACCTCTTTGAAAATAGTTTCCAATAGACTGCTCAGACTACATGTACTTGTTTATGAATTGTCAAGTACATTGAGAGCTCCTACGGTCCTGAAATGGGCTATAGAACAACGTGTTATTATGAATTATTATTAAAATGAAAACCAGGGTACATGGAAAAACAGAACAGATTCACTATTCTTGTGCTTGCGAAAATGCAATTTACACCATAAAGTTAAAGAGCTCATCACTGTCCACACTTTTGAACAGCAAGTTCCGAGATTTATATTTTGGGGTTGGGTTTCTTTAACGAGTACCTGTGGGTTTTTTTTCAATCAGGTACCCGATTTCTGTACTATCCGTAAATGCACACCCCTATTTCCTGGCAGTTCTCTATTTTACTTCCTTGTGAATATCCCTTTTCCTTCTTTCTTTCCTCGTGAGTATCCAGTGACCATTCACCCCTCGTCCAGTCAGAGCTCTTTGTCTTCACCACTGACCCTTCTTTTTGTTCCTCTGTCTTTTCTTCAGTGAGTATCGGTGACGATGAGATGCTGCCCACCGTCATGCAGGAGTTTCCCTTTCTGCACGTCTCGCCCCAGACGGCCCACGACATGTGGGCCAAGCAGATGCGACAGATGGAGCAGCTGACCAAGATGGGCCTGGATCAGAAATACAAGAAGACCAAGACCCAGCTCAAGGTAAATGGGCTTCCATGCACGTATCCTCCCTCATTAATCATGAAAAAAAAATTTGAAAGGTGCAAACTATAAGCCACTGCACAGCTGTGTGCTGAGCGAAAAGTCATTTGAGGCCGTTTGCTCAGCATTTAGCTTATAAGATATTCCCGTGTGCGGTGAATTTTTGCTGAGAATGCTGCCTTGTGAGGCCATGAGGCTATCCTATTTGATTTTTGTTTCGCCTTGCTAGGCGAAAAACTCACCATGTGCGGTCAACCTGAGCTACGTGCTGAGCTAAAAAGATTAACTAGCCAATGAAATCATGTACTCTGTACACGTGATTTTAAGATATTTTTGTGCGAATCTACCAAAGCCTGCTGGTGTTTGTCCCCGTTTTTTAAATCACGTGACCGACTAATGAATAATGTGCTTTCATTGGCTAGTTAATCTTTTTAGCTCAGCACTTAGCTAAGGTTGACCGCACACGTTGAGTTTTTCGCCTCACGGTCTCGCGAGGTAGAAAATTCAGCAAAAATTCACCGCACATGGTCATATTTTGTGAGCTACCTGCTGAGCAAACGGCCTTGACTGACTCTTTGCTACACACGTAGCTCTCTTGTGCAGCGGGCTTATAGCGCCATTGCCCACTGTGCGCCTATTAAGCAAAAGTATTTGTCTCACATGCATAAGTGTAATTCAGAATAATATTCCAGGTTTGATTCCTTTTTGTCCCTTTCAGATGGAGGATGCAGAGAGACGGCAGGAGACCCTTCTCAAAATCATGAAGAAAGAGCTAGGCCACAACCAGAGGATGGTTAGTCTCATGTGCAACCCTCTTTAATAAGCAAGACTTAAATTGCAAGACAAAGGGTCTCACCTTGAATCTATCAAGTTATCTCTGGTATTAGGCCCCCTGGTAGGAGGGGAGCAAGGAATTGACAGTTTTAGAGGCGGGAGAAAAACCCCTGATAACATTTCTGCGGAAAATTCACGTTGGCTCCGGCAGGATTCAGACCCTGGTCACAGTGATGGAAGGCGAGGCACGTATGTTCATAGTGTATTGCCTGTGTAGTCACTTAATTCACTTATGGACTTACGTGCTGCACATGCGCAGTGTGAGACATCCACTAGTCTTTGCATGTTGCGACATTTTACCAACAAACTCTGGCGCTACGGTGGCATAAAATGCTCATATGAGTTTTCTGAAAGTTATACCCCGCAAATATATACTCAAACTAAGTTTCAAATAAAACTCACCATATAATCAACCGGGCTACTTTTTTTTTAAAGGAATATTCGTTGCCTTTTTTTGCCATGACAATTGACCGTGCATTTATTGCATAAGGAGCAAATCAATAATTGTGAAAAGAAACAAAAACCATAGCTCCCTATTTGTCACCTGGAAGGGAACATTGACATTGCTGGCTTCACTTCCATAGGTCTCACTTATTCCTAAAATCTCAGATTTTTAAGAGAAAAAAAAAAAATACCGTTATCAATGAAAATCACTGCTTGAGAAAAGACGACTACGTCATTTGAATAGGGAGCATCAATAGAACTATTGAAACAAAAATTAGAGTAAGAAAGACTGAATCTGTCATGCCGCGTTGAAGCCTGATAAAGGAACAAAGGCTGATGACGTCGAGTGGGATACCTGGGCACAGTAGGTAAACTATTTGTGGAAGGCACAAACATATGTGGAGGAGAGTACCACTTCACAAACTGTATCCTTCATGTAATATTTTTTAAATTGTTATTTAAATCAGTCTTCCGGTGATAAAATAAATCAGCTTATTGTTTGCTTTCGTAAAAAGTACCCGGATGATTGCAATATGATTTCAGTAAGAGTACACTGATGAGGACAGTATTATTTTTTATATTATCTTCATCCGGGCATTTTAATATATCACTGGTTCCCGCTCAGTCGAGAGCTTAGAAAGTCACAGCTGTCAGCCAGTGAAAAGAGCGTAGTGCGCGGTACCGTCCCAAGAGCACGCAGGGTCAACAACCACAAATGGTAACTGGAGCGGCGTGAAATTTGCTTCGCTAAGCAAAGAATAGTTTCACGAAATGTTTAGAAATCTATTTCTTGCGGATCAATTGCAGCCTGATATAAATTATAATATTGGATAACGTTCTTTTTTCGGGGGACACAAGAATATATAGCACTCGCTATAACAATATTGCCAGGCGGCTGATCCTGCAGGCTCGGTGGTCAAACGGTGAGACGTTTGCACTAGAAAGCAGGAGGTCATGGGTTCGAGTCTGGAGGTAACACACTGAGTATACAGTGTTTATACTTGTAAAGGGCAAAACCTAATAATGAATATTGCACTCCTCAATATTGTTGCAGCTCGTGCAATATTTTCCTGTATCCCCCTCAAAGCCATCCAACATTATGTAATTATCACCCTTTTTTTCTGTAGCGAGAGATCAAAGAAAGGAGGACTAATGAGCGAGCCATGCAGGGTCGTGTTCAGGAGCAGCGGCAGGTGAATGCCCGTGCCAGACGGTACTATGATGAGTTCCAGCTGCGGGCCAAGTCACGCATGGTCAAGAGACGCACCAGGGAAGAACAGGTCAGTGTCCACTTCCTATTAATTATTTATGGGCCATTCTATACATTTAGGGACCTAAGTGTGCCATTTGTCCTGTCCCTATTACCTTGGTACTTTGTAATTTTGCCATTCTAGTATCATTAAGATTAAGAACTACTTCAAATCGTCGGTTGCACCACGAACCAACGTATCCCATTTTTTTGTGTTATGAGAAAAACTGATTTAAAGTTGGTCATATTTTTGTAGGCTCATTCCTCTAAACTACCTGTGTAAGAATTCAAGCTGTTTCGTTTTTGCCAGTAAGTTAAAGATTAAACTTTATTGTATGCGATCCATGTGCCTCTGAGTTGCAAGATACACGTCACTTTGTGAAACAGATTTTTGTCATGTTTATCGTATTTCATACAACAGGCGTAATAGTGGCCATGTGCCAGATACGGGCATACCGGTACGTCAGTTCGTGAAACGCTAAATTCACACTTTTCATGTCGATGCTCCTTGGTGACGTCATAGCACTATAGGAATAAACCCTTGTGAGGATGAGCATTTTGATGAAATAAAAGCGTTTATGACAAAAACTAAATTTGGCCAGAAAAATTTAGATACGCCGGTTCGTGGTGCGACCGACAAAACAATTTTATTTTATTTGTTCGGTAGGTTTTTTGCTATGCATAATCACTCTTGAAGGGTGACTGCATTAAGGATTGCTTCAGAATGAATACATTGTAGGTGTCAGATGTAGGACAGGAAAAATATTATCAAACATTTATAGAATGGCCCTGATAAACGCTCCATCTTGAACAACTGGTAAAATGATGTTGTCTCTGAGCAGATGAAAAGCAATTGCAGTAAATTGTCCTGCTAAGGGACAATGACATCAAATTGTTCTAGAACCAAATATTCCCCCAATAAGATCGCAGTTGCCGAGTGGTGTTGTATATGAACTCTGTAATTTTCTCTGAGAAGATGAGATGTGATTGCAGTAAAGTGTCCTGCTAAGGGACAATGACATCAAACTGTTCTAGAGCCAAATGTCACCCGAATAAGACTGCAGTAGCCAAGTGGTGTTGTATATGAAATATGTAATTTTCTTTGAGAAGAAGAGATGTAAATACAGTAAAGTGTCTTGCTAAGGGACAATGGCATCAAACTTTTCTAGAACCAGATTTTGCCTGTATAAGGCCATTTCTAAATGATGTTGTGTTTGAACTGTGCAATTAGTCCAAGCAATTTACCATTGAACGTTCAAATGTTACCAAAAACATTCTATTTTCAAGTTTAAAATTTAAACAGCTGACTGTATCTTGTCTCCTTTTGTGAGCAGATTTTCAAGAAGCTCTTCGAAGATGGGCTGAACATCCAGAAGGCTCGCATCAGTGACCTGAGGAAGTATGCACGGGAGAAACGTGAGGAGTCAGCGCAGCGACAGCAAGATGAGATAGACTCACTAGAGAACTAGTATCCTTATGATATAACATTCAGTAGCATTGCAATATACACACGATATCATTAGAATACTATGCATGCTATCTTTCAAATATTGCACACACCGTTACATTAATAGAGGACGCATTTTTTTACCAGTTTTGAGAGCCTCTTAGACGGGACGTACAGTGTGTGCCTGCTGGCGTTTGTTTATGGTGTAAATCGAGGACACACACGTGCAAGATCATCGATGACTTGAACTATTGCCAAAATTTTGCGAGTTGGCCACGCCCCTAAGACAACCCTTTGGAATTTTTGTACCCTAGGTTTTGTTTGTCTCAGATGTTGCGCGTTTCGCGTCCGTTTGTATATCATGTAATTGGACAATATTTCACAAGCTGCGTTGACGTGATTCTAACGCGATTCTACCGCGATAGGTCAATTGAGGACAGGAACCAAAACGAGGACTGCTTCGGTTAGAAATGTGTACAAAACCAATGAGAGCTGTTGCAAAAAAGTATAAACAAAGGAAAAGGGAAGAGGAACAATAGAAAATCCTCAATTTACACCATAAACAAACGTACTGGTTCGCGCACGAGAGACGGAAAGTACGCAGAACTAACTTTATTCTGAATGTACACAAAGCCATAGCGTCCTCCCGTAAGCGTCAGGTGTCCTCAGCAATGTGTTCAAATGTCACTCCAAGCAGTCTCCCCCAACCCTCCCTTTCCTACCATTGAGGGCGTACTTGTGCACAGAGCCTATACATTGCATGTAGTGTTCAGCTATACTATTTGTAGTGTTGGTCAAATACCAACCTGAATTCAAATGCTGGACGTAATGTACTTCTTCACTTCTTTCGGACCTGTAGTTCTTGTGAGTCCATTTAGTCACTAGTCAGCTATTTATAAATTTGGGTGGCATGGGTGGCTTGTGCGTAAAGCGCTCGCCTCTCACCAAGGTGACCACGGTTCGAATCCTGGCCGTGGATCGCATGTGAGTAGAGTTGTGCGTTGGTTCTCTCCTGTGCCACAAGGTTTTTTCTAAAGGCCCTCCGGTTTTCCTCCGTCCGGAAAAATCAAACACTTTCGATCTCAGGCTGTGCTCCGTGGTCATATATGGGTCGACGTGGCCGGCAGCCATAGGCGCCTTCACGTGCCAGCGGCCCGACCACGTTGTAGCCGCGTCCTTCGCAATTCAGCATACCAGCTGCCAGTAAGGATGATTAGCCTCCCAAATTATTATTATTATTATTATTATTATTATTTAGATACTTGTTAACTTTTGGTTCAGCCCAACATGAGTCTGAACTGATAAAAAAAAAAACCCAAAAAACCTCCGCTCGCCCTCCCTCGATCATACTAAAAAGCGTCAACACAGCGTCAACACACTCCAAAGCGTCAACACAGCGTCAACACATCCAAAATGTATTAAAAGTGACAAAAGCAGTTTGTAACCCATATAGTATGGTCAGAAACAAGATTTTGGCTTAAAATTAATAGGTTAAACGTCTGAAAATTGCGATTTTCAGTTCCAGAAAATTGGCTCTCCGTACCGCTCCGAAATTGGCCGCCATGTTGCCTCAGTGGCAGTGCGGACCATACCATTATGCTAAAGGGTGATAGCGTTGTACAATAAACCAACAGAGAGGGCGCGGCCGACCAATACCAAAAGATGTCCATTTCAATAAAGTAAATGAAACATAAACACAACTCACAAAATAATGATCCACCACTCCGATCCTCAGTCCTCACAGATCTGGTATCCCTCTGTTGTTTATGACAAGATAATGTCATTACCTACACACCCCTGCTAACAATGGTGTAGTCCAAGCTTTGTGCGAAGTCAAGATGGCGGACAACGGCCGTGCAAGTGAAAGGTCATTTTTTCGCGTGAAAATACTATATTTTTAACAACGAAATGGAAACTCAAACCAATGGAAATTCTCTTTTATTCTATGCTTTACAATTATATACCATTTTTGTTAATTCAGAATGTGTTTTGGATGTGTTGACGGTGTGTTGACGCTTCTGTCATGTGTTGACGCTGTGTTGACGCTTTTTAGTGCGACCCCTCGTGCCTCCAGTAGATCAGTACATGTATCACACGTAGGCAAACTTTGCTAGATACGCACCAGAATTTGTTGGTTCTACATTTCCTTAACCTCTGTTGCTCCAGCTATCGCAATCAGTTCAGTATGCTTGCAGAGGCCATTGCCAAGGAGAGATATGAGCTGCAGACGAGGGACAAAGCACAAACAAAGGTGAGCACTTGCTAAGTGTGTCCTCTGATAGCTAGCCAATTTTGTTATTAATTATTATGATAAGGATTGAATTTTTCTGATAATGAAACCATTCCTCAAACAAGAAAGCTGTAGAGAGAAGACAATGAGAAGAAATGACAGTTTTAGAGGCGGGAGGAAAACCCCAGAAGAATATTCTTCGGGAAAACCCATGGAATCAGGTAGGGATTGAAAACCCAATCCACATGTGGTCCGGGCAGGAATCGAACCTAGGTCACAGAGATGGAAGGCGAGGAAAGCTAACCTGACTCCCCTGACTCAAACGTAAAGGGGTCAAGCTAGTGAACCATTTTCTCTCGCAGTTACTGCTGTGGTTGGAAAGATGAAGTTTTGCTGTAAATATATCAGAAGCAAAACCAACGGCAACTTTTCCGTAACTGTTGTTGACTTTGCTCCTCTTCATAAGAGGAGCACAGTCAAAAACAGCTGGAGTGCCGTGGCCTAATGGTCTGGAGCACTGAATTTGTGGTCCACGGGGTAATTCTGCAGGTTGTGGGTTCGAGTCCAATCCGGGGTTATACATGTAGTGTGCGTGCCCTTGAGCAAGGTGCTTTGTCATTCATTGCTTCTGTCCACCCAGGAGTAGATGGGTACCTGTGAGGGCAGTGTTGGTGTTCCTAAGAGAGCAATAAAAAATGGAACATTCGCAACGATCCAATGAGAATAACACCTGTTTTCAATGGAAATATATACCATTCCATATTGGAACACCTTTCGAAAAAAAAACAGGTGCTTCCACAGTGGAACGTTTAGCAATGCAAACCCATGGAGCAGTTTGCTCTACCTTGGAACATCTGGGGAACATAGCATGCTCCCCCGTGGTTTAAGATTCTGGATGGGAAAAGCTGTGTTCCACGCAAAACGTCCTGAAACCAAAAGATATTGTCCAAGTTGAAACACTGCCTTTTGTTCATGCCCTTTTTTTTGGGCTTTGCTTTGCCTTAGGTTATGGAGGGGATGAAGAGAGACATGAGGCGGAAGATGGAACGAGAGGTCCGGGACTTCCAGGAGCAGATGTACCGAGACGAAGACACGGAGTACTTCAGGCAGCTGGAGGCAGACAGGATGAGACGGGAGCTACAGATGGCAACCTACAAGACCACGATTTAAACGAAGGACCTTCCAGAAAAATGATTGAGAAGCATGATGATGTTTAGATGGTCGCCGATTGAACAAGTGGTGTTGGTCAAGACCATTACTTGAAAGGCTTTCAAGAAAATGATCTAGAAGCTGGAGGTCTTTCAGATGTACAGAGAGTTGCATTTAATAACATGGAAGCTTTCAATGAAATTCTACCAGACATGATTTGGGGAGTCTCCAAAAAAATGAATTGGAAACAGAATGTTATGACTTCCAGGAGCAGATGTACCAAGATGAGGACAGGCAGCTGGAAGCAGAGAGAATGAGACGGGAGATACAGATGTCAACCTACAAGACAACAATTTAATTGAAGGACCTTCAAGAACAAGTTATCGGAGGGACGAGGTCTGTGATTACCAGGAGCAGCTGTATTGAGATGAGGAGAGCTACTGATCGCATCCCATAAGGCATTTATTTTGGGAAGGCCTTCAAGAAAATTATTTAGAACTGTGGTTTTACCAGGAAAAGGTTCAGATTGTTGCAGGTCCAACAAGTGGTATCCTACAAGACGGTGGTTTGACAGCCCTGCAAGAAAATGATTTAGAAGGTTAAAGGGAATATACAACATATGCAAACATCGAAAAATAAAACTACCAAGTTTTTATGAAATACCTTACTAGGATGTTGGTAAATGACAGTCTCGAGCATCTTGTAAAATTATGGCACCTGGTGTGAAGTCATTTTCAAGACAATGGTATTTTTGTATACATTTCCAACGGTGGTCGGCCGACCACCGTTGGAAAAACCTAACTATTTTTCAACTGCTGCTCCAAATTTACCATTTATTTTCAGTCCAAATTTTGTTTGCTATTGGTTACATGTTCATGAACAGGTGCAGGCCAGCTAGACTGGTTCCCTTGCCTTACAATTTTCCATCATCTATAAATTGATCCAGTTTATCTTTTGTGGAGTCAGGGAACCAGACTACTTGAACATTTTTGTTTTTCTTGGTTTTTCCAACCTTTTCGAACACAAAACTTCAAAAATGTCAGTGTAACAATATTTGATCTATTATACTAACCCCTCAAATAGTTCATTACTGAAAATTACAGCAAAAGCCAATGATGTACATTCCCTTTAAGGTCCATTAGATGATAACACAGATGGTTGTGTAATGAGTAAGGTGGAAGTTGATTAAAGAGCCTTCGCGAAATGACCTGATATTCAAACGTCTTGCAGGTGCCCCTGCTAATTGCAAATCCAACAAGTGGTTTATCCTACAAAACAGTGATTTGCAGGCCCTCTAGCATGTCTAGAAAATGATTTGGAAGCTGAAGGTCCTTCAGGAGATGCACAGGTGGTTTAAGACTAAATAAGACGGCTACAAATGTTTTCATACAAGACAATGGAGCCTTTAGGCCACTCAACATTGATTTTTTAGGTTTTTATCACCGCCCGCGTTGATTTTCACTCCCGCCCCGATTTTGTTTATATTTTATATTTTTTTCTAAAAGTGTGTTTTTTTCCTGAAAAAAAGTTTATTTTCCAGACAAGTTTCTCACCAAATCCACAGGTACAGTCGCATGATTTGCACGCAAACCTTGTGCACGACATACTGAGCACATCGCACGAATTCATAGTGCTATAATGCATACGTCATCGTATAGTCAAGAACCATGACGAGTGCGTGTTTTGTACAGTGCTCGTGGTTGTAAAGTTTTTAAAGGTCAAAGTTTGACATCTAGCTGGCATGGCAAGGGTAGGCCAATTGTTGCGTTGTTTGTTTGAACACTCGGTCAACTGTAAACCTAGTCTGCTATAAGCTGTGAGGTTCATTACCCTTTCTTAATTCTAGATACAAACCCCAGGTAATTAAAGGGAATATACATCATTTGCTTTTGCTGTAGTTTTCAGAAATGGATGGAATTGGGGGGTTGGAAATATATAGCAAATATAGTTACACTGACTTTTTTGAGGTTTTGGGATCGAAAATGCTATAAAAGCCAAGAAAAACAATCCTTTTCCTGTAGTCTGGTTCCCTGACTCCATTTAAGAAGAAACAGAGCAGTTTACATATATTGGGGAATTGTAAGGTCAGGGAACCAGTCTAGCTGGCTTGTACCCGTTCATAGGTGTGTAATCGATTGCAAACAAGTGCGATGGTCAACTGGGGCCAGTATTTGAAAAAAAAGCCAGTTTTTTCCAACGCTGATCAGCCGATCAACGTTGGAAATTGATACAAAAATACCATTTTTCTTGAAAATGACAGTATACCAGGTGCCATGATTTTACAGGATGCTTTACACTGTCATTCACTAACAGTCCAGCAAGGTATTTCAAAATGATTTGGTAGTTTTATTTTTTGATGTTTGCAAATGTTGTATTTTCCCTTTAAACAGCTGACTGGTACTTAATTATTTTCATGTTTGTTGTGTCTTCTTTAGATTTATCTGACGTTTTTTTGGCTCAATCTTTTCATGTAAACTGCCTTTGCTGAAATTACACGAACTTTTGCAGTGATGAAAACCTAAAAAAATAATGTTGATTGTCCTTTACAGACATGATTAACGAGCATGGATTCTTCTCAGCGAAGTACTGATTTTTGAGTAAGGGAAAAGCTACAAATGTATTTAATTGTACAAATATTTCATGTAAACTGCCTTTGCTGTAATTACACGAACTTTTGCAATTTGTTTGTCGTTCAGTGATTGCATGGTTCAAACTCTGCACCTGTAAAATGCAGGACTGGAGTAATGAAATAAATGAAAATGTAAGAAGAGAGTTCGTAACTTCTGTGTTTTAATTTGGTAATGGCAAATGTGTTTGGTAGTTAGTCAAAAAACGGATCTTAATATCACCCTTTTTGCCGGCTTCCATTGGTCGATACCGAGACCAACGCGAAGTCCGTGCCGACTCGGTCAAGGGCGGATCCAGGGGGGGGGGGGGGGGGGGCCTAAGGGGGCCATGGCCCCATGGCCCCCCAAAACGAAACCCATTTTTTAATTTTTTATGTGACATCGCAATAAAGGCAGGCACTGAGTACACCACCATCTTTTCCTCAAAAAAACATTGGTTAAAGTGGTCAGAAATTGCCTCAGATCGCACCACAGAGCATCTAGAATCCAAAAAATTTTCGGGGCCCTTAAGCGGGCCCCGAACCCCACGCCGTAATTTTTTGACCCACTTTTTTTTTGGGGGGGGGGGACCAATTTTTTTTGTTTTTGCCCCCCCCCCCAAAAAAATTGTGTTCTGGATCCGCCCTTGGACTCGGTCTCGACCTGCGTGACTCGGGAATCGAGCAAAATTACCACAAATCACTTATTTTGAAGACGATCCTCATGAGCATGGGCGTCGCGAAGGATTTTGGGTCAACTCGTACCCGAGTTAACTCGTACCCGAGTCAACTCGTACTCGAGTCAACTCGTACCCGAGTCAACTCGTACCCAAGTAAACTCGTACCCAGGTTAACTCGTACCCAGGTTAACTCGTACCCGAGTCAACTCGTACCCGGGTCAACTCGCACCCAGGTCAACTCGTACTCCCCTCCTTTTTTAGTTTGGAAGTACGGATGGATGGTTAACAAAACTTCCGATTTTACCCTCAAAAACGGCAACTGAGAAATAGTAGTTACGCCGCCAGAAATACAAATAAAGTTCAAGGATTAGTTGAAGGCGGTGGTATCAAATGTTGATCACAATCTGGATGAAAAGGGAAAATGTACCATTCATCGGCAAGGGCTTCATCGCGAACGGACGGGTACCGCGCGGAGAACATTTTCAAAACGGCATCAGTGTGGTACTCGCGAGTCGACGGAGCCCTCACTGATAAACGGTAAATTTCACTTTTCATCCAGATCATCAGATGTGTTATTTTAAAATTTGTGTAGTATTTTCTCTTAGTAATGATGTTTTGTCTTTCTTTTTTCAGAGATCTTGGATCACTGAGATTGCGGAGTGACTGGGCGAACTGCTACGTCTTTTTTTTTTGTTCGGTCGAACGTGTTTTAAGGGCATAGTTTTCTTTTTACGAATTTAGTATTTAAGACCTTTATTTTTTTTAAAAGAAAGCTGCTATTAAAAAATGAATTTTGTAATGTAAAAGTAATATTTTTCAACGTTCACTCACTCCATTTTTGGCATCATTTTTTGAATAAAAACTGCACATGGCACAAATCTCTTTGGGAAGATTGGGGGCCCTGAAAGTACAAATCTGAAGAGAAAATATATTACAGGAAACTTAAAAGAGTCACACGGACATCGTTATTTAATTTATAATGATTCTTTAATATGTTGGTCATTTTTTGTACAATTAGTTCGGTAAATGTCGTAAAAAAATCTTGTGCAGCTTAAATAAAATTTCTGCGATAAGTTCAACTAGAATATTATTTTGGTAACAGAAATGTAGGATTTTTAATTATTTCGTCACCGACACCACGAAGTAACACCCATCTACATACCAGTAAAAACTAGCAATCGGAGAAAACGGCAACTAAAGTTGAACGCCTTCTAAAACAACACTTTCCGTCAAAACGACAGAGTATTTTCAGTTGGGTTTCTCGTTGTGGACACTTGATGATATGAATTTATTAAATCTGCTGTTTTTCACTCGTTTGTGTATTAAATAAACAAGAAATAAGAGAAAAAAGATGAGTGTTAGTTCGTGAAACCGAAAAAGCTGCGAAACTGTAAATTTTCGTTTTCACGAAGTAACACTCTCCAATGTATTCAACACGAGGAAAGTGCAACTTCAGGTCAGCGTGCGCGCGCTCATACGACTTGTTACAAGAAGAGTGTTACTTCGTGAAAACGTTTTTGCTCACTTATGAGCAGAGTGTGCGCCATGCATTGCAATGGAAAATGGAACTTGAGTGTTACTTCGTGAAAACGAAAATTGTCACTTTTGCGCAAAAGTTGCCATGGATACTTAGCGTAATTATCAAAGTAAAGCTCTTGAAGCTTTGAAACTTTGTGCAATGGTAGGCCTTGATGAATAATGTTTAAAAATCAAAAAAACTGAAAATCGAAAAAATATGCTTTAACACGGTAGAGTGTTACTTCGTGGTGTCGGTGACGATTTGTTTACATTTGAGGCATCAAGGAAGTAAACACGATAAAGGAAAATGGTGGCTCGTTTCATTCAGAGATGCTCTTTCTATAAGTTTTAGGGGACCAATTTGTTAGTTGATCCTTGGGTGTGAAAGATTATTTGACATTAGCAAATTGTAATTCAAGTGCAAGAGAAAGTGTTATCATCTTAAACAAAACTGAGCTAATCGGGTTTCGTCCTCGAAACTTGACATCCGATTCGATTCATCATGAACTGTGTGACAGACCATCCGATCGATCGGTTTGAGCAGCAGAAAATGGTTCATCGGAAAACCACAGGATCATCTGTAATATAAAAATAAAATAAATTGATAAAAGCATGCATACTTTGGCCGATGAGTGCGCGCACAGGCCCGGCAAAAACGATGTCACCGTGCACGGACGACCACGTGGACCGGCGAGTGCGCGCACGGGCCCGGCAAAAACGATGTCACAGACTGTGCACGGTACGACCACGTTGACCAGCGAGTGCGCGCACAGGCTCGGCACAAACGATGTCACCGTGCACGGACAACCGGCCATATCCCTCCGATCTTCCGTTCGTTTCACCATGGAGCTATAAACACATGGTTTCACTGATTTTCTTTTCGAAAATAGGCAACTATTTGAGCTGCGGGTACGAGTTGACTCGGGTACGAGTCAACTCGGGTACGACTTGACTCGGGTACGAGTAGACTGGGGTACGACTTGACTCGGGTACGACCTAACTCGGGTACGACTTGACTTGGGTGTCAATTTTGGGGTACGAGTTGACTCGGGTACGAGTTAACTCGGGTACGAGTTGACCCATTTCCTCGCGAAGGGGGGCAAGCGCCCCCCCCCCCCCCCCCCCGGAAAAGCAAAATAAAAAAGTCATATTGGTGTAAATTTAATGGGGTGGGGCCGGGGGGGGGGGGCAAAATGTCCCTGCACCCCCTTTGAAACTGATAAATCGAGAATATGTTGAGAAATACAGGAACTATTTTGGGAAAATATGTTTTGCCTCCTCCCTAGAAAAAAATCCTGGCGACGCCCATGTTCATGAGCAAGAGCGATACAGTCGAGGCGGTGCAGAAGAAATGCATGTGCGGCATACAGCTGGCTTTGTCGAAACGTGCATCCTTTCCAGACCGTTGACTTGCCTTACTTGACATGTTGTAGTACATGTACGTTTTTATTTCCGTTCATCAAATAAGAGAAAAACTGTGAGGTTTTAGCAGTACCCCCGTAGTTCCAATATATATATGCATCTATATGTAAGAGTATGAAGCCCGGGAAGGGACAGGGTGGAATTTTTTTTTTGTAATTTGCTTATTCGTTCCCACTAATTGCTAACTCGTTCCCATTACTAATTCGTTCGCACGAATTACTAACTCGTTCGCACGAATTGCTGTTTCGTTCACACGAATTGCTATTTCGTTCGCACAAATTGCTAAATTGTTACCACGAATTGCTATTTCGTTCGCACAATTTCCTGGGAACGAATTGCTAACTCGTGCATCCGGGAACGCGTTAGTAATTTTTGGGAACGAGTTGGTAATTCGTGGGAACGAATTAGCAATTCGTGGGAACGAATTAGCAATTCGTGCGAACGAAATAGCAATTCGTGCGAACGAAATAGTAATTCGTGCGAACGAGTTAGCAAGTCGTGCGCACGAATTAGGAATTCGTTCGAACGAATTAGCAATTCGTGCGAACGAATTAGCAATTCGTGGGAACGAATTACCAAATTACAAAAAAAAATTCCACCCTGTCCCTGGCGGGCTTCATATAAGTGCAAGTTTTACTCGGCCTCCGAGAAAATTGCTCCTGAAAGGATCCGAGACCGCGGTCTCCCGCGGCGCCAAAATCGCTCCACGTCCGTAGAAAAATGTGGAGGGTGTCTTCCGCCGGGTCGTCCTAATTTTCCCGTACGGACCGGCGATCCGTTTCGTCGATTTTTCGTGACTGCGTTTTGCACAAGAATTTGCCGTCGTGTGCGCTTTCACGTTAACTGCCTGGCCGCCCTCTGTGCTGGCTTTTCTTCGAGTGAAGACTGTGCGTGTCAGCGGCTTCAGCGTAGGGGTTCCGTTTACGTGTTCTACTTGGATGTTCTACAAAAGTGTTCACCAAACAGTAGAATGGGGTGACCTTGGCAAAATATTTGTTCTCCATGGTGCGTGGCCCTATTGTTTCCTATGCTTTGCTTGCCGACCCTGCGCTGAGTGCAACGAATACTCAGAAGGACTACACATTAGTATGCCTACGCGGTCTGACCAATCGAAAGTTTTCACGGTGTACTTCCGGGCTCTGCGTAAAACCGTCGATGGCAACGCGTACTGCAGCCTGCTCCACACCCTGGAAACATAGGCGTAGCCAAGGGGGGGGGGGGGGGGGGCCAAGGGGGGGGGGGGGCCATGCCCCCCCCCCCCCCTGCTGTAAAAAAAATGACATTTTACCAAAACCCGATGTTAATTACGAGTCAATACGAGTATGTGTATTTGATTGTCCGAAAATCATGTGATGCCTTTTTCTCTAAAAAAAGAAAGAAAAAGTCTTATAAACTTTTGCTCAAATAATTCAGGGGAAAGGGGCCAGAAATGGCCTCAGATTGCACCACAGAGCATGTAGAATCAAAAATTTCCAGGGGCCCTTAAGCGGGGCCCCGGACCCCATGCCGTATTAAACACGTTCTTGACCAAGTTGAATAAAACTTATGGAAAATTCTTAATACTGTATACGATGTAAACTCAGGCAAAACAAAGGAATACCAAAAACATATAAGGTCGAATAAGAAGAAAAATATGTTTTTCGTCCAGGTTTTTGAAAAAAGGAGGAAAAGGGGCTTTATATTTTTTATTTTTTATTTTCTTTTCAAGATGGCCGCCATTTTAAAATTTCCTGCAACCGTTGGTGTTTCCAAAGTTCAAAGACACTTTTAAAAAGAAAGACAAGTCGGACAAGAGAACCGAACATATTTATAGTGTCATTTAGAGTTGTATTGGTATTGGTATTTATTTTCCGATGAGTAGGTGACTAGTGTTTTGTGTTTGTTTACTGAATTTTTTCAAAAGTAAAAAATAATTTTAAAAAATCCAGGCGGCCACCAAAAAGGAAGCGGGTGGGGACGAGAAACATGTTTTTGTTTTTTTACTTTGCCGAAGGCAAAAGAAAAATGTATTTTCCCAATTAACAAAGTCCACTAGACATTTCCAAAGCAGGCAACAACTTGTTCGCTGGTGATCTGGGGGGTGTGGGGCGTGGGGCACCTTTTTTCCCCTTTAAAAAATAAAAGCAAGATGTAGAGAGGGAGAGAGACCCAAACAGAGAAGAAAGGGAAGGTAGAGACACAATTGATACGGCAGTTCACGTCAAACTGTAGCCTGCTAGGATTAGTTGCACACAAGACAACAATTATTATAGGGGGTCTGTCATACTTTTAGCTTTAAGAAAATAAAAAAGTGACGGGATCAAGAACTGCAACAAGACATCGCATGGCGACGAAACCTATGCTAGTATGTTGTACATTACACAGGAAAATGCACCCAGACCTCTCTATAGCATGCTGGACGCACGGCGGACAAGCCTTTGGAATTGGTGTCTATCAGGGGGGGGGGGGGGGGGGGGGGAACTTGAACATTGCACATGTCTTAAAGTCATGGACGTCAATCCTGGGAAGGGGACATGTCCCCCCCCCCCCCCCCCCACTTTTTGAAGGGTGGGGGACACAATATCAAATGTCCCCCCCCTCCGAACCCAACGCCTTTAGCTGAGAATATAATAGGCCTAGCTTATTCAATGACTTCAACCTCGAAAATAATGTTTAAATAATATTATGAACTTTCGCTAAGAAAATACTGGTTAAAGTAAATTGGCGCAGATCGCAGCACAGAGCATCTACAGAATCAAACTTTTTGGGGGGACGCGACCCAAAGCCTAGCTCAGAATAGCTGATTCAATGACTCCAACATCGAAAATGATGTTTAAATTATTTTCTTTTGCTAAGAAAATATTGGTTAAAGTGGTCAGAAATGGCTTCAGATCACACCACAGAGCATCTAGAATTCAATTTCGCGCTCGCATTAGTTCTGATCCAGGTATGTCCCCCCACTTTTGAGAAGCGATTCACGCCCCTGCTAAAAGTTGGGGTATCGTATCGTTTGTCCCACCCACTTTTTTCATCCCCGAATACATCTTGTAGAGTACAGTTTGATTTTAGAAGTTTCAGGATAGCTGATTCAATGACTCCAAACTCGATGTTTAATTGATGATCTTTTACGAAATAAATATGGGTTAAAGTGGTTAGATATTGCCTGAGATCGCACCATGTAGAACATCTAGAATCCAAAATTTTCCGGGGCCCTTAAGCGGACCCCTGACCCCACGCCACGCATTACTTTTCGTTACTCCCCTCTTTGGCCTTCAGCGTAGGCGACACAACTTGCCTTCACCACTTGCTGCTGGTTACATTTCACACATATATACCCTTTTTGGACAATCCTAGTTCCGCCCCTGGTTGGGGTTTGTACAGGCCGGTCGCACTTGGCCCCCCCCCCCCTGCTCCAAATTCCTGGCTACGCCTGTGCCTGGAAACAAGGTTGGGTCGCACAGAGTGCTGTTGCTTCCAATCATGGCTGATGTTGTGAGTTCGTTGCCCGTCAGCCACGTATAATTCGTGGCGTGTTATAATTTTGGGGCCCTGTTTTGGGATCAAGGAAGGCTCAATGTAATTACTTTAAATATTGCGATCTTTGAACTACGGGTACATTGGGTTGTATTGGAATAACAAAGAGTGCCTTCATGTAAATAATAATATCCATTGGCGGTTGTTAGCTGTTACTGTTAGGTCTTGCTTTATTAATGGTTGAACCAACTGGAAAAAAAAAAGTTGCATCGACTTTTCCTCACATGTGTCGAAAATTATCTTTTGCTCAAAACAATTGGTTTTAGTGGTCAGAAATTGTCTTAGATCGCACCACAGAAATTGCTTTTCTATAACTGCATGTCTTCTCAACTAAATCCCCCATTTACATTGAACTCCCCACACTTTCAACCCCAACACAAATACGCCCTACCCGATCTATGATCGGGTAAATCAGCTTGTGTATATTAAAAGTGACTCGTGACTTGGAATCCGGGACTCGAATTAACTTTGTGACTCGAACTCGGACTCGAACTGCATGACTCGGGATCAAGGTGGCTCGGACTCGGACTCGATGTTTGGTAACTCGAATACAAGTAGGCCTACATAACATGTAAAACTTAAAGACAGATTTTGAGGGATCTTGGAATTTCGAAGAACACTACATGATATGCGCCAGCAGGATATTTAAGAAAATACTTTTTTTTTTTGAGTTATGGATGGTTTCCCTTTATAATCGAGAAAGTAAACGTATTTGTACAAACGTACAGTCATTCTTGCCTGACTGCCACAAACAGTAGGAAAACTACGGCCCGTGGAGCTAGGCCATCACGTAGCTGATTGGTCAGTGGTCACGGCCGCTGTTTGTGCATATAGTGGCCCCCATAGTAAAGGATGCATGACACTGGAAACACTGAACTCGGTGACCTGCTGCGGCGGACCGGCCACTGTGGTTTTACACTGAAGGCCGGGACCTTATTCACTTTGGTTGAGGCATCAGGCACGTACGGTACCTTTCACTCAGAATGTCGACGGTAAGTAATTATAGATTCTTCCTTGTGTGGCAGCCTGGAGTACTCCACTGTAGTTGATGTTTTTGTTTACATACATTTCTAAATTACTATAGTATATAGTAGCCCTGTCATTCCTGGGCGGAACCTGTTTTATTCAGCGTTTGAATACGAACACGAGTTACTGCTAGTCCAGCAGCTGGAGTTATTTTGGCCTCATCGTCAACTGCATGTTATTATGTGTGGGCGGGATTAAGTTTTGCGATAAGTTACGTACCGTTCAACGCTCCATATCTCAAGAACCATTGCAGTTTAAAGTTTGTTCTCAAAAGTGGGAGACATTATATCACCCACGTACTCTATTAGCCTTTCGCCCTCACTAGACGCCCATATACTGTACATCTGGCTGATTTACCCGATCATAGATCGGGTAGGCCGTATTTGTGTTGGGGTTGAAAATGTGGGGAGTTAAATGTAAATGGGGGATTGAGTTGAGAAGATGCATGCAGTTATAGAAAAGCAATTTCTGTGGCGCTATCTGAGGCAATTTCTGACCACGATAGTAAAACCACTGTATTGTTTGAACAACTTAAAGATCATCTTTTAAACATCATTTTCGAGTTTGGAGTCATTGAATCAGCTATTCTGAGCAAAAGAATATTATATAGTAGCTACAATTTTTATTCGGGGAAAAAAGTGGGGGGGGGGGGGACCAAACGAGTCCAGAGAGGCCAGAGAGGCCACATAGCCTAAAGCTTATTCTCGATCGTAACCCCATCTAAAAACACGTTTAAATTGTGCAGCAGCAGGATTCCAGTCAAATCAGTGAGTTTGGCGGTTTTGAGACATCATGTTTCATTGAAAAAAACTTTTTCATTTTGCCGACGCACATGGCTACGGCGACGCGCGCGCATACCAGAAACCGGAGACTTGTTTTGGCCTAAGGGCATATGCACTTCTGCCGGGCACACAATGGCTACTTTTCAACCACCAAGAACACACGTTTAATCGTTCAATTTTATTTGTCTTTACGTTCAAATGTAGAATGTAGAAGAAAGAGTTAAAAAGATAGTCGTAGAACAACTTGGCGTTGACGAAGCAGAGGTGAGTAAAGTATCGGATTTTATGTTATATACAATTTCAAAACGTTTCAGTGTTAAATCAAATTCCCGTAAACATTATCTTTTTATCGGTAATAGCATATTTATATTGTCGGGAAAATATCCTTAAAGGTTTTAACCTTCAGATTATATACATTTGACTGCATTGGTTTTTTTTTGGTTTTTTTTCGTTTTTAGGTTTTTTCTTTTTAGGTTGTGTGTTGTTTTTGTTTTTAGGTTTGGGTTTTGGGCTTTTTTGGGGGGGGGGGCTCTGTTTTGCTTGCTTTGCTTTGTTTTGTTTTAGCTTGGCTGAATTTATTGTACATGTATTTCATTTATTAAATATTTATTTATTTATCTATTTTTAAAATTTGTTGTTGTTGGGGTTTGTTTTGGGAGGGGGGGGGGGGGGTGTGGGTCGTTATTCCGTACTCTGCAATGAAACCATCCATTACTTGAACGTTCACATTTTTTTTCAAAATGCATATTGTTATACGGGGCCCTGAATCAGACTTTCCCCGTTCAAACATAGGATTAACATGATTAAATGAAGATTAAAGGTCCTGTGGCTTTTTGCGACCGAACAGGAAAAACCCCACTTGTCCATCCAACCCCCTCCCCCATCCACCCGCGTAACTTGAATGCCCACCTTAGCAATTCCCAACATAAAATACATGTACGTTTGTTGCTAGAAAAAATCCATGATCTACGGGGTTGATAATTTGGTTACAACTCTGTGTTCCGACACCCCTATGTTCCATCAATTCAACCTATGTTTCGACACCCCTGTTCCGACTCCCCTATGTTTCGACACCCTTGTGTTTCGACAGTACCCCTATGTTCCGACTACTCAACCTTTGTTCCGACACCTCTTTGTTCCGACATCCCTATGTTCCGACTGCACATATTCTTATGCCTAAACCTAACCCTAACCCTAACCCTAACCCTGACCCTAAGCCTCACCGGGAGTAACACAATCTTATGTGCAGGTTGTCGGAACATAGGGGTGTCGGAACATAGGTTGAGTAGTCGGAACATAGGGGTGTCGGAACATAGACGTATCGGAACATAGTGGTGTCGGAACATAGAGCAGTCACCGATAATTTGAACGTCCAAAGTCATAAACGGCCTGTGTTTCTTAAACCAGGTAAAGAATGAAGCCAGTTTCGTGGAAGACTTAGGAGCAGACAGTTTGGACACTGTAGAGTTGGTGATGGCGATGGAGGAAGAATTCGGTAGGTCAAGAATATGAATATTTATGATGTACTTTAACTGAGGAGTAAAGTTTAAGCATTTTAGTGAGGGCGCTCTACGCCAGAGGTCTATTGTAACTTCGGTCCTTCTCATTCATGCTTTCGCTGGTACCCCCGCCCTGCAAACAGGACGCTGGGATACTCACAGATGATGAACTTCACAGAATCTTGTGAAGGAAGTGGCCTATGACCTATGTATAAAGTATCTGGCTGCAGCCGTTCAAGACCACAGTTAGACAATGTGCGCAAATGCTATCCGAAAACTTCCCATAGAACTTTGAGCGTCGCATAATGCTATCCGACCGTTCGTGATACGAAACGGAGCCTGAGCGAGTGACGGGAATTGTAAATTTACAACACAAATAAGTTTTACAGAATTTCCTACATTATTACGCTTTTCAACGAGAAAAAAAACATCTCTAAACTGGAATAAAAGAGTAATGAATCAGTCTTAACGGCCGTTTCAAACCTTGCAGAGTCAAGACCTTGATGACGCGCCGGTCACTTGTGACGTAAAATCCAACCAATCAGAGCGTGAATTCATCAGAGTATCCCAGCGTCCTGTTTGCTGGGCGGGGGGTACGAGCGAAATTCATGCTTTGCTCGATTTAACTCCTATAGTAGTTTTTTAAATCTTTATCTTGTTCTGGTACTGCTTGTTTTGGGTGTTTTGTGTGCGTTTGATGTAAGTCGACGTGCAACATCATCGATGAATTGAGGACAAGAACCAAATCGAGAACGACCTCGATTAGAAAACGTGAACAAAACCAATGAGAGCTGTTACAAAAAGTTAGAGTATAAATAAAGGAAAAGGGAAGAGGAACGACAGAAAATCCTCGATTTACACCATAAACAAACGTGATTATGTAAACACCGGCAATCGTGGACCTGTAGGACAAAAGGGTTAGGACACAAACAATACGTCCACGATTGACCGATAGTTCCACGATTGAAATTCGTGTACAAATCCAATGATAGCTGTTGCTAAAAAGTTTAAGTACAAACAAAGGAATGAGGATTAGGGACAATAGGGGGTCCACGATCGTTGGTGTTTACAAAGATGTATGTGTGTTTGTGTGTTTTTGTCATTTCATGACCTCGACTTACCTGGATGAATAATGACCCTTGTTTCCAGGTACGGAAATTCCCGACGAGGAGGCCGAAAAGATAACAACTGTTCAAGGATGTATTGATTATATTAACGGTAAGGTCTCGTAGTTGTAGTAAATTAACTTACATGATAATCATGGGCGTCGCCAGGATTTTTTCTAGAGGGGGGCAAAACAATTTTTTGCCAAAAAAGGCTTGTATTTCTCAACACATTCTCGATTTATCAGTTTTAGAGGGGGGCAGGGACATTCCCCCCCCCCCCCCCCCAACTCATTAAATTTACACCACTTTGTCTTCGCGCCTCTTTTTCTTTTCTTTTTTTCTTCCTTTTTTCTTCCTTTTTTTTTTTTTTTTTTTTTTTGCTTTTCCAGGGGGGGGGGGGGGGGGCAAGTGCCCCCCTTGCCCCCCCCCCCCCCCTCGCGACGCCCATGATGATAATCAAACTGGATTTGTAATTGTGACCAACCATATTTTTGGTTTGGGTTTTTAGTGTAATTTCTTTTCTTCGGTTTAGTAAGAAATACCTGGCTACGTCGATATAACAGTGACTCGGTTGGCAGACCCTTTCCTTCAAGTTTGAATTCAACTCAAACAAGTCGAGAACCGAAAGTTAATATGACTGTTGAGAAGGTTTTTAACTTTGAGTTACACTTCATAAAATATAATCCTCAATTTTTTTTTTATCCACATCTGCAGCAGCACTGAACTAATAGCCACCTCTACCTGTGCGGTGATTACGTATCCAGCGTGCCTGATAGCTGATCGCGGCGTCCCATACGGCCTATGAAACATTGTGATCGTTTAATTTTGGTTGTTTGTGTTTCTGTGAAGATTAAAAAACCCATGTAGAACCTATAATAATTATGTTTTTGTTGAAGTAGAGTTTTTGGTGAGTTTACGAGGAATGATGGGTCCAGTCCGGGGATTTGGTTAATCAGTAAAGGACGGCGTAAATTTAAGTTTTCCCGGCTATTTTAAAACGTTTATCATTCGAACTCGCCGTTTCTAATATTCAAGCTCGTCCATCAACATCGATTTAGTGCACTTCCAATGTTTAATTTCGTCTTGTTGTCAGACAATTTCAAATTCAGTTCAAACAAATTCAAACAACAAGCACACGTTTTCGTCCCGGAGCCATTCGATTTCGTCTTGTCAACGCCAAACCTTGTTATTCAGAAATCAAATTCGTCTAGTTTTTATAAGACGAATTCGATCTCTGAATGCTGCCATTCGGCAACAGCTTAGACGAATTTGATCTGTAATGACGAATATTATCGACTCGGTGATTAAAGAGGGTGACCAAACTTTTAAATGGAATGGTAAATGACTAAATCGGGTTTGTTAAAAGAGTGTCCATTTTTTCTCGGACGAAATTGAATCTTACAGTTGGTGAATTTGAATACAACATGTTTTAAAATGGCCAAACAGTGTGCGCATGTGGCGAAATGGCTGAATGTACCATATTTATAGAGCAAGGTAATCGACACGCCTTCGCCACTCACATGACAGTCTGTGCCGAGGAAATGTCGTCGTGTCGTGGGTGACGTACATTACCTTGGTTGCCAGCGGCGGTGGAACGGGTTTGAAACTGGGGGGGGGGGGGGGGGGGGGGGGGGGGGGGCTTCACCAAAAAGGGGCACATGCAAACCCGTGCTGAAAATAATGTCGACACGTTTTTTTCACCGGACACTTGTCCTCCGTAAAATCAAATAAGGGGGGGGGGGGACCATCTTCCAACATAGGGGGCGCTCTTCAAAACCAATGACAACTGGCTATTTTAAAAAACTACTCCATATTTCTTATATTTAGTTATTCCACATTTTTTTATTGCAATTGATTACTCACCTGTGAACGGGTACAAGCCAGCTAAATTGATACTCTGACCGTACAATTCCCCAAGTCTATCAATTGCTCCATTATTTTCATCTTAATTGGGGTCAGGGAACCAGACTACAAGAATATAATTGGTTTTCTTGGTTTTTCCAGCATCTACAAGCCAAAAAACGTGAAACAAGTCAGTTTAACAGTATTTGCTAAAACATACAAATCCTCCAAATGCACTTATTTCTGAAAATTGCAGCAAAAGCCAATGTTGTACATTCCCTTTAATTGTTCGCTGGTGTTATGGTGGGCATTCATCTAGTGATAAGCTCCCCAAGAAGCTTGAGATAAGAGAGGGTTAAAATCCTGGTACGGGCTTTGGGGAACACCCGAATATAGGTTATTCGAGTGTTCTGGTATAAGAGGATTTACGGCATGGTTTACATGTAATAAGCCCGCAGGCACGCAACTTTCCTCGGATCAGCTGATTTCCTCGTGTTTCACTGCGCACTTATGCCATACAAAACTCAACAACAAAAAACTGTATAAAGTCTTATACAGATTGGATTTTCCTCATTTTTAGTTTCTTGCTTATTTGCATGCCTCACATGTACCTGTAAAAGATTTTGTCATTTTGTGAAAACACCGTCGGGTTGAAGCCAGTTGTAATATCACTTTACTAGGTTATTCTCATTTATTATCGGTCCGTTGCTGGATAATTGTAAATGTTCCTATATACTTTTGTTAAATTATGCTTTGCTGATTCAAAGCTGTACTACCTGGTGTTATTTTGATAATTGTGTCCTTTTACTGTAAATATACTTGCTTAGCAGTAGGCCCCTGCAGCCTCGTTTTTAGCGTGCGTCTTTATTACACAGTCTTATGGTGTCCTGGGACTCAGAATAGGGGGCAATGGTATCTCGCAATTCGGTCTTTAGAAATCACAGTACCCCAGGAGTGAAACGCTATTGAGATTTCCAAGTGCGGATCCAGAAAATAATTTTGACGGGGGGCCAAATTTTTTTTTTGTGTCCCCAAAAAGTGGGTCAAAAAATTACGGCGTGGGGTTTGGGGCCCGCTTAAGGGCCCGAATATTTTTTGGATTCTCGATGCTCTGTGGTGCGATCTGAGGCAATTTCTGACCACTTTAGCCATTGTTTTTTTGAGGAAAAGATGGTGGTGTACTCATTGCCTGCCTTTATTGCGACGTCACATAAAAAAAAGAAATTGGTTTCGTTTTTTTTTGGGGGGGGGGGGGGGGGCATGGCCCCCTTTGCCCCCCCCCCCGGATCCGCCCTTGGAGATTTCGACAGGAACAAAGGAAAACTAGATAGAGGGAGGGTATGCCCATTGTCAGTGTCACAACCATTTTCGCCGGGATAACCGCAGTGGTTAACGGTCGTCCACAACACCTTTACCTTGCATCTTGTCGCCAGGATTTTTCTAGAGGGGGGAGGGGGGACATTTTTCCCCAAAAACTCCTGTATTTCTCAATATATTCTAGATTTCACTTTTAGAGGAGGACAGGGACATTTTAAATTTACACCAATATGATTTCGCGTCTCTTTTTCTTTTCTTTTTTCTTTTTTTCTTCCTTTGTTTTGCTTCCCCTCCCCCCTCGCGACGCCCATGATCTTGGCCGACTATCAAAACGAAAGTGAATAGCAAATGACACAAAAAGAATCAACCCTTCATGCCCTGTTTTCGTAGTATTGAAATAACAACCATTGTCAGGCGCGTAGCAAGGCCCGGGGGGGGGGTGAACATTTCTTAAAAAGGTCACTTGCACATCCGTGCTGAACTGTACACACCTTTTTCTTCTCTGGACACTTGGCCTCCTTAAAATCAAATAGTGGGGGGGGGGGGGGGGGGGGGGGGGGGGGGGGGGGGGGTAGTATCATTTGTCAATGGGGGCGCTGTTCAAAACCGACAAGATGCACACTAACGGACATTGTGTGGTGCTTTTCAGGGCGATACATGCGCGAAATGTAAAAAAAAAGGCACCCGCATGGCACAGAAATCTAGGGCACTAGTTTATTCACAAAAAGGGCACTTGTTCAGAAAAAAAGGGCACTTGTTCAGAAAAAAAAAGCCCAATTTTTACAAATATTCGGGGTAAAAAAAGCGCTGGTCAAAAAAGGGCTTTGAATGAACCAGGGCAGTCTTTACAAAATATTGGGAGGGTAAATACTCCATCCCCCCCCCCCCCCCCGCTGGCTATATACGCCTATGACTGTACTGATTGCATGTTTCCTTCATTTTCTTCTCATGAAACGGGACACATAGCAGGCACGTCGCGTGCATTACATACAACACAAGAACCACGGTTCGCCCCAGTAAAGGGCACTAGGTCCTGAAATCCCCAAAAATTTCATGTTTTGGATCATTTACTTTAAAGCCCGAGTCCATCATTTGCAGCTATCCAAAAAAGTAACTGGCGTAATTATTGTTTAAAAACATACTGGTTGAAAGATAGTAAGGGGACTAAACTCCCTGTGAAATTATCCTTTCTGGCAAGCTCTCATTTTGAAGAAATCAACGAAAGAAAGCACTTTCAACGGTGCTTCTTAAAGGTGTAGTCCATCATTTGTAATTTGTGCATTTTGTTCGTTTGAAGCAACAAAAGAGTTCAAAATGTAATGAAGGATACTGAGCAACTAACCTGATGAAGTTTCAGCTAAGCTTCAGCTGTACATTCCGAGAAAAACAGCATTCTAAGATCTCAATTTCAAATCAAAAGTTGCTGAATCATGTTTTGAATTGTTTTGAATTGCAACTATACGCGACGTCGCGCACTGATCCGACGAATTATAACAACCGCGCGCGCGTGTGCGTCGTTCGAATACTTGTGCGCGCTGCGCTGAATAACAAAACGAACTACTAATTTAAATTTTCCTACGGTGCTTCTTAAGAATCACCGTTGGAACTGCCTTTCGTTGATTACTTAAAAATGACAGCTTCCCAGAAAGAATAATTTCACAGGGAGTTTAGTCTCCTTACTATCTTTCAACCAAGTTAGTTTTTCAACAATAATTACGCCAGTTACTTTTCGGATGGCTGCAAATGATGGACTCTACCTTTAAGAAGCACCGTAGGAAAATTTAAATTAGTTGTTCGTTTTGTTATTCAGCGCAGCGCGCACAAGCATTGGAACGACGCACAGGCGCGCGCGATTGCTATAATTCGTCGGATCAGTGCGGGACATCGCGTAAAGCTGCAATTCAAAACAATTCGAAACATAATTTAGCAACTTTTGATTTTAAATTGAGATCCTAGAATGCTGTTTTTCTCGGAATATGAAGCTGAAGCTGAGTTGAAACTTCATCAAGTAAGTTGTTCAGTATCCTTCATTAGATTTTGAACACTTTTGTTGCTTCAAACGAACAATATGCACTAATTACAAATGATGGACTATAGCTTTAATATCCCATTTCAAACATTCTGGTTCAAAGGAAACCAAAAATGTCTTACCGTTCCGGAGGAAACCAAGCTAATGTCTTACCGTTCCGGAGAAAAGCCGAAAAAAACCTCGGTTGTTTACATCGGACACGACTGAGTACGAATACGTTTTTCCTGTCGTTTGGTCAATGTACGATATACACGTTGTGTTTGTCCATACAGCACCGTGGCCGCGAGCAGCGGTTTATGATACCACTGATCACCAACGCACAAAATGTGGTCTTGCAAAGGCGTTCTTCTTCCGCAAACTTTGCGAAGGAAAGCAAAATCGAGGGGCCCCAAAAAAGCGCTTCAAGACCAACTCAAGGTGCAGCTTTCACTGGCTGACATCCCTCACCAATCGTGGCACCAGGAAGCAACGAACAGAGTGGGCTGGCGCCACAGCATCATCACAGGCAGCCAGAAATTTGAAGCTGACACAGCAGCTGCTGAGGACAAGAGGAAGAGACGAAACTTTGGAGCAGGCAGCCTCTTAGACATCCTCATCTCAGGGCTTCCCTTGTCCCAAGTGCGGAAAGGTCTGTGCCGCACGGATCGGACTCCCCAGCCACCTCCTAGCCTGCAGGAGTAAGACAGACCCACCCGCCCCGATCCTCGCTAGCGAGGAACAAGCCATCATCATCAACAGTGTACCGGTAGTATAGCGTATAGTCGTGTTCCCTAACGTGGCGCACTTCTAGTCAGGTGGCTTAGATCAAATTTTCGTCAAGATCGTGACCGACTGGTCCAAAGCACCAAACTTGGCAGATAGATTCTTATAGACCTAGAGAAGATATTTAGAAGGGGTGACACCCGAAATTCGTTTGGGAAGGGTGCCTAATTTGCATAAATCGTTAATCCCTGCCGTGTAATATATTTATTCCCATATTTGGGTATTTTTTTATTTTTGTATTGTTTTGAAAAGTGTATTTTGGGGATTCTACTTACATATCTTTACTTAAATAACATTTTCCAAAGCATATAAGTGACTGAATAATTATGAGGACATAGTAACGATCCAAAATGGCTACTATTATGCCCCAAAATTGCGCGCCTTTACCTTGTCCCCAGATATCATCAATTAGTCTTGCCAAACATCAGCATTGATGAACTTCAAATTCACCACGTAGCTTACTGGTACAGTTACCCTATTGAAACCTTATGCAAAATCATGTGAACAATGAAAACATTGTGTTATTAAGCCCAGAAAACAAAAACTGGGGGAAAAACGAGGTGTCCATAAATTGGGCTAACAAGTAAGGTGAAGGGTTGCCTAACATGGAAGACTGGAACAAGTTCAAGGAAATTCCCAAAATTATTGTTGAGAAAACGTTTTGGCGTAGACAAAATTATTGTAAACAACAATAATCTCTAATTTGGGGGGATTTTGTTGAACTCGTTCAAGTCCCCACGTTACCCTTCCCGTAGTAGCCCAATTTACGGACACCACATTTTCTCCCCTTTTTTTGTCTTTTGGGCCAAACATCAAGATGATATCAATTTTCACATGATTTCCCACTTATTTTTGTTAGGTTAACTATGTCAGTAAGTACCTTTGTGAATTTGAAGCTCATCAATACCCACGTTTGGCGAGACTAGTTGATGATATCTGAGGAAAAGGTAAATGCGCGTAACTTTAGGGTAAAATAGTAGCCGTTTTGGTGATTTACTATGTCCTCTTAATTATTCAGTCACTTACATGCTTTACAAAATGTTATTGAAGTAAGAATATGCAAGTAGAATCACCAAAATACACTTTTCAAAAAAATAAAAAAATAAAAATATACCAAAATATGGGGAAAATATATTACACGGCAGGGATTAACGATTTATGCAAATTAGGCACCCTTCCCAAAAGAATTTCAGGTGTCACCCCTTCTAAATATCTTCTCTAGGTCTATAAGAATCTATCTGCCAAGTTTGGTGCTTTGGACCAGTCGGTCACGATTCCGACCATTATGCCACCTGACTATTCGAAGCTTACCCAACTTTCCTCGAGTAGTGTTGCCAAACCTCTTTGTTGACAAACCTCAAATTCATGCAGTAAAATACTGGTACTTTTACTTTATTAATGCGTGCTATTTAACCTCTGTGAACAATTTCGGTTTCTTAAAATTTAATCCGAAATTCAAAAACGGTGGCGTCCGGAAATTGGGCACAAATTCGAGGAGTGTTTCCTAACGTGGCGCACTTAAATAAATCTCGGAAAATTCCAAATTAACATTTAAGAATTTCTGTTAACTTGATAAATTCAACACACTCGTTTTTCGGATGAAAACTCAAGAACAACATGCTGTATTAAACTGAAATCTTGTCTATTGGTTGTTCATTATTTATAACTCAAATCTGTTGAATATCCAGAGAAATCGTCACACAATCAAATAATATAGCCAAAACCATGTAGCGTATTAAGCGCAGAAAATACCATACGAATGAAAGCGAACTTTCATGGAACAAAAACAACACACTTGTTTTCCGGACGATGGCTGAAGAAATACTTGTTACATTAAAATCGACATGTCGTATATAAATATATGTATGTGATATGTATCAAAATTCTGTTGACTATCCTGAGAAATTGTCAAATAATAAAAATATTATTACCAAACCAATGTAGTGTGTTATAAGCGCCAAAAAATACAAAGTGAATTTAAGTCAACTTTCATGACACAAAACAACACACTATGTTTCCAGACGATAACTTAAGAAGTACTTGTTATTATTGAAACAAAATTTCATACATTATTTTAGTGTAATGTGTAACACAAATCTGTTGAAAATCCGAAGAAATCTTCAAATAATATAAATAAAAATAACTAAAACAATGCAGTGTTCTATGCGCGAAAAAAAACGCAATCCCAAATGAAATAAACTGTCATGGAATGAAAACAACGTAATCGGGAAAAATCAGATGTTTCTGGAAAATTGCAGATTGTATGGGGTTAGATGTTTATGAAACATTTCAAATTGTAAGGGGTGAACATTGCATATTTTAGCGAAATTGGGCAAAATCAGATGTTTCCGAAAAATTTCAAATTTTTTTAAAGCGAAAATGGGAAAAAATCAAATGTTTCTGGAAAATTGCAATTTGTAAGGGGTTAACCTTGAATTTTCTTAGCAAAATAGGACACAATCAGATGATTCTGGAAAATTGCAGATTGTTAGGGCTTAAGTCCAAAAAAAAAAAATAAGTCGGTCTCTGGTCAGCGCGCGCGTCGATTTTAATCATGCGCGTCAATCTTTTTTTTTCCAAAATGTTCCGCGGTAGCTCCAACAGCGCCCTCTTTTGCCGTACCTCCTCAATTTTTTTACCCAAGAGCACCAAGGAATGATCGAGAGCACCAAGGCAAATTATGGAGGACACCAAGGCAAATTATGGAGGACACCAATGTACATGAGGACACCAAAAAAGCAAAATAGTACCCCACCTTGTCTGACACAGTTTCATTTAATCACCATTACTCCAGAACCCTAAGTTTAAGAAATTCCCCTGTTCATGCTTTTCCTCGTATATGGAGTAATCTCCCAATCCACGTTAAGGACTCATTGATACTTGATTCATTTCAGTGTTTTAATCGTGAATTATGTGCTCACTTTATTGATGGTTAAATGCCTGTAATGTTTTGTCTATTTGTTGCTTTTGATCTAAATTGTGTTTTGGATATTGGTTGAGCGGGGAGGTTTGGCCGAGTCGGGATTCGGGCCCGGGACCTCTGTATTGCTGTTCCAGCGCTGGAACGGTAGTCCAGGGGTCTCGGGTTCGGGTCCTGGTTCGGTCAGATTTCTTTGCTCAACTAATATTCATTTCCAATTATACCAGTCAGTTTTCTTTCTTTCATGAATCATTTAATTTTTTTTTCGTATAGAGTTCTCTAATTTACTTTTGGTTTGTTTGTTTGTTTGTTTGTTGTGGTGTTTGTTTGTTTGTTTGTAATGTTCTATGTGCTAAGATCTGTCTATTTTTTCCCCAATGCATGTCTTACCTTTTATACTTGTCTTCATTTTGTCTTATTAGTTTTCAATATGTTTGTTTGCTTGTTTGTTCTTTTCTGTGTGCTCGTGCCTGTCTGTCTGTTTGTCGTCCTTTCTTTTGTTTGTTTCTGTGTCTTGTGTAACAACTGTACAGTCGTATTTGGAGAGCTTCTCAACAAGCGTTTTAAATACCAGGAGAGTGCTCAGCAATTGAACATTGTTGTTCAGTAATTTGTGGACGCATATAGTGTTTAGCTTCTAAACATGTTTACGAAGTGATAGCAGGATTATGTTTAATTGGTAAACAGTTTTTAGATTGTATTTGAGACATTAAGGTACCGTTTAAATATTAAAAAAAAAACCTCTTAATACGAAATGCAGTGGGATATAGAGAATTGCTTGGTTGACCTCGAGAAAATCTGGGAAGCTTGGCCTTGCTTTGAACATTAAAGTATAACGTCCGTATAAATATTAAGATAGCTCTATCTTGGAGAAACATTTTACAAAAATGGGAGAATCTTTTTGAATGGCTAATAACACCCGCCTTGTTGATTTTACAATTTGTTTTGTTAGAGTGGAGGAGTTGCAACGTAGGCCGAAAAACCCAAGTAGCAAAAAGGAGCCGAGGATTTCCCCAAACACTCGTGACGTGTTAGTCGTAGTCCCAGACTGGATTTGTAGTTTTGTTTCCTCAATGCAACCGAACCCTAGCAGACACGATCAAGCCACCGCGGCGGTATCTATATATATAAGAGAGAGAGTTTAACTCGGCCTCCGAGACGATGTTTGCTCATAAAAGGATCCCAGACCGCGGGCTCCCGCGGCACCAAAATCGCTCCTCCCCCCCCCCACTTTTCTTCCCCGAATAAAAATTGTATCTACTACATGTATAATGATTCTATTACTCAGAATAGCTGATTCAATGACACCAAACTCGAAAATGATGTTTAAAAGATGATCTTTTGCTAAAAAAAAAATTGTTTTAGTGGTCAGAAATTGCCTCAGATCGCACCACAGAAATTACTTTTCTATAACTGCATGTCTTCTCAACTAAATCCCCCAATTACATTCATCTCCCCACATTTTCATCCCCAACTCTACGCCCTACCCGATCTATGATCGGGTAAATCAACGAGGGATCGATGCATTGCTTCAAATATTGTGATCTTTGAACTATGTTGGGTTGGAATAACGAAGAGTGCATAAATAATAATATTGGCGGTTGTTGGCTGTTTGGCCTTGCTTATATTATGGTTGAACCATGCCAACTTGAATAAAATAGTTAAATCGACTTTTTCCTCGCAGGTCTCGCAAATTGTAAGAAGTTCAAGTTTACGTTTGTTGAAGAGTCCAATACTGTACCTTCATAATGACCTTCCTCCATGATTCAGACTATGTAATTTTATGGTAACACACTCAACATTTCTATTGCAAATGCCACCTTCACGTTTTATTCCATTATGATTTATTGTCAAAACAGTACAATCAGCCTTCGCCTGTGTACTATACGGTAAGTCTTTCAACTCAGTTTTCCCACATTAACAAACGCGACTGCCTCACAAAATGCAATTTAACAGACCAACGGGAAAATTTACAGACAGTTATACATGCCATGGTTCATAATTATCATGGGCGCAGCGTCAATCGGTGGGGGACGGGGGAACCCCCACCCCAACATTTTAAAGCGGGCAATATCGTTTGGTTCCCTACCCCCACTTTTTCTTCCCCGAATAAAAATTGTAGCCTACTATAATATTCTTTTGCTCAGAACAGCTGATTCAATGACTCCAAACTCGAAAATGATGTTTAAAAGATGATCTTTTGTTTTACTATATCGTACGTGGTCAGAAATTGCCTCAGATCGCGTCACCGTAAATTGCTTTTCTATAGCTACATGTCTTCTCAACTAAATCCCCCATTTACATTTAACTCCCCACACTTTCAACCCCAACACAAATACGCCCTACCCGATCTATGATCGGGTAAATCAGCTTGTCTATATATATAAGAGAGAAGTTTACTCGCCCCCGAGACGATGTTTGCTCATGAAAGGATCCGAGACCGCGGGCTCACGCGGCGCCAAAATCGCTCCACGTCCGTGGAAAAATGCGGAGGGTGTCTTCCGCCGGGTCGGACACTTCGGGTCGTCCTAATTTTCCCGTACGGACCGGCGATCCGTTTCGTCGATTTTTCGTGACTGCTTTTTGCGCAGGAATTTGCCGTCGTGTGCGCTTTCACGTTGACTGCCTGTCCGCCCCCCGTGCTGGCTTTTTCTGCGTGTCTAGACTGTGCGAGGTCAGCACTGTGCGAGGTCAGCGAGGTCAACGTAGGGGTTGCGTTTACGTGTTCTACTCGGCTGTTTAGCAAAAGTGTTCACCAAACGTTAGTATGGGGTGACCTTGGTAAAATATTTTTTGTCCATGGTGCGTGGCCACCAAGTGTCCCTATTCTTTCATATGCTTCGCTTGCCGCCCCTGTGCCGAGTGCAACGAATACTCAGAAGGACTACACATTAGTATGCCTAGCGCGGTCTGACCCAATCGAAAGTCTACACTGCGTGGTACTTCCCGGCTATGCGTAAAACCGTCACTGGCAACGCGTACTGCAGCCTGCTCCACACCCTGGAAACGAGGTTGAGTCTACGGTGCTCGCTATCTGAAGCACAAGCATGTGACGTCGCGTGATAGAGTGCTGTTGCTTCCATAATGTGTTTACAGCTCCATGCTTTCACTAGCTCTATGCTTCCACCAAGGCTGAGCGTTGTGAGTTCGCTGCCCGGCCCGCCACGTCACAGTCAGTGTCGCGTTATAATTTCGGGGGCCTGTTTGGGATCAACGAAGGGTCGATGCATTGCTTCAAATATTGTGATCTTGAACGCAGTCACACAAAAAATCGACAAAACGGATCGCCGGTCCGTACGGAAAAATTAGGACGACCTGAAGTGCTTGATTTGGCGGAAGAAATTCTCCGTATTTTTCTATGGACGTGGAGCCATTTTGGCGTCGCGGGAGACCGCGGTCTCGGAACCTTTCAGGAGCGAACATTTCTCGGAGGCCGATTTAAACATATAGATGGTTGACCAACTAAAAGTTGAATCGACTTTTTCCTCGCAGACGGTCTCGCAAATTGTAAGAAGTTCAAGTTTACGTTTGTTGAAGAGTCCAATACTGAAACTTAATTATGACCTTCCTCCATCATTCACACCGTTTGTAATTTTATGGTAACACTCAACATTTTCATTGCAAATGACAACTTCACGTTTGATTACATTATGATGATACATTTGATACATTAATGTGTCAAAACTGTACAATCAGCCTTCGCCTGTGTACTATGGTAACCTTTTCACTACGTTCTCCCGGCAATGCGGCGACTGCCTCACAAAATGCCAATTTAACAGACCAACGGGAACATTTACAGACAGTTATCAGGGTACATAATTATCATGTGCGTAAATCGGTGGGGAACAGGGGGACCCCCCCCTCCCCACATTTTAAAGCGGGGACATTGTTTGATCCCCCCGCCCCCACTTTTTCTTCCCCGAATAAAAATTGTAGCCTACTACAAAAATTCTATTGCTCAGAATACCGTGTAGCTGATTCAATTACCCCAAGCTCGAAAATGATGTTTAAAAGATGATCTTTTGCTCAAATTGGTTTTAGTGGTCAGAAATTGCCTCAGATCACACCACCAAAAAATTGCTTTTCTATAACTGCATGTCTCCTCAATGATCCCCCATTTACATTTAACTGCCCACATTTTCATCCCCAACACTACGCCCTATATACCCGATCTATGATCGGGTAAATACAACATAAATCAAATGCAATCTTTGGAATATTGGCAGGATATTTCCTGGTTAAGTTACAAAATTCTCATCGCTAGATTTGGATTTCGCTCCCTTAATCAAGCCACCGCAGCGGCAGAGGGCGCTGTCAACATAATGAAGCTGACCCAGGATTTCCTGGGTCCGTCTCGACAATAGAGATCAGTGGTCCGGCGCCAATGATATTATTTCCAACCCTCAATTTCACTCATCGTGCTGACAGCGTCCTCTACCGCCGTGATTGTCTATACCTCGTTTGGCAGGATGAGAACAATCTACAAATCCAGTCTTTGAAAACAATGCTATGTCTTGTTTTCTACAGTTGCCCAATAATTTTTGAAAATTACTTTGTCCAATAAACGTGTTATGAATTTTAAGATGCTGTTGCGTTTTTATTTGCCATGTTCTTGCCTCGACCAACATCGCATTGCCAGACTTTTAAAGAAAAAATGCTTGATTTGCAAGATTTTGTAATGTCTCCAGCTTAACGAGCGCAGCAGGACCATACCACAAGAGGGCGTTTTCTGAATTTGAAGCTACATGTTCATTCATCAGAAAAAAAGGTTTTGGACGACAAAACAATGTCTTAAAGCACTAGCAGAAAATCTATTTCATTGTCTGAAGGGAAGAGGGGGAGGTGGGCCCATATTAAAACAAACAAAAAATTCTTCAGCCTTGTCTACAAGCAGGTACGGTAGGGCTATAAAATATCCCTTTCGCGGAGATGGGGTTCTTAAAGAGGGCGCTATGGGTTGTTGGACTGGCATTGGTTAACCCCCCTCCCCACCCTAACAGGTACGATTGAGGGTGGATCTAGTTTTCAGGAAACGCATAGAGACGGGGGTTGTTGATTTATTTGAGTGAAGGTGTGTCCCTGATAAATGAGTCCTGGTCATTCCCTCTCCCCCATTGTAAGGCATTTTGAGAATAAGGTAGGAACTTTAAGTCACATTGTATTATGTATTGCCCCATTTTACTAGTATCATATTTTTCTACAGCGGATGAAGGGGGGGGGGGGACATCCGCTACTGCGTAAGACTGTTTAATATTTACATAAACGAACATAAATCCAAACGATAATTAACTTTCTGAATTAATAACGTCCATCACTATAAATTGCACATTCTGGTCGATCGCTTCAGTTCCTTTGTGCGTTGATTGCAACACCTCATCCCCCGGCCTCCCCTCCCATTTTTGTAGATTCTTGGACATAAAGTCTTAACCCATTGCCGTGGGAAAACATTGGTTTGTTTGAAGGTGATGTGATATTTCTTTCAGAAAGTTCGGAAGAGGCAGTGATGCGGACGGGAAGGGAATATACGGAACTATAACATTTTGTGAAGCCTTGCACCAGCTAAATATCCTTTTTTTAACTAACAGAAATCTTAATTAATTTCAATAAAAATCTATCCGTCACATGATCCTCTTGCTAAATCGTTTTATTCAGAAATGTTTCAATAAAACGGCAGTTGTACTTAATAC